>NC_045426.1:597793888-598408531 GCF_902635505.1 Sarcophilus harrisii | reverse complement strand
ATATATGTATGTTACATATATATGTAATTAAATACAAATATAAGTAATTAAGACTATTGAATAATAGTGTTCAGATTAGTTGGTTTCTGCTTAATTTTTAACATTAAATGTTTTGATGTTTAACACCTCCCAATATTGTTATTGATAAAAGTATTAATTTTACACAACTGTAAATCTTTTTTGTGTTCAAGAAAGTCTTTGTCTTTTCCTATCTGTTTATCCTACCTGATTGTGTTTTAAATATATATATTCTACATATACAAATGTATACATATGCATATGCATATACCTGGGGATATATATATATATATATAAAGATAGATATGCATACTTATATCAATTTTTATCTTTGTCTATCCATCTGTACACACATAACACACACATACTCATGTTTACCATGCTTTTCCATGACTATTTACTGAAGGGACCAAACAAAAATTATACAATTTTGAAAGAATTATCAGTTTCCTTCGGAAATTTGTCTTTTATCCTCCAAAATGTAAGCACATGGAGATAATTCAATATCATTACTCTTACTTCTTCTTAACTATAAAAATTAATTTAAAATGCTATTATTATTTTTGTTGCATTCTCTATCATTTATATAATTAAATATTATTGTAGAAAATTACAAATGTACTAAACCCTTCTACGTTTTGTAGAGAGATTAACAAATTTAAATAGTTAAAATTCCCTTGCTTTTGGGGGCACAATTCCAGATTACAAAGTTATAAATGATTATATATTTCCCTCTTTTTGTCTAATGGCCTACAGCTTATTAAAACCAATATACCTAAATAGGAAAAAAAAAAGATTTTAAAAAGGGTTGGAAAGAAAAATTTCATTCATTGAGATTTTTTTATATTAAATTCCTTTTCTCTGAGAGCTTTTCAGACTCATGTAGCTTATATTTATACTAATACTTTAAACCATTTTCTAATTGTGAAAAATGATGCAGACATGAGGTCACTTCCTTCTGTTTAAAAAAAGAAAATTAAACAAGTATTGGAAGCAATAATTAAAAGACAAGGTAAATTTAAAAACATTCTTTCTATGAATGTAGAAATTAGATGATAGATACTTGGATTTCAAAGATAACAGGCTAAAGTTGGTAAGGGATAGGAAAAGCAAGTATGAGAAGTTTTAGAAGCCAAATAAAGAAGGGATTGGATAATATAATTAAAGTCTAACATGATAATTAAAGGGAAGTGAAAATTAGGAAGTACAAAGTTATCATTAAAGACTATAAAAAAGATGCATTAAGCTAAAATAGCAGTAGCATAAACCAGTGAGTAATAAATCTGTTTTTGAAAGTATACAATTGGATTATATCATGAAAAAGGGAGATGTTAAAATCAATTTTAGAGTAACATTTTTCCTAACAGGCATAATCATAAAAATGTGAGATACTATTATTCTGCATTCTATCTCCAAATGATACGGTTTGGGTGGCCTCAATTCCTGGTGGTCAAGCGATTAGTGGCAATAAGAGAGTTGTTAAAAATCCCTTTTAAATTGGCAGCAGGTTCAGGAGTGAAAGAATCCACTCATTTCCGAATTATTAATTGGAAAATGAAAGTATTGTTGGATAGAAATCAGTTTATAGTGGGAAATGGAGTTTTGTCACTGAGGATGCTTTCTCAGTGGGCAGAAGGATCCTGGCAGCTGAGAGTGATAGAGATCTCAAGCTACCTAGGCCCATCTGCAAAGACCTTAATTGAGGGAAGCTGTTATATTTGGTATCTTGGTGGGGGCTGGGACAGCCCGAGCTGTTCATACCAAGTGGGGTTGGGACAGCCAGAGCTAAGGTTCCCAGTTTTAGATTCTTACCAATTTTCAGATCTCCTATTGGATCTCCTATTGGAATTAACAATACTTTAAAGGGGTGCTATTTGACCAAGATTTCTAATTGAATCAAAGACTCTGGCATCCTGGAAAGATAACTTATCTGAGGGGATATGCCTTTCCCAGGAATGGCTGAGACTCTGAAAGTGATCACAGATCAAAAGGAAATACAATTTCATAAAGGGACCACAACAGTTTCCTCCTGCTTCACAATGATATTGCAATAAGATGCATATAAGGAAGATGCAGGAAAGTAGAATTTTCAATATTTTAAAAAATTTGAGAAAACAAATTACTGAGCATATGAAAATGTAGTTTTAATTAAACAATAAATAGGCAAAATATAAAAAGAACAATAAATCTCTAAAATTTTAATATTCAATCATTGAAATTAAGTTGTTATCAAGGAAAACTATATATTTATCTGAATGGTTTTAGAACAAATTTATTCAATTTCCTTCCAAATTATTATTTGACATTTTGTAAATATATTTGCATATGTGCACTTGTATGTGTGTGTGTCAGTGTGTGTGTGTATGTGTGTAAATATTTCCATAAAGTTCCTTTCCATCAGAAAGGAAACAGAGGGATAGTTCTACTATAGAACAGAATTGGGCTTTTTTGTTAAAAAATTGATACAAAGTTTTCAATTGAAAAGATGAAGTAAAGGGAAGCTGTGGAGATTTGAAAATTTATGAAAAGTGATGGAAATGACTGTGATGAGTGGAAAAGTGAATCCATTACAGAGGTATAAAATGATTGTTCCCAATTAAAGTTACATAAAACAGGTTTACGGACCAAGTCAGCATGATTTTGAGGTTTTCTCCAGCTTCATTAAGTAACATCTAAATGGTTGCAAAAACAGCAGATAATGGAAGTGGCTTTGGAAAAGTAAAATCTACAAGATAAAAGTACAAAGAACTTAGAGAAGAGGACAGTGTAGGGTTCATCTAGTTCACCACTGGGCCATGTTCATGTAAAAAAAAGAGAAGCAGAATAGAATTAGTGACTGAAACAAACAAACAAAAAAAAAAGAGATGTAATGACAAGAGATTATACCCATATAAAAGAATTTCTGAGCTTCGGAAGGTGCATGTGAAAAACTTATGGTTAATGGCAACATTAAGGGCATAGAAATTTTTGTAACTATATTAAACTAGAAATATAGCTTATGGGAAATTATCAAATTGAGGTCTCAGATGATTAGGTTAATATATATTACATATAAATACAGTATTTATTTATTTGCTTTTATTTTTATTTTATTAATATTACATATTTGTATATATGTATATATTTATATATTTATCATTGTCTGTAAGAGATTGGCTTTCTGTGGACTTGATCTAGAGTATTACATAGTTGTATGTGGCAAGGATATGTTTCATACCTACACATCTCTATGTCTCATATATACATATATGTTTCTATGCATCTATATAGTAAGTAATGGAAATTTCAAACCATAAATACATTACATATAATGCTCTGTGCTTATGCTTGAAATTGTAATGCTGGAGAAACTGAGACAAGATAGAGATTAGAGAGTATTTAATAATTTATTTGAAAGAGAGAGATTTACTGGGGCCAAATGGATCCATGGTTTGGTCCCAGGATTGAATGAGACTATTATTTCCAAAAATCCAGCAGCCAATGTGAATTCTCAATTACACACACACACGCACACACACACACATAGATACATACACATGTGGCTCAGATACAGGGGTGGACTGAGGCAGGGGCGGAGTCAAAGTGCTAAGGATGAGAATGGGACTCTTAACAGGGTGGGGGGAGGCACCAGACATTCTGGGATTGGGAGAGGCATTCTGATAAGTAGGGAAGGACTGGGGTCATGATGTCTAAAATAGAAGGTCTTTTATCCTTGTCAAATATTCTGATGATTAGGAGGGAGGGGTGGTGTTGCAGGATTGACCAGAACAATTAGTAACTGAGGCAGGACAATTCAGGGAAACCAAGGCAGGACAATTTAGGGAAACTGAGTCAGGATAATAAAAGAGAACTGTGGCACAACATTCCACACACTCTCTCTCTTCTGAAGATTCAAATCATTGAATTACCTTCCTCTAGATATTTCTTAGCACCATAATTTTGACCAACCCTATGTGAAGCAAATAAACCAAAATAAAATTAGAAAAATGCAAGGACTTATGGTAAGGACAAGTCTCTCCCTGATAACCCCAGAGTTAATCAGCAGTACAAAGGCTCCTGTTGCTAGCATGTAAGGTCCTCTGCAGTTCTGGAGCATCTCAACCAGAGAATAGAGTTTGAGATGGAGAGGTCACTGTGACTTAGGTCTATGGTCAATTGTGCACTTAACTCAGCCTCTGCTCAGTAGCAGGGCTCAAGACAATCGGGCTTCCCATTCAGAGGGGCAACCATCTCCAGGGGAAAAGGGTGAGGCTTAGAGTAAGTAGCCTATGCATGCCCAGAGGAACAGAGAGGGCTACTACTAGGAAACAGATTTCTGAGAAGATTATGCACAGTTAGACCAAGGCAGGCAAACCCTGAATTATAAGAGGTCCAATACCAAACTGCAAGGTCTTTTGAGAGTGATGAAATACTAATTAAAGAACTGGGGTTGGGGCGGAGCCAAGATGGCAGAGAAGACACACGCGACTTTCTAAGCTCTTCTCTTACCCTCTTTATCAATATTATATCGAGCCTCAAAAATAGTCTTGACTGCTACAATTCGTAAAGATAAGAAGTAGAACAACTCACCGGCCGAAGAAAATCTGCAGTCTCGCCAAAAAAAGGTTGGTTCTGGGGCCAGGGGGGAGATCAGCGCAGACGGGGAGAGAAATTAGGTTCTGAGGAGAGCCTCAAACCGAAAGTGAAAGCACAGATCTCAGCACAAGCTCACAGCCCCAACCTGCAGTACGGGGCTTTTCCTTGGGGCAGTTGTGATCCTGCACAGCAGGAGGACGCAGCCCGGGTTAGCCTCCAATCTGCGCAGTGGGGAGCTCAGCTTGGGGCCATAGAGCTTTTCCAGGGCCGATTTGCACTGGGCAGAGACACTGGGCAGAGTTCAGGGCGGTTTGCGGTCTGCAGTCTGTGGTCTGCGGTCTGCAGTCAGCTGCTAATACTCACAGTCCCACAAGAGGCTCCAGCCTGGGGCAGTGACATTTTCACCCCTTAGTCTCTAGCCGAGGGCAATCGCTAACCCACTCAGCCCTACTAAGCAGTTTGATAGCTCCACCAGTGCTGAATCCACTTCCTGTTGGGGAAAGGGAAAACTCTCACTCAGAGCACTCCCATACCTCGGAGCCGGAAATCGGTTTACATCTTTCCCTGCTCTGCAGAGGAAGCTGGTAACCCCCTTGCCTAGGAGACCTACCCTAAAGGCTTTAAAACATGAATAAAAAGATGAAAAGAACGATCGACAGCTTCTATGCAGAAAAAGAGCAGGTCAGCAAACCTGAAGAGACCTCAAACAGCAAAAATGCATCAGACTGTCCTCCTTTACATGATGCTCTCATAGAAGAGACCATTAAAAGTCTCAAAAGAGAGTTAGAAGATAAATGGGGAAAGGAAAGAGAAGCCTTACAAGAGAGCAACAACTTCCTGAAATACGAATTGGAAAAAGTAAAAAAATCTCAGGAAAGTAAGAATTGTGAATTGGAAAAAATAAAGAATTCACTAGAAAGTAGGATTTGTGAATTGGAAAAGACAAAGAACTCGCAAGAAAGTAGGATCCGTGAATTGGAAAAGACAAAGAACACGCAAGAAAGTAGGATCTGTGAATTGGAAAAAGAAAATAATTCACTAAAAAAAAAAATTAGTGAAATGGAAAAAAATTCCACAGACCAAAACAATACATTCAAAAACTCAATTGGACATATACAGAAAGAAGTAAAAAAAGCTAATGAAGAAAATAATTCTT
Organism: Sarcophilus harrisii; assembly: GCF_902635505.1. Classification (NCBI taxonomy): domain Eukaryota; kingdom Metazoa; phylum Chordata; class Mammalia; order Dasyuromorphia; family Dasyuridae; genus Sarcophilus; species Sarcophilus harrisii. Next base: position 598,402,782 of record NC_045426.1, on the reverse strand, counting down.
TAAAAATTAGAACTGAACAAATAGAAACTAATGATTCATTGAGACAGCAAGAATCAGTCAAGCAAAAACAAAAAAATGACAAACTGGAAAAAACCATGAATTATCTACTTGCAAAAACGACAGACTTGGAAAATAGATCTAGGAGAGATAATCTGAGGATTATTGGACTTTCTGAAAACTATGATGAAAAAAAGAGCCTAGATACTATTTTACAAGAAATCATCAAAGAGAACTGCCCAGATGTAATAGAATCAGAAGGTAAAATAGGCATTGAAAGAATTCATCGAACACCTTCTGAAAGAAACCCTAAAATAAAAACCCCAAGGAATATTGTGGCAAAATTTCAGAACTATCAGATTAAGGAAAAAATTTTACAAGCAGCCAAAAAAAAACCATTTAAATACCGAGGTGCCACAATAAGGATCACCCAAGATCTGGCTGCCTCTACATTAAAGGAAAGAAGGGCCTGGAATATGATATTCCGAAAGGCACAAGAACTTGGGATGCAGCCAAGAATAAACTACCCAGCTAAGCTGAGCATTTTCTTCCAGGGAAGAAGATGGACATTTAATGAAACAAATGAATTCCATTTGTTTCTGAAGAAAAAACCAGAACTAAACAAAAAATTTGATCTCCAAGAATAGAACTCAAGAGATGCAGAAAAGGTAAAAATAACTCTTGAGAATTGTATTTCTGTTGTGGATATACAAAAAGAATACATGTATAATTTGATTGTACTGATATAACATAAAAAAGGGAAGTAGATATGGAAAAGGGATGATGGCAGAATAAGGTGGGAAGGAGGGATAAAAAGAGGGAAACCACATCCCACAAAGAGGCTAAGGAAACTTATCATATCTGAGGGAATTTAGAGAGGGGGAGGAACATTGTGTGAATCTTACTCTCATCAGAGTTGGCTCAAAGAAAAAATAATTGACATTTGTTTTAGAGAAAATTCTCTCTCGCCTCATTAAAAACGGGGGAGAGGAAAAGGGAAAAGAAAAAGAGTAATAAGGGAAGGAAGGGGGAAAGACTCAAAGGGGGGGAGGGAGGGATTATAAAGAGGATAAGTATCGTGATACAAGAGGGGTACATAAGTTTAAAAGGGGGAAAGAGGGTTGGGGGAGGCAAGAATAAGTAAAGCACAATCTGGGGTTATTAGGATGGCAGGAAATACAGATTTAGTAATTCTAACCGTAAATGTGAATGGGATGAACTCCCCCATAAAGAGGAGGCAGATAGCAGACTGGATCAAAAGTCAGAACCCTACAATATGTTGTTTACAAGAAACACATTTAAAGCAGGGGGATACATATAGAGTAAAGGTAAAAGGCTGGAGCAAAATCTATTATGCTTCAGGTGAAGTCAAAAAAGCAGGGGTAGCCATCCTTATCTCAGATCAAGCAAAAGTAAAAATTGATCTAATTAAAAGAGATAAGGAAGGAAACTACATCCTGCTAAAGGGTAGCATAAACAACGAAGCAATATCAATATTAAACATATATGCACCAAGTGGTATGGCACTCAACTTCCTAAAGGAGAAGTTAAGAGAGTTGCAAGAAGAAATAGACAACAAAACTGTAATAGTAGGAGATCTCAACCTTGCACTCTCAGAATTAGACAAATCAAACCACAAAACAAATAAGAAAGAAATTAAAGAAGTAAATAGAATATTAGAAAAATTAGGTATGTTGGATCTTTGGAGAAAATTGAATGGAGATAGAAGGGAATATACTTTCTTCTCAGCAGTTCATGGAACCTATTCAAAAATTGACCATATATTAGGACATAAAGACCTCAAAATTAAATGCAAGAAAGCAGAAATAGTAAATGCTTTCTTTTCAGATCATGATGCAATAAAAACTACATTCAACAAAAAGTTAGGGGGAAATAGACCAAAAAGTAATTGGAAACTAAACAATCTCATCTTAAAGAATGATTGGGTGAAGCAGCAAATTATAGATACAATTAATAATTTCACTCAAGATAATGACAATGATGAGACATCATACCAAAATTTGTGGGATGCAGCCAAAGCGGTAATAAGAGGGAATTTTATATCCTTAGAGGCTTACTTGAATAAAACAGAGAAAGAAAAGATTAATGAATTGGGCTTGCAACTAAAAAAACTAAAAAAAGACCAAATTAAAAACCCCCAATCAAATACTAAATTGGAAATTCTAAAATTAAAAGGAGAAATTAAAAATATTGAAAGTAAAAAAACTATTGAACTAATTAATAAAACTAAGAGTTGGTTCTATGAAAAAGCCAATAAAATAGATAAGCCTTTGGTAAATCTGATTAGAAAAAGGAGGGAGGAAAATGAAATTAGTAGTCTTAAAAATGAAAAGGGAGAACTTTCCACCAATGAAGAGGAAATTAGAGAAATAATAAGGAGTTATTTTGCTCAACTTTATGCCAATAAATTTGATAACCTAAGTGAAATGGATGACTACCTCCAAAAATATAGACTTCCCAGACTAACAGAGGAGGAAGTAAATTGCTTGAATAGTCCCATTTCAGAAAAAGAAATAGAACAGGCAATTAAACAACTCCCTAAGAAAAAATCCCCAGGACCAGATGGATTTACATGTGAATTTTACCAAACATTTAAAGAACAATTGGCCCCAATGCTATATAAATTATTTGATAAAATAGGGAATGAAGGAGTCCTACCAAATTCCTTCTATGACACAGACATGGTACTGATACCTAAACCAGGTAGGCTGAAAACAGAGAAAGAAAATTATAGACCAATCTCCCTAATGAATATTGATGCTAAAATCTTAAATAAGATATTAGCAAAAAGACTACAGAAAATCATCTCCAAGATAATACACTATGATCAAGTAGGATTTATACCAGGAATGCAGGGCTGGTTCAATATTAGGAAAACTATCAATATAATTGGCCATGTTAATAACCAAATTAACAAAAACCATATGATCATCTCAATAGATGCAGAAAAAGCATTTGATAAAATCCAACATCCATTCCTATTAAAAACACTTGAGAGTATAGGAATAAATGGACTTTTCCTTAAAATAATCAGCAGCATCTATTTAAAACCATCAGTAAGCATCATATGTAATGGAGACAAACTGCAACCATTCCCAATAAGATCTGGAGTGAAACAAGGTTGCCCACTATCACCGTTACTATTTAATATTGTATTAGAAACGCTAGCTATAGCAATAAGAGCTGAGAAAGAGATTAAAGGAATAAGAATAGGCAATGAGGAAGCCAAATTATCACTCTTTGCCGATGACATGATGGTATACTTAGAGAACCCCAGAGATTCTGCTAAAAAGTTATTAGAAATAATCCACAACTTTAGCAAAGTTGCTGGTTATAAAATAAACCCACATAAGTCATCAGCATTCTTATATATCACTAACAAAATCCAACAGTCAGAGTTACAAAGAGAAATTCCATTTAAAGTAACTACTGATAATATAAAATATTTAGGAATCTATCTGCCAAGGGAAAATCAGAAACTTTATGAGCAAAATTACAGACCACTTTTCACACAAATTAAGTCTGATCTAACCAATTGGAAAAATATTAAATGCTCTTGGATAGGGCGAGCAAATATAATAAAGATGACAATATTACCTAAACTAATCTATTTATTTAGCGCTATACCAATCAGACTCCCAAAAAACTATTTTAATGACCTAGAAAAAATAACAACAAAGTTCATATGGAAAAACAAAAGGTCAAGAATTTCAAGGGAATTAATGAAAAAAAAATGAAATGATGGTGGCTTAGCTGTACCAGATCTAAAATTATATTATAGAGCAGCAGTTACCAAAACTATTTGGTATTGGCTAAGGAATAGATTAGTTGATCAGTGGAATAGATTAGGTTCAAGGGATAAAACAGTCAACAAATATAGCAACCTAGTCTTTGACAAACCCAAAGATCCCAGCTTTTGGGATAAGAACTTACTGTTTGATAAAAATTACTGGGAAAATTGGAAACTAATATGGCAGAAACTAGGCATTGATCCATACTTAACGCCGTACACCAAGATAAGGTCAAAATGGGTTCATGACCTAGGCATAAAGAATGAAATTATTAATAAATTAGAGGAACATAGGATAGTTTACCTCTCAGACCTGTGGAAGGGGAAGGTCTTTATGACCAAAGCAGAACTAGAGATCATTACTGATCACAAAATAGAAAATTTCGATTATACCAAACTGAAAAGTTTTTGTACAAACAAAACTAATGCAGACAAGATTAGAAGGGAAGCAATAAACTGGGAAAATATTTTTACAGTCAAAGGTTCTGATAAAGGCCTCATTTCCAAAATATATAGAGAATTAACTCTAATTTATAAAAAATCAAGCCATTCTCCAATTGAAAAATGGTCAAAGGATATGAACAGACAATTCTCAGATGAAGAAATTGAAACTATTTCTAGTCATATGAAAAGATGCTCCAAGTCATTATTAATCAGAGAAATGCAAATTAAGACAACTCTAAGATACCACTACACACCTGTCAGATTGGCTAAGATGACAGGAAAAAATAATGATGATTGTTGGAGGGGATGCGGGAAAACTGGGACATTGATGCATTGTTGGTGGAGTTGTGAACGAATCCAACCATTTTGGAGAGTAGTTTGGAACTATGCTCAAAAAGTTATCAAACTGTGCATACCCTTTGATCCAGCAGTGTTACTACTGGGATTATATCCCAAAGAGATTATAAAGAAGGGAAAGGGACCTGTATGTGCACGAATGTTTGTGGCAGCCCTTTTTGTAGTGGCTAGAAACTGGAAACTGAATGGATGTCCATCAGTTGGAGAATGGCTGAATAAATTGTGGTATATGAAAATTATGGAATATTACTGTTCTGTAAGAAATGACCAACAGGATGATTTCAGAAAGGCCTGGAGAGACTTACACGAACTGATGCTGAGTGAAATGAGCAGGACCAGGAGATCATTATATACTTCAACAACAATACTAGATGATGACCAGTTCTGATGGATCAGGCCATCCTCAGCAACAAGATCAACCAAATCATTTCTAATGGAGCAGTAATGAACTGAACTAGCTATGCCCAGAAAAAGAACTCTGGGAGATGACTAAAAACCATTACATTGAATTCCCAATCCCTATATTTATGCACACCTGCATTTTTGGTTTCCTTCACAAGCTAATTGTACAATATTTCAGAGTCTGATTCTTTTTCTACAGCAAAATAACGTTTTGGTCATGTATACTTACTGTGTATCTAATTTATATTTTAATATATTTAACATCTACTGGTCATCCTGCCATCTAGGGGAGGAGGTGGGAGGGGTCAGAGGTGAAAAATTGGAACAAGAGGTTTGGCAATTGTTAATGCTGTAAAGTTACCCATGTATATATCCTGTAAATAAAAGGGTATTAAATAAAAAATAAAAAAAAAATAAAAATAAAGAACTGGGGTTATAGCAATAGAGAAACAGATTGGAGAGACTTCCAGTCCCAAGATAGGTGTCTGATTTCTGGTTGTTTCTAAAAAATAATCCCCCAAACTGAGTCTGCCACACAATTCCAACCAACTAAAGGATTTCAAAGTTAAAGCACAACCAGCAAATCATAGTCAAGTAAATTTAAGAAAGGAGTAAAAACTAAAAGGACTGTTTAAATAAGGCAAAGTAAATAGAAATAGTTCCCATTCTTTTAGGTATTTTTGAGAAAAATACACCAGTTTCCCCAGTTTCCTAACTCTTCCTCCCTTTTCTTTTTTTCTCAGAAATTATCAAATAACCATTCCACATATAAATTCCAAAAGTGAATCAAAATTCCTATACATAATACAGTTTTAACAAATTCCATCCCAAATCTTAAACACACAGTAATAGACTACCGATTCAGGGCTCCCAAATTCCTGATATGAGTCCAAAGTACACTAGGAACAGAGACGATGGTCTATCAAAAATTGCTTAATGTTGAGGATGGGCTGAGATGCTCAGTCCAGGGAGGGGATGGTTGTGATATACCACCTGCTACCAAAGCTTCAGATGGGCTGATCCATGTCTCACAAGTGGTTCAATAATCTATAATTTGACCAAAATCTAGAACAACAAAAAAACACAAATCTAACAAATAAAGCTTAGAACAGTCTGAGATAGAAAGACTTGGTTCACCAGACTGCTGCAAAATGTGAAGAGTCAGCAGCTTCCTATGTGAAGAGATAAGTTTGCTTAACAGGACAGGCAAATGGCTTTCAACTATAGTCCCAAATAAATAGCAGTTAGGTCTCACTGTGCAAATTGTCCTCTCATTATTTAGAAACCTTGAAAAACCTGAATATACACAGGCACAAATATTCAGTAACAGATAAATGACCAGGAAAAATATTCATTTGCCTAAGTATTTAGGATATAATGATTACAGATAATCAGATTGGAAACAGCAAGGTATGACATAATTAAATTGCATTAATAGTTTCTTTTTTTTGTTATTATTATAGTAACTTCTTATTGACAGAATCCTTGCCTGGGTAATTTTTGTTTTTACAACATTATCCCTTGCACTCATTTCTGTTCCGAATTTTCCCTCCCACACTCCACCCCCTCCCCTAGATGGCAAGCAGTCCTATATATGTTGAATATGTCCTAGTATATCCTAGATACAATGTATGTGTGCAGATCCAAACAGTTTTCTTGTTGCACAGGGATAATTGGATTCATAAGGTAGAAGTAACCCGGGAAGAAAAACAAAAATACAAACAGTTTATATTCATTTCCCAGTGTTTTTTTTTTCCTTTGGGTGTGGCTGCTTCTGTCCATCATTGATCAATTGAAACTGAATTAGGTCTCTTTGTCAAAGAAATCCGCTTTCATCAAATTACATCTTCATACAGTATCGTTGTTGACGTATATAATGATCTCTTGGTTCTGCTCATTTCACTTAGCATCAGTTCATGTAATTCTCTCCAAGCTTCTCTGTATTCATCTTGCTGGTCATTTCTTACAGAACAGTAATATTCCATAACATTCATATACCACAATTTACCCAACCATTCTCCAATTGATGGGCAGCCACTCAGTTTCCAGCTTCTAGCCACTACAAACAGGGCTGCCACAAACATTTTGGCACATACAGGTCCCTTTCCCTTCTTTAGTATCTCCTTGGGGTATAAGCCCAGTAGAAACACTGCTGGGTCAAAGGGTGTGCACAGTTCGATAACTTTTTGGGCATAATTCCAGATTGCTCTCGAGAATGGTTGGATTCGTTCACAGCTCCACCAACAATGTATCAGTGTCCCAGTTTTCCCACATCCCCTCCAACACTCATCATTATTTTTTCTGTCATCTTAGCCAATCTGACAGGTGTGTAGTGGTATCTCAGAGTTGTCTTAATTTGCATTTCTCTGATTAATAATTATTTGGAACACTCTTTCATATGAGTGGTAATGATTTTAATTTCATCATCTGAAAATTGTCTGTTCATATCCTTTGACCATTTATCAATTGGAGAATGGCTTGGCATTAATAGTTTCTATTGACCATGGCTGTGATCATAGAAATCAGTCACAGGAGGAAAAAAAAAATTCGGGGACATAACTATTATATAACATAAGCAGTTAAAACCCAACTTTAAGCACATACAGGATAAAATTGCTTTAATTCATTTTTATTCCAGTTAATTGTCCCATTAACTGTCATATGGTGGAGTTTTAAAGCTTTCAAATAGCATTAACTATATAAGCCCAAGAAATTTTACTTTCAATAACAAATCCAATTAACTACAGTTTCAGATAAATCCTAAACAGATATTTACCATAACCTTATATTTATAACAGTAAGAATGTCTCAGTAAGTTCACTTCTTTCATATCTAAGTAGATGTTTCATAAGTGAACAGTATGCATACAAATAATTTTGCTTTAAAATACTCAGTGCATAGACAAATATCCCAAATTGCATATTGTCTATAACAGAAATATTTTCATCTCTAAATGACCTCAGGATGACCCAATACACTCAATTAAAACTTAAATAGAATATACTATAAAGAATATTCTAATAACACATAAAAGAATCCAAGAGGTTCTTAAAAATATTAAACTTTTAGAAATACCCTGCTAAAGTATGAATCACATTTATGACCTTATTTCTTAACCAAGGAAAGAAACCATTATGTATCAAAAGAAACAAATATTCAGTCAATTAACCTAAAATCACAGTTTACTCCTCCAGGTGGATATAACTTGATAAAAAAGAATGGCTGGAACACATTTAGTGGGGGGTGGAGGGGAGAGGAAGGAAAGGATTCCATGTGACCACCCTTCCCTCCACTCCACCTCCAAAGAGACAGGAGGAAGGGAAGGCAAGCTAAAGACAAAAGATCCCAATTCTCCCTACCCCACAAAACTTCTTTTCCACATGCAAATTTTCCTTCTAGTCTCTCCTAAATCTTCTTCAAAACGATTAAGATTCACAATACAGTGAATAACTAAATGATTCCATAAATCCCACATGTCCAGCAAAGCTGGATTTAAAGCATATCTTATAATGTTTTAGAAGGTAAAAAAACTCTACCTAGAGGCTCATGACTCCTTTCAGTCAAGTTAACAGAACTTCTTTAACAAGTTATTATTCTTGTTCTTATACTCAAAGATAGACAAATCTAGCCTGCATAGGCAACAGTAAAATTATTTCCCACAATTCAAAACTGCCTAAAAGAATACTCAGAATAAATCTAGTATGCAAAAGCCATAGTAAAATTTCCCACAATTTCAGAATCATCCTAAAATTCCTAATCAAATGTTTTCTCCTGCCTGAGTTTCAATCAGATAAGGTTTTATTGCCCTTTACTCTAGCAGGCTCTGAAAACCTGCTCCAAAGAAAAAAACGTCAGTCAGTTTAAAAATAGCCAAAATATTTCTGTTCTTACTTACAGGTCAGTGCAACAAGTTAAGGGGTTAGAAATCACAAGCAATTTTTATACTAAGTACAGCTGCAACATTGAAATAACCAATTCCTAATCATTGTTCTTAAAACTTAACAGAGTTCTTAACCAACAGAACAGACAAGTCACGCAGAATACAGAACACAGATCACACAGACATGGACTGCACAGTTACAACATTAAACAAAACATTTAACACACATAACCAGAGAGTGCCCAAAAATGCACTCAGAATCAGATCAGAACAGATGTGTCTTAGTAGACACCCAAACCAGAGAGGATTACCTAGAGTCCTGTTGATACCCTTCTCAGAATCTAATGCTCATGGGCATTCTATTATTCTGAGAATCCAGATGCTAGCACAGACAGATAGAACAGGTAAACAGATCAGATTACATCCTAAGACATCCAGCCTTACTCCCTTGTGACCAAATTGGCGATGTCTACCATTGGTGTGGTTCCAACTGAAAACTGCTCTCTTCCCTGGAGACTCTGGAAACAAATCCAGAGGGCCGGCCCCTCCAGTCCAAGAACCTAAATCTCCAGCCCCCTAAGGCCCAGGGCAGAGACAGAAGATCTCTAATCTTTAATCCTGATATCATTTTCTAATACCTTGGTGGGAACATCAAAATGTAATGCTAAAGAAACTGAGACAAGATAGAGATTAGAGAATATTTAATAATTTATTTGAAAGGGAGAGATTTACTAGGGCCAAATGGATCCATGGTTTGGTCCCAGGGCTGAATGAGACTATCATCTCCAAGAATCCAGCAGCCAATGTGAGTTCTCAATGACATATGTGTGTGTGTGTGTGTGTGTGTGTGTGTGTGTATGTGTGTGTGTGTGTCTCAGATACAGGGATAGACTGAGGCAGAGGCGGAGTCAGAGTGCCAAGGGTAGGAACAGGACTCTGACAAGGTGTAGGGAGGCACCGGACATTCTGGGATTGGGAGAGGCATTCTGATAAGTAGGAAAGGGCTGGGGTCATGATGTCTAAAATAGAAGGTTTTTTATCCTTGTCAAATATTCTGATGATTAGGAGGGAAGGGGAGGTATTTCAGGATTGACAAGAACAATTAGGAACTGAGGCAGAACAATTCAGGGAAACTGAGGCAGGACAATTTAGGGAAACTGAGTCAGGATAATAAAAGAACTGTGGCACAACAAAATGACTAAATAATAATTATCACAATAATGATAGTATGCATGTAGCACTTATTTAATCCTCATAAAAACCCCTTTGAGGTAGGTGCTATTATAATTCCCATTTTACTGATGAGAAAAGAGAAAAGATCACACATCTAATAAAGAGCCTGTGGCAGGAATCATATTTAGGGCTTAGTTTTATTTATTTGTTTGGTTGTTTTTTTTAGTGTTTGATTCCAAATAAACCATTCTACTCACTGCATCATTACTGCAGAGCTAGAAGAAATTAAAAAGCCCATATAGTCCAAGCAAGTAATTTTACAAATGATAAACCTGAAGCCTGAGATATTTAAATTACTTGTCAAAGATCATATAAGTTTTGTTGTAGTCATAGAATTAAAATCCAGGTGTTCTAAAACTGCCTGTGCTGTTTCCCCTGAATACTACTAGAGTGCAGGAACATTAAGTTCTACAAAGTACTTTTCTTTATAAAATATTAGATATGTATCTCAATTTTAATGATAATAGTTGATTAGTATGAATGTCTGGTTGGATTTTTTTCCCCAATCCAAGAAACTTTTAATGTGATCTCCCTTCTCAATAAAATCTAGTGATTTCCTACTATATAGGTCAAATACAAAATTGTCTATTTGGCATTCAAACACCTTCATAACCTAATTCAATCCTGCTGTTTCACTCCTTTTATATTTTATTCCTCACCATGTGTTCTTTAATTTTGTTCCATTGACTTCTTTGCTGTTACAAAAATAAGACACTCTATCTCTTAGTTATGAGAATTTTTTCTGACTGTACCCCTTGTCTATAATGTTCTCTCTTCTCATCTCTACCTCTTGGCTTCCCTGGTTTCCTACAATTTTTAATTAAGATTTTTACCTACAGGAAGCCTCATCTTACCTCTCTTCATTTCTTATGTGAAGTATTGCCTATATGCAATATATAACTTGTTCATAGTGGATTGTTGTCTGCTCCATTAAATTAGAAGCTTCTTGAAGGTAGCCACTTTCTTTTTCCTTTTATATATATATATATATATATATATATATACACACACACACACACACACACACACACAGAGAAAGAGAGAGAGAGAGAGAGTTTAGCATAGTGCTTAGCACATGATAGATACTTAAATTTTTTTTGATGTGGGTGTGGTCACTTTAAGAATTGATTCATTCCTTTCTTTCTGATTCCCAAACCCTCCTTGTTGATGCAGTATCTCCAGGACCTTTTGATTCACAAATCCTGGTCCCTTTGAATTCCAATAGAAGATCTAGACCTGTCCCCAACTTGGGACTCCACCCACAGGCCCCTTTAGCTAAATCCCTCATTATAAAAGAGTTAAGCTGGAATCCTCTCTTTGCAGAGGTTCCAAACATGCCAGCCTTACACATGGCATGCCAGGACCCTCTGTCGACTGGAATCCTGTTTCTGGTGCCCTTGTTATCCCTACCTTCACTCATTTCCTTAACCATACTTTAACCTTACTTCTAAACCCCATAATAAACCTCTTTTATCAATCTAGCTTTTTGGGCCAATAAATTCCTTTATTGGGAACTCTCATGCTGCTACTAGACTTCATTTAACTCTATATCTTTATGCTGAATCCAATGGGGTTGCAGGGAAGCTCTATTTGACTCCCTATACCCCAAACCTGCCACTAGACCTCAATTAAACCCTAATTTCATTTAGGTCCCCGATATCTAGACCTCATTATTTTGACTTTTGAGTGACCAACATCTTGGAATACCCTTATACAAAACCAGAAAAAAACAAAGGTCTGATTCACTTCATGCTCTCACTTTATAATAAAATGTTGTATGCACATAAGAAAGTAGGAATCCTCATAATGTGTCAGACAGAAAGTATTCTTATACTAATGTTGTTACCAATGTGTGTGTGTGTGTGAGATATACAGATGTTTCAATTTAACTAAGTGATCTAAATACATCTATCAATCATAAAATAATAAGACATAGAGCTGTAAGACATTTCCTACATATTAAACTTCCCAGTTTTCACATTTCTTGACCTTTTTGATCTTTTGCCACTGTTGGTCAACCAGAATGACAATATAAGTAAAATATACTCTTTATTTTTTCACTTGCCCTTTGTCACTTAGTTTTTAGGACTTAGTTGCAGGTGTTTGTCCCTTCCTGTTTCCACCATCTCTTAATTAACATTTAAATATTTATTTTAAAGGTGATAATGGCTTTGAATTCTCTTATCCAAGGATATTTGTTTGTATTTCGTTCTCTAGGTAAATTTAAATTGAGAGTTTATTATTATTGACTTGTATTCTTTTATTTCTGGGTTAGATTTCTGTGATTAGAATGTAAGCCTCAACTCCCCCAAACAATGAAAGAAAAGGCCAGAGGGTGAGGGCTTCTGTTTTTAGGGTATTTAATCTTGTGTTTTGCAGTTTTTACTTTGCACACTTCTTTGCTGACTAACACCTTGTCAGATGAGGAATGCCCTTTCGTGAGAGTTCATAATAACCCCCTTTTTCCTTTTTCTTACTTTGAGAATGTCTGATTGTTTTTGTGGTCCATCATGTCCCACACATTGACCAATAAATGTATTATAATTCTTATCATCAAATTTATTATTCTTTTTTATCTTTATCATTCCTATTGGCTGAGTACTATTCTTTCTGAAGAGAATTGTCTAATTCCTCCTGCTGAGTCTAAGTCTCCTCCACTGAGCACATAACTATATTTTCCTTGGAAATCCACTTCTAATTATGTTTTACAGTGTGTTTCTTATTCTAAATCCCCACCCCTGATTACATTCATTTGCAAGTCTGAGTATCCCACTACTGATTACAATTTTTTCCTTTTATTAGTTTTGATCTCTTCTTAAGAGTCCTAGCCTCCATTGCTTAAGTTTCAATTTTATTTTTCTTATTTCTTTCAATTTACTGTATTTCTCAAATTTAATTTTTGTAACTCTTTGGAATCTAAATCCCCATGCAATTCTGACATTCTCTATTGGTCTGCCTTCAATGTCTTTCCTTTCCAAACCAACCTCCACATATGGAAGGAAGGAAACAAACATTCATTAAATGCTTACTATATATCAGCAATGTGCAGAGAATTTTAATAATAGTATCTGCTTTGATCTACACAACAATATTTATAAGTAGACACTTATAAGTTCTATTTTATCCTTTAGGAAATTTAATCAAACATAAGATTAGAGACTTGCCCAGTGTAACACAGGAGATTTCTGAGACCGAATTTAAACTTAGATCTTCCTGTCTCTAGGTCCACCACTCAATTTACTTGGACACCTAGCTGCCACCTAACATTTGTGTCATCATAAATTATATTCCATATCTGATCAATATCATTTTCTTCCATGACATCATAGATAAATTGTTCAATATCAGGAAAACCTGGATTTTAACTTTTTCCTATGGGTGTAAAGGCAAATTATGCAAACTTTTAATCTTGATTTCCTTATAAGTAAAAAATGGATAACAATAGCATCTCATAATACTGTGGAAGGATCAAATATGGTAATAGATATATTAACTTTATAATTCTGTACCAAACCTTAATATTCAGATCTAAGAGAAGATTTACAGTTAATACAGCATGATCTTTTATTTTAAAGTGTGGAAATTGAGTTCCTTGGGGATATGAAGTTACTTGACCAACAAATGTATTATGATTATCATCCAATATACTATTCTTTTTATATTTACCAATGAAGTTTGTATTTTATAAATGATCCTGGGACAAATTACTGAACTATTTTTATGTTGATGTCATTTGGTATGTATTTTATTTGGTAGATATTTACTCAGGTTCACTTGATTTTTGACTATTGAATTGAAATTAAGATGTAATCTAGTCTTCTGGAGACATTGGAAGTATATTTAGAACAGTTCCAGTAGACACACAAGACCATGAAGATAATATGTACTACTTCCTTTTCCAAACTGCTTTTGATTTCTTCTGCTAGGTCTTTATATTTTGTGGAGTTTCATTGCATATAGTAGTTCAGAAGATATGAATATTTGCAATTGAAGCATCTATTAAATATGTTATCAACATTTTTTTGCATGGTTGTAAATTATGTATTCATGATTTGGGAAAATATTGTCTGTGTTAATATTTTAATTCCTGTAGTTTCATTATTAAATTATTGAATAGCAAGAGTTATTTGGGGTATATATTTGTAACATATTGATTTTTCATTTTCAGGTGATAATTTCCATAATCTGTTAGTTAATGAAAAGAAGCAGTGTATCATCATGACTAGAGAGCTGGCTTAGGAAGAACTGGACTCAAATCCCACCTCTGATATATCCTGATATTGTAACTCTGGACAAGTTGCTTTAAACTCAAGAGATCTAGGCAACTTTCAAAAACTATATGCTAAAAGGAGTCAATATGCATTGGTACAACATTTTATTTTCTTTTGTTTTTTTCCCAGAACTTCCCTATGTAGTGCCTGAGAAACTGAGACAAGACAGAGATTAGAGGGTTTTTTAATATTTTATTTGGATTTTTGAGAGGAAGAGATTGTGCTGGGGTCATGATGACCCTAGGGCTGATGTCCAAAGCATTAGTAGTGAATGTGAGTTCTCAATGGCATATTTATAGCTATCAGCTCAGGTAGAACTAAACAAAGTCAAGGGGTGGAGTCCAAACTCTGGTGAGGGAGAATCTCCAGGCAGGGACCATCAATCTGATTCTGACAGGTTGGGGAGTAGGACCATAAGTTCTTGATGATTTAGGAGGAGTTAGGAGCCAGGAAGTCTGAACTCCCCCTTATCTTGAGTTTATACATTTACAATTTATAACTTTAGAGTAACCAGCTCTGAATTCTATCAATCCTAATAAACCAGAGAGGGGCTTTGCAACTAAGGGAATTGAGGCAGAATAATTTATGGATACTGAGGCCGAACAATTTAGGAAAACTGAGGCAGGACAATTAGGGAAACTGAGGCAGGTCCATTAGGGGAACTGAGGCAGGACAATAAAAAGGAACTGTGGCACAACAACTATAGCTATAAAATTGTTAATCTGACATTAAAAAAAAATTAACAAACTTTACTTGATCATGTCTCCTAACTTTCTATAAGTGCTAATTTTTTGTAATGTAATGAATTTCTTGTAATGAAAAAATAACTGATATAGTGGTACCTCAGTCACTAATTGGTTTTAAAAAGCATGGTGAATGACAAAAACAAGAAATACCAAAAAAATTTTTCTCATAAGAAGTACATCTCCAATTCACATCCTAACCATTCCTTCCTACCCAATTCCAAAAAGGGACAAATGGGGCTTTTACTTGTGGAGAAATAAACCAGGCCAGCCCAGCTCAGCTAGGGTCTTTCCTTTGAAGTGGTCATAAAAGCTATCAGAAGTAGTAATATGAAATAAATTTAGGAGAGCATAATACTTTTATAAACACAAAGAATTATGTCATAGATATCCATCACAGATTACAAGGATTTTTTTTTATTTTATATCATATGAATTGCATAAGGACTCAAGCAAATACAACTAGGCAAGGCAGATGATAAAAGAATGAGCAATTTTGTTGTTGTTATTGTTGTTGTGTTTTGGGGGATGTACACCATGATTTGTTATAGCTCATGAAAGATGAAGGAGTGCCAGGGCAGAATCCAGTGAGTAACAATGATGTGTTCGGGGAAGTTAAGACTGTGTAAAAGATAGTCTAGGAAAGCTAAATTTCTGTCCTTTGTCTCAAAGATTGCTGTAATGGTCCTTAAAAATGCTAATTTAGGCAATTTCAGAGAGGATAATCTGATTAAGAGTTGGAACCTCACTGCACTGAAACAGTGGAGGCTGAAATGTATTGTTGAAATACATTGAAACTGAGGCTTGTTGAAATGCATTGAATACCAAATTCAATGAGTTTTGAAGAACATGAGGGGCTAGGTACTACTTTATTTGGAAAGTCAAACCCAATCAATATGTGCAGGTTACTTAATAATAAACTTATTTCAAGGTGATTCAGGACTACTCCAATGGATTTGTGATGGAGTGACCCAACTGTATCCAAAGAAATAATAACTGTGGATATTGAATGTGGATCACAACATTGCATTTTCACCATTTTTGTTGTTGTTTGCTTGCTCTCCCCCCCCATCTCATTTTTTTGATGTTTTTTCTTATTCAGCATGAAAAATGTGAAGGCACATATAGTGGGATTGCACATGTGTAATATATATTTGATGGCTTGCTGATTGAGGGAGGGGTGAAGGGAGGAAAAAGGATTTAGAGTACAAGGCTTTGCATGGGTGAATATAGACAAATGTTTCTGCATATGTTTTGAGCATGAAAACTATTATTGGAAAGAATGGAAAAAATGATAAACTTGTTATTTTATCTTGTCAGTGATGCAAACTTAAACTGACATTATTAACATTTTCCTTTATAGAACAAATCCTCAAGAATTAACAACTTTTGAAGCCTCATTTTTGAGTGTGTTCATGTACCTCTCATTTATGATGTATATTTTTTTAGTTGCATTATTGTAAATCAGCTGTTTCAAAAGGTTCATCTATAAGTAAATCAAGATTAGTTACTTGATGTAAGTGTAGTGGTGGAAAGCCATAATTTGTTGTTTTTGCACAAGTATTTCTGATGTGGCTGATGTAGATACCAGATGATAGTAGGCATTGAATATTGGAGTGCAAGTGAAGATTCATAATGGCCTTTCTCTTTGGCGAAAGGTCCGTTTATTTAGGAGAAAAGGTTACAGACAAAATGAAGAGATACAATAGACAACCGGATTAGTAAATATGAAATAGTATTGGGAGAGGACAGAAAGGGGTTTTAATAATAAATGATGGAAAAGACAAGTGGCTTAGTTGAATTTACAATTACTCAGTAGAAAAGGAACACCCCATTAGGTTGGGATGTGTTTTTAGTTGGCTGGCTAAATCCTGAAAAAGATTTAGTATTCCCAAATCGTTAGCTATAAGGAGAAATGAGCTTGTGAAGCATAGTAGGGTTAGGAGGAATACCAAGTGGCATTGGGGAGAGGTAAAGACCCAATGAGGTTCAATCAATGGCATAGGACATAAACTATTTTATAAGGAAACTTTAGCTATATAACTTGGATTTCTGACTGGATTACCTCTACAGATAGTGGGACATTTATCTTGATTATTAAAGCCTTCCTCCTGCTTGCCCCAGGGAATAATTTTGTCAGTGCTTCAGTTTCTCTGTCAAATACACTTAGCATTCAGGACCTCATCATTCACTTTTCTTTAAGTTTCCAAAATCTTTCGCAAACACTTTTTTTTACTACTAAGTTTTTACTACTAATTGTTTTAAACAATGATTTGTAAGAAAACAATGGTTAGTTTGGTCAAAAGTATAAAATGCATACCCTTTCATCTAGTAATACCTCTTCTGGATCTATATCCTAAAGAGATCAGAAAAAAAAAATAAAAAAAAGGAAAAAGGACCCATGTCCATAAATTTTTATAGCAGCCCTTTATGAAGTGGCAAGGAACTGGAAATTGAGTGGATTTCTATCAGCTTCAGAATGGCTGAATATGTTATGGTATATGAATGTTATATTATCGTTCTATAAGAAATGATGAACAGGCTAATTTTGGAAAACCACTGAAAGACTTACATGAACTAATGCTGAGTGTAGTAAACAAAATCAAGAGAGAATATAGTGTACAAGATCCCAATAAGATTAAGTGATGATCAACTGAGATGAATTTGGCTCTTTTCAACAATGAGATGATTCAATGCAATTCCAATACCCTTGGGTGCAAAGTGCCATCTACATCTAGAGAGAGAACTATGGAGACTGAATGTGGATCAAAGCATAATATTTTTACTTTGTTCTTATTGTTTGTCTACTTTTTTCTTTTTCTTTTTTTATTTTTTGATCTGATTTTTCTAGCACAACATGATAAATATAGAAAAATGTTTAGAAGGATTACATATGTTTAGCCTGTTGATTGCTTGCTGTCTTGGTAAGGGAGCAGGGGGAAAAGGAAAGAGAAAAATTTGGAATACAGATTTTGCAAAGGTGAGTCTTGAAAATTATCTTTCCATGTATTTGGAAATGGAAAATACCATTAAAAAATAAATCAGTAGTTAGTTTAAATTCATTGTATGTATTTAGTTTATTCTATAAATATATGTTTTGCAAAGTATATAATGGCATATTTTTAACCTTCTTTAGGTCTTAAAGATATTTGAAATGGGATCTTTTAAAACTATCAAAACTATGGGGTTTGTTTGTTTTAAATAAGCAAAGCAACTCTTAAAGAAGGAAAAGAAAATACTGGAGTATTAAAAAAGTATACAGAGTATAATGCCAGAGAAACTGAGGCATGATAGAGATTAGAGAGTTTTTAATATTTTATTTGGATTTCTGAGAGGGATAGATTTTCTGGGACCAAAGGAAGAATTTTGGTCCCAGGGCTGATGTCTTAAAGCATGCAGCATCAGCATCAAATGAATTATATATGTGACTCTAAAAGATCAGGGTAGACAAAGGTAGAAGGTGAAATTAAAACACTGAGAGTGGGAATTTTCAGGGATGGACTATCAGTCCAGTTCTGGCAGGGTGGGGGTATGACCATAAATTCTGATAAACTTGAAATGAAGGGAGTAGTCCGTTAGAGACAGAAAGTCTGGAACTTAGACGTAGAGGATTCCAATTAGGTATCTGAGATTGGACATCTGGAGTTTTATTTTTTGGAATGCCGGAACGGCCAGATTTCTACAGCCCTAATTATTTCAGCCCTAATGAAAGGGAAAGGGAGATTGCAACCAGGGATATTGAGGCAGGATTATTTAGGGAAACTGAAGCAGGACAACTAGAGAAACTGTGGCACAACAAGAGGAACAATTGCAAACTAATCAGTTAAGAAATTCAATAGCAAATGTTATTGAGAGGTTGTATCTGTTCATGCCCTGTAGCAGTATACACAAAAAAGGATCATACCAAGAGCAATGGTTATAGATTTTAAAGCTAGAGTGAAGTTCTATTCCATTTTATGATTGACATATTGAAAGCCTAAGGAATTTGATCATTATTCCTTAAATTATCAAGATTAATTTCATATATAATATATATATATATATATATATATATATATATATATATATAATATGAGCAAATTATCTGTGACAAAAAACAAAAAAAATAAGGTAAGTATGTTGAATAACTTATGAGATTTTTTTCATGATGACACCAATCATAAAGGTAATTTGTCAGACTGATAATAATATCATTTGTTGGTACTGTTAATAGTGTGACATGATGATGATGCAGGTATGATGTAGAGTTTTGTTGCTCTTAATGGTTATGATGAAAATGATGATGGTGGTGGAGGAGGAGGTGGAGGATGAAAGGAAGAAAGAGAAAGAGTGAAAATTATGATAATAGTGATAGTGATGATGAACATGATCATGATGGGGACCAATAGTAATGATGATGAGGTCACACTAATATTAAAATTGATGCTGGTGATTGTAATTATAATGGTCATAATTTTATTAGAACCAAGAACATGAAGAATGATAATATACCAAAGCCCTGAAACAAAACTAAGAATTATCACTGCCAGTTAGAATGCTTCTCATATTTCAAGGTTCAATTGTGCTGCTATTTCCTCTTACTTTGAAATATTCCCAAATTAAAATTTTCAACCTCTTCATTTTTTTTTTCTAAAGAGATATGTTTGGATAGCTTTTGATAATCATATAATTACATAATTCAAAGGAATTTCAGTGGCCAACCTATACTTAATCAAAAACCCCTTCTATAACATCACTGATAATTGATGACAAAATAGCTAGTCTCTTTAAACAACTCAACTAAGGTATAATTAATTACCCTCTTAGTCTTCCCTTTCTATTTCTGTGTAGTGCTAGTTACTGGGATCTTTTTTTTCCTTACAAAAGTCTTTTTTCCTTTTGCAACTTCAATCCATTATTCCTAATTGCAAAGCCCAAGTTGCAAAGCCCATTATTATGGCACTCTCTCTTATAGAGATCAGTATCCTATATCTTCATGAAGTACAAGTAGAAGTTGATGAGAACAGAAGAAAGTAAAGCTTTTCAGTTTTCTTTGAATACTATTCAATTCTTTTGTAGTTGTTGGGCTTTTTAGACTTTAAAAGTTTCTGGCTTCTAATTCTGAGAAAAAAAGATAGAAGATGCAAAATCTGCTGTGAAATGCTGAAGGAGAAGACAATGGGAAGAAACTGAAAGGACATGAAAGGATCTAGTGATATCCATCATGTTTCTGTTCCAAGCTTTCTACATTAGCGATTTTGGTCAGCTTCCTCTTGGATGAGATCTAGGATTATCTCTGTATCTTTTGACAGAGATGAGCGACCTCATTCACATTCAGGAAACTCTTTTTTATTATCTGGTAATATATTCTCTAATGAATATTTTCCCTGATTTTTCTTTTATCATTTGGATAAATATTTTGCAGACCTGGTATTTTGTGGAAAAGTGATCAAGTTTTGGATGTAAATTTTGAGTTTCATTTTCTCCCAATAATAAAAGATTCATAAGAAATTAGATTGAATATTAAAATCACATCTTCTAAACTAACAATACTTAATGAAGCAGTATAGTTCTACAACTATACCGTCCCCTTTCTCAGAAAATTAGATTAGCCTTTTTGCCCCTAATCTGCTGTTTCCTCTCCTGGTAAAAATTAAAGTCTTCCTTGGAGAAGGGTTGAAATAGAAAAGACTAGAGGTATCTATTTTATCTTCTTTCATGTCACATAATTACACTTCCATGACACATGTCTCTGGGATTAAAGAGAACAAAGGTAATGCCTGTTTCATCTGACTGACAAGTTTTTTAGTACCTCATGTAGAATATCATCCTCCATTCTGAATTACTCTGTTCTGGGATAAACATCTACAATTCCTTCAACTAATGCTCTATGATAAGTAGATCATTCTCTGTCACCTTTGTTATTATCTTCTTGATGCTTGCCACATTGTACCTTACAAAATATACTATCTGGAACTGAATACAGACCTCCAAATATGGAAAGTATCAAAGATTGTCACATATGATTTTTCTTTCAATATAAATTTTGATAATATTATGTTTCCTGACTCCACATCACACTGTTGTTTCTATTTTTTGTTTGTTTTTGCACTGGATTAAAGATTTCAGTTTCTTTAAGATATTTTTACAAGTTTTTATTTTTATTTCCAGTTTAGATTAAATTGTTTGCTCCATTTACATTTAGTTTTATTAGGTTTATATTTTCCTCCATGTGTTTCTAAAAGTGTTTTTTTAATTTAAATTATGGTTTTTCTATAAAAAAAACTTTTTCTTCTCTAGAAACATTATGTTCCTTCTATTATTTTATTTTTATAATTTTACTTTAATCTTACTTAATCTTGCCCCAAACCAATAACTTCAGCTCATTTTTTTGTCCTTTTCCTTTTTAAGACTTTATTTATTTTTCTTCTTGTCTTACTTTTGATTATATATTTCTTCCCTTTTTTTTTCCTCTTGACTAATCATATGAATTGCCTTTTCTTTTCTAATTTCATTTTTTTAGACCTTTCCAAAAGTATGAGCTATAATCTCTTTCTATTTACCATAAAATTTCATTCTTGGATTCGTGATCTCTACTATCATCTGATCTCTCTCCTTTATCTATATTCCTTATATGATCAAAATATCCACCTTGTTTTTTTTTTTTAAATTGCCATTATCTAGGCTTATTATAAAATCTGTCATCCTGAAGAGGTGTTTTGTTTTATTTGTGTATGCAAAAAACACTAGTAAGAACATTTGTCCATTTTTAGCGTCCATAAACTTTAGCTATAAAGTTTATTCTGAGTGCATATTTTAATGTACCCCTTCATGTATCTTTTATTTCAACTCTATTAATAATGTATTTTAAAAATATGCTCAGTTCAAAGATCATTCTCTTTGGAAGACATAAAAAAAGTATAAGAAATGAATATGTCAGTCTTTTCACTGTAATTATAATTTTCTTAAACAATATAATCTGATTATATCTCTTATTGAATTATACTTTTCTCTCAACATTACTGAATTCTTTTGTTCCCCATTCCCATTTTCCATCTGAACTCTTCATTTATAACCTGCCTTAATTCATGGATTTAGATATTTATTTGGCTCTTTAATTAAAAAAAAAAAAAAAAAAAACAATTGTACTACTTGTCCTTAAGATTTCACATATTAATAAATCCCTTAATTCTATTGATTACTTCCAATTATTTCCCATTACATCTTCTTTATACAAAGTCAAATGTATATTGATCTCTTTTTTAATTGTGATCTTGTGAGCAGAGAATGCATTTTGTCTTTCTTTATTTCCCTAAGAGTTCACTTAGGGTCTGGCATAAAGTAGGAATTTATTAAAATGCTTATTGACAATTAACTAACTGATGACCCAGAGTTAGTGAGATCTATTGGTTAGAGAGCTACTTGTAACTACCTACCTCAGAAACATAATGGCTATATGATCTTATTTTTGTTATTTAATGTATCAGTTTTCTCATCAATCAATATTTATAAAGCATTTGCTTTCTTTCAGGTTCAGTGATAAACTTCAGACAATATTTCAGGATCTTAAATTATAGAGAAGATGTCAAAATCCACAGATAATGGAAATTTCTATATTTCATTTTATTACAAAATGAAATCATAATGTAGATGTTACCCATATAATAAAATAGATATTGAATATTAATAAAAATAATTAACTATTAACTATTAATTATTTGCATATTTATTAATTTCATGTCTAATTTTCATCAGTATTCTTTTTTTTAAATGTATGCATTCTCATTTACTTTTCTTCTTATAGAGCTATTAATACATGCATAGTCCATTCTTCAATTTTTTTTTCAAATTTATACTCTTTCAAAAAGTCTTTCCAAATTTTTCTTTTTCATATTTTTCAGTCTAAACAAAATAATCATACCATATAATTATGCTGTAAAAACATGTCCTGAAATTATCATTTAAAATATTTATCGATCCTAAAACAATCACACTATCCAAAAATTGAATAAAGTGTGGAAGATTTATATAATGAATAGATTAATAAGCTATATGAAATCAATATAACACTTGTCACAATATGTGACACTTTTATATTTTTCTCATATATTTGTTCATGTTTTCATACCAGTCTCTTTAGACAATTCCTTTTTTATTTCCACCAAAAATATTATCCCAGATATTTTAAGAATTTCATTTATGAAAACTATGTATTCCTCTTGAAACAAATTTCTTGCAGGAATATTATTCTACCAATATATTCACCCTATTCTTTTTTCTCTAAAGATATGAGTACATTCTTTCCAACAATCTATAATAATAGACCTAATTTTCTTTTACTTCTCTGACATGAACTCTGTGATAGAATAATCATGGGTTCCTAAATATTTTTAATATTTTCACTTCATCAACCAATGAGATCCTCTATTTTTGTATCAGATCCTGATAAACAGTTCTTAATCAATCATTTAAAATTTATTAAGTGTTTGCTTGCTATATATGAAACTAAACAATGAAGTGAGAAAAAATGAGATAATTCCAATTCTTAATGATCTTTTATTTTATCAGGATACATATACATATATATAAGCATATAAGTATGAAATCTAAACACAGTAAATGCAAAATAAGCATAAAGTAATTTAATACAAAGTAGTTAGTGAGGGAATAAATTTAGTACTTGGGAGAATCATATCAAGAATCATGTGGAAGATGATGCTTGAGCGGTATGTTGATTTAACAGAGTCTAAGAAGCATATGTGAGGAGAAGGTATACTCTGGGCATTTGGGAAAGTCTGTGCAAAAACATGGATATAGAATATGAAACAAAATAAATGAAGAACAACAGAGAGATAACATTTGTTAAAGACTAAAATTTTAAGTAATGTTGAGGGTGATTACCATCCTCCCATTAACCCCACAAGCACCTTAGATGTCCTTGGTCATCATACTCTTTGTCCTCTCATATAAAATCTATTGCAAAGTTCTGTTGACAATCTCTCTCACATATGTACTATTCTTGCATCTGATAATGGAAAATATTCTGGTGCAAGTCTTAGCAAAGAAACAAATAAGAAAGACAAAAAATTGGAATGCAAATACTCAAAAGTAAAGAAAAAATCAGGAGAGCAAAAATGTACATGAACAATAAAAGAAAATATGTTCAATATGGAACTATGCCAAAGAACAATCAAACTATGGATATCCTTTGATCCAGCAGTGTCTTTTCTGGGCTTATATACCAAAGAGATCATGAAAAAGGGAAAATGATCCATATAGGCAAAAATGATTGTAGGAGCCCTTTTTTGTTGTGGCAAGGATCTGGAAACTGAATGGATTCCCATCAGTTGAGAATGACTGAATAAATTATGGTATATGAATGTTATGAAATATTATTGTTCTATAAGAAGCAATTGGCAGTGTGATTTCAGAGAGGCCTGGGAAGACTTACATGAACTAATGCTAAGTGAAATGAGTAGAACCAAGAGAATATTGTACACAGTAACAACAAGATTGTAGATGATCAATTCTGAAGGATGTGACTTTTTTCAATAGTGAGGTGATTCAGGTCAGTTCCAATGGATGTGTGATGGAGAGAATCATCTGTACCCAGAGAAAGGACTGTGGGGACTGAGTGTGAATTATAATATAATATTTTCAATTTTTATTGTTGTTTGCTTGCTTTTTGTTTTCTTTCCCATTTTTTTCTTTTTGATCTGATTTTTCTTGAATAGCTTGATAATTGTGGAAATAGATATAGGAGAATTGTACATGTATAACAGGCATTAGATTACTTACTATTGGGGGAAAGGGAGAGAGAAAAATATTAAAATACAAAGTTTTGCAAGGGTCAGTGTTGAAAACTATCTATGCATATATTTTGAAAATTAAAAAAAAAACTTTAAAAGTTGAAATGAATAAAAAGAAAATATGCTCAGTATGCAAGCAAAAAATCCCAATCTCAAAGTCAGTACATGTAGAATCAAGCCAAGGATAATATTTATGCTAGAAGACCTTAATATAAACCTTAATATAAATAGAAAAGAAATAATATAACTGCTTAGAACTTTTAAATAGAGAAAATAATATACTAATTGAAATAGTTTACACATTGCCACCAAAATAAAGCCCAAGAATGAAAACTTCAAGACATATAGTAGTAAAATTTAATCATTTAATTAAAAAATAAGTTCTGCAACTAATGAGGAGAAAGAGCTTTAAATAAGAAGGAAGGGAAATTTGAATAATGGAAGACTTCTGTATTCACCAGGAAATATGGACAAGAATGCAAAACTTTATTCTGAAAGGGAAGTAAGGGAACTCAGGATTTAGCCCAACTGACTAAGCCTGCAAATATTAGCTGAACCATACATTAAAAAAAGATACATGCTTTATAATAAAAAGGAATTTGATCCCAAAAATAAGAGGAGAAAACTCCAAACTGAAGAAATTATTTTCTCTCCAAACACCCAAATCAACAGGAGTGAATAAATGCATCAGCTAAGGAAAGGAACAGCAACAGAGTGTTCACAGGAAGAGATCTCTTTCTAAATGTACATCAGGAAATAGGATTGAAGGAAGAAATCTAATAGAGGTAACAGTGAGGAGGTAGATTAGAGACCTTATGGACAGGACCCGATAACACTCTGACTATAACTAAATTAGGAGAAGAGAGGGAGAGACAGAGAGAGACAAAGAGACATAGAGAGAGAGAGAGAGACATAGAGACAGAGACAGAGACAGAGAGACAAAGAGAGACAGACAGAGAGATAAAGATTCAGAGATAGAG
The DNA here is from genome assembly GCF_902635505.1 of Sarcophilus harrisii. Lineage (NCBI taxonomy): Eukaryota > Metazoa > Chordata > Mammalia > Dasyuromorphia > Dasyuridae > Sarcophilus > Sarcophilus harrisii. The sequence goes on along the minus strand of NC_045426.1, from coordinate 598,376,876 downwards.
AGACAGAGACATAGAAAGAGAAGAGAGAGACAAAGACAGAGAGAGAGAGACAGAGAGAGAGAAAGAGAAGGCAAGACTACATTTTAACATGTGAGGATATGGTACACGATGGACTTGACATAATTGGTTGAATAGAGAGAATCGTGGGATGTGCTGGGGCCACATCAAAAGGTGATAATTAGGAAAAGGTAAACACTAGTTTCAGGGAAAAAAGTAACTATAGAGGAGTTGATGCAAATGAGTGCAAAAGGATTTCCTATGGAGGGAAAGAAACAAGCCCTTAATTGGGTATTGGATGGAATTTCATTATTCCTATGAGTAAAGAGACATGTTCTGTGAAGAAAGATAAAGAACATACATTTAATGTTGACTGGGGCAGATACAATCAAATAGATGTCCATAGAAAATTGAATACATGAATCATTATCTCATTACTTTTCTCATATATAAATATAAATAAAATAAATTAATCAAAATTAAAAGATAAAACTATCTGTATATATTCATTCTTCTTCAGAGAGTCCTTATCTCAAGCAATTATACAGTATTTTATTTTTTGAGGGATATATTTTTCAATTCAAATAGCATTTTTCATCACACTAAAGAGAGAAAAAGTAAACCTGAATGTGTACAAGTTTCAGTTCCAGCAATTATACATGTGTTCTTTGTCCACTCATTTCACTGATCTTTTTCTCAGTTTCTTCATCTCTTAAAAAAATAAATACAGTTAGACTATATGGTATTTAGTCTCTCTAGCTCTAAGCCTATGATTATGTAATCCTAGCATCCCTAGTGTTCTTTATTTTCTGCAGTTCCTCCTTAATTCCTTTTTTTTTTTTTTTTTGCCTTGAATTGACAATCATTTTGGGGCTAGGCAATTGGGGCTGTGACTTGTCCAGGGTCACACAGCTATCAGTTACAGGGGCAGATTTGAACTCTTGTCTTCCTGATTCCAGAACCATTGCTTTATTCACTGTGCTACCTGCCTGACTCTCTTCTTCCCTCCTTTTTAAACTTTTTTTTTTAATTTTTATTTCCCAGATGCTATGAATTACTTGATCACTGGAGTTTTAGCTCGTCTATTAATGGAGATAAATGGAAATTCAGAAAAAAAAAAAGAAACAATGAAATAGATCAGGGGAAAACCCAATTGGTAGTGTAGTGAGAAGAAATATAGTAAAATACACTTGAACTAAAGTATTCCTCCAAATAAATCCCAAAAAGGCATGAGCCCAAATCTTAAATTAATCCAAAGGGGAGGGAAATGCAGTGATTAATTTTTCTTGTCCTTGAGACCATAGAGATACATAGAGGTCGGTGGACATTAGAAATAAGGTCTTCTTGTAATGCCAAAGAAACTGAGACAAGATAGAGATTAGAGAGTTTTTAATATTTTATTTGAATTTCTGAGAGGGAGAGACTGAGCTGGAGGCAGGGTGCCCCCAGGGCTGATGTCCAAACCATCCAGCATACAGTGTGAGTTCTCAATGACATATGTATCCTTGGCTCCAAGTTTGGGGCTCTAAGACAGAGGGGTACAGTCCAAACTCTGATGAGCAGGAATCTCCTGGCAGGGACCATCAATCTGGTTCTGACAGCTTGGGGGGGGTGGGACCATAAATTCTAACAAACTGGGAGTTAAGGATGTGTCCAGCTTAGAGGCAGGATTAGATATCTGAAATTGGACATCTGGAGTCTTATCTTCTGGAATATCAGCTCTCCACAGATCTAATTATCTCAGTTGTAAAGGAAGGAGGATTGCAACCAGGGAAACGGAGGCAGGACAAAAGGGAAATGGAGGCAGGACAATAAAAGGGAACTGTGACACAACATAGCTTGAAAAACACAGACTTTTTTTTCTTTTTTGCTGAGGCAATTGGGGTTAAATGACTTGCCCAGGGTCACACAGCTCGGGAGGCATAAGTGTCTGAGGTCAGATTTGAATTCAGGTCCTCCTGATTTCAGGGCTGGTATTCTATCCACTGTACCACCTAGCTGCCAGAAAAGCACAGATTATTACAGCATAGGGAAGATATGGCATATTGGTCTAAAATCCAATATAATGAATACTAAACTTGTAAAAGTTCATGAATAATTATAAATGGAATGTTCTGTTCCTCATTACTAGTCTATACACACTGAATTCAGTGCACACTGAATAGAGGAGTCGTCATACCCCTAAACTGTTCAGAAAGCAGAGAACACATTCAGAAGAAAGTAACTACCATGAAATTCTGACAAGAAATAGAGCAATTATCTCAGCTTCTTGAACAGTTTTAAAGTTGTAACAGAAAAATCTTGGCAAGAATCAGAAACCAAAACAGACTCTACAATTTTGTCATTCTGAATCAAGAGATCTTTCCATCTGGATGGTGGATAATTAGTTGGTGAGTTCATCATAACTCTACTAGAAGTTCAACTACAAAACAACCCAGAGACCCATTCACCAAATCACAAAAGTGAGTCAAATTTTGAAGAGTTCAGACCAGGATGGCAAAAATCAAACCTTTACCTTTTCCTACTTTTGGAGCACTGAAAACCTGTACGTCCCCAGTCTAAGTTGTTGCTAAGATTCTAGTATAACACAATTTTCACTAATTCAGTAAAATATAAACAAAACCACCTTAGACATTTCATCCAGAATATGCAGATCCCAGGCCTAACACAAAATCTAATCAAGAAAGTAATAACAATAAGCATACAAAAGTAATTCTGTGATAAAAATCTATTGGGAAGTAGGATTCTGGGAAGGTGTTGAAGTAGATTGGTAAATTTCAGGCTCTCTCGATTTCCCCCATAAATCAAATATATTTGTGCCTCAAGACAAACATAAACTGCTTAAAAAATCAGGAAGACTTGGGGCAGAATAAGATCCTCTGGATACCACTCCAGAAGATCTGAAAATAAATTGGGATTAACCCAAATGAAATGCAAACACCTCCATACTACCTCCATAGAAACACCAAGTAGGAAGCCCCAAGGCAAGATGGGAGTGACTGGAGTCTCATTTAAAATCTCAGAAATTTTCACCTCCAGGACTCTTTATGGAGGTGGGGACTGAGTCCAGGAAGCTTGAGGCCTTGGGTGAGAAGAAAACAGCATACCCATGAGCTCAGAGGCAGGGGAGCAAGGATGCTGCTGGTTTAGGACACTTGTTGGAAGAGGAGCTCTTGGTTTGGGATTTCTGGTAAGAGGGGAGAGCTGAAGTAAAGTCAGAGACGCCAAACAGCACCCCAGGATTATAGGTGTTTACACAAATACCTCTTATTAAAAAACAACAACAGGAGCAGCTAGGTGGCACAATGGATAGAGCACCAGCCCTGAAGTCAGGAGGACCTGAGTTCAAATTTCCTCTCAGACATTTTATACTGCCTAGCTATGTGACCCTGGGTAAGTCACTTAACCCCCATTATCTCAGCAAAAAAACAAACAAAGAAACAAACAAAAACAAAAACAACAACAACAACAACAACAAACAGAGAACAGGAGTGAAAGAAATAGAAAAAAAATCCACTGATCACAACCTCAACAAAAGTCTTTGTGGAAAACACATAGATTATTGTCAAATTTCAAAACCTCTCCATCAAAGAGGAAATTTTGCAAGAAACAAGAAAAAAAAAAAAAAAAAACAATTCACATACTCTGGAGCAACAATTAGAGGATTTATCAGAAGCCATAATGAAAGAGAGCAGGTCCTGGAATTATATCTAGGGACAATCAAAAGAACTAGACCTGTGACCAAAAGTATCATATCTAGCAAAATTATCTATAATATTGAAAGAGAATAAAATGGACATTCAGTCACCTTGCAGATTTTCAGAAATATCTATCAACTGAACCCAAAATTAATAAAAAATTTAATACATACAGCCAATATAAAAGATCAGTTTCAAGGAGTATAATATGGTCCTTTTTTTAAAAATATGAAATTATAACATATATTTAAGATTGACATCAATCTTAGGGTGACTCAAAAGAAAGATTGGAGCAGAGTTAAGATAAAAATAGTAATTATGTCACATAAGTGAGGTGCAGAAGGGATAAAAAAGACACGAAGAAAGGCAGTAGAGGGAGAAGGATGACTCGCAGTTCTGAAAACCTATTCATGTTGGGAGTGGGTTAAATAGGCAATATTACATATATGCCATGAAAGATGTTGCACCCTCCAAAATCTATAAAGAAATAAGAAGAATGTATAGATGGAAAGGGAAGCAAAAAGTACAGGAAGAAGGCAAAGAAGGGATCCATTGGTGGGGAGAGGTTAAGTAATAGCAAGGCAAGTTAAGAGCAGAATTAAGGCAAAGGATCAGCAGGGGTAGAAAAGATATTGTGTGTACAGATATGTGTATGTATTTATTTACAAATGTATATATAAATTTATCCTTTCTTAACTATAGCCTGCTTGAGGGTAGTGAAGTAGATATAAGGGGGAAAAGGGGGGAAAAGAATAAAGTAAAAAAGGTGTGCAGCAGAGAACATAAAAGTAATTTACAAGGAAGTAAAGAAAAGATGGACACTAATGAATATAATTTCTTCTACTAATGTAATGCTAGAGAAACTGAGGCAAGATAGAGATTAGAGAGTTTTTAATATTTTATTTGAAAGGGAAAGATTTACTGGGACCAAATGGATCCATGGTTTGGTCCCAAGGCTGAATGAGACTATCATCTCCAAGAATCTAGCAGAGAATGTGAGTTCTCAATGACATATTTATACACAGTAGCTAAACAGAAGTGGAGGTGGGGTGGTGGGGGAGGGGGAGTGGAGTCCAAACTCTGATAAGCAGAAATCTCAAGGCAGTAACCATCAATCCAGTTCTGACAGACTGGGGGGTAAGACCATAAATTCAAACAAACTGGGAGGTAAGAAAATGTCTGGCTAGAGACAGATTGTCTGAAAAAACAGAAGTAAAGATGTCAATTTGGTATCTGAGATAGTCTTATTTTGAGTTTACATATTGACAGTTTAATATCTCTGAGTTATACCAGTCTTAATGAGTGGTGGAGGGCAGGATCAAGGGGAGGGAGGAGGTTGCAACTAAGGGGATTGAGGCAGAACAATTAAGGAAACTGAGTCAAGACCAATTAGGAAAACTGAGTCAGAACAATTAGGAAAATTGAGGCAAAACCAATTTTGGGAAACTGAGTCAGGACAATTAGGAAACTTAATCAGGACAATAAGGGAAACTGAGTCAGGACAATAAAAGGGAACTGTAGCACAACATTAATTATATACATAGATGTAAATAGAAAAATAAATTTGAAAAAAAATTATTGTGAGTACAGAAACATTCAAGATCCAAAAGAGAATTACTTCAACTAGTTAGAAAAAAAAGCCTCAAATAAAGACAAAGTGATATATATTTCTGGATTTGTGATAAATACATAGATACATAGCTACATAGAAGATATAGATATATGCACACACACATACAAAATACGAAAGGAAGAACTGGAAAAGCAGTTAACAACTTGGCACATGAAGTACAAAAGTTTGCCTAAGAGGAAAAAATTCCCTGAAAATTGGAATGAACTAAACAAAAACTAATAAATTCATGAGATAAAAACAAATTTAAAAATAAAGTCAAAAGAGTAAAATCAAATAGAAGAGAAGATGAAGTGTCTGTATGAAAAACAAATGATCTAGAAAACAGATAAGGAAAAAAAGTTAAGAATGATTGCTCTATTTTAATACCATGGACAAAAATAAGGAACACAGCTGTTTCAAGAAATCATCAAAGTAAAATGGAGAGCAAAGTAAAAAAAATTAAAAAAAAAATAAATCCATTAATCACATGTTAAAAGATGCCCCAAATCTAAAACTTCATATAATCAAAATTCAGATTTTCCATACAACTACAATGTACTCATCTTTAGGATCACATAGAGTTGTGTAGCTTCCACTAAAGAACAGGGAGGTTTTCAGCAAAGGATAGAGAATTGCAATTAAGATTAATTTACCCAATAAATTCAAATATAATCTTACAGAAGAAAAATGGATTTCTGATGAAATAGAGGAATTTCTCTATTCCTCTAGAATAAATTTGTGATCAAGAGAAAAAACTGCACAATAATGCTGGAGTGCAAACATAATAATCAAGAGAAGCAAAAATAATTCATATGATTGAACTGTTATCAGGGACCAAAGAAGAATTAATTAATTAATTAATTATCTTCTAAAATGGGGAGATGATACGATTCCTCAAGAAAGTCTCTTTGTATCAAAAATTTTAGAGGGAAATTAATTAAAATTAATAAAAATTTAATTAAAAGAAAAATAATAATTATAATTTTTTTATCTTAAAAGAAGAAAGGAAAAGAAGAAAAACACACTGGATGGGGGAAGTAGATGCAGAATGTGGGAACATGGGTCTCAGATAATTAGGGTTTATGGGTAAAAATCTAAACAAAAAGGGAAGAAGGAGCAAAGGAGTTAGTGACACTTTAATCTTGCTCTCCCCTAAATTGATCAAAGGAAGATATGTTCTTTATAATAGATAGTTGAGTATAAAAAATATTTCAAAAGGTTAGGGAGACTACTCCTAAGCAAAATTAACTTCAAGAATTTATAAAAGTTGTACTTCAGCTCTTTTTTGCAATGTCTATTAATTACAAATTGAAGAATACCTTAAATTAGGGAATACATACTATACACCAAATATAATTTTATATACATTTTACATTATACATGTCATTCTATACCATTTTATATACATGTATATACATATACACATATGGGTTATATTAATATGTACAGAAATAATTCTATGTGTCTATTTTTGAACATAGGTAATGTGGGAATTCATTTTAGCTGTATATGCTTGAAATAAGAATTTGTTATAAACTGGGGTTGGTGGAGTAGAGAAAGAAAATGTAGATTTTTGCTGATAAAAAAAATGAAGCTCAGATGAGGAGTACTCAAAAGTTAATTTAAAGTAAAATTTAAAGATGTTCAATTAAGGGTAAATATGTCTATAGGATTGGTATGCATTTACAAATAGTGAAAGAGTTCTCCTTGATATAATTAGAGGGGAATATGGTCATTAGATGGTTTTTAAAGACAGTAAAGAGCTCAAAAGAGTTCAAGTCATGGTTGACATACAAACAGTAATCTATTTGAGGAGACATGGATATAGAAAAGAACATTGTTCAATGTTAGAAGCTATGTTATGGAACAAAAAAAGAAAATTAACTATAGATCTATATGAAACCTAACTTTCATAATCAAATATTGAAGCAAATAGACACTACAAATAATGTTGGATCTAAATAATTGAAGTAATTTCTACTGTTCATAGTTAGGCAAAGCCAATATAATAAAAAAAAAAAGACCATTTTATCTAATTTATTTATGTAATGCCAACCAAATTAAATTCCTTAAATTATTTTACTGAGTTACAAATAACAACAAAGTTCATTTAGAAGAACAAAAGGTTAAAAGGAAGCAGGGGTGGGTAGTGGGGGAGTAGGGGTGAGATGTAAAGGAAATATATTCAGTCGTGTCAGACCTTAAACCATATAATAAGGTGAAGCATTGTTAAAGTATAAAATGAATAATTTTAATTTGTTTAATTAAGATTTTCTTATATAAAGAAAACTTATACAAGCAAGAATAGAAGGAATGTAAAAAAATGTAAGAAAAAAACCTTTCAATTTCTCAGATAGAGTGTGATTGTGTTGGAATATTACTATGAAGCTGAAAATGATGAGCTGGTTGATTTAGGGGAAAAAAAAGGTAGAAATACTTGGACTTATAAAAGAACATGCTATTGATTTTAAGAGCAATAGATGAGAAGTGGAAATAAACACAGTATGGTCTCACATATATGTGTATAAATATATATGTGGTATGTTTGTAGACATTTGTGTGTATGTGTATGTGAATGTGTGTATTATACATATATGTTAGCACTTAATTGGTTCTGGGGGGATAAGAAAATAAAGCAAAAGTGACACTGCAAAGAAAAAGAGTAAATCTATAAGGAAATGAATAAAAACTAAATAGCTTTGAAAATAATGAATGATATTTATTATGTAAGTTTTCTTGAAATGGAAGTTTATTGCTTTATATTAAATTATCTTTTATGTTCTATTGAGTGCATAGCAATGTGTTTTTCTTTTATTTTGTGTCTAAGTTTAAGATAATTTTAAACAAGTACAGAAAAATAATTGTATCAATTTCCTTCTTATTAATGTATTCATCCTCAACTTAGACCTTTTTGTACCTTTATAGTCTACTGATATTGAAATCAATATGCATGTCATATGACTCCTTATTAACAACAAATAAACGAATAAGCCAGTTCCTCATCATTCACAAACATAGATCAGTTCCTAAGAAGAAATAAAACACGACAGAAAAACATATTTGGTTTTAAGGGAAAAAAATTCTCATTAAGGCTAAATATTCTTAATGGGTTAAGGCAGATATTATACTGGGATGGTTCCATTATTCCCCAAGAAAAGATAGTGGAGACAAATTCTTGAATAGAGTGAATGAGGAAGAAACTGAAACAGTATTCATAAGGTCCACAGGGAAAATAATAATAACCAAAGTTTTGATGGGGAAAGCAATGTTTTCAATAATCTACTGATATAGAGTTCTGTGAAAATAGAAGCAAGAACTGCCTATCTTAGGGAAATTATGGATTCATCAGGAAATGCACAGGCAGCTGAATGCTTAGGAGATAAAAAAAAGGTTCAGGACAAACTATAACATATAGAGATCCCAGAATACATGTCTAATGTGCAGCTTTGTCACGGACAATCCTGTAAATATATCCAAAGTGGGTGTAAGCCAGAAACAAAATGATAAAAGATTCACCCTAATAAAAATGATATATAGTTATGACACATTTTGATAACCCCTAAAGTTCCAGGACTGGTGAAACAAAGGCTAGTATGGAAATTGCAAAATGTTCATGTAATATCCTTTTTGTGGTAGCTTTCTTGAAGAATGCAGGAGAAAATTAGATATGTGATAGAACTCAGCAGCAAGCTGCTTTGAGCATTAGATCAAGGATTGGCTTAATGTGACAACTATTGGTAAACAAAATTGTGAAGAGGAAATGGAGACATCATAACTCAAATTTTCAATATTGGGCTAAAGGGAAACATAGAACAGCTGCTGAGTAACCTGAGGCAAAGGACCAGGGAATTATTGGCTTATTGCACTTGTTTTGGAAGGAACTAGGAAAATTTAAGGAGAGAACTTCATAGAAACCAATTAATTGGGTCATTAAAATATGAATGTAGTTAGAACAACTTTCAGCTATTTTTCTTAATAAGAATCCTAGTTCTCAGTACTGAGTTCAAGGTTTTGCTGTTGAAAATAAGAGGAAATGCAAGCATAGCAAACAATGTTATATCTCCACACAATTTGCATGATAAAATATCCAAACAATTTTTTAAAAAATTTTCTCCAGAATCCTAGGTTTATTTTTTCTGAACTTCCCTACATATTGAGTGTAGCAACATCATTGCACTCACCTATACTTACCAACTCAAGTGTCATACTTACCTTCTTATTCTCATTTACTAAATATATTCAATATATTGAAAAATATTGTCATTTCTACCTTCATAACCTGTGATCTGAATCTACCCTGCTATCCACTTATAGATCCCATTTTCATCACTGCTTACCTAGACTATTATTGTTAGGCCTTCTCATTGGTCTTTCTACTTTAGATCTTTCCTGTCTCAAATCAATCTTACACTCAGCTGTGAAAGTAATTTTACTCTTATGGTTTAATCAGGCCAAAATTCCTTCCTTCAATAAATTCTAGTGTCTCTATATTACCAAATATAATTGCTCTATCACATTTAAATCTTGTCACAACTTTGTTCCTAACTTTCCATCTTTTTATACTCAATTTCCCTCCAAGTACTTTACAGTCATTATGATCTTTCACATGACATTTCATCTTCTGTCTTCTTGCAGTCCCCTAGAAATAGAATATTATCCCTCTTCTTTCTTGGTTTCCAAGGTTTCCTTCAATTTTAGATCAAATTCTTCAGTAGATCTTTTCTTATCCACCTAACTGCTAAGTCCTTTCTTCTAAAATGAACTTGCATTGACTATTATATTTTGTATGTTTCTATTTACTTGCATATATTTCCCAATTATAATGTGAACTTCTGTGAGTGAGGGAGTCTTTCCCCCTCTCCTTTAGTTGTTTCTTCAGCCTTTACCACACAGTATCTAACGTACATCAGATTCTTGATTTTTTTTTTTTATTGAATGACAGAACAAATCTAGGGCAATGGTGTTTCTGGTAAAGGCCTCATATCTAAAATATGTAGGGAACTGAGTCAAATTTACAGGAATACAAGGCATTCTCCAGTTGATAAATAGTCAAAAGAAATGAAACAATTTTCAGGTGAAGATATTAAAATAACTTCAAGTCATATAAAAATACTCTAAATCATTATTAAATAGAGAAATGAACATTAAGATAGATCTAAGATACCACTCACACCTGTCAAATTAGCTAAGATGTCAGAAAATGATAAATGAGAGAGGGGTTGTAGAAAAAGTAGGACAGTAATGCATTGTTGATGGAGTGGTTAACTGATACAGCCATTCTGGAGCGCTATTTGGAACTATTTCCAAAAGGCTATAAAACTGTATACACCCTTTGATCCAGCAATGTAACTACTGAGTTCATATATCAAAGAGAACATAAAAAAGGGAGAAGGACCCTCATGTGAAAAAATGTTTGTTGTACTTCTTTTTGTGGTTGCAAAGACTTGAAAATTGAATATATGCCCATTAACTGGGGAATCAGTGAATAAGCTATGGTATATGAATATAGTGGAATATTATTATTGTTCTATATAAAATGATGAGGAGGTTGATTCAGAAAAGCTTATAAAGACATAAAGACTTACATAAACTGATACTAAATGAAGTGAGTAGGACTAAGAGAATATTGCACACAACAACAAGATTATATGATTATCAACTGTGATGGACTTGGCTCCTTTCAATAATGAGGTGATTCAAGACAGTTCTGATGTTATCAGTATCCAGACAGAAAACTACAGATTGAATATGGATCAAAGCATAGTATTTTCACCATTTTTTGGTTGGTTTGTTGTTTCTTTCTCATATTTTCTTCCTTTTGTCTGATTTTTCTTGCATAACATGACAAATATAGAATTATTTTAAAAGGATTGTACATGTATAATCTATATCAGTTTGCTTGCTACATTGGGGAGGTGAGATGTAAGGGAGAAAGATGGAAAAAATTGGAACTTAAAAGCTTAAAAATAAATGTTAAAAATTATATTTACATGTATTTGGGGGAGTAAAATACTATTGAGGTATAAAAAAATCTAAAGGGATACACATAAACATATACATATCTATATATTTTTGTACACATACACATTCTAATTGTGTGTATATATACATGTATACATATATATGTGTGTGTATATATATATACATATATGTCTGTGTATATATATATATATATATATATATACACACACACACACACACACACACACACACACATTTAGAGAGAGAGAGAGAGAGAAAGTTATGTAGGGTCCCTGAGTCCAAATAATCCCCAGAGACAGAAAGTATGAAGGCCTCCTAACAATCTTGCTTCTTTTATTTGGCCACCTAACAGTTGTTAGTTTCACTCAACAAAGGGTTAAAAAACAACAAAAAATACAAGACTAATGCAGAGAGTGCAATTCTAATGGGTTGGCCACATTGAATACCAAATGTAAGCTGGCCACAAAAGACTATTTTGTGGAGAATTCATGCAATGCAAGCGCTCTCATGATGCTCAAAATAGTTTCACAAAAACAAGGTCTCTTCCTTCAATAAATTCTAGTGTCTCTCTATTACCAAATATAATTCTCAAGGTCTCTCTTATGAAGTTTAGAACTGATGGTATGACATGGGAGACACTGGCACAGGATTGCCCAGCATGATGTGCCTTTATCAGAAAAAAGGTGCTGTGCTCTGTGAGCAAAACAGAATTAAATTAACTCATAACAAACACAAGATGCGTGAAGTTAGAGAAGCCACCCCAAAATGTTCATATGAACTATTTATGTATGACCTCTGACAGATTATTCCAAACTTGTATTGGTCTGATCAACCACATTTAGACACACTAGCTTGACTATAATGGTGTGGTCAGTTTGCTTCTCTTTGAGAACAAAGGACAACAACCAGCCAACCAACCAAGTAGAAATTGTCCTTATTCATAGCATGCTTATATCTGAGGCAGAGCCCTAAGTAGCAGTTTTGTACCTGGGACTAGCAACATAATATGTGCCCTCAAAACAACTCTTTAAGTCAGGTCATTTAGTCAGAATATTGAGTATTGGAAACCACTTAGGGAGAAGTTCATCTGTAGTTACTGTGACAATTAGGAGTCTAGATATATAACAGAAAAGAGTTGGAAAGGAACCTTTTGTCTTTGTCTCTATTTCTCTCTTAAAAGACCTAATTAGGATCATACAAGTGTCCAAGACCAAATTCTAATTCAGATCTTATTGACTCCAGATGCAGTTTTGCTTGTTTATTTGAATTTCCCTCACCTATCTTCCTCTAAAGGAAAAATTTCATACAGAAAGTCATTCTAGAACTGTTTTGAAGGAAAAGAAGGATTCCAAAAAAAACCGAAGATGAAAATAAAATGCATTGTGGGGATAGGGAAAACTCAAAGCAAAGTCATAGTGATAAGAACATAAGAAAGTGTGTATAATTGCAATAAGACTCACTGACAACTAAGTGCCTGCTAACAGGGGACATTTAAAGGCTTATTGCCTCACTGAATGTTCCCTCATTTTCCTAGTTTGCATTCAATGAAGTGTCAGACATATATGGGCCATACATATCACCCCATCTTTCTTCTTTCTTTTTCCAAATTTAACATATGACCTAGTTATCAGGATTCTTTCTTTTCCTGCCTTCTAATATTTATCTTACCAATATTTTTAACAACTAGAAGAGTGGGAGCAGGAGAATAGATCATTTCCAGTGTATTTGCTAGATAAAAGCAGATTCTCATTAAGAAAAATGCCTATTAAATAGATTGTGGTACTTGGTTCAAATAGAATATAATATGATTATCATATGCAATAAGGAAATGAATAATTTTAGAAAGGAAAGTGAGAATACTATACACAGATATAGAGGTACAAGGAGAACTAGAAAAAAAATTAATAAAATTATAGCATCATTATAGAGAAAAATAACTCTAAAAGGATATTAGAACTCTGATCTTTGCAATGAAAAACCAGGAGTCTAAAAGGTTGATGATGAAATGCATAACATACCTTCTAATGGAGAAATAGTGAACTTAAAATGCAAAAGAGTCAGAGGTTCATGTTGGTAGTAAACAATTTGTTCTTCAGGCTTGTTTTACTTTATGGAGAAGAATTAGTAAGAGGATCAAATAAGTTTTACTTGAAAAAGAAAGAAAAAATCAGATCAGAAAGCAAAGGGAGGAGGTATATCATAAATGAGACACATTCTGCAATAGAAATGTCCTGCAGAAAATAGTCTGATTTGCTGAATTAGATAAACACATAGGAAAAAGGTATGGGAATGTGAAGGTCCTTGAGACAGGATGACTAACTTGAAGTCAATGTTATACCATAAGTAGGGAGTGCTAAGGACCATGAGCAAGGTTGTAGTTTGGTAAGTGGAAAGAAAGGGACATATATAATAGATCGAATGGAAGTAGGATTGGCAAGAGATTTGATATGTTGTAAAAATTATAGAGAACAATCCAAGATGAACCCAAGGTTGCAAATTTGACTGAGAAACAAAAGTGACTGAGAGACTTATGATGACCTGGACAATAATAGATTTTGAAAGAGAGGAGTGTTTAAAGCAAATGATGATGAATTTTGTTTTGAACATTTGAAGTTTGAGATGTCTGTAAGATATTCAGTTCTAGGTAGGCAGGGGATAGTTTGTGATGTGAAACTAGAGCTAAGAAACAGGCTTTTATACTTCTAAAATGCCTAAATGAAAAAAAAAAATATATATATATATATTCAATTTTTAGTTCTCAGGAGACATCTATTGGTATATTCTTTGGAAAATAACTTGGGAAGACCAGAGGAATAGGAAAATCCTATGATCTGAGGGTTATGATATATATGATGTCTAGTAAGGTCTACAAAAGCCTACATAATCTTATTACTAATAGGAAAATCAAATGAAAACCAAAAAAATCAAGGTATGACTATATGATTGCCTTATGGGTATCCAGTGATATTTGCCAATAAGAAAAAAGTTTTCCATAGCATGGAATCCCTCTTCCTATTGACTTAGTGACTTTTTTCTTCCTGATTGAGCCTAAGGACCACCTCCATAAGCCTTCCTTGAACAAAAGAAAGATTATATTATTATTGAGAAATTGAAAGAACATACAAGAGGTGCTATGGTATGGAAAACAGACAAATTAAAATGAAAACGGTAAGTCCTAGACTATCCCCAACTAAAATGGAACTTTATTACATTAAATTTTTCTAAAAGCTTCTGAATTTTTGCTTTGTTCTTACAAAATTTTGTATTGTGTCAGACTGATACATACACACACACACAAACATACACACATATATATATATATATATTCTAAGTCAAAACAGAAATAAAGTAGAGTTTGAGTCATTCTAAGTCTGAATGTTAAAGAAATAAAAAGTCAGAATTGAAAGGAAAAGAGAACAAAAAGTCCAAAATTAAGTCTACTGTAGTGAAGCTAGCTAGCTATTTTATATAACTAGCTATTATTATAGCTAGATATAGGTTAGCTATATCTAGGAAAACAATATAAGGACTTGGCACTAGCATGTAAAAACATAACAATGACCAAGGCACTAGAAAGATCTAAGGTGAATATTCCTTAATGAAAGACACAAGTTTAACTAGGGTCACTCTTTACATTTTAAATAAAATGTCATCAAATAAAAATGAAGTCACTGAGACACATGAATTCATTGGAAACTTTGGAGATGAAAATCAGTTTCTAATTGCATCAGGTTTTACCCAAGTACCTGATAAAACAGAAGGAATTTAATAGATGTTTGTTGAACTGAATTAGAAACACGAGATTTTTTTCCTCCAAATGTAGACATTTTCTTTCTTTAATAATCTAATTTTAATTGAAAATAATTTTGTTGAAACACACATTCATACACACACACAACAACAACAACAATAACAACAACAATAACAATAATAACAAAAACAAATAAAACCCTGGTCACTCTTTCCCAGATTATGAATATTTCTTAAAAAAAAAAAAAAAAGATTTTGACTATTAGCTTCCTGATCTATATATGAGTTTTGCACATTGACATTACAATGTGGTCTATTATTTTTTGTTTGGAAACCCATTATTTTAGAACTAAAATGCTTACAAATTCAAAAATACATATGCTTGTTTTGTTCAAATAATTGTATGTCTTTGTTGCTAACAAAAAACATTTTGCATGCACAGGCTTGATGTAGGTGAAGAAAACAATATAAACATCTGTTGTTTTTTGTTTTGTGTTGTTTTGTTTTTTGCAAAATTAATCTTCAGTACAAAATGTTAATCCCCATATCTGTATATACTTTTCAATTGCAATAATGGCTCACCTCTGCTGATTTGGTTAAATATTTGTTTCAGTTAGCTTTAGTAAATGATTTTTTTCTAATATAGCATAGTTAATCTAAAATTTCCAAATATATCAGTTCTTTAAAATTAATGTCATACATTTCTTAAAAATTTCAACAAAATATGTACTTGATATGAAAAAAATAATAATAAGAGTTAAACTTTTTAACAAAGAAGGATTTTTCCCCCTTTTGTTCAAGTTTTTAATTATGTTCAACTCTTCAAAATCTGATTTGGGATTCTCTTGTAAAAAAATTGGAGTATTTTGTTATTTTCTTCTTCAGATAATTTTGACAATGGTGAAACTCTGGCAAATAGGATTAATTCACTTTCTGAGTATATGAGTAGTATATTTATATAGTAAATAAGGCCAGATTTGTATTCAAGAAAATAAGTCTTCCTGACTTTGACATTTTATTCACTGTGCCATCAACCTGCCCTCATGTTATTTTTTTCTTAGGAAATACAATAATTGAGTGGCTAAAATTTAAGAAGTGTTTTGAAATAATATGCATTCATTAAAATTGAACTAAGAAAAATATAACTCATGTTTCTATTTGTTTATTTCACCTTAATTTTTCTTTTTGTAGTCTATAAACCAGGCAGGAAATTTTGCTTAACCAATCAAGCAATTAATAAACATTTTTTTTAATTCCCACAATGCAACAAGCACTGTTTAAATTGTTAGAGATATAAAGGAATTTTGAATCATTAATAAAAATAGAACATATAAAAATTACTTAAACTATCTTTAAGATAATTTTGTCAGCTAAGATAATACATGTGCTTGTACATTTTAAAATATGTTCAGATTAAATGTAAAGTAATTGAATTGCGGGAAATCAGAAGGAAGAAGCCAACAAAAACTGAGCAAATTAAACTAAAATGGGAATTAGGGGACCTATAGTTAGCTTTATTTAATTCTGCCATTAATGATGTGATCTTTATGAAACCGCTTTTCTCAGTCCTCTTTTAGCTGTTATTGCTTTAATGAATTGTCTCTTGTCTCTCAAGACACAGCCAATACTGTTTTCTGTGAAGTCCTTTGAAGTTGATTATTCTTGATACCTTCACATTCCTTCCTTAAAGAAAACCATCATTTTATGTGTGGATAAGATTTCTAAAGACTATATGCCTTTGACTTCCTTCATTTCTGAAGCCCACACTATCTTTTCCAAACCAGATGTTGTTAGTTTGTGCTTTTCTCATCTACTAGTTTAAATTTAAAGGGATTTTTTTCATTGTATTGTTGACTCTTACAGAACCTTAGGTGAGTTTGTATTTTAAAAGTTCAACTAGTTCTACAGTTTCATTTATAGATAAAGAACCTAGCAACTGGGTAAATCAAATTACTTCTCCAAATTCCTTTTCTCACAGGTAGTAACTGACAAAGCTAAGATTTTAGTTTAGGTCTTAAGTCTAATTTTATCTTATTTTCAATGTACTTCCTTGCCTCCCAGTCAACTGAACAGCAAACAAACTATTATCAAAGCACTTTTGCACTAATTGCTAATCCATGAAAGACTCAGACATCCTTAAAGAAATGGAATATCTTAAAGAAATGATATTGATGTTTTGAAAAATAATATGATTTTTTTTTAACTTTATAAGACTGTCATTTCATACTTCATCAATCCATGGATGAAGTATGTGTTCTGCCACCAAAGTAGCTTATGCTACAACATGGATTGTTGCTATTTTTGTACTGCTGTGAATAAAAATAATAAACTTCTACAAAATTAGCTAAATTGATTCTGAGATATTAGTTATATCTGTCACCAGGACAATAAATAAAATCTTCATAAAAGAAAGAACAAGGCTTTTACCTTCAAAGACATCTCAGTATGACCCATTATGATAAAAATTTCAAAAGAAATAATATAGTTTAAACACTTGAAAAACTTTAAAACATTATATTTATTATTATTATTATAACACAGAGGGGAAGACTTTGCACTTAGCTTTAGAAAGAACTGCATTGAATCTGTTTTCATTTTTTTTGACTATGTGAACCTGAGCAAGTGGTTTAACTATTCTAAGCCTCAGTGTTTCTATCTTTAAAACTGGGATTATTATGGGACTTACCTTATAGGAATGCTTGCAGGATCACATATGAACCAAATAAAATATATAAAATGATTTATAAATTTTAAAGTTATATAGAAATGTTAGCTGTTATTATTTAAAGATATAGACTTTGTCTAAATTTCTAAATCTAACTAAATCATGATAAAAATCCACAAAAAGCTTTAGAAATGTCAATATATAGAAATATACAAATGCACATATGTGTAAATGTACACATAAGTGTAATCATCATTACATGTGTATTTATATATCCAAATTTTTGTTTTCATTTTTATATGAAACTCCACATGTAAAAATTTAACCACATGTTGAAACATTAATACATATTTGATATAAACTATGAACTTTGTTTATTTATATTGTTAGTACCCATGATGAAATAATGAAAGGAGGTCCTTGATATACACTTCAAAGAGACATATGTTATTGTTTTTTGGGTGATTACAAATGGTAAGATTAAAAGATTTTTCTTACAAATCAATACTCTAGTAATTGAGTCCTATTATTTCAAAATAAATTAAAACAAAACAATGATGCTCAATCATCTCTAAATGATATCTTTAAGGACTTAAATACACAAAGAAACTCCACTTTTTCTTCAGAATTGTGGTTCTAAATAAAGAAATCTTCAGACTTATAATTTAGCCCACTAGATTGTCATCCTTTATTTTTATGAAGTCATTTGTGTTTCCTTCAATGTCTTCCCTAAGCTTTACTGCTGATACTGTATTTAATACAGAACTTTTGCAATCAAATTACTTCAACAATTGCGATATCTTTTTCTGTGAGAAAGTGTAAATGGAGTGTGTAAGATTAGAATTGGGACTAGATTTAAAATTTCATTGGAATTAAGAAACTATATGCTGATGAGGAAAGTTCCTATTTCAATGCTGGCACATCTTTAGCAATATATCTTGACTGAGGCACTTTGAGTTTAAATGATATACCCAGGGTCATAGTAAATATTCTCCTGAAGAACTTGAAATCAAGTCTTATTGGTTGTAAGACTGCTCTCTATTCATTACATCATATTGTCTCTCCACATAATTAATTAATAACCTAATAATAAGGTTCCATATAATCAAAATAAAATTTTTGATGTAATTATATATTACATGCACACATTTATACATATATGCATATGCATTACATCTCTCTATAACAACATATATATGTATGTATTATGCATATTTTGTGTACATATAAATGCCAAACTATACTGCCTAGCACATAATAGATGCTTAATACATTTTTTGTGAAACTATTGATTGATACAAAATAAAAATATGCTTAATATGCTCAAATGCATCTGTGATCTCAGCAAAAGAATTCCTTCCAATGATATAAACTAAAGTAACAAATAAATAGAAATGGGGATGAGAAGCCCTAAACTAAAAAGAAGGATCCTGTAGGTTGCATATTGATTTAGTTGTAAAATATAATGTTATCTATTTTATTATATTTTGTAGCATATATAGTTAACTGACCACATTTTTGACAGCCCTGATATAGAACACTACTCATTCACTCCTGTTTATCCTATATAACTTTTGTCCAAGTTTGTCCAGAGTCATAATACGAAATCTAACCAGAGACCTTTATTTTCTCCCAATAACAAGAGAATTATACTAACTGTACTCTTATATTATGTTGCCCCTGAGCAGCCTCCTCTTTCCTGTAAGAGTTGCTTCATGGCACCTTTTTCTCCCAGTCTTTTTTCAAGTCCCTGTTTGATTGTATGTTAGTCAGCTCACATTCACCCTGTGCTTTTCTCCATTACCCTTTATGTGTTATTCATCTTTAGTTATTTGGGGGGAATGATATTCCATTTCACATTGCTATATAGTAATACAAATAAAATGTTAAAAATAAACTTTTTTTGTCATGGGAAACGGGGATCAGTATGGGAGCTTTTTAATTTCTGAAATACATTTGACTGTCCTTTTCTTTTTTAACTCTGAGCCTAGTTTATTCTCTTTCCGTACCATTTTCCCCATATGTATCTATGACACGTGTATATTTCTGTATATGCATATATAGAAAATATTTCCCAACATTCTGGAAATAGAGAGAGAGAAAGAAAGAAAGAAAGAGAAGGAAGGAAGGAAGGAATGTAGGAAGGGAGAGAGGGAGGGAGAGAGGAAGAAAGAAAGAAAAAGAAAGAAAGAAAGACAGACAGAAAGAAAGAAAGAAAGAAAGAAAGAAAGAAAGAAAGAAAGAAAGAAAGGAAGGAAAAAGGAACCAAGTTATTCATGGAGACCTTCAGAGGTCATGCAGCTCATCTCCCTGCCTCTGGGCAACACTTCAGTGATGAGGAAAGGAAAGAAGAAAAGAGAAGGGAAGAAAGGAAGGAAGGAACGGAAGAAGAAAGAAAGAAAGAAAGAAAAGGAAGGGAGGGAGGGAAGGAGAAAGAAAGAAAGAAAGAAAGAAAGAAAGAAAGAAAGAAAGAAAGAAAGAAAGAAAGAAAAAAATGAAAAAAGAAAAAAGGAAGCAAGGAGGGAAAGAAGGAAGGAAGGAAGGAAGGAAGGAAGGAAGGAAGGAAGGAAGGAAGGAAAGAAGGAAGGAAGGAAGGAAAGAAGGAAGGAAGGAAGGGAGAGAGGCAGGGAAGAAGGAAGAGAGAAGGAGGGAGGGAGGGAGAGAGAAAAGGAAAGGAAGAAAAAAAGATAGATACCTCTTGTCAAGAATAGTGCCATCCTTGTTGTCATCTGGGTTCACAATTTCAATGTGTTTGACTCTTAACTTCACTCACCCTATTTATCCAGACAGTTGCCAAATTTTTCCATTATCAACTTCTCCCTAAAGATTCCTTATATATTTTTATTTCCAGTCACTTAATCATTACCCTAGCTTAGGACTTCATGAAGTCTTAAAATTGATCTATTAGAATAGAATCATGATTCATATTTCTGCCTTATGCATAGTTACACCCACTTCAATCTCTCTTAGATGCAGTTGTCAAAGTGATTTTCCTAAAGCATATATCTATGTTGTTTCCCTACTCAATAAACTTTATAGGTTCCCTATTACTTGTAGGATCAAATAAAAACCTATTCTATTTCACTTTTGTCTTCATATCTTGGGGCCAATTACTTTTCCTGGAACACTGAAGGTGCTGATAAATACTTATTTCATTAAGTGATTCATGTTGACATAATTTAGCTTATGCTTAAATACCTAATCAATAACTTACATCACTCTTCCAAACATAGATATTCTTGTTCCTGGTAGGAACACCAAAAACTCATGCCAGGTAGCATCTTGAGATTGACATCACCTCAAACTGATAATTGCCCTTGAAATATTTAAGCAAAGTTTCAAAATCTAACACTTGAGTAACATGTTCTTCTGTCTTTAATGAGAGATATAAATCAAATTGTCTCTGCCATTAATGGGTATTTCAAGTATGAGTCTGATTTGCATAAATCTGAACATGCTCTTTCTGTTGTCCATTATCTACATAAAAAGATAAAATAAGTAGGCTGGATGGACTCATGGCTTGATTTAGTAAATGAGAAAAGCTAAACAGCATATTTGAGCCAAATTTAAGCTCCAAAATGGACACCAAGGCAAAAATATTTCTCAAGTTATATTTCATCATTCTTGTGACTTCATGAATTCAAAAACTGCTTTCACAATATGAATCATGACATAGGGTGTTCTACATGGGAATATGAGGTCAGAGAGGGAAAAATAGAGTAATTATTTATTCTGTATCTGATATGTGCCAAATACTGTTAAGAACTTTATAAATATTATATTTGTAATTTGTAATTTACATTTGAAAATTACATTACATACTTAAAATGTGGATGAAAAGAGCATGAACATGCTGTGGTTTATTCCTTTTTTATTTATTTTGTATTCCTGTTAATTTCTTGTTACATGATTTTTATAAAATATTAAATAATTTAATGACTTTCACCAGTTTTGTGAAATGTCCTTCAATTAATAGTAAAATACTTCAGCTATCTGTGGAAGAAATTTGAAAGAATCAATGACTTTTTAATATTATTAAAATATTTCTGAAATAAGCTTTAAAATATTTTAAATGGACAAAGTAAGAATTTATTTGCAAGATAATAGGCAACTTAATTTTATATCTCTGTAAGTGATATAAAATGTAGGATATACCTTTTGGTTATAAGCAAAACTAAGTATGAGGAGGGAAATTATTATAGAGAGATATATTTTGGGCTCAATTGACTGTTATGATATAGTATCATATGATTTTGGCAATTCTCAATAAATATTTGTTAAGAGTAATGCCAAAGAAAGAGGAAATTTTAACATAAAATGAAGAAGATAATATAACTTTTAAATTTATATTATATAAAAGAGTGAGGATCATTAAAAATTCTTAGAGTCAATCTATCCCAGAAGGAAGCAGACAAAGGAAGAAAAAGTTCATGTATAAGAAAGACTTCATTTTAACTGTATAAGTTTGGTAAAAGACTAAGGAGGGGGAGCCAAGATGGCAGAGAGTAGACACTCTCTATCTAAGCTTTTTGAACTTCCCTCAAATCAACAGAAGCTTAAACTTCTGAACTGGTTTTGAAGTGACAAAATTCAAATATCAAAAAGCCACAATCAGATTCACCCAGTACCTAATAGCTTCCATTTTAAAGGATCAAAGGGCGTGAAATCTAATATTCTGAAAGACAAAGGAACTTGAATTGCAGCCTAGAATCGAATATCCAGCTAAATTGAGCATTATCTTTCAGAGAAGAAGATGAACATTCAATGATACAGGTGAATTTCATTTATTTCTGATGAAAAGACCAGAACTGAACAAAAAAATTGACCTCCAAATAAAGAACTCAAGAGAAGCATAAAAAGGAAAGAACTCTTGAGAACGATAACTCTTTTATGGATATACTTAGAGTATATTTCTATTTGCATATTTCTATTGAAATTGGTATAATTTCATTTTAGTGTGATAATATGAAAAAGAAAGTAGAGGTGGAAAGGGGATTGTACTGGGAAAAGAAGAAAGGGAAGGTAAAATGAGGGAAATTACATCTCATGAAGAGGGAAAAAAGACCTATTATAATTAAGGGAGGGAGATGAACATTGTGTGAATCTTACTTTCATCAGATTTGACTCGAAGAGAAAAATATAGACTTAATTTTTTTTTCCACAGAGAAACTTGTCTAACCCTTATAAGGGGAGTAGGAAGGAAAAAGGGAAAGGAAAGGAGAAGGTTAATAGATGGGAAAACAGAAGTGGAAGAATTTATAAGAAAGGGGAAAGGGCTATAAAGAGGGAGGGCTGATGGGAGATGGTGGTCAGAAGCAAAATACTGGAGAGGAGGGAAAGGGAGAAAAGAAAGAGAAAAAGCTAACTTGGGTTAAATAAGATGGTGGCTTGAGATCCCTCGCCAGTATAGTTTTGCTTTCTATTTCTTCTTGCAGCTCTCTTAATTTCTCCTCTAGAAATATGGATGCTATACTATATATATACTTGGTGCATATGTTTAGTATTGATATTGCTTCATTATCTGTGGTACCCTTTAGTAAGACATAGTTTTCTTCCTTATCTATTTTAATTAGATCTAATTTTGCTTTTACTTGATCTGAGATTAGTATGGCTACCCCTGCTTTTTTTTTTTTTAACTTCACTTGAAGCATAATAGATTCTGCTCCAGTCTTTTGTCTTTACTCTGTATGTATCACTCAGCTTTAAATGTGTTTCTTGTAAACAACATATTGTAGTATTCTGTCTTTTAATCCAGTTTACTATTCCCCTCCTTTTTATGAGAGAGTTCATCCCATTAAAAGTTTACAATTAAAATGACTAAATCTGTATTTCCCACCAGGATAATGCATCATGACTTAATAGGATTTATATCAGGAATGCAGGGCTAGTTCAATATTAGAAAAACTATTAGCATAATTGACTATCAATAACCAAACAAACAAAATCACATGATTATCTCAATAGAGGCAGAAAAAACATTTGATAAAATCCAACACCCCTTACTATTAAAAACACTAGAGAGTAGGAATAAATGGAGTTTTCTTTAAAATGATCAGCAGCATCTATTTAAAATTATCTTCTAGCATCATATGTAATGGGGACAAACTAGAACCATCCCCAATAAGATTGGGGGTGAAACAAGGTTGCCCACTATCACCATTAGTATTTGATATTGTATTAGAAATCCTAACTTTGGCAATAAGAGAAGAAAAAGACATTGAAGGAATTACATTAGGTAATGAGGAAACCAGATTATCACTCTTTGTAGACAATATGATGGTATAGTTACAGAACCCTAGAAAATCAACTAAAATTACTAGAAACAATTCACAATTTTAGCAAAGTTGCAGGATACAAAAAGAAATTCACATAAATCAACATCTTTATATATTACCAACAAAGTACAGCAACAAGAGACACAAAGAGAAATTCCATTTACTATTACTGTTGATAATATAAATATTTGGGGGTCTATCTGCCAAAGCAAAGTTAGGAACTATATGAACACAACTACAAAATGCTTTCCACATAAATAAAGTCATATCTACTCAACTGGAAAATTATCAAGTGCTCTTGGATGGGTTGAGTGAATATAATAAAAATGACAATACTACCTAAATTAATGTATTTATTTAGCACCATACCAATAAAACTCCAAAATAATTATTTTATAGATCTAGAAAAAATAATCACAAAGTTTATCTGAAAGAACAAAAAGTCAATAATTTCAAGGGAATTAATGAAAAAATGTAAATAACTGTATGAGTTTGGTTTAAAATAATTACTTCTTTCACAAATTTAGCAGTTACAATTTTTTTGTTACTTTGAACTTGGCAAACATCAGGAAATGAGAATTTTTATATATATGAAAAAGAACAGAAAAAAATTGATTATACATGATACCATAAATCTCCATTAAAAACAGCTTGTTTTTTCTAGATATAAAATGCATTCAGCACAATAGTAGCAAAAATGTCCTTTTGTTTGTGTTTCTCTGGGAACTTCCACTTTCAAAAAATATTCAATGTTTATATCATTATTTTTTTTCACTTTAATTCACTATCCCAATACCTTTTTTAAAATTTCATGTCCTCTAATGAATATATGATCAAGAAAAACACATACATTGGCCATTTCTGAAAATGTATGTCTCATTCTTAACCGCTAGAACATCAGCTCTTTGGAATGGCATTGACCCAGTCTTTCTAAGTAATTTTCCTTCTCAGTTATGGTTTTTGCACATATCATTCTTCTGGTTCTGCTCATCTTATTCTTCATCAGTTCATAAAAGTGAATCTCCCCATTTTGTGGAAGGGATTAGTTTCTTTGCTTATTATATAACAATAATATTTCATTATACAATTTTTTTCTAATAAATTTACTCATAATATGCATTGTGTTATGAAGCATGTTGGGAGAGGAAATCAGAAAAAGAATCAAAAGGGAAAAACCATGGAGCGTTAAAAAAAAAAAAAAAAAACAAGCAGAAAAAAGAAGTGAACATAACATGTATTGATTTACATTCATTCTCCTTAGTTCTTTTTCTACATGCAGATGTCATTTTCTAAGTCTATTGGGACTGAATACTGAATCATTGAAAAGATCCAAGTCTTTCATAATTGATCATCATACATTCTTGCTATTATTGTGTACAATGTATTCTTGGTTCTGCTTATTTCACTCAGTATCAGTTTATATAAAACTTTCCAGGCCTTTTTAAAATGATCTTGTTTATAATTTTTATAGATCAATAATACTCCTTTACCTTAATATACTACAACTTGTTCAGCCATGCCTCAGTTGATGGGCATGTACTCATTTTGCAATTCTTTGCTAACACAAAAAAGCTGCTACAAACATTTTTCCATGTGTTGGTCCTTTTCCTTTCTTTATGATTTCCTTGGGATACAGACTCAGTAATGGCATTGCTGGTTCAATTTATATGCAGAGTTTGATAGCCCTTTGGGCATAATTCCAAATTACTCTCCAATCATTATATAATTTTATTACCATAGTTTTCTCATCAATCATCTGATAGTTGTCACTAATTTTCAGCTGTTTGTTATACCTAAAAGTGTTGCTTTAAGCTATATATATATATATATATATATATATATATATATATATATATATCTTTTCCCTCTTTGCTATACAAATTCAGCCAATTGTGGTATCATTAGAACAACAATATGTATACTTTAAGAGATTTTGATGACATAATTCTAAATAATCTTTCAGAATAGCTATAAAGGTTCACAACTCTATCAATATTGTTTTGAGTATGACTGTTCTCCTGTGTTTCTCTAATAATCATATTAAAACTAATTATAAACTTTGGCAATTTAAAGCACCATCATTTATTTGGAAAACTCTAGAAGACAGTAATGTTTTACATTCTACCAAAATAAGTCAGTCAAATCTAGAATATTTCAGATATTTAATTCTCCAATTTCATAAACATAGTATCTCCAAATAGTCAAATATTGAAAGAAGAGATTAAGGCTTCAAAAGTCAAGTTATATTAATCCTGAAACTACATAAAATGCTATAATTAAAATAATACTTTCCTGATTTTCCTCAAGATGCTTTCAGTTTCCACATGATCAGTTTGCATAAAGAGAATTAATACAAATAAGAAACCTAACACCCATTTCTTCTTTATAGATAGGTGAGAATGATGTAAAGTTGTAGGGGGAAGAAGGCAGAAAGGTAGTATCAGAAGAAATAAGGAGTAGAGAGAGCAAAGTCATTCCTATTCAAATGACCACTACATGAAACTACCATTGGAACATCATAGAGTGCTGTAAAATTTCTGCAATTTTGTCTAATGGTGGGTGTTAGAAAGAGGTTCTTCCACACAATGAGCTACTGTTACAATTTTATCTAGAAGTGATAATAGGGCCAGCACAAATATGGACACCTTGGACATGAAAACTGATTTGTCATGGCCAATCTTCTAGAGCAGTATTTGTCCCACGTGAAATCCTGTTCAACTGACACGTTTTCATTGCTGTGCCAAATTCTATGTGTCTGAATGATGCCTCTTTTTTTTTTTTTTTTTTTTTTTTTTTTTTTATTTAATAGCCTTTAATTTACAGGATATATACATGGGTAACTTTACAGCATTAACAATTGCCAAACCTCTTGTTCCAATTTTCACCTCTTACCCCCCTCCTAAATGGCAGGATGACCAGTAGATGTTAAATATATTAAAATATAACTTAGATACACAATAAGTATACATGACCACAACATTATTTTGCTGTACAAAAAGAATCAGACTCTGAATTATTGTACAATTAGCTTGTGAAGGAAATCAAAGATGCAGGTGTGCATAAATATAGGGACTAAGAATTCAATGTAATGGTTTTAGTCATCTCCCAGAGTTCTTTTCTGGGTATAGCTAGTTCAGTTCATTACTGCTCCATTAGAAATGATTTGGTTGATCTCGTTGCTGAGGATGGCCTGATCTATCAGGACTGGTCATCATCTAGTATTGTTGTTGAAGTATATAATGATCTCCTGGTCCTGCTCATTTCATAGCATCAGTTTGTGTAAGTCTCTCCAGGCCTTTCTGAAATCATCCTGTTGGTCATTTCTTACAGAACAGTAATATTCCATAATTTTCATATACCACAATTTATTCAGCCATTCTCCAACTGATGGACATCCATTCAGTTTCAGTTTCTAGCCACTACAAAAGGGCTGCCACAAACATTCGTGCACATACAGGTCCCTTTCCCTTCTTTATAATCTCTTTGGGATATAATCCCAGTAGTAACACTGCTGGATCAAAGGGTATGCAGTTTGATAACTTTTGAGCATAGTTCAAACTACTCTCCAAAATGGTTGGATTCGTTCACAACTCCACCAACAATGAATCAATGTCCCAGTTTTCCCACATCCCCTCCAACAATCATCATTATTTTTTCCTGTCATCTTAGCCAATCTGACAGGTGTGTAGTGTATCTTAGAGTTGTCTTAATTTGCATTTCTCTGATTAATAATGACTTGGAGCATCTTTTCATATGACTAGAAATAGTTTCAATTTCTTCATCTGAAAATTGTCTGTTCATATCCTTTGACCATTTTCAATTGGAGAATGGCTTGATTTTTTATAAATTAGAGTTAATTCTCTATATTTTGGAAATGAGGCCTTTATCAGAACCTTTGACTGTAAAAATATTTTCCCAGTTTATTGCTTCCCTTCTAATCTTGTCTGCATTAGTTTTGTTTCTACAAAAACTTTTCAGTTTGGTATAATCGAAATTTTCTATTTTGTGATCAGTAATTATCTCTAGTTCTGCTTTGGTCATAAAACCTTCCCTTCCACAGGTCTGAGAGGTAAACTATCCTATGTTCCTCTAATTTATTAATAATTTCATTCTTTATGCCTAGGTCATGAACCCATTTTGACCTTATCTTGGTGTTGGCGTTAAGTATGGATGAATGCCTAGTTTCTGCCATATTAGTTTCCAATTTTCCCAGCAATTTTTATCAAACAGTAAGTTCTTATCCCAAAAGCTGGGATCTTTGGGTTTGTCAAGACTAAGGTTGCTATATTTGTTGACTGTTTTATCCCTTGAACCTAATCTATTCCACTGATCAACTAATCTATTCCTTAGCCAATACCAAATAGTTTTGGTAACTGCTGCTCTATAGTATAGTTTTAGATCTGGTACAGCTAAAGCCACCATCATTTGATTTTTTTCATTAATTTCCTTGAAATTCTTGACCTTTTGTTTTTCCATATGAACTTTGTTGTTATTTTTCTAGGTCATTAAAATAGTTTTTTGGGAGTCTGATTGGTATAGCGCTAAATAAATAGATTAGTTTAGGTAATATTGTCATCTTTATTATATTTGCTCGCCCTATCCAAGAGCATTTAATATTTTTCCAACTGGTTAGATCAGACTTAATTTGTGTTAAAAGTGGTCTGTAATTTTGCTCATAAAGTTTCTGATTTTCCCTTGGCAGATAGATTCCTAAATATTTTATATTATCAGTAGTTACTTTAAATGGAATTTCTCTTTGTAACTCTGACTGTTGGATTTTGTTAGTGATATATAAGAATGCTGATGACTTATGTGGGTTTATTTTGTAACCAGCAACTTTGCTAAAGTTGTGGATTATTTCTAATAACTTTTTAGCAGAATCTCTGGGGTTCTCTAAGTATACCATCATGTCATCGGCAAAGAGTGATAATTTGGCTTCCTCATTGCCTATTCTTATTCCTTTAATCTCTTTCTCAGCTCTTATTGCTATAGCTAGTGTTTCTAATACAATATTAAATAGTAACGGTGATAGTGGGCAACCTTGTTTCCTCAGATCTTATTAGGAATGGTTGCAGTTTGTCTCCATTACATATGATGCTTACTGATGGTTTTAAATAGATGCTGCATTATTTTAAGGAAAAGTCCATTTTATTCCTATACTCTCAAGTGTTTTTAATAGGAATGGATGTTGGATTTTATCAAATGCTTTTTCTGCATCTATTGAGATGATCATATGGTTTTTGTTAATTTGGTTATTGACATGGCCAATTATATTGATAGTTTTCTAATATTGAACCAGCCCTGCATTCCTGGTATAAATCCTACTTGATCATAGTGTATTATCTTGGAGATGATTTTCTGTAGTCTTTTTGCTAATATCTTATTTAAGATTTTAGCATCAATATTCATTAGGGAGATTGGTCTATAATTTTCTTTCTCTGTTTTCAGCCTACCTGGTTTGGTATCAGTACCATGTCTGTGTCATAGAAGGAATTTGGTAGGACTCCTTCGTTCCCTATTTTATCAAATAATTTATATAGCATTGGGACAATTGTTCTTTAAATGTTTGGTAAAATTCACATGTAAATCCATCTGGTCCTGGGGATTTTTCTTAGGGAGTTGTTTAATTGCCTGTTCTATTTCTTTTTCTGAAATGGGACTATTCAAGCAATTTACTTCTTCCTCTGTTAGTCTGGGAAGTCTGTTTTTTGGAGGTAGTCATCCATTTCACTTAGGTTATCAAATTTATTGGCATAAAGTTGAGCAAAATAACTCTTATTATTTCTCTAATTTCCTCTTCATTGGTGGAAAGTTCTCCCTTTTCATTTTAAGACTACTAATTTCATTTTCCTCCCTCCTTTTTCTAATCAGATTTACCAAAGGCTTATCTATTTTATTGGCTTTTTCATAGAACCAACTCTTAGTTTTATTAATTAGCTCAATAGTTTTTTACTTTCAATATTTTTAATTTCTCCTTTTAATTTTAGAATTTCAAATTCAGTTTTTGATTGGGGTTTTATTTGGTCTTTTTTAGTTTTTTTAGTTTGCAAGCCCAATTCATTAATCTTTTCTTTCTCTGTTTTATTCAAGTAAGCCTCTAAGGATATAAAATTCCCTCTTATTACCCTTTGGCTGCATCCACATATTTTGGTATGATGTCTCATCATTGTCATTATCTTGAGTGAAATTATTAATTGTATCTATAATTTGCTGCTTCACCCAATCATTCTTTAAGATGAGATTGTTTGTTTCCAATTACTTTTTGGTCTATTTCCCCTAACTTTTTGTTGAATGTAGTTTTTATTGCATCATGATCTAGAAAAGCATTTACTATTTCTGCTTTCTTGCATTTTAATTTTGAGGTCTTTATGTCCTAATATATGGTCAATTTTTGAATAGGTTCCATGAACTGCTGAGAAGAAAGTATATTCTCTTCTATCTCCATTCAATTTTCTCAAAGATCAACATACCTAATTTTTCTAATATTATATTTACTTCTTTAATTTCTTTCTTATTTGTTTTGTGGTTTGATTTGTCTAATTCTGGAGAGTGCAAGGTTGAGATCTCCTACTATTACAGTTTGTTGTCTATTTCTTCTTGCAACTCTCTTAACTTCTCCTTTGGAAGTTGAGTGCCATACCACTTGGTGCATATATGTTTTTATTGATATTGCTTCGTTGTTTATGCTACCCTTTAGCAGGATGAGTTTCCTTCCTTATCTCTTTTAATTGATCAATTTTCTTTTGCTTGATCTGAGATAAGGATGGCTACCCTCTTTTTGACTTCACCTGAAGCATAATAGATTTTGCTCCAGCCTTTACTTTTACTCTATATGCATCCCCCTGCTTTAAATGTGTTTCTTGTAAACAACATATTGTAGGGTTCTGACTTTTGATCCAGTCTGCTATCTGCCTCCTCTTTATGGGGAGTTCATCCCATTACATTTATGGTTAGAATTACTAAATCTGTGTTTCCTGCCATCCTAATAACCCCTAGATTGTGCTTTACTTATTCTTGCTCCCCAACCCTCTTTCCCCTTTTAAACTTATGTACCCTCTTGTATCACGATAGCTTATCCTCTTTATAATCCCTCCCTCCCCCTTTGAGTCTTTCCCCTTCCTTCCCTTATTACTCTTTTCTTTTCCTTTTCCTCTCCCTGTTTTTAATGAGGCAGAGAGAATTTTCTCTAAAACAAATGTCATATTTTTTTTTGAGCCAACTCTGATGAGAGTAAGATTCACACAATGTTCCTCCCCTCTCTAAATTCCTCAGATTGATAAGTTTCTTAGCCTCTTTGTGGGATGTGGTTTCCCTCTTTTATCCCTCCTTCCCACCTTATTCTGCCATCATCCCTTTTCCATATCTACTTCCCTTTTTCATGTTATATCATACAATCACATATACATGTATTCTTTTGTATATCCACAACAGAAATACAATTCTCAAGAGTTATTTTTACCTTTTCTGCATCTCTTGGTTCTATTCTTGGAGATCAAATTTTTTTTTAGTTCTGGTTTTTCTTCCAGAAACAAATGGAATTCATTTGTTTCATTAAATTCCATCTTCTTCCCTGGAAGAAAATGCTCAGCTTAGCTGGGTAGTTTATTCTTGGCTGCATCTCAAGTTCTTGTGCCTTTCAGGAATATCATTTCCAGGCCTTCTTTCCTTTAATGTAGAGGCAGCCAGATCTTGGGTGATCCTTATTGTGGCACCTCAGTATTTAAATGGTTTTTTGGCTGCTTGTAAAATTTTTCCTTAATCTGATAGTTCTGAAATTTGGCCACAATATTCCTTGGGTTTTATTTTGGATTTCTTTCAGAAGGTGTTGATGAATTCTTTCAATGCCTATTTTCCTTCTGATTCTATTACATCTGGGCAGTTCTCTTTGATGATTTCTTGTAAATAGTATCTAGGCTCTTTTTCATCATAGTTTTCGGAAAGTCCAATAATCCTCAGATTATCTCTCTAGATCTATTTTTCCAAGTCTGTCGTTTAGAAGTAGATAATTCGTGGTTTTTCCAGTTTGTCATTTTTTGTTTTGCTTGACTGATTCTTGCTGTCTCAATGCATCATTAGTTTCAATTTGTTCAGTTCTAATTTTTAAAATTATTTTTCTTCATTAGCTTTTTTACTTCTTTCTGTATATGTCAATTGAGTTTTTGAATGTATTGTTTTGGTCTGT
The DNA here is from genome assembly GCF_902635505.1 of Sarcophilus harrisii. Taxonomy (NCBI): domain Eukaryota; kingdom Metazoa; phylum Chordata; class Mammalia; order Dasyuromorphia; family Dasyuridae; genus Sarcophilus; species Sarcophilus harrisii. Next base: position 598,344,715 of record NC_045426.1, on the reverse strand, counting down.
GATTTTTCCATTTCACTAATTTTTTTTTAGTGAATTATTTTCTTTTCCAATTCACTAATTTTGTTTCCCTACTTCCTGAGGAATTTTTAACTTTTTCCAATTCGTATTTCAGGGAAGTTGTTGTCTCTTGTAAGGCTTCTCTTTCCTTTCCCCATTTATCTTCTAACTCTCTTTTGAGACTTTTAATGGCCTCTTCTATGAGGCATTATGTAAAGGAGGACAGTCTGATGCATTTTGCTGTTTGGGGTCTCTTCAGGTTTGCTGACCTGCTCTTTTTCTGCATAGAAGCTGTGGATTGTTCTTTTCATCTTTTTATTCATGTTTTAAAGCCTTTAGGGTAGGTCTCCTAGGCAAGGGGGTTACCAGCTTCCTCTGCAGAATAGGAGAGATGTAAACCGATTTCTGGCTCCGAGGTATGGGAGTGCTCTGAGTGAGGTTTTCCCTTCCCCAACAGGAGGTGGATTCAGCACTGGCCGAGCTATCAAACTGCTTAGTAGGGCTGGTGGATTATTGCTTGCCCTCGGCTAGAGACTAAGTGGTGAAAGTGTCCTGCTTGGGCCGGAGCCTCTTGTGGGACTGTGGTGTTAGCAGCTGAGCGCAGAACGCAGACAGCCACAAACTCTGCCCAGGGTCTCTGCCTGATGCAAATCAGCCCTGGAAAGCTCTATGACCCCAAGCCGAGCTCCCCTGCGCAGATTGAGGCTAACCGGGCTGCGTCCTCCTGCCGTGCAGGATCCAAGCTACCCCAAGGAAAAGCCCCTTACTGCGGGTTGGGGCTGTGCGCTTGTGCTGAGATCTGTGCCTTCACCCTCGGTTTGAGACTCTCCTCGGAACCTAATTTCTCTCCCAGTCTGCGCCGATCTCCCCCCTGGCCCCGGAACCAACCTTTTTTGGCGAGACTGCAGATTTTTTTCGGCTGGTGAGTTGTTCTACTTCTTATCTTTACGAATTGTAGCAGTCAAGACTATTTTTGAGGCTCGATATAATATTGATAAAGAGGGTAAGAGAAGAGCTTAGAAAGACGCGTGTGTCTTCTCCGCCATCTTGGCTCCGCCCCCCCATGCCTCTTTTTGAAAATTAGGCATTATCATTATAGAGTTTTTCATATAAATCTACATTTCCAGCACTGAGATTGAACTTCATATAACTTGTGACTTAGAGTGAAAACTATTTGTGTTTTTTATATGTTATATTTTTACAGGCCAACTTTCTATAGAAATAATTCCATTCATCTTGGTACACAGGATATCAGGATTTGTTGTGAGATGAGTAAATCTGAAGGATAAATTTTGGTCCATAGAGGCAAACATGTTGGTTCTCATCTTTACCACTGGGAAAATGTGACACTCTATCATACCAATTAGTTGAATTCATGCAAATACCTGAGAACATTATATTTCAGAATTTGGATGGCTATATTTCACAAACGTCCAAAAGAGAGAATTATAATCACAGTGACAATTAGTATTGGATCAGTGCTATTATTTTTTTGCCCCTTTAAGTAAAAAAAAAAATAGCCCAGATGAAGATTTTGGTTATAAATGGACTATTATTGGTGTTGAAGAATGAGTAAGAACTCTTGGGGTATACTATGGCATGCTGAAGGACAATAGAGAGTTTAATGATAATACATAAGCATTAGTATTCACAAGGTATTCTGGAGGATAGTTTTCCAATTAAAAACATGTTTCATAATCCTAATGATAGTAAACTTAAATTTAAAGGCATTTTTGTTTTAACAGCAACAGCATCAGAAAAAACCAAAGTATTTGGAGAATTCTTAATAATGTATCAATGGTATCTTCATCCACTGATATTTTTCACAAAGCAAAACCAACTCAACCAGAATCTTTAGTTCTTACTCTCTGTACTAATCCAGAGTTAACAAATAAGCTTTAAATTTTTAAGAAGAACAAGGAGATATTATGTGTCTTCTACGCTGCCCTTAATAAATGTTCACAGAATCATCTCCTGAGAACAGGCAGTTTTTTTAAACTTTTCTTTGTATCACCAACATAACACAATGACTGGCACAGAGTTGGCATTAGAGAAATAGAGTGGTTTGCTCAAGATCCCACAATAAGTAATCACGTCAGTAATTGAATACAAGAGTTCACAAACTTTCTCATAGAAATGTATCTTTTTTATTTGTCTTTTGTATTGATTTCAATACATGAGAATTAAAAGCTATTCAGGAAAATTATCTGGAAATTTTAGTGGACTGCACTTTCACTATGAGTCAGCAATATGATTCAGCAGCCAAAAAGCTAAAGCAATCTTGGGCTGCTTTAAAAGGGATCTGGCTTCCAGAAACAAGTCAGTGGGTATTCTGCCCTAAGGAAATATCATTAAGAACCTTGTGTTTCTGCTTAGGACACCAAAGTTTAAAAAGAACATTGTTTAGATGGTAAGAGTACAGGGAAAATGAAGAATTGGAAATTCATGTAATATGGAGATTAATTGAAGGAAATGGAATCTTTACGTTGGAGAAGACACAATGGAGAACATAACTGTCTTCAAATATTTGAAAAGCTATCATAGGCAAGAGGAATTTAGGCTTGTTTCATTTGACCTCAGAAGACAGAATTTAGGCTTGATGTAAGTACAAACTGCATAAGCATTAGAGGTATTTAAAAGTAGAATTGGCTGTCTAGAGATATGATGTCTCAGATTGCTCCACTTCAAGTAAAGTTTAACAAGTACTTGTCAGGTACTTTTATAAAAGGGTATTCCTTTCATATTTAAACATCAGACTAAGTGTCCACTAAGGTGTCATGTAACTCTCAAAGTTGGTGATTTTGATTCTGTCATTGAATTATGTCTACACACAAAGTGAAAGAGTAAGAGAAGATTTCAACCATTTAAGTCTTTTGGCTCTTTTCCTATCAACGGTTTGCTTCATTTAGCCTAAGATTTGTATTAATAGCTTCAATTCTCACTTTATATATGTAAAAAAAAGCAATGATCATTTTACTCCAAGTCTTTGTGTTCTGTCAAATTTTACAATAGCTACCTATTCTATCATTCTGTGCTTTAATTACCAGAAAAATGCTTTCACAATAATTAATACAACCATAATTTGAATAATTCCTTTAATTCTCTTAGAGTGGCTAGTGATAAAAACTGCAGTGCAAGAGAAAGGACATTAAAATAAATCTGAAAAACCTATTTTCCAGTCATAGTTTTTACATTTATCACATTTGCTCTGGTGATTTTGATGGTCTTTACTTTGCCTAATTTTTCTCATCTGAAAAGACAGAAATAACAATATTTTACTAGTTCATAAAAACTGAAATTTATATAGTTTATATAGTGTTTTAAGGTTCACAAATTACAATTGTTCATCTCATTTAATCTTCCAAATTATCACGTAGAATGATGTTTAAAAATATATAATTATCTCTATTATACAGATGAGGGAAATGGAGAACAATAAAGTTAAATGATTTGCCCAAGATCACATGGCTACTAAGTGGAGAGAATGTGATTCAAACCTAGATTTTCCTAATCCCAAATCCAATATTCTTCCTACGATAGGCTGACTTCTTTTAGAAATATTTTATTTAAAATATCTTAATAAAAATCAATATTCACATCCAAATTAGATTGGCACAAAGTAGGTATCATTCAGCTCGATTAATTCTTGAAGACATTCTATTGTGCAATCTATATCTATATATATTTTAGATATATAAATATAGATTTGTATATGTGGCCCCGAAAGTACTATGAACATCAATAAAATCATTTTAAATTATTATTATGAAAGAATGAGTAATTTATATTTTTGAGTCATAATAATGGTAAACTCAGTTGAAAAATCTCTCTCAATCAGGCATGTTATTTAAGGACAAATTTATGAACTTTAAACCTTTAGGTTACTTAATCATTTTTAAATGTAGTATTGTTACTATGATTTTGATGAGTTTTAGAATTACATCAAAGCCAGCAGATGTATTTAGAAAGGAGAAAGTTGAATTTACATAAATTTTATGTACTAATGTACTTTTAAATATCACTGGCTTCTCTTTTATTTTCCATTTTTGTCAGCATTTTCTCAGCACTGTATAAAAATATATATCTGGGCACAGATGTTTCAACTGTGCAGAAATCCTAATATTTAAATAAACAGATGGTGTGCAGCAGTTGGAATAGATGTGATCATTTACAATATGTATAACTAGCTTATCTGTAAACTACCATTACTCAGCAGCACACATACTTTATTCTAAAGAAAAAAATTAGTTTTCAAAATTAGTGGTTGCCTTATAAATACAGGAGACCTTTCACATTTAGAGAATATATTATGTAGCTCAACATCAATATGAAAATACCTGAATATCATATTTCACTGATAGTAAAGGAGAAGGAAGAGAGTGTATGTGTGTGGGGAGCACACGTGCATGTATATATATATATATATATATATATATATATATATGTTTTTGGTTTTAAGGAGGTGGGGCATGAGAAGAACACCAAAGAAACTAGTGGAATGAAATGAGTATTCCTATTTTCTTTTTCCATTTCTTTCTTCTACACTAGTTTTCCCAGAGTGAAGTAGAAAGAATGTCATGATACCATAGCATTTAGAACCAGAAGGTTGGATGATATAGTCCAATCCCTCCTTCCACTTTCCATTTTACAGATGAGGAAACTAAGGGACATTAACTGCCATACAGGTAGCAAATAATAGAGATAGTGTTGAAACATTTTAATATTGAAGCAATAATTTGGACAGAGGAAAGAAAGGGCACATTAGGGAAAGGAGAAAATTGAAGGTACTTTAGGTTAAAAAGTGAAGATGAAGTAAAAGTTTTGGGGTGGCGTAAAGGAAGAGATGGCAAGGATAGAAATTTTAATTAGAGGAAATCTTCAAAACTACAAAGACACTGAATTCCTGAAGTAACTGAAAAAGTTAATATATTAAAGGAAGAGGGACATGAATTAGATGATAAAGACAGATGAGGTGAATCTAAAGAAGAGAGAAAAGTTTTTTTTTTTTTAATATATATTTACTATGTAGTAAATGCCAGTGAATAATAAGGAATAAACCAACTTCTTTTTCTTATTTAGAGGTTTGTTATTGAGTGGTTTTTCAGTCATGACTTACTATTCCTAATTCCATTGAGGGTTTTCCTGGTTAAAAAAAAAAATATATATATATATATATATATATACATATATATATATATATATGTATATATATATATATATATATATATATATATAAATAATAATGATGTGGTTTGCCATTTCCTTTCCAACTCATTTTACAGATGAGAAAACTGAGGAAAACAGGGTTAAGTGACTTGCCCAGTTCACACAGTAAGTGTATGATGTCACATTTGAACTCCTGTCTTTCAGACTCAGACCTTGAGCTTCATCTGCTGTACCACATATCTGCTCATGCACATAAAACAATGGAACCAATTCAGACAGGGTGCTAATATATGAGGAATCTACTGGATAGAGCTAAGATTCTGATCTAGCAAAAGAAAAGAAATATTCTAAGAGGAAAACATAGAAGTGAACTCATTAGTACCTGAACTGGTTCCAGAGTGCACAATATAAAAGGAGGATAAAGGATGGTGAAAAATGTAAGAGAAAATTTATTTATGGCTTACCTGGAATTCAAACACTTATAATCATTAACAAAGCAAACCATGTTTTTACCTCCACAAACAGTGATGGAAAACTGAGTGGACTTGCAGTCATGTGAGTTAGAGCCACTATCAGAAATGCCCTATATATGGGACCCTAAATAAGCTACATCCTCTCTGAACCTCAGTCTTCTCAAATATAAAATAGTAATGGAGTTTATAATAGCAAACATGGAAGATTTTTTTGTTTAGAAAATATAGAAATTTAAGATATTGCTGCCATTTAGGGGCCAACTACACAACTCCTTGAGATAAATCTCTGTTGCTTAAAAAGATGAAGGAGGCTTAGAATCCAAGATGACTAATTTGTCAGGATAGACATAGGGTAACATTTGGGCCTTGATTTTATGGTATAGTCTTACTTCAAAACACATAGAAGTTGGGAGTTTTTATCTTCTATCTTTAGTTGACAATTGGTTCTAGGCAAATGTTCTATTTCAGGCTATACATAATGCTATTCTATGTCTTCTGGTTCTGATTCATGCCAGACAAACCAAAGAGTCTTATGAGAAATGGTGACAGAAAATGGGTCAGATATTAATGATAGTCAACAGGACTCAATTACGAAGTCCTCTAATTCAAAAAAAAGTATAGGATTGTTTCCCCATTCTCTAGTGTGTGTGTCCCTTAGTGTCCTGTTTGTCTGGAAAAGATATATAAAACTCAATAGGGAGAAATTAATTTTGAAATAATTTTAAAAACTTTAATATCAATTTCTAATTGTAGAAATAGACTTTTTAAAAAAAGCATAGTGGGATTAGCCTTTATTTCTTATTAAAATACTGGTGAAGACACTGGACTTAAAGTCAAGCAGACCTGGGTTGAGATATCTCTTTAGAAACTTCTTTTGTGAAAGTAGATAAGAAATTTATTTTATTAAATATTTCTTCAATTATGTTTTTATACTTATTGGTCTTCAATGAGGAATGATGTAATTGCAAAGTGACCCTCAGATTCTATTTTGACATCTCTGAGAAGGGATAAGTTAACAGCTAGGAATTAGCTAGCAAGTAATTATAGAATTTTTGATTACTAAAGTTGAAAGGCACTGTAAAGGCCAACTACTCCAATCCCTATCTGAACATGAATTCCTGTTATCCCTGGCAGGTGATCATATAGTGTCTAATGAAATAATTCCAGTGACAAACCATCATACACATCAGGTTATTTATTTTTGAAAGACTTTATTGTGGTTTGCCATTTCCTTTCCAGTGGATCAAGGCAACCAGAAGGTTTCCTGAAATCTTATCTGCTCATCATTTTTTATTGCACAATTGTATTCCATAGCATTCATATAACATGACTTGCTCAGGGCAAATGTCTATGTCCACATTTGAACTCATGTCTATCCTGACTCCAAAGCTCAGTTCTCTATCTACTGAGTTAGGTAGTTACCCTCTAGTTTCTTATACAATTCCTTAAATAATATGATTTTCAATCACTTCCCCATTTCATCTTCCTCTTTGTCTAAATCATTGGGGAAAATAACTAGTAAATACTAGTTAACTATGGGTTCTTCAAACAACAAGTATTCAAATTTAATATTTTCTTAATAATTTCTTAAATTGATTTAAGGTGGGGGGGTTCTTTTTTTATTTTTTTTAATAGCCTTTTATGTACAGATTATATGTATAGGTAACTTTACAGCATTGACAATTGCCAAACCTCTTGTTCCAATTTTCCCCTCCTTCTCCCCACCCCCTCCCCCAGATGGCAGGATGACCAGTAGATGTTAAATATATTAAAATATAAATTAGATACACAATAAGTATACATGACCAAACCGTTATTTTGCTGTACAAAAAGAATCAGACTCTGAAATATAAAATTAGCCTGTGAAGGAAATCAAAAATGCAGGTGGGCAAAAATATAGGATTGGGAATTCAATGTAATGGTTTTTAGTCATCTCCTAGAATTCTTTTACTAGGCATAGCTGGTTCAGTTCATTACTGCTCCATTGGAACTTATTTGGTTCATCTCATTGCTGAGGATGGCCAGGTCCATAAGAATTGGTCATCATATAGTATTGTTGTTGAAGTATATAATGATCTCTTGGCCCTACTCGTTTCACTCAGCATCAGCTTGTGTAAGTCTCTCCAGGCCTTTCTGAAATCATCCTATTGGTCATTTCTTACAGAACAGTAATATTCCATAATATTCATATACCACAATTTATTCAGCCATTCTCCAGTTGATGGACATCTACTCAATTTCCATTTTCTGGCCACTACAAAGAGGGCTGCCACAAACTTTCATGCACATACAGATCCCTTTCCCTTCTTAATGATCTCTTTGGGATATAAGCCCAGTAGTAACACTGCTGGATCAAAGGGTATGCACAGTTTGAAAACTTTTTGAGCATAGTTCCAAAGTGCTCTCCAGAATGGTTGGATGTATTCACAATTCCACCAACAATGTATTAGTGTCCCTATTTTCAAAGTGGGGGGCTTCTAGATGGCAGAGAACAGATACAGCTTCCTGTGACCTCCTCTGACCTTTTCTCAAACCAACAGTAGATTAAGCCTCTAAACTGGTTATGTACAACAAATTTCCAGAAGAAGGTACTATGAAAGAGCTTCAGCAAAGGTCTGCTTCAATCAGGCAAGGGAGAGACTGTTGAGCCCAGACTCCATATAACTGAGCAGGGAGCCAGGGTGATCCTGCATCCACACACCAGGGAATCTACTGTGAGGCTCTTAGATTACTCTGCTCTGGTTGCAAACAGGTAGTTTAGTAGATTTGCTATGGGACACCCAGAAGCCAATAAAAAAGGCAAATTGAGGTGTGGAGGAACATGGGCCTGGCCATACTTAACCTGCCCCAGGGCAAAATAAAGCAGCTATCACCCCTTTGCCTTAAGAGCAGACCTCAACCTTAAACAATGAGTAAAAAAACAAAAAAGAACTCTGAACATAGACAACTTTTATGGTGAAAGAGAAGAACAGACCTCAAACCCTGAGTATTCTAAAGGTAAACCAGCTCCAGATGAAGCCCAAAGGTTTATATGAGTTGGTTCCCATTTCACAAGGCTCTCTTGGAATAATTATAAAAGGTTCTTACAAGAGAGTTAGAAGAAAAATGGGAAAAGATAATAAGATCTTTGCAAGAGTGTATGGAAAAGGAAAACCAAAAATTATCTGAAGAAAACTCCTTAAAACTATACTTGAAATGGAAAAAGCATATAACTCCTTACAAAATAGATATGATAAAGAAACCAATTTATTGAAAAAAAATTGTAGAAAACTGGTTGTGCACACATACATTGTATCTAGGATATACTATGATATATTCAACATATATAGGACTGCTAGCCATCTAGGGGAGGGGGTTGAGGGTGGGAGGGAAAAATCGAAACAGAAGTGAGTACAAGGGATAACGTTGTAAAAAAATTACCCTAGCATGGATTCTGTCAATAAAAAGTTATTATAAAGAAAAAAAAATTCCAGATTAAACCTGTTCCATGAAAAAAAAAAAAAAGAAAGAAAGAAAGAAAGAAAAGAAAAAAGAAATTGTAAACTGGAAAAAAAAAAGCAACAAGCAAAACACTCCATACAAAAGTTCAATTGGCCAAATGCAAAAGGACATCAAAAAGCTAACTGAAGAAAATAATTCATTACAATTGAACAAATGGAAGTGAATGAATCAAAGAAACTTCAAGAATAAGTCAAACAAAACAAAAAACAAAAAAGAAAGAAAGAAAGAAAAGAAAAGAAAATGTAAAATACTTTATTAGAAAAACAATTGACCTGAAAAATAGTTGTAGGAGAGATAATGTAAGGATTATTGAACTTCCTGAAAATCATAATTTTTAAAAAAATCTTTCAGGAAATGATCAAGAAAAACTATCCTGATGTCCTAGAACCAGAAGGTAAAATAGCCATTAAAAGAATTAACTGATCACCTCCTGAAAGAGACCCCAAAATGAAAACTCCAAAGAACATTGTAGCCAAATTTCAGAATTATCAATCAAGGAGAAAATATCGCAAGTAGCCAGAAGAAAATAATTGAAATATCAAGGATCTACAGTCAGGATTACCCAGGACCTAGCGGATTCCCTTTTAAAAGACTGAAGGGCATAGAATCTAATATTTCAAAAGGCAAAGGAACTTGAATTATAGCCAAAAATCAATTATCCAGCAAAATTGAACATTACCTTTCAGGGGAAAAGATTCAATGAAACAGATGAATTTTATCTATTTCTGAGGAGAAGACTAGAACTGAATAGAAAATTTGATCTTCAAATACAGAACTCAAGAGAAGCATAAAAAAGGAAAAAGGAAAGGAAAAATAACTTTTCTTTAAAAGTTAAAAAGCTGACAGGGAAGAGACAAATTGGCTGAAAGAAGATAAATCTTTTTCAGAGCTCTCTCCATGACCCTCACACTAACATCAAACTCAGTCTCTGAACTGGTTTTGGAGTGACAGAAACCATGAATATTGGGAGTGTAACAAATAACCAGCAGAAGATAATTTTGATGATCTCCAGAAAAGGTATGTTTCTATTAGCCACAAAGGGAGGTGGGCCAAAGACAAGCAAGCTGAGTACAGATGCCAGGTCCAGGCAGCACACAGTCCCAGGGTGGTGTGGGCTCAGCATGCTGGAGAGTCTATTGGAAGAAAGCTAAACCAGTATTGGCTACTCTGCCCTGGTTGCAAGATAGATGATTAGCAGACTAGTTATGACATTCAACACAAATACAAAAGGGAAATAGTTAACCCCAAAATGCCAGAATTTCATGATATCTGGACACACCCACCCAGCATTGAAAGTCAGTTAGCACTATCCCAGCGGGCCACTGCTGCTTGTAGAGAAAGCTTGGAGAATTCCCCCCTTTCCTTAAAAAAATGAGCAAAAGAGCAAAAAGAACTCTGACCATAGATAGTTTTTTTTTTGTGGTGAAAGAGAAGAACAGACTTCAAACACTGAGGTCACTAAAAGTAGATCATCTCCAGATGAAACCCCAAAGGGTAATATAAATTGGTCCTATGTCACAAAACTTTCTTGGAAGAAATTTAAAAGGATCTTAAAAGAGAAATAGAAGAAAAATGGGGAAAGGAAATGAAAACTTTTTAAGAGGATTTAGAAAAGGAAATACAGAAGTTATTGGGAAAAAAACTCCTTACAAAATAGATTTAGTGAAATGGAAAAAGAAAACAACTTCCTGAAAAATAAAATTTGTGAAATGGAAAAAAAAAAGCCATAGAACAAAACAACTCATTTAAAAATTCAATTGGCTAGATAGAAAAATAATTTTAAAAGATAAATAAAGAAACTAATTCATTAAAGATCAGAATTGAAAAAATGGAAATGAATGAATCAATGAGATATACCTACTTGGAAAAGCAATTGACCTGGAAAATAGATCTAGAAGTGACAATCTAAGAATTATTGGACTTCCTGAAAGCCATGATGAAAAAAAGAACCTTACCATTATCTTTAAGGAAATCATAAAGGAAAATTGCCCTTATACCCTAGAATCAGAAGGTAAAATAACCATTAAAAGAATTCACTGATTACCTCCTGAAAGGCACCACAAAATGAAAATTCTAAGAAATATCATGGCTAAATTTCAGAACCATCAGATCAAGGAAAAAATATTGCAAGCAGCCAGAATGAAACAATTGAAATACCAAAGAGCCACAATCAGGATTACTCAGGACATAGTAGCTTTCACCTTAAGGGATCAAAGGATTTGTAATCTGATATTGCTAAAGACAAAGGAACTTGCAATGCAGTCAAGAATGAACTATACAGCTAAACTGAGCATTTTCTTTCAGGGAAGATGGATATTCAATTATACAGGTGAACTTTATCTATTTCTGATGAAAAGACCAGAGCTGAACAAAAAATTTGACCTTCAAATAAAGAACTCAAATAAAGAAGTAAAAGGTAAAAAGGAAGGAACTCTTGAGAACTATATCTCTGTTATGGGTGTACATAGAGAATTCAAAAATAATTTGATGTTATATATAATATAATAATACAAATATGCAAATATAATATATATTTATTATATAACATAATTATTATTATAACATAATATACTACAAATATAAAATATAATATAATATGAAATATAAAATATGAATATAATCATCATAAATCAAATATAAATTTATAATATAAATAATATAAAATAGATTATGATATAACAATATAATCACAATGCAATATAAATATATAAATGTAATGCAATATGATATAAATGATATATATAAGAATATTAATATTTTAATAAAATATAATATAAATTATATATAGCATAAATAATTGATAATATAATATAAATACAATATAAAAAAAGAAACTAGAGATAGAAAGGGAATTGTACTGGAAAAAATGGAAAAATGGAGGTAAAATTAAGGAAACTATATTTCATGAAGAAGGAAAAAAATATAATTGAGAGAAAGAAGGGAAGGGGATGAACACTATGTGTATCTTACACTCATCAGATTTGGCACAAAAAGGGAATATTAGACATATTTTGTTTCACAGAGAAACTTGTCTTACCTTTTAGGGAAGTGGGAGGGGATGGGGAAAAAATGGAGGCTAATAGAAAGGAAAACAGAAATGGCAGGGGAAAGGTATAAGAAAGAGTGAGGGTCTTTAAAGGGGGAGGGCTGCTTGAGGGAAGTGGTGGTCAGAAGCAAATAATGGTGAGGAGGGGAGGGGGGAGAGGAAAGAGAAAAGCATAATTTGGGCTAAATAAAATGGGAGAAATACAGAATTAGTCATTTTAACTGTGAATTTGAAAGGTAAACTCCCTCATAAAATGGAAGCAGATAGCAGACTGGATTAAAAGTCAGAATCCTACAATATCTTGTTTACATGAAATACATTTAAAGCAGAATGAAAAATACAGAGTAAAGGTAAAATGCTGGAGGAGAATCTATTATGCTTCAGGTGAAGTTAAAAAAAAAAAAACTTAGATAGTAATCTTGATCTCATTTTAGGCAAAAGCAAAATTAGATCTAATTAAAAGAGATGAGAGGTAACTATATCTTGCTAAAGGATACCATAGATAATGAAGCAACATGAATGCTAAACATATATGCAACGAGTAGTATAACATCTAAATTCCTAAAGGAGAAGGTCAGAGAGCTGGAAGAAGAAAATAGATAGCAAAACTATAATAGTGTTGGATCTCAATCTTGCTCTCTCAGAACTAGAGAAATCAAACCACAAAATAAATAAGAAAGAAGTTAAGGTAAATAGAATCTTAGAAAAGTTAGATATGATAGATCTTTGGAGAAAAATGAATGGCAACAGAATGGAGTATACTTTCTTCTTGGCAATTCATGGAACCTATATAAAAATTGACCATATATTAGGATGCAAAGACCTCAAAATCAAATGCTGAAAGGCAGAAATAGGAAATGCAATGTTTTAGATCATGATGCAACAAAAATTGCATACAATAAAAGGCCAGAGAAAAATAGGCCAAAATTTAATTGGAAACGAAATAATCAAATCCTAAAGAATGAATGGTTGAAACAAGAAATCATAGACAGAATTAATAATTTCTTCCAAGAGAATGAAAATAATGAGACAACATACCAAAATTTGTGGGATCCAGCCAAAGTAGTAATAAGGGGACATTTTATATATCTAGATACATACTTGCATAAAATAGAGAAAGGGAAGATCAATGAATTGGACTAGCAACTAAAAAATCTAGAAAAAGAACAAATGAAAAACCCTCAATTAAATATCAAATTTGAAATTATGAAAACAAAAGAGGAGATTAATAAAATTGAAAGTAAGAAAACTATTTCTATGACTTCTGGACAATCTCTTTGATAATTTCCTGGAAAATAGTGTCCAGGCTCTTTTTTTCTTCATATTTTTCTGGGAGCCCAATAATTCTCAGATTGTTTCTCCTAGACCTATTTTCCAGGTCTGTTGTTTTCCCAAGAAAATAGTTCACATTTTTCTCCATTGTTTGATTTTTTTTTTTTGGTTTTGCTTGACTGATTCTTGTTGTCTCCTCAAGTCGTTCAATTCCATTTGTTCAATTCTGATTTTCAATGAAGTATTTTCTTCACTCACTTTTTTATATCTTTTTCTAATTGTCCAATTGAGTTGTTTTGTTCTATGAAATTTTTTTCCATTTTGCCAATTTTATTTTTTAGAGAGCTATTTTCTGTTTCCAGTTCACTAATCCTATTTTTCAAGGACTTGATTTCTTTATCCACTTGGTCTTTAAATGAGTGGGATGACTTCTCCAGACTCTCTTGCCTAGCCTCCTCTCCTTTTCCCATTTTTCTTCTAGCTCTCTTGTGAGAGCCTTTTTAATTTCTTCTATGAGATTCATCTATGCTGAGGAACAGATGATCTCCTCCTGTGGGGATTCACCTGGAGACAGTCTGTTTTTAGTCTCCTCAGGGTTTAGAATTTGCTCTCTATCCATGTAGAAACTGTCAGTGGTTAAAGTCCTTTTCAATTTTTTGCTCAATTTGTCAGAGAAGAATCAGAGACAAACTAGCAAAGAAAAAAAGAAAAAAAAACCCAAATGGAATCTGCTTTTTTGGGGGAGGGGCTGGGTGGCGTTACCGAGCTTCCTCTACAGACTGCGGGGGCAGCAGCGAGGCACTAGCAGGACTGTACTGGGCCTGCCCTCTGAGACTCTGAAAGCGTGCTGAGATGCTGTGGGGAAGGGGTGGCCAGGTACCTAGAAACTCCAGCTGTTTGGGGTTATATTCTTCATCCCCCATGTTTTTAGCTTCTCTGCTTGTTTACTGACTTGCTGCCAGGGCAAAGTATCCAATCCTGTAGCGAAGCTCTCCCCACAGAGACGGCTGAGATCACACCCCAACCCCCTCTGGTCTGCTCAGCTGTGAGCTGCCTGCTGAGCTCTTGCTGCTGCTGCCCTCAGCCTGTGCCCGATCTAAAACCGTCCCGCCCTTGAGCAAAAACAGACCTTTCCTGTTGAATCTCAAGGATGTCGTCTTTTGGTAACTATGTGGGGTTTTTTTTCAGTCAAGCATTAATTCTGAGACTTGTCATGAAATGAATTCTGAGAGAAAACTCAGAGCTTACACAGCTGTGTGCCTCCTCTCTGCCATCTTGGCCAGAAGTCCCGAGGAAGGAATTTGTAACCAACAAAGAACTAGAGATCATTCTTGATGATGAAATAAATAATTTTGATTATATTAAGTTAAAATTCATTTACATTTGCAATTATGATTAACAACTGTGTATTTCCCTATATTATATTTTTCTTTCTCTTTGCCCTTTCTCCCCTTTCAAACCTTACCTCTGCAATTTTTTGCTTCTCTCTTTCATCTCCTGGAGTCTGTCCTCTCTTTTATCAATCTTCTCCTTTAAATAACTTCCTCCCCTTTTATGTTCCTATTGGATAACATAGATTTCTATAATCACTTAATTGCATATATTATTCCTTCTTTGATCCAATATTGTGGAGAGTAAAATTCAAAATATACCATAGCTCAACCTTCCATCTCCCCACCTTCATTGAAAAGTGTTTTGACTGAAAAGATACCAGTGAGAACCTCTCTAGAACTTAACTGCCAAACATTCAAACTTTATCTCAGAGAGCATAACTTTGATATGCTGTCCATATAGTTTGCATGCCAAATATAAGAACTTCTAACATCAGTGGACTAATCAGTTATGCTTAAATCTAATGTGCCCTGACTTCAACATTGTGATGTCATTGGTCTTCTTTGAAAAAAAGGAAAGAACAAGATGTACAAAAAACAAAAGTCTAAGTCTCTTTAAAGCTCAATTGTTAGGAAGCAGGTTACAATGATGGCAATTGCCTATTATAAAAGATTTATATTAAATTCTAACTTAAGACTATTCCCTGATATACTGTATCATAATTTTGCAATATAGCTCTGAGGTTATCAAGTTTTGAGTTTATCTCTGATTTAGTTCCAAATTGTATTTCTGCAACTTTTTAAAAAGTATGTTAAGAAGAAAGAAATTGTATTGTGTTATCAAAGGATATTGTATATGTGTGTGCGTGCATGCGTGTGTGTGTGTGTGTGTGTGTGTGTATATGTGTGTGTTTAATGGGGGTTTTCTGTATGGGGAAAGAGATGTATTAGGTTAAGGAGAATTAAGCTAGAGAACTGCTTTCCTACCACAAGTTTCAAAAAGTATGAGAGAATATTTACTTTCTTCATCAGGAGAAAGGAAGTAGGATCTTCTTGAAATTCATAATTAATTAGTTACACTCATTGTTGAATATTGGAACATTGTTGAAACATTCTAGAAAATAGAGAAGCAGTAGAACAGAAAAGATTTTGAAAACCAAAATTGAAGCTTTACAAAATAGTTCCTCACCCAAAAGAAGCAAAACCTGACTTAAAACAATTTCCTGAAAGAAAAATTAAAACTATTTGAAGCTTGATTTGGTCAAGAACTTTGTTGTGAAAATTAAAAAAAAATACACAAATAAATAACTAAATGAACTTAAATACATAATGATAATGACTAAACTTCTGCTAAGAAAAGGTATGAGTGAATTAATGCTCCCCTCAAAGCATACACATATATACGCACACACAAAAACAATCTTAATCTTTGCAAAGAAAATGGAATACATATATCCTATTAGACTTCAATGATGCTTTAGCTATATTTCCTTGTTTTTTTCTTTTCTTTTTTCTTTTTTATATTTGTATATATATATATATATATATATGGAATATATATGAAATCTAAATATGCTAAAAAGAAATGAGATGACAATAATATTTTAAGGAGAAAAGAACTTCTTATATGTTAATAAAGCATCAGTTAGAGGATGTTTAATGTGTTAAGGTATGTTGGTGTATGCAATGGTTTTGTTTTATTTGTTATTATTATTAAATCTCTTGATAATTTTTCATCAACTGAATTCCTATAATCACATTATATTACAAGTGTTTGAGTTTAATATATTATTTTCCCCTATTATGGTATGCCAGAGTTATCACTTCTTGTCTGTGTAAATGATAACCAATTAGTAATAATTAATAACTTATGGTACCATTATACAATATCATTCACTAAACACAAATTCATTTGATGAGTAATTTTAAGATAACTTCTCTCTAACAATGGAAGGTATCTTTTAGATATTCCAGCTTCACAAATGGAATCCAATAAATGATGGGGGAATTGCTGCTTTCAGTCTAAAGTTGGATCATTTCTTTCAACATTCTCATTTTGTCCCTTTCTTGGAATAGATGACAGGACTATGGAATCACATGGTAAATTGATTTCACCATGAAGCCACCTAATGGTGCCACCTAGTGACTCAATCAATTCTGATTAGTAATCCATCATCACCAAAGCTTGTGAAATTAAATATTAATGGGGTCATTTCAAATCTTCTACTATGAATGCTATTCTACAGTGCTCAAGAAGACAGAAAACAACTGTACTAATATTTTGAGTAACAAGTTCAATTCTTGTTTCTACAATTTAAGAAAAACACTAACAAACACAATGCCATGAATTAAAAGTACTTGGAAAAAAGAGGATGTTGACTAACCAAATCTATGAAATACTTTAGAGATCAGTGGTCATTAGAGAAATTACATTAGAGAAATGCACCTGCATTTGAGGACACCAATTGCTTTTTTGTGTTTCATCTTAACGATTTATTCTTGGGGATATAAGTAACATACTATCTGACAAAAATGATTCAAAAAGAATAAACTGGTTTTCAATAAGGAAGAGCTTACAAAATGAGATTTAAAAGAAAGAAATATTAAAACATATACTTTGTTCTAAAATAACAGCTTTATTAAAACTATAGAAATGATACATATATGCAAAATTTAACTTTTTTAAAAAATAGCAAAATCAATAAAACTTAAACTGATAAGAAGTGGAAAATAAATTAACAAAATAAGGAATAAACAAGAATTCACAATAAATAGAGAAATTAAAATCTCAAGTTTCCCAGTCTCAGAAAATGATATTAAGTAACCATTAAAGGAATGAAATTACTTAAATGACTCTCTGATTTCATTTAATATTGAAAATAATAACCCAGGCATAACTTAGGGGCACTCTGTTAGCAGCCAATGTGTCCAATCAAATCCAAGAATTGGCAAAACTTGTTGCTGATATTAATGTATTAGCAAAAAAATTTAACCTACCTGATGATGCTTCTCATGATCTTATTGACTGGATATATCAACATACTATGCCAATACCCTTATGGTTGTCTCATATTTTATTATTAATCACTTTTTATTGTATTGCTATTACTTTTACCTTGTATCTTCCGATGCTTTTTCTCTCTCTTACAACAGTCCCTTGCAGGACTGGTAGCCAAGTGGCACCACCTTCATAGAAAACAAAAAGGGGGAGATGCTAGAAAACCTAGCAACAAGAATGCTAGGGAACAGAATAACAGGAGTCTGCATTAATCGTGAGATCCTTCATTATGTACCTTGCACATAATGCCCCATTTGTATAGGCAACAAGTCTGTGCAAAGACAAGTCTTGTGCAAACTTGACCTTTGTGGTCTTTGGCTGGTTGGATGTCAATCAGCTCACTCTTGGGAATGGATGTTAAGGGCTCGGGTGTGGATTCTGCCTCACTGACTAAAGATCCGGGGCACACCCTCTAGACATTCCAGGACAGGCATTGAGCATGTACCAGATCAAGATAGCCCCCACCGTCTAAGGAGTTGGGCTCCTGGATACACAAGCTAAACACATATTTGTTGTTGGGGCACATTGGCAAGGGAAATGAGAGGGTTATAAGTATAGTCCAGAAGAGGGAGAGAAAGTTAGGAGAGACAAGATGATGTAACCAAGCAATAAAGCTTCTCTAACTGCATAAAGGTATCAGACTGCTCTGTCATATCCGGAGATGCCGAAGGTTGTAGAGGCCAAGATAATTGGGTAAGTGCTCAGACACCAGCTGGTGTCATCAGGTCTGCACTATCTGAGGACCCCAACAAGTGCCCATCCAATGGGACTTCTGTCCATTCACTCCATAACGTGGACATAAACAATGATATGAGTCTCCATCACTTTTCTTTATGTAAAAAAAAAATTAGAAATATTTTTCTAAATGTGTGAATTTAAAAAATATTTTTATGTTAACCCTATGATTATTGGATTTCTTATAATTATAGGTTCACTCTCTTCCTATACAATTATCGATTTAAGCTGGTATCATATACTGAATATTCCTCCTATATAAACACATCCCATGATGAATTGTGGTGCCTCTATTGTACTTATTTGCAAATACTTTTTGTTCCAAAATATTTGTATCTTTTTAATTTTTCTATATTATTCTACCACTTTCGTCTTTAAATGACCTCCAAATTTTTTTTTTCTGATATGCTTCCTTCATATTGATTTTATCCATCACTAATTTTCTTTTATAAGATGATGTGTATAGAGATCTTTCTTCCATTGTCCTTCATGAAAAGATTTTACAAAGTAATTTATATTCTAAAAATTATATTGGCAGTGCTTGTAATATTTAAGTGTTTTCTCATTAAAGAACTTTTTTTGTAAACTGTAACAGCCCTTTGTTCTGATCATTTATTTATAATGCTAATATGTATGCATGAAATTATTATAATAAATATAGTTTGTGTAAATGTCCTTACTATTATTGCTTATGGATTTTTCTATATATATAAGTTGGAAAAGTTATTATTGAGTTGCTTTAGTTTCCTAACACATTTCTGCCTTATTTCTTCTTTCTTTTTCAAAATTTGTACCAACTTTGATCTTTTTTCTCCAATAACTTGGAAGGCCAATTGATTCCAAACAATGAACAAAGAGTAACTCCCCAAACTGATAAAAGTTCTTTCCTTTAAGATTAAATAAAATGTTTCATTTGTGTGTGAGTAATAATTTCTTTGTTCACTGAATACCATGCCTCATGATTTTTTTGAAAAGAGTTTTTGTAATATATAGGTATGCAGTTTCTATTAGTCTAAAAGGCTTTGGACTCCAACTTTTTGTTCATGATCCTTGTTTTCTGATGTGTGTTTTACTATCCTAGCAATTTTCAACCTTTTGCTTATATCACTGAACATCAGCATATTTATTAATTTAATTTGTAAAGTTATCAAAAATTTCCCTAATTCTTGATCATCTACAAGAGACATAGGTACAGATTCTTTTCATGTTGCTCATTACTACTAATACTTAACAAGAACACAACATTTAGCTATATTTTTCTTTTTTTTACCTCTTCTTTCATTTGCAGTGAGAACGCCAATATTGATTTGATTCAATTCATTCAGTTCTATGTGATGTCTACAGTATCAATGACTAAGTTAAAGTGTACTGATAGTTTAAAATTCATTCTTTACAATTTCTAACCCCTTCTCTGTTAATCTGAAATTTTCTCTTCAGAAATTTTTTTTGGGGGGAGCATCTATTGGGATTGAAAACATTTTTTGTGTGTTTTTGTTTCACAGACTACCATGGTCAATTAATCATCAAGTGGCCTGTCTACTGACGTTTAACCTCTCTACAATATACTAGATTAGTATTTGAGAAAATGTATTTGTGATAGTTATTATCTTTGAAGTCTTTTCAACAGAATACAACTTACAACTTCCATTCTACTGGCATTGCAGTATCAATAATTAAGAAAATGCACAAAATCAAATTCATTTTAGGAGAAATTATTATTCTGTTATCTAAAGCAGAAAAGGATAAAGCAGAGGGAAAAAATGTAGATCGATACTTCTAGCAGAGAAAAAATAAATATTCTAGCACACTATCAAAAACTTTATCATAAATAAAATTTGGATATAAAGAATTGTTCAACATTAGGAAACACATTACAAATAATCATTTAAAAAGAAACCCACCCAAGGGAGAATAGGGACATCATGATTCAGTAGAAAGAGCATTGAATTTGGAGTTAAAATGACCTAGAATCAAATCCTAGTTCTGGTCTTTCTAAACTTGAAAAAGTCATAAAATATATAGGGTTTATATAATGCTTTAACATGTATAAAGTGATTTAGATATGTTATTTCATTTGATCTCACAATGACTGGAGGTAGATGCTTTGGTATCTACCATTTTACTGATAAGGACATTAAGGCTGAAAGAGATTAAATGATTTACACATATTATATACTTAGTAAGTGTCTAAGGAAAAATTTGAACTCCAAACTTTTTAATTTCAAGTCCAGTATTCTTTTTACTTTGTCATCTAGGTTTTAATTTTCCTATATTTAAAATGGGGCAGCTGGACCAGATGGCCTATGAAGTTTCTTCTGTCTCTATTTATGATCCTGAAATAGTCTCTCCTCTATTGCCCTATCCTATGATGATTATTTTAGAAATTACATTGTTAAACTGGAGAGCATATAGAGATGAGTGTAGTGAAAATATTATTCAATATGAGGAAGATGATAAGGAGACTTGAGATTATACACTAAAATGATTGGGTAAAGGAACTGGAGCACTTAGCTTGGGGATGGGAATAGTTGGAACATTCACAAAAGAATACATTTTCAAGGAAGTGAAGGACTGTCATTTGTAAAACTGATTATGATTCTGTATGATATTAACAGAAGGAATAGCATCAAAGATGGAAGTTACTAGGAGATACAATTCAGCTGATCATTACAGAAATTTCCAGATAATTCGAATTATGTCCAAAATTGAATAGATTTATTTCTTTTCCTTTTTTTGGGGGGGGAGGAGGGAGTGTATTGCATCTTTTAATACCATAGATATTCAAGTATCACCTTTATAAATACATTTTCTAATGCTGTTAAAAATAGGATTCCTGCCTAGCATGTATATACAATAAATGTAGCATTTATTTCATAAATGCTAATTGACTAACTTAGATAGGGGTTTAGACTAGATAACTTCTGAGATTTTTATCCCCTTCTAGTTTTAAATATTAAGATATTTAATTAAGATAACAAAGAAACATGTATAATTGTATTCTTCATCAGCAATTGTATATGCTTAATAGTTAAAAGTTTCATATGAATTTAGACAAAGGAACCTAAATCCCATTTTTCTTTCATCTAAAATGAACCTAAAATCCAAGATCTCATCCAATTTTAAACACTGATGATTGTAGGAGTGTAGGTAAAGGATGACTGTAAAGATATAGAAAGAAGAGAAGTTAATCATAACTGACTGAGAGAGCATAAGTGAATTAGTGATAACATTTTCCGAAAGGATCTCACAAAGTATCTATATAGGTGGCCAACTATAAGCATTCTAGAAATGAACATGCTGATTGGGACCATTATATATTCATATCTTTTCACTGCAGTTAATTCTGTCTTCACTATTGCTTTGACAATGTTCATCTCTTTGTTCATATCTTATCAACTTTTTATTCTTTTCCCCTAAATGAATGTTTCATATTTCTTTCCTTCACCTAAAACTCCAGCAGTTCTTTTGATACATTCCCATTTCATGAAATTCTTTTGAAGTTTAGAGCACATGTAAATCTCTTCACTGCCTTCATGGAATTCACAGAAAATCTGAAAAGAACACAGTGGCTATTTCTAAGTCTCTTCATTTTCCATGGTTCCTTTAATAATTATAAATTATAATTGTAATAATTCATTTATGGCTTCTCAAATTTCACTGAATCCCTAACTCTAAGCTTTTCCATTTTATCCATACAATGCAAGATCAACCAAGCATAGGAGATTAGACATAGAAAAATACTTATAGATCAGCTGGTTGAACCCATTTGCATAATATGTGAGGAAAATGGTGCCCAGATAAATTAATTTGATTGCATTATAAGGTAGTTTTGGAAAGTAACCTTTTAGAAGATTACCACAATGTATTTCATACACTCAGTCCAATACATTGAAAGACCTATGGACTCTCTGGAATAGGTTAGAGGAGACAAGTCAATTAGATTTGCTAGATTTCTTACATTCTACATGACAGAACATGTTCAATGATATGAGAATCATAGGGGAGATAGCATTTCAATATTTAATTTTATTCAGATTCATCTGAGGATTTTAGTAAGTAAATATTTAATTAACATATCTTAACTATCAGGTATTTTCAGGGAATCATGAATAAGATACAATGGTTAGATAAGATCTAATCACTATTCTCAAAACAAATCAAAATCTACCTGTTATACACATACATATATATATATATATATATATATATATATATATATATATAAACATCACATCCAACAAATATTCCATTAAATTAGGACTCATGTACTATACAATATGATTGCTTTGAGCACTAGAAAGTTGCAAACCAAAGGGCTATCTGAAGAGACATAAAGAACATTTCTAAGATTATATTTCAGTTACCAAAAGGGAGGGAAGAAATTCTAGTCACAGGAAACATAGCTATTACCAAATGTATTTAGGTGGGATAAAAAGAAGGGGAAATTAAGAGAACAGTTCATTTAGCAGGACTTCAAAATGTGTGAATGCATGTAATAACTCTAAACTAAAGTTGGTAAAATAATGTGATAGCAGATTGTGTAATATTTTGAATGCATTTCAAAGTTTCTCTCAATAAAAAAGAGTTACAACATTTTTGAGGAAAAAAATGAAAATCATATCTACATAAAAACATGATTAATCTGATAGTGAAATGAAGAGTGGACTGAAGAAAAAAGATTAGGAACAATAAAGAATGGTAGGATTGTACAGAACACATTAATATGGGATTAATATTTGACTTGTGGTGGGGATAATGTAAAAGAAAATTCAGCTGTGAGAGAGAATATAGGTCTTGGTAAATTATTGAATGTCAAGAATGAGTAAGAAAGAAAAGGAAAAAAAAATCCATGGTTTCCAACAAAATAAATATAGGCACATTCTATTGTTCTGTCTAAAATGACACTTTTTGGTTGTTTTTATTGCAAGAGTTAATATCTATTATGAATTATAAATCAGATTTTTATAATTGAAACCATCATATCTGTGTCACCCAAGGTCCAGAGTGCAGATAGGACATTATGTAATGCTATTTTGATCAATGTGAAAAGTCCAAGTTTACTGACAAGTGTGAGATTCAGAAGGTTTCTTCCAATCATCTGGTTATAATATAGTGAAGGAAGCAATAATTCTTCTACAAGCACAACCATTTGCTAAACTGAAAATACTTCATTTCTATTCCCACAACTACAATAAAACTAATACTGATGATATTATTTTATTATAATTTAATGTTCAATATTTTTGCTTTTTTAAAAATTTGTCCTCACAGCAGTCTAAGAAGGTAGTGTTATTATCCCATTTTACAAATAAGAAAACTGAGAAAGAGAAAGACAAATATCATGTGACTTTCCCATGGTGACACAGTAAGAGTCTAAGAAAGGCTTTGAACTCAGGTTTTCCTGATCCAAGTCCAACACTTTATATATAATATCGCTAATGGAAGTATGGATATTTTCAAACAAAATTTTGCTCTTTAAGTGTTTAATGGGAGGAGAGGGAAACCCTAATGAGTAGAAATCAGAAATTGGTACTGTCATTTCCAGAATAAAGCGAATGAGGGATATTTCTTAGAAGAGTCATGATCTTATATAATAAAAATTCTTTAGAAAATTTTGGAGTATATACCAACATTCTGTATTCCAGATACAGATAACTGGTTCCAGCCAGATAACTACCTGATAAGAAGAATCTTCTGATTGTCTGCCTGCCTCAGAATTGAAATGCATTCAAATGACACTAACCCACACCATTAGTTTTGACATGATTCCTTCCTAATTGCCTGAATTTTGGTGAGAGAAGAAATAGTGGTATAAAGGAAAAGACCTCAAATCCTTCCCATCTTAGGTCAACTTGAGGATTATAAATTCAGATTTTAATTATTTTCCTTCATATTTGTCATTTTTTATCCAATAATGCAGCCATGAAAAGTATTTTCTGTTAGTAAAGCTCAGTCTGAGTTTTGCAGACAGTCAGGCACTTATGCCCTTAAAAGTGAAGAGTGACCTTCAAGATACAGACTATGCTGGAATGGGAATTTATGTTGAGTAACATTAGAGAAAAAAAATAACCCTACCTCTCACAGGGAGATGGTTCCAGGCTTTAACAGAAAGGTGAGGTGAGAGCAATCATTACAATGTATTGTGTCACTTAAGGAAGAGAGAAAGCTGAAAAGAAGTTAGGTGACAGAGTTGTAGTACAATATTAGCTCTTTGTGTATGTGTTTGAGTGTTTTTCATTCCTTCTCAGTTTATCTGCTTGATTCCTTTTGAGTTCCTATAAATTCATGCTGCAGGGCATATAAAATAATATTAGCTCATAGTAATTTTTATAACTACAAGATAATGATATATTAAATTTTAATTGTTCTTTGGAATTGGAGTCAGAAAACATGAATTTAAACACCAATTCCTGGGTGTTTCTCTTACTCCTTCTGGATTGCATTTTTAACACTATGGAATATTCGACAAATAGAAATTGTGTTGCTTATTATATTCATGACCTGGGATGCAGTGGATGACCTTGGCATTTTCAGTGTCTGAGCAAGCTCTAATTCTAAGAGTTCTATCACAACTGCGATGACCATTGAAAGAAGTTGTTCTTGTTCACTCATTCTTCTTGGAAGAAGTATTCACATGCTTAAACTAGACATCCTCCTAATTTGCCAAAAGGTTTGAGACCTGTGGATTATCGCCAACCTGATTTAGCCATCTGCTGAGACTATTTCACTGGATTGTGGCCACTGTGTATGCTTCAGATTTTAGGAGCCACAGGTAAGAGTTGGGTAGAGATGGATATCAAAGTAGGATGAGCAGCCCTCAAAAGGGCTCAGTAAACCCCACACCCCCAGTGTTAATCCTCCTTGAGCACCTAAAACACCCCTGTTGCTTGTGGCCCAGTAATCTGGTCACAGATCCTATGGAAACTGAATAAGGTACCTGTACTTAGGAGAGGCATTCCAAGGTAAGAAATAACCATATTCTTTGTAGAAAGAAAAGAACACATTGAACAGAAGTAGCAGTTGTATGACTAGATCTAAGAATGTAGTAGAATCACAGTTTCAGTTCCTTGTCCAATTTGAAGCCTTTAGAAGAATAGCTAGAGCAGAAATTCCAGATTAAAGAGAAAGATAAAGTTCTGTTAGTCTGAATCAACAGAGGTTTCTAGTTGATTGACATTAGGTAAGCCAAGCAGTTAGTCTTTTTAACCTCCAATTAAAGGCAAGCCCAGAAACATGTTGGTTAGGCCCAAATCCCACCCATTTTGAGAGCACTGAAAGCTTACAGTTTCCTATAATGAAATGATCTTGAGATCCTGAAATGGCACAACACTTTTTTTTGTTTGTTTGTTTGTTTCATTTTGTTTTGTTTTCAATTTCTTAAATGATTCTTTTCATTTCTCAGGGTGCTGATGCGTGACCAGCTGCAAAATATAGCATAAATTTTGCTCTTAGAACTCCTTTTTTAAGTTGTTTTAAACAAACAAACAAACAAAAAAAAACAAATATAAACTTGGAAATCAGAATGTAGGGTAAAAAATTAACAAACAGATAAAACAAAATCCCACTGTAAAATATGTTATGGTTACTATAATCTTGGAGATACAAACCAGAAGTAGAGAATGATCTCTTCTATGCTGGCTTCCATTTTCCATTGGTGAGGTTTTTCCTTATGTCTCATTTTGGTGTATGACTAGGAGCCAATTTCTCTCCAGACCATGTTTCTAAATGTCTGGTATGATCCCACAAAAGTAGTTCTTTTTTTCATACCTTTCTTAGTTTCATTTTATATGTCTTTACCCATGGGGTGCAAATTCCTCAAAGACAGGGAATTTCAATCTTTATGCTTGTATATGTAACCCCCCCTTTTTTTTTTTAGCATAGTTCTCAACACAAAATTGTAAATGATTTTTAAAAAAATTATCTGCCTCTCTATCTTAATTTTCCTTAAATAAAAAAAGACAAATCATTTATGTTGGAGACAGGGATTCTACCAGAAGTTATTGAACATAGAAAGAGATAGTTATTTTTCACACAAAGATACTCCAATATATGGAGTACCAGTGTGTGTGTGTGTGTGTGTATGTCAAAGAGTATGAGAGCGACCACGAGACCTCCTTCACTCTGTTGGTGACTGAGAAAGAAGGAGAGCCTTGTCTTTCATTCAGAACCCATTATGAAACTTGTGTACAATACTAATAAGTATTGTAACCAAATTTCACCATGATCATTTATATCTCTTTTTGACAGACAATATCAAATGCCTTGATTAGACTGATAAACATTGTTTATAGACATATTTTCTATTCCTGACATTTATTCTGAAATTGTTAGCTAGCAAAAATAATGCTGACCATTCAGAGATTCTTTCTGAAACGACCTTGACTCTAAGGCAGGTGACAATCTTCCAGAAAAAAGATCAGTGATTAAAAAAGACCCTAATAAAAGTCTTGGCAGCAAAGTTTAGAGAGTTCTTCTTATAATTATCCTGGGACAGAATGCTTCCTTTTCCTTTATAGAGAAGTACAATGGAGACATCCTTAATTCCCAGGTAGTGACATCCCATTAGCATATAATCAAAAAAACATTCAGCCTTCTTTTGTATGAGCCCCTGCATTGTATATCTATACTGGCATGGAATCAGTACTTGGCACTTTATCACTCAAGAGAAATTTGAAGCTACTCAGTACCTTTTTTCAATTGGAGATTCAGCTAAAGAGGAATTGATTACAACCTAAGTCATATGTTCTTCAGCACTGATTGAAGACAGTCTGTTAAGAACATCCAGAAGTGTTCAGGATCATGTCTTTGTCACAGTGTGTCTCCATCAGTGATGAGTAATTGAGAGGAGGCAGACCATGGTTCATATAAAGTCATCAAAGCATCATACAAGCATGTTGGATTAGTGCTGTCATCTTTCTAGGAATGGCAACTAATGTGTGAGTAAGTATAATTCAATGTTTAAGGGAGATGATTGATAAAAGATTTGGAGAAATATCTATGAATAGGCAACATTTTTGCACATTTATTATTTTTCTCATTTTTATATTGATTATAACTCTAATTTGAATATGTCAATGATATTACATACTAAGAGCTGAATCAACAATCATTCTCACATTAATAAGGAAGCATTCCTATAGATTAAAATAGTCAATTTATTGAATTTGGAGGGGCAATTTTGTTTGCTTCAGACCATAGTTGGAGACATCTGAATTTCTTTTTAAAGAAAATATGTTTTTAATACATTCATTTTTAATACACTCCTTTATGAATCATGTTGGGAGAAAAAAAGCAGAGCAAAAGAGAAAAATTGTGGGAGAGAAAAAAAAAACAGAAACAAAAAAAGTGAATATAGCATGTATTGATTACAGTTTCCATAATTCTTTTTCTGGATGCAAATGGCGTTTCATGTCCAAAATCTAATGGGATTACTTTGGATCATTGAACCACTGAGAAGAGCCAAGTCATAGTTGATCATCACATATTCTTGCTGTTATTGTGTGCAATATATTTCTAGTTCTGCTTGTTTCATTCAGCATCAATTCACATAAACATTTCCAGGCTTTTCTAAAATCAGCTTGTTTCTAAAATCAGTAGTTTCTTTCTATCTCTTGCTGATGCGCTATGTCAGTAATATATAGAAATGGTGATGATTTTTGTGGGTTTATTTTATATCCTACAATTCTGCTAAAACTATGAATTGTTTTCAATAGGTTTTTGGATTTTTTTAAAAGATTCTCTAAGTATATCATCATATCATCTGCAAAGAGTGATAGTTTTATTTCCTTATTGGCTATTCTAATTCTTTTAATTTTTTTTCTTTTTTTTATTGCTAAAGCCAACATTTCTAGTACAATGTTGAATAATAGTGGTGGTAAGGGGCAGTTTTATTTCACCCCTTATCCTATAGGGATTGTATCCAGCTTTCTCCATAACAAATAATGCTTCCTATTGATTTTAGATACATATTGCTTATTATTTTAAGGAAAACTCCCTTTATTCCTATGCTCTATAGTGTTATTAATAGGAATGGAGCTATATTTTATCAAAAGCTTTTTCTACATCTATTGAGATTATCACATGATTTCTCTTGGTTTTGATACTGATATGATCAATTATGGTAATACTTTTCCTGATACTGAACCAGCCCTGAAATTCTGCTATAAATCCCATTTGGTCATAATCCATTTTTCTCATGACAAATTGTAATCTCTTTGATAATGTTTTATTTAAAATTTTTGCATCAATATTCATTAGATAGCTTGGTGTGTAGTTTTCTTTCTCTTTTTTGGTTCTTTTAAGTTTATGTTATTAATACTATATTTGTGTCATAGAAGGAATTTGGCCAGACTCCTTTACCTAATTTTCCAATCAGTTTACATAGTGTTGAAATTAATTATTCTGTAAATGTTTGGTAGAATTCACTTGTGAATTCATCTGGCTCTGGAGATTTTTTCTTAGGGAGTTCCCTAATGGGTTGTTCAATTATCTTTTCTTTTTTATTTATTAAAGTTTTTTTTTTTCAATACTTATGCATATGTAGTGTTCGGGCTAGCTTTCTGGAGGACCTTGGGACCAGCCTTGGTCTCAGCAGAATAATCATCACAAGAATAGTCTAGAATAAAGTCCAAAATCTTTATTGTCTCCTTCAGTCTCCCAGTCTGAACCAGTCTGCTCCACAGTCTCAGTTACTCTGACTCACATTCTGACTGTTTGACCCAATCTCTTCCAGCAGTCCACCAATCTGCTAGTTTCCCCCATAGTACAGAAGGCAGGAGAATCACCAAGAGAATGGTCAAAGATAGAATGTCTATGGCTGACTTTGTTCTCAGTTTAAATATCCTACTACAATTATATCATTACGGCATAATGAATATGTGTGAACTAGAGAACTATTACATCACTATGCTAAGTACTAAATATATGTAAACTAGATAACCATTGTCTCATCAATTCCCCTGAGTTAACACCTTGTTTCAAGTATACTTCTTTCAAGTATACTATCTCCATAGATAATTTTCAAAGTTAATCCTTGCAAAACCTTGTGTTGCAAAATTTTTCCCTGCCTTCCCTCAATCCTGATCCCTAGATGACAAGTAATTCAACATATTTTAAATGTACAATTCTTCTTTACATATATCCACAATTATCATGTTGTACAAGAAAAATCAGATCAAAAAGGAAAAATAATGAGAACGAAAACAAAATGCAAGTACCTAATAACAACAAAAGTGAAAATTCTGTTTTGTAATCCACACTCATTCCCCACAGTCCTTTCTCTGGGTACAGATAACTCTCTTCATCACAAGACCATTGGAACTGGCCTAAATCACCTGATTATTAAAAAAAGCCACACCCATCAGAACTGATCATCAAATAATCTTCCTGTGTTCTACTGGTTCTACTCATTTTACTTGGCATCAGTTTGTGTAACTATCCTGAAATCATCCTGATGATCATTTCTTATAGAACAAAAATATTCCATAACATTCATATATCATTACTTATTCAGCCATTTTCTAACTGATGGGCATTCTTCAATTTATTTCTTTAAAGTGGGAAATTTAAGTAATTTATTTCCTCTTCTGTTATTCTGGGTAAATTATGTTTTTATAAATATTCATCCATTTTGACTAGATTGTCAGATTTGCTGCTATAGAATTGGGCAACATAGCTTCTAACTATTGCTTTCATTTCTTTTTCATTAGTGGTAGGTTCAGCCTTTTCATTTTTGATGCTGGTAATTTTTTCTTTTTCTAATCGAATTAACTTATCTATTTTTTATTTTTTTCATAAGACTTATTCTTAGTTTTATTTATTCAAAAGTTTTCTTAGTTTCAATTTTATTAGTCTTTCCTTTGAGTTTTAGAATTTCTAATTTGGTGTTTAATGGGTAGTTTTTGGTTTATTTTATTTCTAGCTTCTAATTATATACTGAATTGTAAGTAAACTTATTTTATTCAATTCTGTTTTATGGAAGTTTATCCTATTCATCATTCACCTTCACATTCACCCTCTGTATTTCCTTCCATCCTATTTTCTCCCCTGTATATATTTTTGTTCTCTCAGTACATCTTTATAATATGTTTATTTAACCCACTCTATCCACTACCTTATTGTCTATCACCCCTTCTCCCTTTCTCTTATTTTCCCCTAGTTTTTCTGCCCTCCCCTCTATCCTGCCCTCCCTTTTCTTTTCTCTTTCTCCTCCTACTTCTTTACAGGGTTCAAAAAAATTCTATACTGAACTGAATGCTTAAATTATTTCCTCTTAGAGCCAAAACTGATTAAATATAGCTTCAGACACTATCATTTCCTTCCCTTCTTTCCCTAGCATTGTAATAGGTAATTTTGATTTTTCATGTGATCTAATTTGTTCCATTATATTTCCCCTTTCCTCTTTTCCCAGAAAAATCCTTTTTCCATCTCTCTGTCTTTTTTCTTTGATATCACCATACCTGAGTCCATTCAGAACCACACTCTCCATCCATGTGATGCCCCCTTCTGTCTGCCTGAGTGACAAATAAATACAGTTCTCAATAATTATAAATATTGTTTTCCATCTAGGGATGTAAGCAGTTTAACCTTTAAATAATACATATTTTTTCCTTTTTACCTTTCTATACTTTTCTTGAGTCCTGTATTTGTTAATTAAATTTTATGTTTAGTTCTGTTTTTTTTTTTTTCAATAGGAATGATTGAAAGCATGTTATTTTATTGAAGATCTTTCACCTCCCCAGAAAAGTGATGCTTAGTCTTGTTGGGTGGTAAATTCTTGGTTATAATACTCTGTCCTTTGCTTTCTGGAATATGGTATTTCAGGCCCTCTTATCCTTTATTATAGAATCTGCCAGATCCTTGGTGATCCTGAGTGTTGCCCCTAGATATCTGAATTGTTTTTGTCTGGCAGCTTGCAGTAGTTTTTATTTGAAACTGTGGTTCTGGATTTTCACAACAATGTTACTTGGGACGTGTCTTGTGGGATCTCTTTCTGAAAGTGATCCATGGATTATTTCAATGAGTATTTCTCTCTCTGTTTCTGGTGTATTGAGGCAGTTTTCTTTAATGATCTCTCAAAAAATGCTATCCAGGCTCTTTTTTTGTCATGGTCTTCAGGTAGGACAATAATTTTTAAATTGTCTCTTTTGGATCTATTTTCCAGGTCTGCTCTTTCCAATGAGGTATTTCACATTTCCTTCCTTTTTTGATTCTTTTTAGCTTGTTTCACTGATTCTTGCTCTCTCACAGTCATTAGTTTCCATTTACCCCTTCTAAGTTTTTAATATGTAATTTTCTTCAGTTAATTTTTGTATGTCTTTTTCCATTTGGTTGATTCTACTTTTGAAGATGTCTCTTTCCTCAGTGGATTTTTTTTTTTTTTTGTATTTGACCAAGTGTGTTTTTAAAAGAATTGTTTTCTTTAATTAACTTTTTTTCCCCTCCTTGTCCAAGTCATTGATTGTCCCTTGCATAGCTCTCATTTATTTTCTCATTTTTTTCCTCTACCTCTCTGACTTGCCTTTTAAAGTTTTTTATGAGCACACACACATGATGTCCCGTTGAATGCAGACTTAGTATTGGCCTTAGTCCATCTGCAGTTCAGAACACAAGAGCTCAGGTAATATATTAGCCAAGTAACAAGGATAATAGGCATGTGTCAAAATGTCCAAATGGCCTGTATTTCTCTCATATCTTTCACCCTTCTCCCATGAATACTGTACTGTATCAAAGTCACCAACTGTCAAAGCATATGCTGATTAACTTCAAAGAATCTTGAAAAGCTCTTCATTCTTTTGTGTATTTCATCCTATGCAATAGATGATCTGAAAGCTACAGTTATCTACCTAATAATACTCTGTGTGTATTCATCAAGTGTATTAAAATATTAGATATCCAAAGAGCTCACTTATGTGTTCTTCTTGTCTGTCTTCATGCCATGAAATCAAGTCTGCTAAATTCTTTGTCTCTTGAAGAATCTATGTGCCAATTTTTCATTAACTTGCAATTTTAGGTCACATAACCTTATTTAGAGAAGGAATGTGAATATGATTAGAGCATTTCCTTTAAAATATTATAATTATTTTTATTGAAATTAACTTGCATAATTAAAATTGGATTAAGGTTTTAATACAAAATTCTTATATATGGGACAATATATATCCTGTATATATTTATGTGTGTATATACACACACAATCATATATATATATACACACACACAACTGTCTATGATTATATGTCTACAAAACATAGATGTTTATGTATACATGTATGTATGTGTGTATGTTCTGTGGCTTTGAAAAATTTTGAAAATTACCCCCCCCTTTTTTTTTAGGGATCAGTGAATCCTGAAAAAAATACATTCTGAGAACCAATTATCATTTTCAATCATGTTGATAAACATCTAGCAATGCCCGTAAGATTAATAATTGATTATCTCATTATTAATACTATGATAGCTATAGCACAGAAGTACAAAAAATATGCTAGATTTAATTAAAGAATCCATGCTCAATTTGGGCAAATCACTTCATCTGTTTGGTTTTCACTTTTCTCAAGAATAAAATGAAAAGATTGTTCCAGACAACTTTGGAAACTTTAGATTTTAAATGACTCTTGAAATTTTCATCTTTGCGTTCTCATGATTCTGTGATCATAAATCTAACTCATTTCTACAAATGATAATCTTGTCAGTGGGGGAGAATAGTTTAGTTCATACGGTGTCAATGTTTCCATGTACAATTCTGGAATAAATAAGCTTAATTGGTTCCTTCAGTTTAATATGATTATGCCAGTTTAGGCAGATTTCAAAATTCACAAAATTGCCAGAGGGATTTCTAGCATATTATTTGCAAATAAAAGAATACAACTATTTATTTTGTTCTTTTTAAAATGAAATTCATAGAACATGCTTGCATTTTTTGCCTAACTGATAATCAAGAGACAAAACTGCTTTTGCTGTAGCAATTCATCTTGGAATTCATGTCATTGACTTATTTATTCACAAAGTTAAGGAGAATATACTAGATGGCTCCTTTGGGTCATGCTAGACACTCATATTACAACTTCTCATCTACTTTTACATTCCTCCTCATTCATGGGCTGGACAGAATACCAAGATTAGACTTCTTTTCCTCTTGTCTCTTTCACTATTCCCCATCATAATATATGAGCAGTGGAATGAGTTTGAAAAGTAAGCACCTCAAACATGCCTAACCTATATATAACAAGTCAGGTCTCAAGATTCCAACAATTCTTGCTTAGAACAAAGAATCTTTATTAGCTATGCTGCTACACCAGAACCACTCCCTTCCCCCAACAAATTCCACACTTGCTAAGAAATTGGTAATCAAAAGAACATTGCTACTGCCAGAAATAAGTGATGATCTATTTCCCTATGACTCCATGCTCTAGGAGCCTAAGTCTTAATGTATTATACTGAATTTTACTTCCTTATCATTCTTTCGCTTCCATGACTATTATTCTTTAGCTCTCTATACTCATCCATGTCATTTTTATACCTCCATTTTCACTATTTCATTCTACCCTACATTTCCATTGTTCCAATAAAAAATGGAATATCAATTTTATTAACCAACTACTTTACATATCAAAATTGCACATTCTCCTGAAATTACTTTGTTTTAATTTTCAAAGTACATGTTATTGCTTTTTCTCTTCTCTTTTCTTCTCAGGTTTTCCTATATCTAATAAGCTAGAATTTCAGTGGCCAAGAACTCTGACTTATTCTGTTTCTAAACTGAACTGGTCCACTCCTCCTTAGGTATACTGGAATCATACCTTCCTGCCCCAACTCTGATTCCAAGGAGTTACTATATTGTTGTTGAAATAATATAGAAAAACTGAGCAGTTTATCTCCATGTGGCTCAGAACTCCCAAACACAAGCTATGCACCAGCTTCAACCCTTCCCAGAAGAAGGAATTACCGGGGTGCACCATTATACTTAACTGCTTCTCCTTAATAAAGTGTAAAATTCTAAACTACAGGGCCAACTTAATTTTTATTTTTGTATGATCAGTGCCTAGGTCAGTGTCTAATATTTAACCCCTTAATAAAGTTCTCTTATATGAATGAATGAATAAGCATCATTATATTCAAGCTGATATTATAGTTTGATCATAACATACTTATAGAAATAGAAAGTTCAAGGATAAAATGAATTGCTCTTCATATCCACAAACAGCTTAGAAAAATCATGTGAAGACACAAGAGAAAACTCAAGGTTTACATACAAAGCACTTTCACTCCCTCTACATGCTCCCTCTACTAACCTTCTACCCATAAACACTTGTTAATTCTCTGTTAATTAAAGAATTCTGTTCATAAATTCCATGCCATTAAATAATAATTGGCTTGAAACTCCACCAGATCATTCATTTAATAGGAAATTTTTCTTTGGGGGTCAGAAAAGATGGCTTCTAAAATCCTTTTCAACTGAAACCTATAGCCTTATGATCTTCTGAACTGAAGGCCTAAAACTTCTTATTATCCCCTCCCAAAATATGTATCTTTCACCTTCCTTCTTATTTTTTCCAATTGTGAAAATTTCGGAGGGGCCTTCTGTTCTTCATTCCTTCTTATCCTTTTCATGATCTTTGAGACTCAATTCTTAATAGTAGTTGCACTAAATATATTTTAATGAAGTCTGAAATTTAGTGATATATATTTTTGTACAATTTCCTTATCCCAATCTTTTTCATCTTTTTTAATTTAAAAGATAAAAGGAATTTAGAGATTCCCAAAGAAGGAGAAAATTGATGAAAAATATTAAACCATTTTGTTACAGGATGTTTGTTAATAAATTATGGGCTCATGATCAAAGAGAAGGGAAGAGAACAGGGAAAGAAAAAAAGAAATAAATCTATTTTAGGATTAATGTCACCTGAAAAACAAGGGTCTCTGAGGAGAAAGGAAAGATAGGGTCCTTGATTAAATATGCCAATCCTCAGTTTTATCAGGAGAAGGAAGAAAATCCAGAAGAAAGGTGCCCTATTGACAAAGAGCTCAGTATATTATAACCTATTGATCACATTGTCAAGTGAAATGGACAGAAGTTGATTAGGGAGGGACAAGAATTACCTGTGGTATTTTTAAATGAGTTTCCATCCTTGATGTCATTGACTAGAAGGTGCTTATAAACAAAATGCTAGAAATTTCTAGTTTGAAAGTTAGTCTAAAAATTTAGTCCAGCTACGGAAAGAGTCTAGAATTAGCATACCAACCAGGAAGAGGAGGCCTGTGCAGCATAGAAATAATCTATCGGAGATATCCTTTGCCCAGGAAATCAGAGTATTTTGAGCAACTACAAATCCCCCATGTCCACAAATACCTTAATTCTTTGTCTATACCATTTGCAGCTCCTTTATAGTCTGTCTTCAAAAGTAACGATTAACAGCATGAATCACTCAAGAGTCACAAATACCTGTTCAGGGTAAGGACAGGCCAATGGTAAATTACCTAATTACCTAATTAGGTAAATCACCTAAAATCTACATGTAAAAAAAAAAATACTTAGTTTTTTAAACAAAATGTGGAAAACTACAATCTTTACCATTCATGCTCTATAGCATTTTCCTTGAGAAGTCCACCCATAATGTCTTTTTTTTTTTTTTTTTTTTTTTTTTTATAATTGATTACTATTAATACAGATTTAGCAAGGTCAGTCTAGAGGAAGCCAAGTCCATTCCTATGACTATAATAAGAGTATAAATTGAGAAGCATTAACCTTAAAAGCACTCCTGAGATATCATTGTTTTCATAGTGGAGTTTGTAATTTTGCCTCAGAGCAGCACTTAATTTACTCTCTCCAACAATTTAAATAGCCTTTAATTTCCATTAAGTCCAGCAAATCCATAAAATAAAATTTAAATAGGTAAGCTGCTTTTCCAAAGTGTGAATTGTTAGCTTAGCACTCTCAAGATATTTGACTATGAAATTAAATAAAAAGTGTTTCCACCCATGACATTCATTTCAGTTTAGGGTGGAGAGGGCACCATCCAAGTTAACTGTCCTTTTCAGAGTATTTAAAAGAGAACCTTTGGAATTTTCACACTTACTTTTTGAGAAATAATAAAAAAAAATGTT
Organism: Sarcophilus harrisii; assembly: GCF_902635505.1. Classification (NCBI taxonomy): domain Eukaryota; kingdom Metazoa; phylum Chordata; class Mammalia; order Dasyuromorphia; family Dasyuridae; genus Sarcophilus; species Sarcophilus harrisii. The sequence goes on along the minus strand of NC_045426.1, from coordinate 598,308,031 downwards.
TAAAATCCAATAATATGATTAAAATGATTTCTTTTGCAAGAAGTCAAGTTTATTTTGTAAATAAAAATATTAAAATTCTATAAATTGGGTATGTCTCATATAAGTCCCACTAACTGCTTGTACTAAACAGAAGTTAACTGGCACCTCCTTGATCTATAATGTCCTGTTTCCTTGTCTTGAATTCTGCCAGGCACCAGAATGTCTAATCTCTGAGTCCTTCCCACAGTCCTTCCAACAGACCTTTGCCTCATTTTGCAATGCCTTTAAGAATGATGTTCCCCACATGCTACTTAACAAAATTCTTGGTACTGCCCCTATTCATCCCCGGCCCCAACACAGAACCATGGTAACTAGTATAAGAAAAACCCCTGGGATGCCTCTATCGAGCAACAAACATAGCATTTTCTTTGATTTGTATGCATTTGATGTTTTTAAAAATTTCTGCATCCCTAAAGAAAACTTCTCATATACAGCTTTGATTGCTTACAAAATTTCCCTTTATAAATTATTTTCTTATTTAGTCTCAATCTACTAAGAAAAAAAAAATTAAACTATGATATTCAGGAAGTAACAGAGCCTTTTATATAATAAACAATGTAATTCATTTTTAAATATTAGATTTTACATAACATGTGTGTAGGAAACTGAGATGTCAAGATAGTTTCATACCAACCTTTCTGCCTAAAGCAATAGTGATTTGCAACAACAACCATCAAAACAAGGGTTTATAACAGAAATTTACATAGAATTGTAACAATGAAAATTTCATTGGCATTGTGAAAGAACATGAATTAAATATAATAACTGTAAATTGTCAAATTTTAATCTGTATGAGTGCTTTAAAATATTTTGTTATTACTTTGAAGCAATAATGCACTATCTACATTCTGTTTTGCAATAATTAAAGTATAAGTGGATGAACTAAATTTCACTGAGTTTTGTGAAAATTCTAATTGTGTGATGGGATGATGTTCATATTGGTGACTCCATTCTACCCTTTTTATTTTCAACTTTATCCATTTGCAGATAGATGATTTATTTAAACAAAAATAGAATCAAGAACATTATCATTCTGAAGATAGAGAATAAATGGTAAGCTTGAAAACTTTAGTATAACACTCAACAAAATTTACCATTTCTTAAATAGCCTAACATCTCCCGATTCACATTCCAGTAAATGAAGATCTGAGTACAATTTTGTTTTCTTTTTTTCTTCATTTTTTTTTTTTAACCAATGAAAACATACCAGTTAGGAATTTGCTTAGTTGATTGTTGTCTTTCATTCACAAAGAGCACCAAAATGATCTCATTATTTTTGATTCAGGTTACAGTGTGTCCAATTGTGGTTGATTAGACCAATATGCACTCAGAATGCTCTATCATAGATAGGACACAAATAGTGAGCTACTTAATTCTGCTTTGTTCACAGAGAAGAGCATATAAGGACACACCATGCTGGATGGTCTCCCTTGTCACATAGCCTATTCCAAAATTCTTGAGAGACCTTGAAAATGTCCTTATATAACTTTTTCTGACCACCTAAGTGCTTACTCTGTGTGAGTTTTCCATAAAACAATCTTTTAGACAAGTATATATTTGGCATTCAAACAACATAGCCAGCCCAACAAAGTTTCACTCTCAACAATAGAGTTGGAATGCTTGGCAGTTTAGTTAAAGAAAGGACCTCAATATCTGGTATTTTAGCCTGCCAAGTCTTCCAAAAAAAAATTCAAATGGAAGTGATTCAGTTTCCTGTCATGATGCTGGGTATACTATTCAGGTTTCACAGACATACAACAATTAAGTCAGCATAATGGTTTGTAGACCTTTGGTTTAATAGTCAATCTAATACATCTCCTCTCTCATACTTTCCTCATACATAGCCTCTCAAACACTGATCTTCCTCTGGCAATCCATATGTCAACTTCATTATCAGTGTATACATCCCTGGAAAATATGCTGCCAAAGTAAATGAACTTGTCTACAGTATTCAAAACTTCTCTATTTGTTGTAAGCAATGATTACACATATGAACGGTGTGGTGCTGATTGATGGAGCATAAAATGAACTTTCTTGGTGCTAATTGTTAGGTCCAAATTAGCAAACAGCACAGAATCAGTCCAAACTTTGTTTCATCTCATCTTCAAACGCTGCATTGAGTGCACAATTTCTACAACCAAACAAAACATGCACAAAACACTCTCTCTGCTTAGTTTTGACTTGCAGCCTTTCAAGTTGAATTTAGCATCAGTATGTTAGCTGACCTTGATGCCACATTTGTCCTTATTGAAGGCTTTTGACAACATAGTTGAAAACATCATGCTAAAAAAGCACAGACACAAGGATATAGCCTTGTTTCACTCCATCAGTGACTGGGAAAGCAGGAGAGCATCGTCCATTATGCAGAGTCCAAACAAACCTCTTGTCATGAAATTGACATACAATACTTATGAAATTTTCTGGGCAACCAAATTTGACATAATTTTCTACAAGGTCTCATAACTTAACAGTATCAAAGGACTTGATCAGACCTCCAAACTTTGTATACAAACCTTTGTTCTGTACCTGTCATTTCTCCTGGAGTCGTAAGGCAACAAGAAGCATAACAACTACTCCTTAGCTCTTTCTGATGCTTCACTGGCTCTCAGGTAGATGCCATCTTCCAGGTGAAGGATCAGCTTATTAAATAAGACTGTGGCAAGAATCTTGTCAGTTTTGAATAAGAAAGTAACTCTTGTGATTGTCACAGAGCAATCTATTCCTGTTTTTCTTTATAGAGATGAATAGCGGAAGTATCCTTGAACTTCTTCAGAACCTCTTCTTGCCATATAATCAGGAAAATTTCTGTCAGGTTTTGTATGAGCAATGAATCCTTCTCCCTGTAAATTTCAGCTGGAATAGAATCATCATCACATACTTTGTTACATGAAAGGAAACTAATGGTATTCAAAACCTTTTTTGTTTGCTTTTTCCAGCTAGGGAGAAATTGATTTCAACTGGAGGTAAATGGTCAATGTCTTCATCATTGTTGACATTCTGTTGAGTCTGCTGAAAACATTATGGATGTGCTCAGTCCATTTCTCTAGCATCATATCCTTATCACTAATCAATGTGGCTCAATCAGCACTGAGTAGTTAAGATGCACCATAGGTCTTTGGCCCATAAATAACCTCAGGGCATCATAAAAGTGCTTTGGATTGTCACTCTCAGCACAAAACTGAATTTCATCTGCTTTCTTACTAAGCCAAAAATCCTGCATCTCTTTAAGCTTCACTTATGCTTTACTTTTGATGGAGTTAAATGCTGCTTTCTTAGAGATGGATAAGCTATCCTGCTGGTATACCTTGTGAAGTTCTTCTTTTTTTACTTAGCAACTTCTGATTTTCCCCATCATTTTTATCAAACTCGTCTTGATGTTTATGAGTTATGACCCAGAGAAGAAAATACAGTTGTATATACCAAATCTCTGAAAGCTGTCTACTTCTTTTGTACTCCAGTTGCCAACTGTGTGTTGACTCAACTTTCCCTTCAAATTAGCAATAAAATGTTCCTTCTCAGAGAAGCCCTCAAATTTGTTGATATTATTTTTTCTGATATTCATTTTGCCACGGAGTCAATATTTTTAAAATGTGAATCTTTAGCTTGGAAACAATAAGTCTATGATCAATCAGGCACTCTGTGTCACCATTTGTCACTCTCACATTCTGTCTGTTCTTATAATCATATAGTCTATTATATACCTAAGTTTGCTGCAAGGGTGCATCCACAAAGTTTTATTGCATTTAGGGAAACAGGAAATATTTTTGGTGATATGGTCATGAGATGAACCAGTCTTCAATAGTAAGTGACTGTTGCTGTTAGTAAGTCTAAATCTATTTCTCCCAAAGACTGTCTGCCATATTTAGTTGTATGAGCCTAGTCTAGCATTAACATCACTAGAATTATGAGTTTATCCTCTTTTTGTACATTGATAATAAGTGTGTCTAGGTTTTCATAAAATTTTTCTTTGACTTCATCAGGTTCATCATGGTAAGAACATAGGTACTGATGATAGCTATATGGAATTGCAAGTAGCAATTATATGTCATAAGTCTGTCATTGACTCCTTTTGGTAGGCGTACAAGCTTGATGACATTAGTTTTGATTTCAAAATCTACACCAATATCACAGCACTCAACATTCCTGTAGTCACTACAGAAACACATTTAATCCAGCTCTGCCTTCATTAAGGCCATTAGGACTGGCCTTCCTTTGCCAGTCTTTTTTCACTCAAGGCTGCCATTTGGATGCAATACTTACAGAGTTCTTTGCAATAAGTGTGATTTGTTCATCTTTTAGGTCTATTGGATTTTGGATTTTCTATAAGTGTGTGCACATTCCATGTACCAATGAAAAGTAGAATTATCTTTGCTGAAATTTGCATACTTTTTTTTTATGTATTTCAACCTGAAGATGAGATTTCTGCTGCAGTAATCAAACCAGACAAGGTGGGTAAAGCAGACAACTTTTAGAGCTCCTTTTCTAGCCCCTTTCTCACACCAGAAAGTGAGCAACCCAATCCCTAAATAAAAGGTTGCTCATTGTCCCAAGAGGCTGCCAAATTCCACTGCTGTTTCTAAGGAGAGGATGATACTATGGCCCAGGATGGTTGTGTGCAGAACTGTGAATATAGTTCACTGTGTATCTATACCTGCTGCTTCATCATTTGCCTGTCTCCACAGGACTTTTGAGATAGGTAGAAATGGTAATAAAAAAAAAAAAAAAAAAAAAAAAGGCATGAGTGATGCCTTTTGATTCATATGTAAATTGGATTTAAGTGAGTTCTCTTTCAGAGTCATCATGGTTCAGTGGGAGGACTAAGTCAAGACAACTAGTGATAACTTGAGAAGGAATAGATAATCTTAGAATCTGTTATGTCTAACCAAGCTCTCAGCATTCTGTAATGCTTGTTTCAGCTACCTTCACAACTATTTGAACAAATTATTCTTCTTTACTCATTGCTTCATGGAAAATCTTCACATCCTTGAGCTTTCCTATCTTACTCATCAATTGGCTTGAGACCTTTAAGTTATCCTCAAGATGGGTTAGTCCATCCACCAAAATTGTGTGGATGATATGAAAGCTAGAGCTTCTTATAGATGTTAGTGGGCAGTTAGGTGGATCAGGTGGAGGCCGAAGGTGAAAACCGGTGCTAAAAAGAGCTTTCTCAGCGGCCTTACATCAAAGGTAATAGTCTTCCCTAAATACACCAGTTATGTGACATCAAACCTAAAAATGATTCTGTAAACTTCACAGATCCACAAAGAAATATCATTGGGATTCAGGAAGATTGTTTTTTTTTTTTTTTTGTTCTTGTTTGTTTTTTTTTTTGTTTGTTTGTTTGTTTTTTAATTGCCATGAGACCTATTATATAGAAAGACAGAGCAGTTTACAGATTTTCTGGAAAGTTTAAATCCACAAATGAAAAATGTTTCAATACTAAAAGAAATAATAAATATTCTTGAAAGATAAATTCTAGTATTTTGTGAAAGTTGTCATCCTTCTCTCTTTGTTGCTGAGTAATGTAGATTCCTGGTATACTCCCATTTTGATGGGGACACTTTTACTATCATATCTACCTACCCATCCAAATTCTTTTCCTGTTTCAAAGCTCAGCTTATATCTTCCCTACTAAACTAGACTTGACCATCCCAGATAGAAACTATTTATCTTGAATCCTCAAATCATTTGCCATGAGTTTCATTTATCTGGCATGTATCAACAGAGATCACCCTCCTAAATTTCATGAGACAGATCATACTAGATCCACCATACTTATAGCTGACAAGGAAAGAAAATGTCACAGAGGCAAATTGTCCAATTTGTATATTTACTGAGTTCTAGATTAAAAGCTAATTAGTCAGCTTTTTGGAATCTCTTATTGAAAACCCATGAATCATCAACTCTTCTATGTCTGCAGCCAATTAGGGGATGCTTTCTCATCATCAAAGTTCTCAATTACTGATAGCCAGAAATATGCCCCTAAAGATACATATAGTAGATTGGAATAAAGTAGTGTGCAGTCAGTCACTTATGCAGAATCAGTTTGAAAATCCCCATGTTTAAAACCTTAAATTTTATAGTTGTATAGCCGGCCTATAGAACATTATGTGCCAGGAATACCCTTGTGTGCAAGCACAAATTCCATCTCCTTATAATATTGTAAATAGGAGAAGAGTAGCATTTATCCCATTTCCTCATAATCATGTTCAACAAGAGGTATAGAGGATATTTAAGGAACCCTTTTCAGTGCTTTAGAAACATTTAGTTTCTATCTTTCACTCAATTCTCATCTTGGTTTCAAGAAGTTGTAGCATGTGCAGTGGCTACACTCTGATAAAACAATCTGAACAGATGGGCTAAACTGGGTTGAAGGTAACCCACCAACCTGAAGTCCCTCATTGACTTAGTAGTGTCTCTCCTAAATATCTGAAAGTTTTCCCCAGTGGAATGAGTGGAATTGTTTCAATGATCATAAAGGTGGCCAAAAAAAGCATATGGTATGCCTAGAGCTTGGTCAGACATTGAAGTCACCAAGGTCATCCACTGCATCCCAGATCATTTCCTGTCATCTTGATTTTTATCTTGTCATTGGACTTTGATGACTCTGGAAAGGAGTGAGGTTAACAAATTTATGCACTCTGCCTTACTCAAATCCAATTCAAGCATGTCAAAATATCATCACCCTGTGATGTCATTGATCTTCTTGGAAAACAAAGAACAAAACAAAAAATGGACAACAAGAAGCATACTTTTACTTTTATATGGAAGTTGTTTTCTTCTTTCTAAAATCCAGAGACATTTTGACTTCCATATCATTGCTTTGGAACTCTATCAAAATACTTTTACCTTTCTTTTTCTTGTGTTTGCCTTACTGACCAGGTGAAGGTCAAAACTAAGATTTTAAGAAAGAAGATTTCTATATATGCTCCAAAAAAGGGCATTTGGGGCAGTATTCTCATCTGAATAATTATCAAACAGAGAAGTTAGTTATAATTAAAGCAATCGTGTTGTTTAATTTTGAGATTATTGCTCTGGCCTCCTGGCAATTTCAGTCTACCATATTTTCTTCTTTCTCTGATCTCTAACAAAACTATTTTCTAAAATAAATACTTTAGTTGTTGAATAGGAATATAAGACATTTCATGATTAATTGCTTAATTTGTGTTGTCTTCTATCTTTCCAGATAGAGGGTTAAAGCCTGAAGGTATGATCTATATCTTATCTAACAGCATCTAGCATAGTGATAAGCTTCTAAAAGAAAATCAACAAATACTTGACTCAAAACTTCTAATTTAATTGTTTTTAATCAAATGATTTGTAAAAGAAGACAGTATATCCCATAGATGGTAAAATAATATGTCCAATCTGTGACTTTGAAGGTTACTGGTAATCAACAAAATTAATTGATTTGTATGGGAGAATAATACTATTTGATTTTTCCTCAATATTGAAGATGAGAAGTTTCCAAATTAATCACAGGACCCTTGGATCTTCATAGCTAATTTCATTTTGTATTGTGTTCTATTTTCTTTGAAATACTTACATAATTTGAATCTCATTTTTAAAGTATAACAAGTGAGAAGAGAATGGAATGGAGTGGGGAAAAGAAGCTTAAAGAGGAAAAATGACAAAGGAAAAGAAACAGGGAAAGAAAGATTGCTGAGGTGAGCTGGGCAAGATCAGGGTTGGTGGTTTAAGAGAAAGTTTAAGAGGAATTTTATATAGGGGGAAATTTTTTCCATAGTAAAATTAGTTTGGAATGTTAAGCACTGTAGCCCAGAAGAAAAGAAGGGAACAAAGCTCTGTCACAATTATTTAAGAAGGAAGAAATTGAAGTCAATATTTTAATCAGGCACATTTTATATGCACAAACCTCAGCCTACAAACCAGGGCCAGAGTGGGGAAACAGAGAGAGAGGCAGAGAGACAGAAAGAGACAGAGAGAGAGATAGACACAAAAAGACAGAGACACAAATGAATTCCACCAAACATTTAAAGAACAATTAATCACAATACTATGCCAACTATTTGGAAATATAGAAGAAGAAATATTTGGGAAATATGCCAAATTGCTTCTATGACAAAAAATATGATACTGATATCTAAACCAAAAAGAGCCAAAATAGAGAAAGAAAATTACAGACCAATCTTCCTAATGAATACTGATGCAAACATTTAAACAAAATATTAGCAAAGAGTATAGCAATTTATTAGCAGGATAATACACTATGAACAAGTGGGATTTATACATGGAATACAAGTTTGCTTCAATATCAGGAAAAGTATTACTATAATTCAACCATATCAATAACAAAACTGAAAGAAATCATATGATGATCTCAATAAATGCAGAAAAAGCTTTGACAAAATACAGCATCCATTAATATTACAAAACACTAGAGAGAATAGGGATAAAGGAGATTTTCCTTAAAATAATAAGCAGTATCAATCTAAAACCAACAGCAAGCATTATTTCTAATGTAGAGAAGTTGGATGCATTCTCAATAAGATCATGGGTGAAATAATGATGCCCATTATCACCACTATTATTCAGCATTACACAAGAAATGTTGGCTTTAGCAATAAGAAAAGAAAAAGAAATTAGATGAATTACAATAGGCAATAAGCAGATAAAACTATCACTCTTTGCCGATGATATACTTAGAGAAGCATAGGAAAATCATCCAAAAACCTACTTGAAATGGTTCACAGCTTTAGCAAAGTTGCAGCATATAAAGTAAATAGACAAATCTTTAGATTTCTTTACATTACTGACAAAGACCATCAGCAAGCAAAAGAGAAATTCCCTTTAAAATGATTGTAGTCAAATTAAAATACTTGGGGGGGGGGGGGAAGGTTCTACCTGCGAAGGCAAATCCAAGAACTTTGTGAACATAACTAAAAACACTTTTCATACATATGAAGTCAAATGTAATCAACTGGAAAAATATCAATTGCTCATGCATAGGCCAAGCAAATATAATAAAAATGACAATTCTGCCTAAATTGCTCTACTTGTTCAGTCTCATAACAATCAAACAGGTAAAAATTATTTTATAGAATTAGGAACAATAATAACAAAATTCGTCTGGAAAAACAAAAGGTCAAGAATATCAAGGGAATTAATGAAAAAATATAATGGGATGCTAATGGTTTAGAAGAAACACAACACATAATAATCAAATCCTGTTAACAATCTAATATTTGATAAATGCCTAAACTCCAGTTTCTAGAATAAGAACTCATTATCCAGATAAAATTCCTGGGAAAAATAGAAAATAATATATCAGAAAGTTGGCATAGACCTTCATCTCACTCCCATACTAAAATAAGGTCAAAATGTGTACATGATTTTGGGCATAAAGGACGATACCATAAACAAATTAGGAGAACAAGGTATAATTTATCTATCAAATCTTTGGAGAAAGGAGGAATTTATGAACAAAGAAGAAATAGAGAATGTTATGAAAGACAAAACAGACAACTTTGGTTACATTAATTTTAAAAGGTTCTGCCCCAACAAAACCAACAGAACCAAGATTAAAAGGGATGTACAAAACTGAGAAAAAAAAATTTACACCCAGTATTTCTGATAAAGATCTCATTTCTAAAATATGTAAAGAATTGTGTCAAATTTATAAGAACACAATTTATTCCTCAATTGATAACTAGGTAAAGGATATGAACTGACAATTTTCACATGATGAAATTAAAGACTTCTGTTGTTATATGAAAAATGCTCTAAATCACTATTGACTAGAGAAATGCAAATGGAAACAACTCTGAGGTAGCCACCTCACACTTTCAGAGTGGCTAAGATGACAGGAAAAGATAATGATAAATGTTGGAGGGGATGTGGAAAAACTGTGACACTAATGCATTGTTGGTGGAGTTGTGTAATGATACAACCATTCTGGAAACAATTTGGAACTATATCCAAAGAGCTATAAAACTGTGCCTACCCTTTAGCCCAGCAGCACTATTACTGGATCTGTATCCCAAAGACATCATAAAGAAGGAAAAAGAACCCACATATGCAAAATGTTTGTAGCAGATCTTTTTGTGGTAGCAAATAATTGGAAAATGAGTAGATGCTATCAATTGGGGAATAGCTGACGATAATAGAATATTATTGTTCTATAAAAAGTGATAAACAAGTTGATTTTTAAAATGCCTGGAAATATGTACATGAATTGATGCTGAACGAAAGATTGATACGTTGATACATTGTACACAATAACAACAAGAATGGGCAATGATCTATGAAACTATGAAAGACTTGGTTCTTCTCAGTGGGTCAGTGATCCAAAACAGCCCCAATAGACATTGGACAGAAAATGAGATCTGCATCCAGAAAAAGAACAAAAACAAATCAATACCTGCTATATTTATTTATTTTTTCTGTTTTTTATTTTTATCTCTCCTATGGTTTTCCTCTTTTGCTCTGATTTTTCTCTCCCTACATGATTCATACACAGTAATGTGTATTAAAAGTAAAAAAATAAATTTTATCATATCTGAGAACCTCAAAAAAAAATATCCAGAATTGAGAGACTGGAAGGTCTTGTTCATGAAACAGATAGGAGGCTAGGGGAGCTGGTTCAAAATTGCATGTATAGATATAATGAGTAAGAATATTGGCATGATGGGGGTAAATGGACAAAATATAGAAGACTTTGAATGTAAAAAATAGATTTTCTATTTTATCCTTGTATTCATAGATAATTACTGCAGTTTATTGCGTGGGGGAATCAAATGGTCAGACTTGGATTTTAACAAAGATCATTTGACAACTGGATAAAGGAGGATAAGTATGTGGGAAGACTGATGATGGGGAATCAATCAGCAAGGCAGACAAAGAATAAGGTAATGAGGGGCTAGCAAAAGAGTAGTTATAGTTTTCAATAAGGGAAGGGAGCTTATGTGAAAAATGTTACAAAGTAAAATCAATAAGACTAGATAATAGAGGAGGAGGAGTATACAGGAAGAGGATTCAAGAACTCCTTACAACTCCTAGGTTGTAATCCAGGGAATGCCTGGCATCATGGTGGTACTTTCAATTCTAATAAGAAAATTCAAAAGGTAGTGTTCATTAGGGTGGAATGAAATTGAATGAAGTTGAATCCTAAGTAATGAGTTCAACCATCCAATTTATAATATCTACAGAATATCCAATATGAGATGTCTAATTGTCATTTGGAAGTATGAAACTAGAGAAAAGCATAAGTTGAGCCTAAATACTCAAATTTGAGAATCATCAGCATAGAGCTAATTTAATCCATGTAAAGTGAAGAGACCAACAAGTGAAATAGTATAGAGGGAAAAAAGAAAAAAGATGAGTAGAGAAATCTGTGGATATCTAACTTTATTAGAGTAGAAAATATAGTAGATAAAAATGCAACAAAGAGTAAAGAATGTCAAACCAGTAAGAAGAGAACCAGGAAGAAATAGTGTAAAAACATCTAGAGATAGAATCAAAGAAAAGAGTGGGATCAATAATATCAAATACTATAGAGAAATCAAGAAGTGTGACCATTAGATTTGGCAATTAAGAAGTCTTAGTAACTTTGGAGAGAATAATTTCAGGTGATGAGATAAAAAGCCAGATTATAAAGAGTAAAGACTAGAGTGAAAGAAGCAAAGGACATACCTTATTGTAGATGACTGTTTCAAGGATTTTATCCATGAAAGACAAAATAGATATAAGACAATACTTAGCATGGATGGAGGGATTAGGTTAATCAAGATAGTCAATAAACACTTATTAAATACTTACATAGTCCCAGATATTGTACTACAAAGAAAGGCAAAAGACCTTGCCTGTCCTTGCAAAGCACATAATCCAAGAGAAACAATATTCAAACAACTATGTACATAAATAGGGATGAAAAGTGCTAGAATTGAGAGGACTTGAGGAAAGCTTATTTTAGAAGGAAAGATTTACCTCAAGTAAGAAATTTTAAAATGTGTGAGAAAGAAATATTTGCAGCCTATAAGGAAGCCTCACTAGATAGGGAGGAATTGTAATTTAGTGAGAAAGTGAGAATGAAAAAGGAGTCAATCTCCTAGAAAAGAGGGATTGGAATGAGATCACTTATTTATGTACAAAGGTTTCATGTGGCAAAAAGGGCCAGTTTTTCATGTGAAATAGAAATAGTAGCAGATAATATCTGGATGATGTGAGATGGGGGTGGGAAAGGAAAAGTGAGCTCTTGGTGAATGTCTTCATTTGTTTAGCAAAAATAAAAGGAAAGTTTCTTGACTGGAAGGATAGGGTTGGAGAGAGGATCATGGCAGGTTTAAGGAAGAATGAAACCATTTTAAGATTAAGAGCCAGCCACTTTGGTCAGTAGAATAGAGACTAAGAAATCCAGTTGAGTTTATGTAACATAAATGTAGTGGATTCAGTCAATAATTTGATGTCAAGAATGAATCATTGGATATGGACCAAATTACATTTTTGACAGGGTTTCCTGAAAATGGTTGTTTTGAAAAAAAAAGTTACATATATACATAAATAAAAAGTAACCTACTTAATAGACCTTTTATTTCTCTCTTTATAACTCTCATCATTGTATTTTTAACATTATTTTTATATTTATCAAGTATTCCTTAATAGTTTGTTGTTTGTGTTTATTTTTGTCTGATCCTATTACTGACTATTGAAGTCAATCACTGTTACTGGTTTGTTTTCATGTTGTGTTTGGTTTTGAAGTTTTTTTTTTTTTGTTTGTTTGTTTTTTTTTGCTTTTTTTTGTCCCCTAAATTATTTTGCAGTTGCTTACTTTTTTAAAAGAGCGCCTATTATGTGGACCACAATATTGGTGCTAGCTTTAGTGTGAACAGTCAGATTTAGCTCATTGCTTCTCAAAATTCCTCAACTCAATTATTCTGTTTTCTTTGACAAACAGAATTTCAGATGTATTCCCATTCTCAAATAGGTATTTTGTTAATCAAGTTGAAGTTACTATTGTTTTGACATTGCTTGAGTGTTTATATTGAATCATATAAGTACTTTTGTTTTTATTTGTTTTTTCTTTGTTAATGCTTCACTTCTGCTCCAACTTAGCACTGGGTCCAGCTGAACTGATTTGGGTTTTTAGTCTAATTTACTTTAATTAACAATAAATAATTTTCCAGCTATTTTTATTGTTCTTTAAGCCTTGAAGTATTTTTGAACCATATATTTGTGTGCATGTGTATATATTTATATATATGGATATACATATATACATATTCATTTTAATACAAGATGTTTTTTTAATGTGGTAGTTTACAAAATTTTATGATGATATATCTGGACAAATTAAATTTAAGATATGGCATAGATGACATCCTTTGAATGGAATTGATTGAATGTCTCTTGTTTTCAATAACTTGGTATGTTTTCTTTTTTAAAACATGAAAATAACTGTATTTTTACATTTTTGAGAGTCCAGTAAATCAAGATTTTGTAAATTCTATGCACTATTTCTGTCACCTTTGATATGAAGTTATCCTTTTTTTCTAGTTTTACTTATTTTTCAATTTATTTTATTAATTATTTTACCAGTTCTGACATCTCTCCAAGAAGAATTCTACAATATTCCTCAATCAATTTGTATTTTACACATATGATATATCAATAATTATAATTTGTTGATCTATATTATTATCTTGGCTTGTTCCATTAAAAAATTATTTTAAACAAATGTCTTTTTTTTTCCTGTTGATACCAGAACGCTCTTTTACTTTAACTGTTAGACTTATTAGTAATGATGACTTTGTTTCAGGAAATATTATTGATGACAATTCATTATTGTTGGGTCTTCCACCCCCCTTTTTAAATATCTTCTCATCCATTTATTTAAATTTATTATATTTATTCACTGTTAGAATTTTGTTTTTGTTTGTTTTTAAATATGTGCTCTTTGACCACTCTATTTCCTACAAGTGTTTTTCTTTTAAGGTTTTTAAAAACATCTTTCTTTTATAATGCATATATTTCTGTATTTTTATCTCATTTGATATATGTGCAGGATATTGTGTAGCTTTTTTTTTTCTTTTTTAGAAATTATAATTTATATGTTTCCCACAAGTCCTACATTTTGGAAGATTTTCTAACCATGATAAGAATAAAATAGTTCCTTTTTAAAACAGAAAATCAAATAAAGCAAAGAATGCATTCCCTCATCATTATAGATAAAGAAGACATTCCTTTATCCAAAATCCTTATTGAGGAGGTACCCTTTTTGTTCTTTGTCTTACCCTTATTTAATCTTATTTTACTGAACAAAATAAAAATGTATATATAATGTTTGAAGTAAACAATGTTTCAAACTGTCACTTTCTTAATGAAAGCATCACAAATGAAATTAACATGTTTTTAGTTAAAAACAATTCAAAAAATTTAGAGGTACGATTATGGCAAACAGGAAGACAAAAGAGAAAGAAGTAGATGACAAAAACATGATGATGATGTCCACACAAACATTTCTTCTGGATCACTGGTTAACAATCTTTTCTTTTAGAACTATACTTAATTTAATTGATTTTATTTGTTATACTGTGCATTATTTTGCATGAATTTAAAATATTATTCTGCATACAAGACTATTGGCCTGATCATGTCAGGGTCTATGACACAAAAGTTTAAGCATGCCTATTCAAATGTAATATATTTTTCCTGATTCAAAAAGAGGAAAAGGATATGTCTGAAGACAAACAAAAATTTATAAAGACTGAGGTAAGCACAGAGCTGTATCCACATTATTATTTCATCCTGGGGGTGAGACAAGAGGAAGTAAGATATATGCAAAAAATAAGTGGGGCATATAATCCAACCTTGAATATCTTGTTTGCATATAATATGCAGTCTGATCCTTATGCATGAAGATGTTTATAGAAAAGGTAACCATGGGTAAAGGATGTAATAATGGCTAAATCCTAACACTGGTTACAAATCCACATAATAAAAACTGGTAGATAATTCTATGAGAAGACATAAGAATGGGAAACATCTGGGTAGATAATAGGTCACATCTAAGTCTAGGGGAAAAGCCCTTTCATTTCATGCTTATTATGGTTTTAATCAGGCACCTTTTCTTAAATATTAGGTAAATATATGAATTTAATTTGCAAACTTCCTCAGTTTAATTTTTTTCTTTAGGTACACTGAATATTTCTTATAAGCTTGTTGAGTCATTGGCAGACATAATGAGTTAAGTATTTTGAAGGAAGAAACTGATTCCTGTTGGATCAATGCTTATGATTGCTTTATGCTGCTATACTGGCAAACTGTGAGGGATACAAATATATGACCATTTATTTGCCAGGTTTTCACAGTTTAGGAACTCTGAGGTGACAGCTAGTTTAACACAAGTCCATCTTCTAAATTACTCTAGGCAAGATGGTCTTTCATCATTATCATTAACCACTCTTGCCAATTAGGTGAGTGTCCAGAAAGTGTTTAAATGAAAATCTGTCCAATTTATACCCATGACAGAGGTAAGAAAAGATAATTTGAGGTTAGGCCAGGATTAAGCCCTTGACATGTATCTAGTTTCAAGATTTATCTTGTGATCACATCTGGGCTTTAAAATGTGATATAGTAAATGGAAATGGCATGCTTGTCACAGATCAAATACTAATCTTCCAACTAAAAAGCTTTCTATTTTTTCATTGTACAGTTGGTTTAGAAGACTTGACTGAGACCAATTGGTGTGGTTTTAATGGCTGAGGAAATTATTCCCAAGGCAAAGGGCATTTGATACCACAGCTATTTTTGTTAAATTTTCATTATGAGCTTCAGAGTTTGAAATTCACTACATGTAAATTAAAATCCTCTAGTAAATTGTTTTTACTAGTCTTCTAACTCTTTTTCTAATAAATTCATAAATATAGTAATTTAGGGATTTGTATATATATTGAAACACAGAGATAGAGAAAGAGAGAGACAAAGAGACTGATAAATTTCAGAAAGAGAGAGACAAATGTTTTAAGGAAGGAAGAGATAGATATATAATTATAGTAATGAGGATAATATTTAGGAAATGTAAGAAAAAAAAAATCCAGCTACATTATACAAAGGTACATGCTTGCCCTTGGTTACTTGTTTCTTGGTTACCTTCTTGTTGCTATATTTGACACAAAAACCACAGATTCTCATTTCACATCTTCCCACACTCATTGCCAGCTTAAAAAAATGAATTAGTTTATAAAAGATGACTCTTTGGCCAGAGGGAAAGAAATTCAAGGAGAAATGT
Source organism: Sarcophilus harrisii (assembly GCF_902635505.1). Taxonomy (NCBI): domain Eukaryota; kingdom Metazoa; phylum Chordata; class Mammalia; order Dasyuromorphia; family Dasyuridae; genus Sarcophilus; species Sarcophilus harrisii. Next base: position 598,291,746 of record NC_045426.1, on the reverse strand, counting down.
AGACAATGTAAAAACAAATATATATCCATAAAACATATATTTTAAGTGAATTGGTGGGAGCTGCTAGAAGATGATCTAAGCATGCAGCTTCTCTAGAATGAGGTGAATCACTTGCTGAGAGGTTTCAGCAGAAGGATATGTACTATACTTTTTCATACAGTTTTAGCTGCTAGATTGTTTTTGATTCTCTGCTCAAAATATTATAATTTATGCTTGCTTTATAATACATATATAGTATTATAATAGAGATTATGAACATCTATAATCATTTTGTTCTATGTTTCACAAAGCAGATTTGAAATGGCTACAGAGTACAGTAGATAGAATGTTGGAAGCTGTAAGTTTAAACCCTAATTCAGATATTTTTTGGTTGTGTGACCTTCAGCAAATTCCTTAAACATGAAGTTTCCTTTTCCTCATTGGGAAGATGGTTGTAATAAAACCTACCTCAAAGGATTGTTTTATTGAACAAAGATCTACACATCTAAAATATTTTTTAAACTATAAAATGCTATTATATAAATGCTTGTTATTTATTTTTATCTGTCATCTCCAAATTCAGACTTTATTGTGGCTAACTAGATATTTCTGTTATAAGTTTTAAATAACTATTTTCCAAATGAAGATGTCATAAGAAAAAAATATTGTCAAATATTTTTATATCATATTGGTACTTTCAAAAATTCACAAAACATGACTTTAATAGATATGGCATAAAAATTGAAATTCTTCTTTCTGTTGTCTTGCCCTAGATTACCTCAAGAACTTTATCTCCCATTACTCCCCAACATTTTTCATGTTACAGAATTGTCAATTAGGTAGTTAGGAGGGAGGGAGGAAGGGAAAAAAGGAAAAAAGGGAGGGAGAGAGGGAGAAAAAAAGCATCTACTTAAATAACATTTTAGATCAAAAGACATACAAAAGTATTCCAAAATGAAATAGGCAACTAACAAGCACATGCTAAATGGTTGTTACTGATATAAATCAATAAAAAGATTATTTGAATGTAAATACATTTACATTGGTGAATTGTATCATTTCTTTTAAATACAGAACCCCATTCAAAAGCAGTACAATAAAAAGAAGGGGGGAAAAAAAGATCAAACAGAAGTGACTATAACTCATTAGAAACAGTTCTTCCTTTAAGCACATTTATCAGATTTGAGAACAATTCATGAACTTCTAATGAATTGACAGATTTTAGCTCATAAATAAGGACATTTTTTATGAAATATATTTTCTTTGAATAGCCTTCTCCACTGCAGTGTACCCCATTGTCAGCATTCGACCTCTGGGCTTACATAAATCACAGCCTATCTCTATGTTACTCATTACTGTAAGCTCCCCCCTATCATCCTTAGATGCCTCAGGGTTATTTTAAAATACAGTTGGATAATAGCTCATTTTTGTTTTTCTTATATGTGGGAAAAAGACTACCCATATCCAATAAAAGCTCTCAGGTAAGAACAGTTTCATCATGTACTGGATGGCCTTTATTCTACCCCTTGGAAAATGTAGAAAATACATAAAGGATTCACAATAATTCATAAACTATCAAAGCAATTATTTTCCCTTTTTGGTGTTCCAGATTTATAGCACCATTTTGTGGTTTGGATTCTTCTTAGAAAAAATTAATTCGGTTTTCTTGCATATGCGAGCTTTCTGATTTTTATGCCTTTACCTACTGAAAAGCATACAAATTTTGTCTTTTTGATAGTAACATTAGATTCCTTCAGAATAAAAACATTCAGAATTGAAAAATTGGAACACAGACAGAGGCAAGGAGGGAAGGAGAAAAGGGAGAGGGAAGTGAAATTTCCTTTCCTAATAACTCATAGAAGTATCTAAAATTAATTCCCTTTCCTAATAACTCATAGAAAATATAGGAAGCAAAGTCTGGTCCTTTAATTCCTATGTTTTGGCTCTAAATCCTTGTTTTTTTAGTTGCAGGATTATTCATAAACTTGATCATTTTCTCTTTCCAAATGTATGACTCTGTCCAACAACTTTCTATTCATAAAAGGAAGAATTCCAGAACTTTCAAACTTGGGGATGCTAAAGAGGCAGCCCTGAGATTGAAGCAAACCCACTCAACATACAACTGATCAATCACAGAGTCATCCACACTGAGTTGAGAATGGTGAAATGGACATATCCACACCTTTTATTGTGAAATGAGATAAAAGTTCAAGTACACAATCCTATAAGCTCATCAAATCAAAAAAGGAAATTTACTTAATAAACTCCCTAAATCAGCAATGAAAATACTACATTATGAACCTTATAGGACAGAAAAAAAACTTAAATGAGTCCCATTTCCTTTATACACACTAGGTACTTTTCCTTTCTCCTTAAATTTCTTTTTCTTTTAAATTTTGTGTTTATTTATTACTTTTTCAAGTATATCTCTGTAAATATTCATATACTTCAATACTCCATCCCCAAAGATTATTTAGTGACAATGCAAAAGTATAAGAACTTGTTTGATTTGCCTGCTTTTTGTCTTGGTCATCTCAGATAAAACTGATTAGACTAAGTGCTTAAACTTCTCTCTCTGGAAGTGCTTTTCCTAATCCCATTTTAGGTCAATGTTGCATAAGGAATTAATAAAATACTCCTTGAAATTACTTGGAATTGATTGTGTGTTGGTTTACATTTACATATATACATATATAATCTGCTGTCTTTCCCATTGGAATATAAATTGAGGACAGAGACTTTCACTTTTGTCTTTATATTCTGAGTGATAAGCAAATATCATGAATATATTAGGAATTTAACACATGTTTGTTAGTTGATTAGTTAGTTTGTTAGTTGATTGATAAGAACATTTGGCAGTTTTCCATATATACTCAGTGTTAACAGGTTCTTTTACACATGACCCAAGAGGCTTCCCAGTTTTCTTGTTTCACCTATAATGAAGCATGAAATGTCAGCAGAGTTTCTGAAATAATAAATAAAAAACTGAAACAAATCACAGAGATCCTCTTGTCTCACTCCTTCATTTGTGCAGATGATGAAAGTGAAGTCCAAAAAGGTGAGATGGATTGCCCAAGATCACACAGGCACTCAGTGGCAAAGTTACAATTTATACCAGTTCTGTTTTGACCTTGAAATCCACCTATCTGGGCAATACTAATAAATCATATTTCTATAATATATTAAGGCATATTAAGGCATCTAAAGCACCCTGAGCAGAGCAGCCTATTAAGTTATATAACATAAGTAATAACTCCATTTTACAGAATAGGAGACAGACTCACAGTGATTAGAAGCCTTTTCTATGGCCATATTGCAAATAATAATAATAATAGTAGGTACTCCCATAGCTTTGCAAAACTGATTACATTCATTATCTTATTTATTCCTTATAAGGACCCTATTAGAAATATTACATATATTTTCCATTTTATAAATATCACATATATCTTAAAGAACCTCAATTACATGTAAGCTGCAGTCAACTCAAACTTGCTCTTAAGAGCCAATTGTTAAATACTGAATATAAGAATTTACACTTTGGAAATCAGCAAACACTAAAAATTTGGGCATGATTAACTATTTTGTTGATTTCTAGATTTAAGAAGGTGGGGGCAGTGGAATCAAGATGGCCCAGTAAAAGCAGGAACTTGCCTATCCTCTCCCCCAAACTGCTTTGGATTCTTTTAAATAAATTTAAATAAACAATTTAGAGTATCAGAACACCCCCAAAAGATGGAACAGAACATTTTCTAGCCATAGGCAACAGAAACTCAACAGAAAAAGTCTGTGAGAATCCAGCCTTTAGTCCAGGTGCAGAGCATGCTGGTGATATAACTCTGGACCTAGACCCAGGCCGGCTTGGACTGATCTCAATCACCAGACTTCCGAAACCAGAGACACCAAACAGGACCTGGAAGATCGTCAGAAAAGAGCTGTGAAACCAGAGTGAAACCCCAGTGCACAAACCCGGAGCAGCCCCACCCTGGCCCCAGCTCCACCCCTAACTCCAGCGTCAGCCTTGAGAGACCTCTAAATCAACAGTAGAGTTGGAGGTTTCTGGACCTCTCAGCCCAGGGACACTAGGGAGGTTTTCTAAGTGGAGAAGGTCTGTGGCAAGGAGGTGGGAGTCTGGTGTGCAGTCCCAGTGCAACAGGATTCAGCAGAGGCCCAGGCCCAGCCAGCACAGTAGATCTTACAGCTACATTGGAGTGGGGGCACACCTAAAAGCTCCAGGGCAGAAGAGTGCTTGTGCTTAGATTCCTAGTAGGATTTCTGAAAACAGTTGCGCAAAACCCGTAAAGCTTGAGACAGTGCACATTCCTCCCCAGAAACAAAGCCCCATTTTAGCAATTAAAAGCAGAGGACTAGGAAAATGAGCATACAGCAAAAAAAGTTTCTGAACATTGAAAGTTATTATGATGACAAGGAAGCTCAAACACATGCTCAGAAGATGATAACAAAGTCAAAGTTCCTACATCTAAAACCTCTAAGAAAAGTAAGAATTGGGCTCAGGCCACTGAAGAGCTCAAAAGGGATTTTGAAAATCAAGTAAGAGAGATAGAAGGGAAAAAAAAATTAAGAAGTTGCTACAGAAAATGCTAATAGTGTAGATAAAACTAAGTATATTCTCTGTCAACATTTTATTTCTTTTATTTTTTTGAGAGCCTATTAAACTGTTAAAACATTTATTGGAACATTCATATATGTTCCCCTATATTTTAGTAAGTATTAGAGGCAAGATGTGAACTTTAGTGTTGATCCAATTAGAACATTCATTTATAATATGCTTTCATGCTAAATACTTGTATAATCATAATCCCATTTGGTACAACATGCTTTTCATATCACAAACTTGGTAAATAAAAATAGTATTTAATTTGCCAGCAGTGGACATAGATCTAAATCCTGTCTCTGCTGATTATAATTGGTGTTATTTTAGGTAATTAATTAATCAGCTTTTATTAAGTGCTCACTATGTGCAGAAAACTTTGATAGGCACTGAGAACATAAACACAAAACTGGCAATTGGCTGACAAACACAAGATTGACAATTCACAGATTGTATAGTATAGCAAATATAGATCCATATATGTATGTATATATTGTGTATGTGTGGGTGTACATATATATGTATGTGTAGATAGATAAGGTAGAAATATTTGTGTGCATGTGTGCATACACATACAACATGTATAATATAGCCATATATTTATACAAACATATATACACATATGCACAAATATCTATATATAGTCTACAGTATATATAACCATATTTATGTTTATGTGTGTGTGTGTATCCATCTGCCTTCAGAGACAGAAAAGAGGAAGGAGAATATCTCCTAAATAAGGGATAACCAGGAAAAAGACAGAGATAGGAAATGAAGGCCCTTCTGGGAATTTGCATGAATGCTGGTGTTCCTACTAAGTCAGTTCAAATATCTGAGCCACAGTTTCCTCATTTTTATATGACAGTTGGATGAGATAATTTCCCCTATAGTTTTAATTCTATGATTCTCAATTATGTTACTTTGTTTTCTGTATTTTTTATTGGATCTAAATCATTACTATTGTGGAATATATACTGGTTCCTTTTCATTGAAATATTAATTCATATTTTAAATATCTAAATTAGAAAGTGATAATATCTCTCCCCTTCCAACCTCCCCCCTCCCCAATAAAGTTCCCTTCCTCATCTAAACTTTAAGCAATGACAATGCTGGTTATGACACATCAACAATATGAAATATGTATGCATAGTATTCAGGTACCACATAAACACCTCCATAAATAAATCAAAAGTTTTAAAGTGACCTGCATAATAAATAGAGTGCTTATAAATGTATAGTCATTTTGCAGGTACAGAGATACCTCTGATGTTTGACCATCTGGCATTTTGGAAAGGAAATGTCCTTGAGGCAGCTGAGCATATGAAATGCTAAAAAGTTTCCTTCCAACTGTTGGTGGAAAGAATATGTTGAGGAAAAATGCATCTTTTATGATGAGACTTCTTAAGAAGCTTATTTTCTTTGTGCCTGGGGTCCATTTTACCTTTCCAGAAAGTAGTACCTTCATGAACAAATTAAGTGATAGCTGAAACCATTTATCTTTATCTTATTGGACAATATCTTCAAGGAGCTTTAGGCCACATTTTCCTATTCACTGAGGTGAATACTCTGGATGGGGAAGGAGGTGAAGAGTGACAAACATAGCACCTTTGGATGCCTCTAACAGATATATGAGAGCTGAATTTGGGAAGTATTCAGATGCTACTGTCTCTTCAAATCAAGAGATTATTCAGAAAGTACATTCAAATGATAACTGTTTATAAAGTTGTATATGTAGTCTCAGAACATAAAACCAATAGAAAATTTAAATATTACAAATTTACCTAGGACTGGATTAGATGTTGCATTTAGTAAAACAGACTAGAGAATGTTAGAGAATAAGCATTGGATTCAGAGTCCAAACACTACACACATGGCCTGGGACAAGCCATTTAATATTCCTGAGACTATAAAATACTGTTTTCTTGGTAATATTTATTACATATGTATAATATTTGTTGGGACATGAATCAACTGCAATAATTCATGTAAAACACATTAGAACCCCTATAGTTCATCATCAATAATGATGAACTGTTTTATTAAGCCTTCTACAATTCAATAATGAGAAACCAATGAGCAAACAATCATATGTTGATATTTTTAGTCAGTCACTCAGTGAGCTTTTATTAAATAGATACTATGTACCTGTGTTGCCATATTAAAGACTGAAGACATAAAGAAAAGCCCAAAAGAGTAATTAATTTATTAATTAAATTTTGTTTTCTCATGGAGCTCACAGTCATTCCTTATTGTATATCTACTATATCATTATTATTTTAATGACAATATGTTACTGACATTTATGAATCTTGATGATGTTCTCTAAAAACTGTGCTTGCAATTGATAAGCTCTAGTAAGAATTATTCTTAAAAAATATAACTAATCTAATGTCACTTATGCCTTCATGAATCATTTTTCAATGGTATTTGAAATAAACTTTCCATGAGCTTTCTTCTTAATGAAAGTAGTTACTTATTTTTCATCCTACTTTTCTCTGCTATATGAAACAATACACATTTTTGAATCAGATGGCTCATTGAATCAGATGGCTGAGGCTTACTTGATTTGCAATTCCATAGAAGTAATGTAAGCCATTATTGATGTTTTTTACATGTCGACATGTCGACATGTCAACCTAAAATAAAGAGACCACCAAAGTCACTACAAATGTTATTGATGAAGGCAAGGAAATTGCAATATGTAACATCAAAAGTTGTGGAGTGACCAGGAGGAAAAGGATCAGGTTTTAAATAGGCTTCAATGCAGAAGAGTGCTCAAGAGGAGTGACAATAGGGTCATTAAGTTATTTTATAAAGTATTCAAAAGCTGATGAAGCTTGGGAATGATAACAACTAGTTAGAATAGTGGATTCCAGTGCTATAACCTGTCATTTCCAGAGAAGTCTCAAGATCAGCTTCAATTAGTTTGAAAGATTTTGACCAATGGATCAGAATCCAACAGTCCTTTTGATGACTACTTTAACAAAATATGTTACTTTACTTTTTTCTATTATTATTATTTTTTTATTTTTTATTTAGTGAGTTGAGAAAATTATTAAATACATTTTTAAAATGTTTTAGTGTATTGCCTATAAAGTAAATGAGAAATCGATAAAAAAGTATGATAGTAATCTCAAATATTAATTGAACAAAAAAAAAGAAAAAACAACTTTAGAGCATGGGGTTACTAGGAAGGATTGATGAAAGAAAGAGACAAAATTTGTATAAGATGAAAACAGAAGCTATAATCTTCAGAGAGAGTAGGCATATGAATAAAAATATGTATCCATAAAAGTACCAAAGAGATGTTAGTGTCCATAAAATTTGTATCTTATATATGCCCAAACTTTATGTATGAGATGATTTTTAAGAAAATCTTTACCATCAGCAAGAGATAGAAAAAGAAATCCCATTTAAGATTACTGTAGAGAAAATACCTGCCAAGACAAACCCAAGAATTAACTATACAAACACAATTACAAAGCACTTTTCCCCACAAATAAAATCAGATCTAAAAAATTATAAAAATATCAGTTGTTAATGACTAAGCAAAGCTAATATAATAAAAATGATCATTCTGCCTAAATTGGTCTACTTGTTAAGTGTCATACAAATCAAACTGCCAAAACATTATTTAATAGAACTAAAAAAAATAATAATAACAAAATTCATCTGGAAGAACAAAAGGTCAAGAATATGAAGGGAATTAGTGAAAAATATATATATATATACATACAAGGGATAATTGACCTATCAGACCTTTGGAAAAGGGAGGAATTTATAACCAAAGAACTAGGGAACATTATGAAAGACAAAATATACAACTTTGATTTCATTAAATTTAAAAGGTTTTGCACTAACAAAAGCAAGAGAAACAAGATTAAAAGGGAAGTACAAAGCCAGGAAAATATCTTTACAGCCAATATTTCTGATAAAGTTCTCATTTATAAAATATATAAACAACTATGTCAAATTTCCAAGAATACAAGTTATCAAATTTATAAGAATACAAGTTATTCCCCAGTTGACAAATGATAAAAGGATATGAACAAACAAGTTTCAGATGACAGAATTAAAGCTATTTATAGTTATATGAAAAATACTCTAAATGACTATTGATTAGAGAAATGCAAATTAAAACAACTCTGAGGTACCATCTCATACCTCTTAGATTGGCCTTAAGATGAGAGGAAAAGATAATGATAAATGTTAAAAGGGATATGGGAAAACTGTGACACTATTGCATTGTTGGTGAAGTTGTGAAATGATTTAACGATTCTGGAGAGCAATCTAGAACTATGTACAAAGGGCTATAAAATTGTGCCTACCCTTTGACCCAACAGTGCCATTACTGGGTCTCTATTCCAAAGAGATCATAAAAGAGGGAAAAGGACCCACATGCACAGAAAGGTTTGTAAGAGCTCTTTTTGTGGGAGCAAAGAGTGGATTCCTATTAGTTGGGCAATAGCTGAACAAGCTGTGGTACATGAAGGTAATGGAATATTACTGTCCTATAAAAAATGATGAAAATTCTGATTATACAAAGGCCTGGAAATATTTACATGAACTGATGCTGAGTAAAACAAGCAGAAGCAGGAAAACACTACACAATCAGTACAAGAATATGCAATGATATACTATGAAAGTCTTAATTCTTCTCACTGGTTCAGTAATTGAAAGCAATCCCAAAAGGCTTTCCACAGAAAATGACATCTGCATCCAGAAAAAAGATGGAAGGAGAGTGAATGTAAATCAAGGCATGCTATGTTCACTTCTTTTTTCTGTTTCTTTTTTTCTTCTTCCATGGCTTTTTTACCCCCTTTTGTTCTGATTTTTCTCTCCCAACATGATTCATAAAGCAATGTGTATTAAAAAGAAATAAGCTTACTACAATAAAAAAGAAAGAAATTCTTTATTCTGGCATAAATGGTTGATTTCATTATTCAGTGAAATAATTACTTTTATCCTTTGTTTAGCACAGTTTGTTCCAATTCTTGTGTTTTCTAGTAGCCAATGCAAATAGTCTCTGAATAATTTAACCATCATTAAAACAATCATCCAAGGGGTATTAAGTAACTGCTATCTGCCAGCCACTGAACTAAGTGCTAGGGTTATAAATGAAGCGAGGACTGTCCATTGTCCTAAGAAGCTCACTCTAATGGGAGAAACAACATGCAAAGAACTAAAAATAAAGTGCTGAAATTAAGGAGAATTAAGAAAATCTTAAAGAAGATGGGAATTTAGCTGAGATTGAAAGATGCTAGAGACATCAAGAGGCCAGAGAGAGAATTTTAACTATGGGGGACAGTTAATGAAAATGCTCAGTCAGAAGATGGAGTGTGAGAAACAACAAGGAACCCAGTATTACTGGGTCAAAGAGTAAGTGAGATGAAGTATGGTTGAGGAATGGAGTAGAATAAGGTTAAAAAACTAGAAAATGGAAGTGGCAAAGTTGGCTTTAAGAATCAAGCAGAGAATTTTATATTTGATCCTTAGGACAAAATGCAGATTCTATTTCTGAAGATTATTGCTATGGTCAAACCTTTGTTTTTGTAAAATTAACTTGATACTGGAGTCTTAGGGAATAGAATGGAATAAAGAGAAATCTGAGGCAAGGAAGTCAATCATCAGGGTATTTAAATATTTTAAATATGAGGTGATGAGGACTTGCACCAACATGGTGGCACTATCAAAGTGGAAGAGAGAATATATAGAAGAAATAAGCTTGCTAAGCACCTGCTTTGTAATAGGAAAAGAACTAAAGGATAAAAATTTAAAAAAAGATAGTATCATTTCCTTCAAAGAGCTTACATTCTACTCAATAAACACCTACAGAATAGCTATAAGTTTATTTCAGGAAAGAAACTATCAATTATTAGGAGAAATAATCCTTGTGCAAAGATCTTCAGAATAAAAAAGGAAATGGACAAGGAAAGTGACATCAAAATAAGAGAAGTAACATCCAAGTCACACAGATAGCAAGGATCAGATGTGAGAGGGGTAGCCAGGTTTTCAGAGTACAGAGCAAATGTTCTTTTTAGTGCAGCATTGGTAAAATACTAGTTGAAGTGAAATAACTATAAACAGCAGCATCTAACTTAAAAACACAATAGAAACAAAGTTACTTCAAAAGATTCTTTGTTGAATTAATGATTAAAGGGAGCCTTTATTTCTTTTTGCTTTTAATTTATTGTCTTATTTTTCATCTTTTATATTAACTTTTTAAAAAATATATATTTCTTTATGAATCATGGTAGGAGAGAAAAATCAGAACAAAATGGGAAAACTATGAGAGAAAATAAAGCAGAAAAAAAGAAGTGAACATAGCATGTGTTGATTTACATTCAATATCTATAGTTCTTTTTTCTGGATGCAGATGATGTTTTCTATCCAAATTTTATTGGAATTGCCTTGGATCACCGAAACACTGAGAAGAATAGTTCTTCATCACATAATTTTGCTATTACTGTGTACAGCACATTCCTGGTTTTCCTTGTTTTGCTCAACATCAGTTCATGTAAATCTTTCCAAATGATTCTAAAATCAGCTTGTTCATCACTTTTTATAAAACAATAATATATCACCTTCATATGACACAACTTATTCACCCATTCCCCAATTGATGGGCATCCAATCATTTTTCAATTCTTTGGTACCACAAAAAAGAGGCATTACAAACATTTTTGCACATGTGGGTTTCCTTGGGATACATAACCAGTAGTAGCACTGCTGGGTCACAGAGTATGTACACTTTTATAGCTCTTTGGGCATCATTCCAAATTGCTCTCCAGAATGGGGGATCATTTCACAACTCCAACAACACTGCATTAGTTTCCCAGTTCACTCACATCCCCTCCAACATGTATCATTATCTTTTCCTGTCATTTTAGCCAATCTGAGAGGGATGAGGTGGTACCTCAGAGTTGTTTTCATTTGCATTTCTTTAATCAATAGTGATCTAGAATATTTATATGATTATAGATGGCTTTAATTTCATAATCTGAACATTGTTCATATCATTTGATGATTTATCAGCTGGGGAATGACTTGTATTGTTACAAATGACACAGTTCTTTATATATTTTAGAAATGAGACTTTTATCAGAAACACTGGCTGCAAAATTTTTTTCCCATCTTTGTACTTCCCTTTTAATATTGTTTCTGCTGGTTTTGTTGGTGCAAAAACTTTTAAATTTAACATAATCAAAGTTGTGCACTTTGCACTTCATAATTTTCCCTAGTTCTTTGGCAAAAAATTCCTCCCTAAAAGGTAAACTATCCCTTGTCCTAATTTGCTTATGGTATCAACCTTTATGCCCAAATCATGTACCCATTTTAACTTTATTTTGGGATGGGAGATGTAGGTCTATGCAGAGTTTCTGACATTATTTTTCCAGTTTTCCCAGCAATTTTTGTGAAATAATGAGTTCTTATCCCAGAAGCTAGAGGTCCAGGGTTTACAAATCCTAAATTACTATAATCATTGATTATTGTGTCATGTGTATGCAATGTATTCCATTGATCCACTGCTGTGTTTCTTAGCCAGTACCAAATGATTTTGATGATTGCTGCTTTATAAGAGAGTTTTAGATCTGGTACTGCTAGACAATGATCCTTGGGATTTTTTTTTCATTAATATCCTTCATATCCTTGATCTTTTGTTCTTCCAGATGAATTTTGGTGTTACGTTTTCTAGCTCTATAAAATAATTATTTGGCAGTTTCATTGGTTTGAAACTGAACAAGCATTTCAATTTAGGTAGAATTGTCATTTTTATTATATTAGCCCATGAGTAACTGATATTTTCCCTAATATTTAGGTCTCACTTTATTTGGATGAGAAGCATTTTGTAACCTCAGTCATATAACTTCTGAATTTGCCTTAAGAAGTAGACACCTAAATATTTTATTTTGACCACAGTTATTTTAAATGAAAGTTTTCTTTCTATTTCTTGGTATAGCTCTGCCTGGTTTTAGTATCTAGAACAAGATGATCCATTCCAAAAAAACAAACAAACAAAAAGCAATCACTTCTTATCTAATCACCATGCTGCTGTCTCAAACCCAGGAAACCATCTTTGCCAATGTCTTCTCCCCTCTAATTAAAGGACTTAGAAGGTAGAGAATTGAACTTCTTCTAAAATGCTCTTTTTTAAAGTTCTTACATGTCTAAACTCCACTGAGCAAGATGCTCCCATGCAGTGAACACCTATCATATCTTCTCTCCTGCATGGTTTTCTTTCTTTTTTTTTTTTTTTTTCTTCTTTTTTTGGCGCAGTCTTCTTCTATTAGTTTAATTCCTTGAAAGCAGGAACTATTTTTTTTTGGTTTTGTTTTTTGTTTTTGTTTTGTTTTGTTTTGTTTTTTTTCTGAGGCAATTGAGGTTTAGTGAATTGCCCAGGGTCAAACAGCTAGGAACTGTTAAGTTTCTGAGAGCAGATTTGAACTCATTCCTCTTGACTTCAGAGCTCCTGCTCTATCCACTGTGCCACCTAGCTGCCCCTGTCTTTTTCTTAATTTTATCTTCAGAGCTTAATTTAGAGCACGTTGAGGTAATAGGTACTTAATAAATCTTTTTTTTTGATTGAATTGAGTTGTACCAATCAGAAATAAAGACAATGATTTTTAATGAGATTATTCTATAAACTATGATCCTGAAATGCATGCTACTTATTATGGGAAAATCATTATTTATTATATGGTTTCAATTATATATTATATATATAACATTCTTGTGTGGTTGTTATTGCTGTTTAGTCATGTCTGATTCTTCATGACTCCATTTGAAGTTTGCTTTTTTAAAAAGTATTCTTTTTAAATTTTTTTAATTTAAATTTTTAAAATATTTTAAAATACATTACCTTATTAATCACATTGGGAGAGAAAAATCAGGGCAAAAGGGAAAAACATGGGAGAGATTAAACAGAAAAAAGAGGCGAGCATAACCTGTGTTAATTTACATTTCTGTCCAAAAACTTTTGAGATTGCTTTGAATCGCTGAACAACTGAGAAAAATCATGTCTTTCATAGTTGATCATCACATATTCTTGCTGTTATTACATATAATATATTTCTGATTCTACTTGTTTTGATCAGCATCAGTTCATGTAAAACTTTCCAGGTCTTTCTAAAATCAGCTGGTTTATCATTTTTATAGAACATTAATATTCTATTATCTTCATATACCACAACTTCTTTAGCCATTCCCTATTGATGGGCATCTACTCATCTTCTAATTCTTTGCTATCACACAAAAAAGCTGCTACAAACAATTTTGCACATATAGGTTCTTATATCCCTACTTTATGATTTCTTTTGGATATAGACCCAGTAATGCCACTGCTGGGTCAAAGGGTATGTACAGATTTATGGCTTTGTGGGCATAGTTACAAATTGCTTTTCAAAATGGTTGGATCATTTCACAACTAATAATGCATTAGTGTCCCAATTTTGCCACATCCAATCCAACATTTATCATTATCTTTTCCTGTCATCTTAGCCAGTCTGAGAGGTGTGAGGTGGTACCTCAGAGTTACAGTTGAAGAGTTCTTTCTTTTTTCTTTTTTTTTTCCTTTTTATTGAAGCTTTTTATTTTTAAAACATATGCAAGTATAATGTTTTACCACTGATCCTTGGAAAACCATTTTTTTCCAACTTTTCCCTCTGCCCCCCCATCCCCTCCCCAGATGGCAAGTAATTCAATATATGTTTAACATGGTAAATATATATATATGTAAATCCAATATAGGCATACACAGTTATACAATTAACTTGCTGCAGAAGAAAAGTAATATCAGAAAGGAAAAAAATGAGAAAGAAAATAAAATTCAAGGAAACAAAAACAAAAGAAGTGAAAATGCTATGTTGTTGTAATATCCAGACTACCTTTCTTGAGGATCTCTGGATGGACCTAATTTGTCCTGTGAACCTAATCTATTCCACTGACTGCTCTATTTCTTAATCAGTATTAAATAATTTTGATGACTGCTGCTTTATAATATAGTTTTAGGTATGGCACAGCTAGGTCATGTTCATTGGCAATTTTTTTAATTAATTCCTTCAAATTCTTGATCTTTCCTTCTTCCAGATGAACTTTGTTATTATTTTTTCTAGATCTATAAAATAATTTCTTGGGAGTTTGATTGGTATAGCCCTAAATAAGAAGATCAATTTAGAAAGTATTGTCACTTTTATTATATTTGCTTGGCTTACCCATGAACACTTGATATTTTTCCAATTGATTAGATGTGACTTTATTTGCATGGCAAGTGTTTTTTAGTTATGTTCATATAGTTCTTGACTTTCTTTTGGCAGATAGATTCCCAAATATTTTATACTAATGACTTTTATTTTAAATGGAATTTCTCTTTATATTACTTGCTGCTGAACATTGTGTGTGATATATAAAAATGATAATGGTGTATGTGGATTTATTTTATACCCTGAAACTTTGCTAGAGTTGTGGATTATTTCTAGTAGTTTTTTAATTGATTCTCTAGAGTTTGCTAAGAATAACATTATATCATCTGATTATTTTGGTTTCCTAATTACCTACTCTAATTTCTTTAATTTCATTTTCTTCTCCTATTGCCAAAGCTAACATTTCTAATATAATATTGAATAGTAATGGTGATAGTGGGCAATCTTGTTTCACTCATGATCTTATTGGAAATGTTTTTAGTTTGTCACCATTTCATATGATGATATGTCAATATTGGGACCAGAAATAGCAACAGATGGTTTGGACTAAATAAGATTTATTGAGTTCAAAAGCAGAGAAGTTTCACATGACAAGGCAAAGACTCTCTGACTAAAAAGTACACAAGATTTATATAGATTTCAGTGAGTGGGAATAGGATAGGAGACAAGACAAAAGCTCAAGTCTGATGTAGTACAATAATCCTTTTATACAGCTTCCCAGTTAAAAGTTTCTGTCACTATGGAGTTTTGAAAAACTAAACTTTCTCAGAGTTACCAGGATACAAAGGTTTTTGGGTTATTTACGAGAATATAGATATTTAAACAAAAGGAATACTTCAAAATGAAGTAGCTCTGCACTCACATTAGACTAAATATGTGGCCATCCTAATTAATCATTCCTCTGAAAAAATCCTTTCCCAGATTGTAGGTCTCCTTGAAGTTGTCCTACCTCAGTTACTCTGCCCCAAAACCCCAGGCTATAATTATTCTCTCTTAATGTTTGATGAGATAAAGGTCTTATATCTTTAGGTTATAATCATTCCTTCTTAATGTTTGATAGGATAAAGTTCTATCCATTTTAGAATTATTAGAATCATTAGAATATCAATAACCTCTCCAGTATCTCCCTCCATTATGTCATCCTAGGTGCCTCCCTCCATTACGTCATCCCCATCCAGGTACCTCCTCCATTATGTCATTGTTCTTGTTATCCTATAACAGAGTCTTGTATTTGATATTCAGGGGTGGATACTTTGAGAAGAGAGTCTGATCCAGTCAATTGATTTACTCTCCAATAAATTAATAATCAAATTGTTCTCTAATCTCTATGCTGCATCAATTTCTCCAGCATTACAAGATTCTTTTAATCTTAGTGACTCTCTTTTGAGATTTTCTCCAATTTGTCCTATGTACATCTTGTTGGAACACAATCCTTTACATGTTTTCTTCTCTATTAAACTGCAAGGTGCTTGGGAATAGCTTGGAATAGAATCTTCTACGTTTAGCATATTACTGACACATAATAAGTCCTTAATAAATGTTGATTGACTTGATTTAACCTAAAAAAAGTGCATTCTGCTTAGGTTCAAGAGGATCATCTTGGTATATATATTTGAAGTATCATAACATTAAGAGAATACCAAGTTCTTTTGTGGGAGAACATAATTGTTCAATTCATGAAACAATCATGTAAAAGATATTTATCACAGGTCACAAAGGTTGCCATTTATTTCATTGAATGGCTCACAGACTTAACTAAATTTGACTAAGCAGGGCAGAATCATATATGATTAAGCAATCTGTTTCTGGATTGGGAGACTTGTAAAGTCTTAGGAGAGAAGAAGAGCAAGGGTGGGGTCCTTGGCTCATGATGTTGGAGTATGCCTTTATCTTACAGCACTCTAAAGTAGTTAGTTATAAGAAGAAAGATATCATAAAGTATGGTGAATGTTGAAAGAGACACCACATAGCATGAGGGAGAGGTTAAGGGAAATATATCATTATAGGGTGACTTAAAGGGGGCTCAGCAAAAATGGTGTGTGCCATAGGCAAATTTATAGGGGAAATTTAACCTCAGAAACATGGATGAGGTCATGAATGTTTTTTTTAAGAAGAAATCTACTTATGGGCATATCCCATGGCTGCTGCCCTCCTTTGAGTCAGTGTGCCATGGCACTCTGCCTCACATTGTGTTTCCCCTTCTACTTCTCATGCCAAATGATATCTCTCCCAATTTCACTATGCTTCTCAACCCCACTTCTCCTCATTATAGCTAGCTAGTCCTTTTGGGATACTATATCCTTTTTAAGAAGTTGTCTTTCATATGTTTTCCCAACTCTCTATAATATTCCTTCATTTTTCTGTAACCTATCACCCTAAAAAAGTTTACCTTTTGCCAAAGAGAATGGTCAATGTAAATTCGTCACATGACCAAACCCCAACTTTTGGCTCTTACTATAATCTGGTGTCTACATCACCCACATCACGTTGGTCCTCAAAACGCACCAACATGACTGTAATTTCTTGGCTGGACACAGCAGGGTGAGACTGCCCAAGATCCCTAGACAGAGTGAACCTCAGGGGATTAACATAACTTGAATTTCTGACTGGAAGATCTCTTGAGATGGTGGAGGGGAACAATTCCATCAATGTTCCAGTCTCTCTCTGCCAACATTACCCAGTTATTGAGGGCCTCATCAGTCTTTTTTGGGGGGACAGTTAGATGGCACAGTTGAAAGAGTACCAATCTTGAAGTCAGGAAGAGTTATCTTCCCGAATTTAAATCAGGCTGTAGCCATTTATTAGCTTTCGACTCTAGGCAATTCACTTACCCCTGTTTGCCTCAGCACCTACTCTGTAAAGTGAATTGGAGAATGAAATAATAACCACACAAAATCATTCCAGTATTTTTGCCAAGAAAACTCCAAATGGGATCACAAGAGTTAGGTACAGCTGAAACAACTCAATAACAACAGCACTTTTCTATAGGATGAGGCAGTTGGAAGTCCTGATAATTGTTCACATTTTCAGATTTAGTGGTAGAAAGACCTGAGTTCAAATCCTATAGTTAATTATATGACCTAAGTTAAGCCATTTAACTTTTATGGAACTGTTTCTTTATTTGTAAAAGTGGGACAGCAATAGTTCCTAACTCAAGGTGTTGTGATGAAGATCAAATGAGACATTAATGTAAAATGCTATATCAATGTATACAACTTTTGTGAAAGAAAAATTTTTCTTTCTACACAATGGAATATCTATTTTTCAGTAAACTACCTTTCATTTTATTATGCTTATTGTCCACTAGACATAAATGCACTTGATAGAGATTACCAGGCAACATCTTTTCTAACAAGCAAAATAGCTAACACTTTTAGAGCACTTTGAGCTTTGCAAAGCACTTTACACATATTATTTCCTTTGAACTTTACTAGCTAGAGTTGAATGACATTCTAGAAAGGTCACCTCATGATTTTTTATTCCCTTCCAAGTTAAGGCATTGTCTTGTTCTGGGAAAACAAAGCTTTTTCCCAAGCCCTCTAAGAGGACTAAGAGGTAATTATGTAGCAAAATAATCCATTTCTGGACACAAAACCCATGTATAGTTTGCTCCCACAGTACCAACTGAACTAGTCCACTTGAGGTAATTGATGAAGTCCTCCCAAAAGTGACTATGTTTCCTTCAATTATTCAAATGGAGAAGCTATAAAATTAAGAGGATGTCAGTTAGATCATAGAAGAGAAATTTAAATAGGCACACATCATTAAAGGAACAAAGAAGAGCAGAGAATAACTACCAACCTCTAAATACCCTCAGAAGTTAATTTAAGAAATACTCTAGAACATTAGGTTAATGTAGATTCTACTTGATGCTCTGGAGCATCAAGTTATGAATATTTTCACTGAGTTGTTTCTACAAAATGATCACCAGAAATGAAGAAATATGTGGGAGAGCTCATTTTAGAGTTCACAAAAATTCATTCTCATGTCATTTTAACATCAATAGATGTGACTAATCCTTTATTGATCAAAACCATAACTGACTAAAGTTAGCAGGAACTTAAGCTGCTTTCTTTGTTCCTCTTATTTTGAACAATGAGTCATCAGTCAAAAATAGGTACAATGTTGTAGTCATTGAGCAAAGTGAACTTTTAAATATGTATTGAAACAATTTAAAAATCAACCTTTCAAAAATTCTGTCAAACTTGGTATTTGGTGTCACAAGGGAAGTGGGGAGACAACTTTTTTATATTTGAAATCCAAGAGGATACAAAAAAATCTTGTATCTGAAAAAATTCTTTAAAACTGTTTATATTCTTGTTTGATCGTATGCATACAAACTTATGTTTCTGTGTAATTGATTAAATTTTATACTAGAATTTACTCAAAAGCAAAGTGCCTAGAGCAAAGTTTCCAGGATTCTTGGCACAGAGTTTCCATGTGGAGAATTGATGGAAAGATAAGAATCACTGATAATGAGATGACTTGAATTGTTTATAATCTGTACTAGTACACGTAGTAGCCATGTTAACTAGATCAAAGATTCATCCAAGTTGATGTTAATATTCTAAAGATTAATGTTTCAAAAGTTAGTACTGATGAAGATAGAACCCCATATTTTAGTTCATAAGATGTCAAGAAGTGGAATTACTGGGAGAAAATCTAAATTTTACAGTCTAAACTGTTCCCTGAAGCAGAGAGGAAGGAACACTGACTACCTTGGCTTTTTAAATATAATTGGGTGTTTCTCTTTAAGTAGGTCCTTACAACACATATTAAGTCTCATCTAACCAATTGGAAAAATATTAAATACTCTTGGATAGGGCGAGCAAATATAATAAAGATGACAATATTACCTAAACTAATGTATTTATTTAGTGCTATACAAATCAGACTCCCAAAAAACTATTTTAATAACCTAGAAAAAATAACAACAAAATTCATATGGCAAAACAAAAGGTCAAGAATTTCAAGGGAATTAATGAAAAAAAAAATCAAATGAAGGTGGCTTAGCTGTACCAGATCTAAAATTATATTATAGAGCAGCAGTTACCAAAACCATTTAGTATTGGCTAAGGAATAGATTAGTTGATCAGTGGAATAGGTTAGGTTCAAGGGATAAAACAGTCAACAAATATAGCAACCTAGTCTTTGACAAACCCAAAGACCCCAGCTTTTGGGATAAGAACTTACTGTTTGATAAAAATTGCTGGGAAAATTGGAAACTAATATGGCAGAAACTAGGCATTGATCCACACTTAACACCGTACACCAAGATAAGGTCAAAATGGGTTCATGACCTAGGCATAAAGAATAAAATTATTAATAAATTAGAGGAACACAGGATAGTTTACCTCTCAGACCTGTAGAAGGGGAAGGACTTTAGGACCAAAGCAGAACTAGAGATCAATACTGATCACAAAATAGAAAATTTCGATTATACCAAACTGAAAAGTTTTTGTACAAACAAAACTAATGCAGACAAGATTAGAAGGGAAGCAATAAACTGGGAAAATATTTTTACAGTCAAAGGTTCTGATAAAGGCCTCATTTCCAAAATATATAGAGAATTAACTCTAATTTATAAAAAATCAAGCCATTCTCCAATTGAAAAATGGTCAAAGGATATGAACAGACAATTCTCAGATGAAGAAATTGAAACTATTTCTAGTCATATGAAAAGATGCTCCAAGTCATTATTAATCAGAGAAATGCAAATTAAGACAACTCTAAGATACCACTACACACCTGTCAGATTGGCTAAGATGACAGGAAAAAATAATGATGATTGTTGGAGGGGATGTGGGAAAAGTGGGACATTGATGCATTGTTGGTGGAGTTGTGAACAAATCCAACCATTCTGGAGAGTAGTTTGGAACTGTGTTCAAAAAGTTATCAAACTGTGCATACCCTTTGATCCAGCAGTGTTACTACTGGGCTTATATCCCAAAGAGATTATAAAGAAGGGAAAGGGACCTGTATGTGCACGAATGTTTGTGGCAGCCCTTTTTGTAGTGGCTAGAAACTGGAAACTGAACGGATGCCCATCAGTTGGAGAATGGCTGAATAAATTGTGGTATATGAATATTATGGAATATTACTGTTCTGTAAGAAATGACCAACAGCATGATTTCAGAAAGGCCTGGAGAGACTTACACGAACTGATGCTGAGTGAAATGAGCAGGACCAGGAGATCATTATATACTTCAACAACAATACTATATGATGACCAGTTCTGATGGACCTGGCCATCCTCAGCAATGAGACCAACCAAATCATTTCCAATGGAGCAGTAATGAACTGAACCAGCTATGCCCAGAGAAAGAACTCTGGGAGATGACTAAAAACCATTACATTGAATTCCCAATCCCTATATTTATGCCCACCTGCATTTTTTATTTTCTTCACAAGCTAATTGTACAATATTTCAGAGTCTGATTCTTTTTGTACGTTTTGGTCATGTATACTTATTGTGTATCTAATTTATATTTTAATGTATTTAACATCTACTGGTCATCCTGCCATCTAGGGGAGGGGATGGGGAGTAAGAGGTGAAAAATTGGAACAAGAGGTTTGGCAATTGTTAATGCTGTAAAGTTACCCATGCATATAACTTGTAAATAAAAGGCTATTAAATAAATAAAAAATAATAAAAAAAAAAAGAAAGAAAGTTATATCCTGGGGGGGGGAAAAAAAAAAAAGTAGGTCCTTACAGTGCCACACCCTTGGTTGAGTCTCTGGTAGGATTCTTAGCTGAATTTTTTGCTTTGACAAAACCATCATAAATCCACCATTACTATATTCAATCAAAAAGCTAAGACATGATGCCAGCCTTGAGGGGAAATTTCTCCTCTAGAAGGACTTTTTAAAAAAAAGTATTATCTTTGAACAACCTTTCGAGATATTGATTTGCATTATCCTTAGACAAGTCTGAGACCTGATTGTCTATGTATTCCATCTAGATCCTCTTAAATCCCCACCTTTGAACTCCTTGCCACTTCCTCTCCTTCTTGATACCTCTCTCTGAGTTTCCACCTGATTTCCCTGAGAAATGTCCATTGTTGTCTTGCCCTCTAAAAAGACCTAGTTATGAGGAAGAGCTTTGCTAAATTCTTTTCAGGACTAAGCTTACAATGAGATTACTCTTTCTTTCCCTCCTCATGGTACCTTCCTTCTAATGGCATCTACTTACTACATCTAATTTGTTAGTCTACTAAATTCCTCTATGGATTTAATCTGCTAGCAAATGGATTTTTTTGCCAAAGAGAATGGCCATTGTGGATTTGTCGCATGTTTATTTTAAACTAGAAATTGCTAGCCTGACCTCATCATGTAGAAGATATTCAAAACCTCTCAGAATTTTCTGATATTTTCCTCTATATATTCTATATTCTAATGAAATGATTGTTCACTAATCCATACAATGTGTTTCTCCCTTTCCTGTCCACATGACTTTATTTATAGGACCCATTATACATTAATGAATTCTCAAGATTCTCTCACATCTATTCAACATTGACTGCTAAAATTAATCCCATAGTTGAAAACTAAATGTAAGCATATATATAATAGGGCTTCCTCACTCCTCTCCACCCTAAAGAATGCATATATGTGTTGTGCCACAATTCCCTTTTGATGTCCTGATCTAATTTCCCTAATTGTCCTATTTAGTTACTCTGCCTCTGGTTATAACCTTTCCCTCTTAATATTTGATGAGATAAGGTCTACCTCAGTTGCTCTGCCCCAAAACTCCAGACTATAATCATTCCCTCTTACATGGTTGATGAGATAAAGGTTTTATATCTTTAGGTTATAGTCATTCCTTCTTAATGTTTAATAGGATAAAGGTTTATCCATTTTAGATGTCATTAGAATATCAGTAACCTCTCTAGTACCTCCCTCCATTGTGTCATCCTAGGTGCCTCCCCCCATTAGGTTATCCCCATCCAGGTACCTCCCCCATTATGTCATTGCTCTTGTTATCCTATAAAAAAGCTTGCTCTCTGATACTTAGGGCTGGATTCTGTGAGATGATAGTCTCATCCAGCCCTGGGACTACATGGATCCATTTGGATCTCTCCATTTAATATCTCTCCATTTAATAAATTATCAAATTGGTCTCTAATCTCTGTCTTGCTCAGTTTCTCTAGCATTACATATGTTCAAAATATTATTATTTGTCTGAGTAACTATATCAATCTCTTTTTGAATAAATTATTTAGCTTTGATTCTATATCCTGCTAGTTTCTTTTCCCTTATAGTCAAAGTATCTTATTCCTGCACATTGTAATTCTAGGTACCCATCTTATCTTGCCATCCATCTCCTTCATGCCCATTCCATGGCAATCCCATCTGTGCCTAAGAAGAATATATCTCCTAGGGGCATCTTCAGGAAATTTCTAATGGCTGACAATATACCTTCTGATCACTAGGACTATATTTTGTGGTTTATCTACTTACTAGAAGCTCTCAATTGGATATCATCTTGCCCTACCTGATAACATATGGGTAGGCATTACTAGGGGAAAAATATTCTAGATAACAACTCTTTTGACCTGATCAAGGTACCTAATTAAAATATTACTTTCTTTTTAAGATCTTCCCTGATTATAATAGTCATAGCAAGAAATAACCACTCTGTTATGCATTTGATGATGACACATATTTCAATTTTTATAGTCATTAATATAATTATTAATCCTACTAGATTTTAAACTCCTTTAGGGAAGGCTTTGTGTTCATAACTTGTTTATAAGTTTATACATTTAAGTTTGAAAGTCACTTTGACCTCATCTTGTTGAGCATCCTTATTTTGTAGATGGGAAACTTAGGACAAAAGAATGGCATATTATTATTGTTATTATTACTGATAAAAATGACAGTAATTCAGCATCATGGCTTCTTCATTTCTCCTAAAGTTAAGGTATTTTATTCCAGAACAATTAACTTCTAGGTTTCTCAGCAATGACATCTATACCTGAATTCTTGTTGTTGTTTGTTTCTTCTCCTTCTTCTCTTCTTTATCCTGCTTCTCTTTCTCCTTCTCTTTTTCTTCTCCTCCTCTTCTTCCTTTTCCTCCTCCTCTTCTTCCTCCTCTTTCCTCCTCTTCTTCCTTTTTTCTTCTCTTCCTCTTCCTCCTTTTCCCCTTTCTCTTCCTTCTCCTTTCCTTTTTCTTCTTCCTCTTCCTCTTTTCTTCTTCATCTTCTTTGTCTTCTTCTTTGTCTTCTTTTATTTGTCTTCCTTTCCTTGTCTTTTCTTCTTCTTCTTCCTTTATTTATATAGTGATTTAAGCTTTACAAAGGGCAATACCATTATATTATTTTGCCCTCCAGCTACTTAGGAGCTAGGTGCTATTCCATTCTGCATTTTATAAATGAGGAAACTTAAGTAGATAATATATATATATATATATATATATATATATATATATATATATATGACTTGCTCACAGTACATAGCCTATAAGAACATTTGGATTTAAATCCAAGTCTTCTTAACTTCATTTCCAACATTTTCTCTATTGACTGAATTAATTAGCTATCCAAGATCAAACATAAAAAAAAGTAGGAATGGAATATGAATTCAGGTCTTCTAGCTTTGTATTGCATGTCCTTTTCCAATTCGTTATGGCACCTCTCATCACTATATTGGAGGCACTTAGAGTATTATCTTCTTAATACTAGATACTTTAAAATATATTAAGTAAATGCATGGTGTAAACCTAAAATAAATGGCAATAAAAAGCTTCTATCTAGAACGTAGACATTCTCTATCTATGCAAAACATTTAAAGTCATTTTCCTCCCTTGATCTGGACTTGTTCTTATGACAAAAGGATGTAGGAGGAGTGAATTATTATTCAAAGTAACATGGGAATTTTTTTCTCAACTCTACAAAAATCTTTATTTTCTTTTTTTTGAAAATGACACACTGAGAAAAACAGCAAAACTCTACAAAAGAAAATAAAACAAAACAAAAAAGAACGTTGTCATGTGCCCAGCAGAACACCAGGGAGGATTCAAAATATATAACAATTAATTACTAATGTATATGTATTATTAGAAGATATTTTATTCATGTATATCATTTTTTTTCTTTACTTACTTATAAATTGTTTGTTGGTTTCCTGCATTTATTTTATTCTTTTTTTCCCTTCTTATCCCCTCCACCATTCTCAAGCAAGCCATGTTTAAGAAAAGATATATTTATATATACATATGTAGATAAATATATACATTCACACATTCACAATAAACACATATTGCAATATACATACATAGCTTTCTTATCCCTGCTAACTTTTTAATTAAATTCTGCTCCCTAACTTGCCTTCCTATTACTTATGCTCCCCCCTCCCAAGGATCTCTATCTTGTCTTTTTCCCTTTCCTTTTGTTTCCCCATATGCCCATCTCTCCCCCTTATTTTTTTAATAAATTTTGCAGGGTGCTATAGAATATATGTAGCGTTGAACCCCATTCCCAATGTGAGTAGGTTTTCAGAACTATGACCCCTCCTGCCTCCTTTAATGCCTTTTTGTCTATTCTTCTTCTGCAACACATTCGTATGACATAATTACTGTTTTTACTTGAACTCTACTCCAATCTTTCCTTTGAGCTGCCCTATTGTTAATGCCAATCTTAAACACATGCTATATATTTCCCATGTTAAAAAAAAAACATAAAAAAATTTGTTTGTGGCAAGTTCCTTGAAATTGTTCTTTTATATTTACGTTTATATGTTAAATTTTGTGTTAAGTTTGGGTTTGGTTGATAGAAACTCTTGCAAATTTGCAAGTTCATTGAAGGTTTATTTTTTTCTTAATCAAAATTATAGATAAATTTGCTAGATATGATAATTTTGGCCACGGCCTATTTATTTTGATTGTCAGTAGATATGATTCCAGAACCCACAGTCTTTTATTGTAGCTGCTGCTAAGTCTTGTACAATTTTAATTGTAGCTGCAGAGCATTTGAATTGCTTTTATCTTGTTTGTTGCAAAATTTTCTCTTTGATCTGGGGTTTCAAAATTTGGCAATAAAACTTCTATTTGTTTTTCATACAGGATCTCTTTGAGGCAGTAATCACTGATTTTTTCTATTTTTATTTTCCCCTCACATTTTATCACTCCAGGACAATTATCTTGGATTATTTCCTGCATTATTGTGTCAAAGTTCTCTTTTTGATCACAATTTTCTGGCAGTACAATTATTCTTATATTTTATCTTTTGAATCCGTTTTCCAGATCTGTCATGTTTCTTATAAGATGTGTCATATTCTGTTGTATTTTTCTCATTCTTCATAATTTGTTTTGTTATTTCTTTATCTTTCTTACCTTCACTGGCTTCCCCTTGCCCAATTGTAATTGTCAAAGAGTTATTTGGATCTTTAAGACTCTGTCCCTTTTTTCCTAGTTGGTTAAATTTTTTTTCACAATCTTCTTTTTTTTCTTGGATTTTTTTTTTTAACATTTTCCTCAATATCTCACATTTAATTTAAATTTTTTTTTGAGTTTTCTATAAATTCTCCCTGGGCAGGAGCAATTTCAAATTATGCTTTGGAGTAGAAGTTGGTTTTTTTTTTTTTTTTTTTTTTTTTTTTTTTTTTTTTTTTAACTATCCTCATTTGAAGATAAACCCCAGTCTTCCTTGTTCACATAACGTTTCAGGGGTGGGGTAGGAATTTTTTTTTTAAATAACAATAATAGCTTTTTATTTTTCAAAATACATGCAAAGATAGTTTTCAACATTCACCCTTGCAAAACTTTGTGGTTCATTTTTCCCCTACTTTTTCTTCCAAATCCAGAAAGCAAGTAATGCAGTATAGATTAAACAAAGAACATGTTACTAAAAGATGCTTGGATATGTTTTATGGTCTGTTGTGATGAATATACATGGTGACATGATTGATGAAATAATAGATTTTTAAAATTCAGCTTTGTAGATCACATAGATCACAACTGGTATATAATGACAATTCAAATACGAGCACCCTAATTTATTTACTTGTTTTCTATTAGATAGACTTAGTTAATTGCAAAATCAATACATTTCTTCCATCTTCCAAATAAGACTATTTTTTGACTGATCTAAAATACTGACAAATCTTTTCTTTTACTTTCAAATTAGATTTGTTTTTATTTTATTTTTTATTTATTTTTATTTATTTAATAGCCTTTTATTTACAGGATATATACATGGGTAACTTTACAGCATTAACAATTGCCAAACCTCTTGTTCCAATTTTTCACCTCTTACCCCCCCACCCCCTCCCCTAGATGGCAGGATGACCAGTAGATGTTAAATATATTAAAATATAACTTAGATACACAATAAGTATACCTGACCAAAACGTTATTTTGCTGTAGAAAAAGAATCAGACTCTGAAACATTGTACAATTAGCTTGTGAAGGAAATCAAAAATGCAGGTGTGCATAAATATAGGGATTGGGAATTCAATGTAATGGTTTTTAGTCATCTCCCAGAGTTCTTTTTCTGGGCATAGCAAGTTCAGTTCATTACTGCTCCATTAGAACTGATTTGGTTGATCCCGTTGCTGAGGATGGCCTGATCCATCAGAACCGGTCATCATATAGTATTGTTGTTGAAGTATATAATGATCTCCTGGTCCTGCTCATTTCACTCAGCATCAGTTCATGTAAGTCTCTCCAGGCCTTTCTGAAATTATCCTATTGGTCATTTCTTACAGAACAGTAATATTCCATAATTTTCATATACCACAATTTATTCAACCATTCTCCAACTGATGGACATCCATTCAGTTTCCAGTTTTTAGCCACTACAAAAAGGGCTGCCACAAACATTCGTGCACATACAGGTCCCTTTCCCTTCTTTATAATCTCTTTGGGATATAATCCCAGTAGTAACACTGCTGGATCAAAGGGTATGCACAGTTTGATAACTTTTTGAGCATAGTTCCAAACTACTCTCCAAAATGGTTGGATTCGTTCACAACTCCACCAACAATGCATCAGTGTTCCAGTTTTCCCGCATCCCCTGCAACAATCATCATTATTTTTTCCTGTTATCTTAGCCAATCTGACAGGTGTGTGGTTTGTTTTTATTTTCAAAAATATATTTATTTTTCATGCACTTTGCTTTATAAATCATGTTGGGAGAGAAAAAAATCACAACAAAAGGAAAAGCAATGGGAAAGAAAAAAAAAAGAAAAAAGAAGTGAACATAGCATGTGTTGATTTACATTGAATCTCCATAGTTTTTTTTTGTTTGTTTGTTTGGTTTTGTTTTTTGTTTTTTGGTTACAGATGGTATTTTCTGTCAAAAGTCTATTGGGAGTGCTATTTGGATCACTGAACTACTTAAAAGTACCAAGTCTTTCATAGCTGATCATTGTATATTGCTGTGTGCAATGTATTCCTGGATCTGCTTATTTTGCTCAATATGATCAATTCATGCACATCTTTCCATTCCTTTCTATAGTCAACTTGTTCATCATTTATTATAGAACGATAATGATCCATTATCTTCATATATTACAATTTGTTTTTACATTCCCCAATTGTGGAATATCTATCCACGTCTTTGTTCCCACAAAAATAGTTGTTATATAAACATTTTTGCATATGTGAGTGCTTTTCCCTCCTTTAAGATTTCCTTGAAATATAGACCCAGTAGTGGCATTGCAGGGTCAAAATATACACACAATTTGATAGACCTTTGGACATAGTTCCAGATTGTTTTCCAGAATATTTGAATAATTTTACAAATCCACCCACAATGCATCAATGTCCCAGTTTTCTCACATCCTCTCCAACATTTATCATTATCTTTTCCTGTAATCTTAGCCAATCTGAAAGGTGAGAGGGGGTAACTCAAAGTTGTTTTAATTTGCATTTCTCTACTCAATAATGATTTAGAGTATTTTTCATATAATTATAGATAGCTGTAATTTCATCATCTGAAGCTTGTTTAATCCTATCCTTTGACCCATTTATCAATTGGGGAATAATTTGTATTCTTATAAATTTGACACAGTTTTTATACATTTTAGAAGTGAGACCTTTATCATAAACACTGGTTGTAAAGATTTTTTTGTCATCTTTGTACTTCCCTTTTATTCTTCTTTCAGCTTGTTTGTGTTTGTGCAAAATATTTTTTTTAATTTAATGTAATCAAAGTTGTCCATTTTATTTTTCATAATGTTCTCTAATTTTACTTTGGTCATAAATTTCTTTTTTCTCCAAATATCTGATAGATAAATTATACTTTGATCTCCTAATTTGTTTTTGGTGTTATTATTTATGTCCAAACCATGTATTTATTTTGTCCTTATTTTGGTATGAGGTATGAGATGTAGGGTGATGCTGAGTTTATGAAATATTATTTTCCAGTTTTCCCAATAATTTGTACCAAGTATGAATTCTTATTACAGAAGTTGCAGTTGAGTGTTTATCAAATACTAAATTACTATAGACTTTTATTATTGTGTTGTGTATATCTAAACTATTCCACTGCTCCACTACTCTATTTCTTAGCCAATACCAAATAATTTTGATGACTGTTGATTTCTTTTATACCTTCTTCTTCTTCTAGTACAATCCTTTTCAATCCCTTAATTTCTTTTTATTGGATATCTTCATATCAGAGTTCATTCACAACACATCCTCTATCTATTTGATGCCCCCTCTGTCTGCCCTCAAAACAGACACAAAAAGTTATATATATTGTTTTCTCATCTAGGAATATAAACAGTTACAGAATGTATATTTTCCCCTTATTTACCATTCTATGCTTCTCTTGAGTCTTGTGTTTGTAGATAAAACTTTCTGTTTAGTTAGGGATTTTTTTTCCCCATAGAAATGATTGAAAGTCTCTTACTTCATTGAAAATTCATCACCTACCCTGAAAGATGATGTTCAGTCACACTGGGTAGTTAATTCTTTGTGGTAAAGCTTGGTCCTATGCCTTCCATAGAATGGTATTCCTGGCCCTCTGATCCTTTATTGTAAAAGCTTCCAGTTCTTGAGTAATCCTGATTGTTTCACTTTTGATATTTGAATTGTTCTTCTCTGGCAGTTTTCAGAAATTTTTCCTTGAGGTTGTAGTGTTGGAGTTTTGCAACAATGGGTTTTCCTTATATCTTTCCAAAAGTGATCGGTTGATTCTTTCAATGACTATTTCTGTTTCTAGAATATTAGGGCAGTTTTCCTTTATTCTCTTGAAGAATGTTATCCAGGCTCTTTTTTAGGTCATGAGCTTCAGGGAGACTAATAATTTTTTGAACTGGCTCTTCTGGGTCTATTTTCCAGGTAGGTTGTTTTTCCAGTCAGGTATGTCACATTTTCTTCCTTTTTTCCTATTTTTTTAGCTTGTTTGATTGATTCTTCATGTCTCAGAGTCATTAGCTTCCATTTGTTTCATTATAGTTTTTAATGTGTGATTTTTTTCAGTTAGCTTTTCTATCTCTTTTTCCATTTTGCTAATTCTAATATTGAAGTTGTTTTCTTCAAACAATTTTCTCTTTCTTTTGCATTTTTTTGCATTTTGTTAATTGTATTTTTTAAGGATTTGCCTTCCTTTTCCAAGCGATAGACTCTCTCTTTTCTCATGTCTTTTTTCATTTTTTTTTCTTTTACATCTTTTATTTGCCTTTTACATTGTTTTATGAACACTTTCAAGAAGCTTCTTTGGGCTTAAGACCTCTTCTTGTCTGAGTTAAGTGTGTTGGTCTTCCCTCTCAGCAAAGTACTTTTCCATGGGCAATGTTCTTTTCTGTTTCTTGCTCATTTACTTTCTTTTTATTTTGCTATTTACGCTTTTGTTACTTTTATGGTTGAATTCTAGTCCTGCAGTAAAGGGGCTCCTGTTGCATGTTTCCTGTGCAGCTCTAAACCTTGACTTTAAGTAAAGGACCCCATATGTTTTCAGGTATTGGTTTGCTTGCTCTTTCTATGAAAAAGCCTGGTTTCTCAGAGTTTGTCTTCTGAGCAGGGACTAGAGACTGCCCCTCTAATCTGCCCCTCTACTGAGCCAGGACTGAGAGTCTCAGTTGCTGAATTACTGTAATTAAGACCTTCTCAATGACTTTCCCAGAGTCTAAGTTGAACTGAACATCCTTTTCATTCCAGTGATATTGACCTTTATTGAAGTTTTTCTAATCTACTTTGAACTGGAGAGTGGTTTCATTCTATCAGACTATTCAGAGACATAGTTTCATTCATTTTTGCAGGAAACTGGCAGAGCTTGAATAGATTCCTGACTTCACTTTATCATCTTGGCTCCATCCCTGAAATCTCTGACAAATCATCTTAATTGCACTATAAGTATTATTCTCAGTTCCTGATTGTTAGATATGAAACAAAGAATTTAATTATTTCTATCTCTAGATATAGAATAGCTATATTTTAAAATTTGGTTTTGTTTTGGTTTGATTTGTGTTTTTTTTTTTTTCTGGTATTCTCATCATCTCACATATACACATTTTCCTCTAACATGAACATCAAAAAACAAGAAAAAAGTGAATAGCTCTAGCAATAATTTTTCAATTGCTAAGCTCTTATGAGTAAGAGTCCCTTCTGTAAAAATTGTGGCAAAGAGAATACATACATCAATACAAAGCAGTAAAAGGAGAATACATATACTGATACAGAGAAGTAAAGAAATATATTTAGAGAGCAAATATGCTTTCTTACAGGATGAGTTATACTCTGATGGCTTTTTCTTACCTTAGTTACCTTAAAGAGAATTTCTCTACTTCACTGTGTAGCATGAATAACAATCCATCTAGTCAATTCAATTCAACACACATCTATTAATTATCTACATTGTGCAAGGCATTGTGTTAGGCTCTAGCCATATGAGTAAAAACAGGAAAATAGTTCCTATTCTCAAAAAAAAATTATATTTAAGGTCCACTTTTCTCTACTACCATTTTTCATCTTCATCTTCAGTATCTCATTTCCTGTTGATTCCTTTACTTGTCATAGCATACAACATTATAGCTAGAAAGAATCATCATTTAGAAAGTTGGCAGGATTTGGTGTTTTAAGGAACCAAACAAAAGCAAAAGAAAAAGGCAGTCATCACTCTTAAATCTTTATAATGGGAATGTGGTTGTGGTTATTCTGGCCTAATCTTACACTGTTTACATTTAGGAATGAATATCCCTTTTAATGACTCTTATTCTGTAAAGAATTTTTGGGAAGATACAATAGAGAAAGGGAATATGTATTTATTATTTGCTCACTACCTGTGTGAAACTAGAAAAGTTACTTAAACTATTCCTCAGTTCCCAAATGACACATCTGCAGGGTTGTTTGAATACCAAATCAGATATTTGTAAAAGACTTATCAAAGTGTCTGGCACATGGTAAGTGCTTTATATATGCTTAATACCTTCATTCTTGCACCTATATTACCTCAGTCTCTGGTGGGGAGGAGAATTATGTTTATAGTTTAACTCAGTTTTTATATAGCAATTATCAAGTTCATATATAAAACTCCAAATCTCTAATGGTTTCTTCTTGCCTATGCATACAGGCCATGTTCCTCAAGGTATTGATGCTGGCTAGCAACATCAGAGCTGGCTGATACATATTTTTGGGGTTCTGGGGCTCCTTATCGATATCCCCTTAACTCAAAGATTCCACTTCATCTACCTGGGATGAAAAAAGAAAGTATGTAAAAGCAAAATGGCAGATCCATTTCTTAGGTGCCTTATGGCCTGGGGAATAGTTGGAGAGAAGACATCTTACTCTTCTACTTACAATCTCTGGTTGAAAGAGTTACCTCACTCCCTTACATGTAAATGATACACATCCTTTTGAAGACACAGTTCTAATTACATAGTCATGAAAATGACTGGAAAAGGGCTTTTTTAAGCCTCACGGTAGGCTATATTGAAGCAATTCTACATGTTCTGATCTGTACAATTCTCCTAGAAGCAACTCCCTAGCAATTTCCATGTGGTTCACTCTATTTTAGCAATTCCAAGGGTTTTACATATTCACCAGATATTCATTGCATATAGATGAAGAAACAAAGATCCAAAAAAGTTAATTGACTTGACTTGCACAATGGCACTTAAGCAGTAGGTTTTCAAGAAAATGGCAGGGGAGGAAGGAAGGTAGGAAAGAAATAAGAAAGGAAGGAAGGAAAGGAAGGAAAGAAAGAAGAAAAGAGGGAAGGAGGAAGAGAAAAAGGAAAGAAGGGAAGGAGAGAGGGAGTAAGGAAGAAAGGAAGGAGGGGAAGAAGAAAGGAGGGAAAGAAGAAAGGAGAAAAGGAAGGAAGAAGGGAAGGAAAGAAGAAAAGAGAGAAGGAAGAAAAGAAGGAAGGAAGGAACAATGGAAGGAAAAAAAAGAGGGAGGGGAAAAAGAGAGGAAGGAAACAAATACAAAACTGAATTGAATGATATTACTTCCCAGAGTCTCCAGACAGGAAACATGCTGGCTTTGTCCTATTGTTTTATATGTTTAACCATTCTTCCAATGAGTGAGATCCTTCAGATTATACTGCAATGCACATGTTATTGTTGTTACTTTCACTAAACAAACAAAACCTTCAATCCATGAGACTCCATATTTACAAAATCTCTCTCTGTCTGTGTGTGTGTGTGTGTGTGTGTTGGTATAGGGGAGAGGAAATTAGAACATTATTTTTATTTAAAATAAATAGGAAATTTTCTCAGCAAATCCAAATAAACAGAATAATCGATAAACATTTCTTTAGTGCTAATCATGTTCCAGGCAAGTCCTTATGTGCCAGTCACTGAGAATACAAATAAAAACAGAAAGAAAAACACTCCCTGACTTCAAAGAGCTTATATTCCAAAAGAAAAGACAATATATTAAAGGAAGAGGGTGGGCATGGAAGAGAAAGTCTGCAGGGCAGCCTAGAGAAGAATAAGGTATAGTTGACTTGGATATTCTCCAAAGACTATGGCAAGAAACTTTCAATCAGAGAGAGAGAGACCTTAGCAGCTGAACGAATTTTCAATATGTGAAGTCCATAGCTGCTGGAAAGTTTCAGAATGAAGTGGTTTCTGTGGTAATAGAGTCCAGAATACAACCTAGAGAGAAATGAAGAATGAATGCAGACTGCTGATTTTCATACCAAGTAAAACCATAACTATATCTTGATTGAGAAAATAATAATAACCTGAAAAAATAATAACAATTTTACTTTTGAATAAACTTGTTTTAAATAGCAGATAACCTTGCACTTCTAATGATTATATTTTTATACATTTGTTAAATCTTTTGCAGCAATGTTCCTATGGGGATTTCCTTGTGGGGTCTCTTTCCAAAGGTGATAGATGGATTTTTTAAATGAATATTTTCCTCTCTGTTTTTAGAATAATAGAGCAGTTTTCCTTAATGATCTCTTGAAGATTGATATCCAGGCTCTTTCTTTGATCATGGTTTCAGGTAGCCCAATACTTTTTAAATTGTCTTTTCTGGATCTATTTTTCAGGCCTGCTATTTTTTCAATGAATATTTCACATATTCTTTCATTTCCTCATTCTTTTTAGTTTGTGTTATCGATTCTTGGTGTCTCACAAAGTCATTAGCTTCCATTTCCCATGTTCTTGTTTTTAATGTGTGATTTTCTTCAATAATCTTCTATATCTCTTTCTCCATTTGATTTAATCGACTAAGGAGTAGTTTTCATCATTTTTTCCCTTCTTTTTCCAAACTGTTAACTCTCTCATGCATACATTTCATTTCTTTTCTCAATTTTTTTTTTTAATCTCTCTCATTTGCTTTTAAAGTCTTTTATGAGCATTTCCAAGAAGCCACTTTGGACTTGAGACCAATTTATCTCACTCTTTGGGATTTTTTCTATGCATATTCTGTCCTTCTCTTAGTTTGTATTTTGGTCTGTCCTATCATTATAGTAGCTTTCTATGCTCAAGATTTTTTTCTGTTTCTTGCTTATTTTCTTTCCTTGTATTTCCTCTTTTTTTTTTTTTTTTTTTTTTTTAACTTTTAAGGTGGAGCTCTGCCCTGGGGTAAAGGTGGCTCTGTCCCAAGCTTCCTATGTAGTTCTGACTCTTGACATTGAGCAAAGGGACCCTTTGTGTTTACCGGGGGGGGGGGGGGGGGGTGGGGGGTAGCTTTACCTGATCATTTGGTGATAACTTGGTTCAGTCTTTTTGCTGATATTTTATTTAAGATTTTTGTACCAATGTTCATTAGGGAAATTGGTCTATAATTTTCTTTCTCTGTTTTGACCTTACTTGGCTTAGATATCTGTGCCATCTGTGTCATAAAAAGAATTTTATAGGACTCCTTTCCCTGTTCTTCCAATAGTTTGCATAGAATTGGAATACATTGTTCTTTGAATATTTGGTACAATTCACTGGTAAATCCATCTGACCCTAAAAATTTTTATTTAGGAATCAGATTAATGGCTTGTTCACTTTCTTTTTCTAAAATGGGACTATTTAAGTAACTTATTTCCTTCTCTGTTAATCTGGCCAGTATATATTTTTGTAAGTATTCATTCATTTCACTTATATTATCAGATTTATTGGCATACTGTTGGGTAAAATAGTTCCTCATTATTAATCTAATTTCTTCTTCATGGGTGGAAAATTCACCTTTTTCATTTTTGATACTAACAATTTGATTTTCTTCTTTCCTTTTCCTAAACAAATTAATTAAAGATTTGTCTATTTTATTGTTTTTATTTCACAAAATCAAATGTTAGTTTTGATTATTATTTCAATAGTTTACTTACTTTAAATTTTATTGTTCTCCCCTTTTATTTTCAGAATTTCAAAATTGGTATTGAAATGGGGGTTTTTAATGTATTCTTTTCCTAGCTTTTTTTCATTGCTTGCCCAATTCATTGATCTTGTTTTTCTCTACTTTATGCAAGTAAGCATCTAGCGATATAAAACTTCCCTTAAGAATTCTTTGGTTGTTTCTCATAAATATTGATATGTTGTCTCGTTATTGTCATTCTCTTGAATGATTATCAGTTGTTTCTCTGATTTGTTGTTTCATCCACTCATTCTTTAGGATTAGATTATTTAGTTTCCAATTAACTTTTTTTCTATTTTTCCTGGCCCTTTATTACATATAATTTTTACTACATCATGATTGGATGCATTTGCTATCTCTGCCTTTCTGTATTTGATTGTAAGGTTTTTATGCCCTAAGACATGGCTAATTTTTGTGTAGGTTCCAAATACTACCAAGATGAAAAAGAATAT
This sequence comes from Sarcophilus harrisii, assembly GCF_902635505.1. Classification (NCBI taxonomy): domain Eukaryota; kingdom Metazoa; phylum Chordata; class Mammalia; order Dasyuromorphia; family Dasyuridae; genus Sarcophilus; species Sarcophilus harrisii. The sequence goes on along the minus strand of NC_045426.1, from coordinate 598,255,761 downwards.
TCCTTTCTGTCTCCATTCATTTTTCTTCAAAAGTTTATTGTATATTATTTCTCTAAAATTCTATTTACCACCTTAATTTCTTTTTCAAATGCCACATTAATTTCATTCCATTTTATGGTTCAATTAATATAATTCTAATAGAGTAAAGTTGAAATATCTCAATAGTATAATTTTGCTGTACAATTCTTTTTGCAGTTCTCGTAATTTCTCTTGTAGTAATTTGGATGCCATTCACTTGTTGCGTGTATGTTTATTATTGATATTACTTCATTATTTATGGCATTCATTAGCAAATGGTAGATTCCTACCTCATCTCTTTTAATTAGATCTATTTTTGCTGTTGTTTGACCTGAGATCAGGGTCACTACCCCTGATTTTTTTTTTACTTCTGATGAAACACAATAGATTCTGCTACAGCCTTTTACCTTTACTCTGTATGTAGCATTCTGCTTTAAATTTTCTTCTTATAAACAACATATTGTAGGATTCTGGCTTTTAATCCCATTTCTATTTACTTCCATTTTATGGCAGAATTCATCCCATTCATATTCACAGTTAAAATAGCTAACTGTATTTCCTACAATTTTGTTTCTCAAAAGTTATATTTTTCTCTTTCCTTTCCCCCTTTTCCTCCACTCCACTGTTTTGCTTCTGATCACCACCTCATTCAAACAGTCATCCTTTTTTACAGATCCTTTCCCTTTGTTGTCCCTTTCCCCTTTTACTTCTATTCTCCCTTCTATTAAGCCTCTCCCTTTTCTTTCCCTTGTTCCTTCCTACTTCCCTACAGGGTGAGACAAGATTCTCTATGAAACTAAAAATTTTAAGGTTTACACAATGTTCATCTCCCTTTATTCTTTCCCTCAATTGTAATAGGTCTTTTTTGCCTCTTCATATTATGTAAATTTCCCCTTTATACCTACCCTTCCTTCTTTCTATACAGTTCCTTTCTACTCCTAATTTCTCTCTTATATCTTCGCAATAAAGTCAAATTATATCGTCTTCTCATATAGGGATGTAAACTTTTTAACTTTTTTTTTTGTTTCCTGTTTATCTTTTCATGCTTTGCTTTGATTTCTCTGTTGGAAGATCAAATTTTTTATTCAGCTCTGGTCTTTTTTCAAAAATAAATGAAATTCACTTATTTTATTGAATGTCTATTTTTTTTTCCCCTAAAGCATAAAAGTCCTTTATCCTTTGAAAAATGATATTCAGGACTTTTATTCCTTTAAAGTAGAAACTGCCATGTTCTGGCTAATCCTAATTGTAGCTCCTTGATATTTGAATTGTTTTTTTCTGGCTACTGAGTTTTTTAAAGTAAAATATTAGGTTTTATATTTATTACTGTTAAATTATATACTTTTAAAATTCAGGCCAGTGCTCTAATCTAATAAGTAATTCTTTTAATTCTAAGTGTATATCAAGTATATTTCTCAATTTTGTGTTATCTCTAAGGAGAATTATATTTATGATTTTATTCAATATTGATTTAAAAATATTGCTTAGCATTTGTTTGGAGATCTCTTTTAAGTCAGTACCCAATATGAACAATAATTCTGAATCCAGTCAGTCAGTCTGTTCTGCATATTATCTTCTAATTGCATGAGAGAATTCATCAAAAAAATTCTATATAAAATTTATCAAAGTTTTTGTCCTAGAGTCCTTGTTTAAAAAAAAAGAAAAAAAAAAGAAATAAGGTTAATCTGGTTTGACCTGCTCATAGTGAAGACAATCAGCCCTTATATTCACTGTTTGTTTTTTTGTTTTTTTCCTACATGTTTACTACTGTTTATATTTAACATTGTGGTCACAAATTCAAGGATTTTGCCAAAATTGAAGTTGAGTTCCCCATACTGAAATTTTTAGATTTTGTTATCTTTCCCTTTTGAAAAGTAGAATATTGTCCTGACTTTAATATTAAAATGCCCTTTTTGTTCTTCTGGATCTTTTAATTATATCACTTACAGTGACATCCATAATATTTGATGGTTATTTTAGTACCTAACGCTATAGTCCAGGAGAAATAATCTCATTGAAGGGAAACTGGGTTCCCTTACTATCTTTTCACTTTAAGTATTAACTCCTTACCTATTATCTACATTTTTAAATTATAAAAAAAAGTCAAAATCAAATTCACAGTTGGTATTCCTTATCATTGCTAGAACCTTGTTGGTACTCTTGGATTCCAATATAGTTTCATCTATCATTTTGCCTTATAAATTGGTGATAATGGAGGTTGAATAAGGAAGACATCACATTTCAAAAAGAATCATTTCAGTAGAATACAGTGCAGAGATAGGGCAAAATGGCAGCTAAGTTTCAAGGTTTCATCACATCATTCTCAGGGCTACATTTGATGCTAATAGCTTTTTAAATAAATGTACTTCTAAAAGAAAGGGAAAGAATGAGGTAGAGATATCAATGAAGGCAAGATTAAAATCCAACCTAATACAATAAAAAAAATTCATCCTTTGAAATCCTGAAATGCAAGTTCCAGAGTCTTTTTTATGTGATGAGGCTGTGTTCTTGAAATTGTGGGAAGTACCTACAAAACCAAAAGCATTATCTAGTCTTTTGTACACAGTACACAGAAGAATTGGACAAGAAAAGAGTAGAATTTTGTTCTTTCATATGTATGTCAATTGCTCTTAATTTTAATATAATTTTATGGAAATTGATGTAATTGCTACTATATTTGAACTTAACTGTGGAACAATGAATAAAGCAATGCTGGACCCAAAAAGAAAGCAATATGAACAATAGGTGAAGGGTAGCCAATGAATTACATGCCAGGATTGATATTTTGTGTCATAAATTTAGAGTGCAAATGAACTTTAAATTATCTCAGATCTCATTTTACAGAGGAGGAAATTTAAATCCAAAGAAATAAACTTACTTTTCCAAGGTCATAGAGACAATATTAAAGGTGGAATTTAGGGATAACACCTCTGAATCCCAAGCCAACTTTCCATTGTATTGTACCAAAAAATTAGATACATAGGGGAAAAGAAAGCAACCAATAATTAATGTTCTATAGCTAACTGTTTTAGGGTGCTGATTGTTGATAAAACCACTGTATTACCACTCTACCACATTATCATTCTATATTCATCTGTAGCAGTGGGCTTAACTATGCATCTGTCTTCCTGTTTTTCCCAATATAGCTCTTTTATTAAAAAAAAATTCCTTAGACTTCTTTATAAGATTTAGTTTTTACTGAGATTTTGCATTTTTATGCTTTTAAGAAAAATCTCAAAAAGATTTGAACCAAGTACCCTACTTTCACTGAAGAAGTCTCCAGTGACCAGGAAATTAGGTGAGTATTTTAATAGACAAACAGGGAACTTACTTTGTTAAGAGCTAAACTAGTAACCTTTCCAGGCTGAAATGGAACAGATATTAGGAAAAGAATCTCCTCCATCCCCAGCCCTACATTGGGCGCCAAATGTGATGACCGCGTTAGCACCCTGGATACTTTAGAATCAGCCAGAGTCAGGATAACCAATCTTTATTCTTTTTCAAAGCCAGAGGAGAGAGTGTGGACACAGGAATCTCCTCTTTCTTCTCCTGCTCTGAGCCACCTCTCTCATCCTACTCCACCCTCTAAATCCTGCCTCAATCTCTCTATACCCAACAGATCAAACCTGCACAGAGTAGTGGGCAGGGCTCTTCTTTCTCCAAGTATATGCTAATAGAGTATTGTCCAAATGGTAATTAGCCTTAAATGCTTGGACCTCAGTGCATCAACTCAATATCAGCCCATGGCAGACTGGAAACAAAAAAGAGAATCTATCAAATGAGGCATTGCTAAAAATATTAATTTTGATTTAATTTAAAATGGTTAAAATAGGAACTTCTGGTCAAGATGGCGGCGAGGAGGCACACAGCTGTGTAAGCTCTGCATTTTGTCTCAGAATCCATCTCATTACAAGCCTCTGAATTAATGCCTGACTGAAAAAAAAAAAAACCACAAACAGTTACACTGGGAAATGAATGTAAACTGTTTGCATTTTTGTTTTTCTTCCCAGGTTATTTTTACCTTATGAATTCAATTCTCCCTGTGCAACAAGAGAACTGTTTGGTTCTGCACACATATATTGTTTCTAGTATATACTGTGACATATTCAACATATATAGGACTGCTTGCCGTCTAGGGGAGGGGGTGGAGGGAGAGAGGGGAAAAATCGGAACAGAAGTGAGTGCAAGGGATAATGTTGTAAAAAATTATCCTGGCATGGGTTCTATCAATAAAAAGTTATTATATTAAAAAAAATAAAATTATATTAAAAATTGTTAAAATAAATTATTGTAGATAAATAAAGCAGAATATTTGTTGTTGTTCAGTTGTCCAATAAAACCTGATTCTTCAGGACCCATGAAACATAACATACAAGTCTTTCTATCCTCTACTATGTCCCAAGATTTGTCCAAGGTCAATTTGCACTGCTTCTATATCCCCAGTCTTCTTTTGATTTCAATCCGTCCCAACATGTTAGGGTCTTTCCCAATGTGTCCTGCTTCACAAAGTATTGACTGATTTGACTTTTTTGCTGCTCAGGATAGTCTCAAGTCTTCTTCAGCATGACATTTTCAAATATGTGGATTTTGCAGAACTCAGATTTCACCATAGTCTATCTCTCACAGGTATACATTACTCCTGGGAAAAACAACAAACAAACAAAAACAGTTCTGATTATACAGACCTTTGTCAGCAAGATGTTGCCTCTACTTTTTGGTACGCAGTTTATATTTGTCAAAGTTTTTCTTCCAAGGAACAAGCATTTATTTAAAAGAATTCATGGCTGCAATTTCCATCTGCTGTGATCTTTAAGTCCAAGAATATAAAATCTGACCCTTCTTTCATTTCTTCTCCCTCTATTTGTCAGGAAGTGAGAGGACTAATTGTCAATGCTTGTTTATTTTGTTTGTTTGTTTTTAATGTCAAACTTCAAGTCAGCTTTTACATTCTTTTCTTTCACCACCATGAAGAAGCTTCTTAATTCCTCACTTGCTCCCATCACTGTACAAATTATAAAAGTGACAGATTTAAAGAAGGCTACAAACCAAAACAAAACACAAGAAAACAAAACAAAAAATGAGCGAGGTAGCTCGGAGCAGAAGAAAGAAGAGATTCCTGTGTCCATACTCTCTCCTCTGGCTTCAAAAAAGAATAATTGCATAGAGAGGTGAACAAAACAGAAAACAAAAATGCAATGATTGCAATGATATAAAAGAAAACATAGTTGAGAAGATATCTAAGATTAATCCAGGCATTTCATTGCTAAGCCATCACAAAAATAAATTGAACAAAAGTGTTTCTTGCTTTCTTTTTACAATTAAAAATAAAATATAGTTCATTCAACTTTGGGCACACTAATGAGATTTAAGGATTGAATATATTTCATTAATCATTTTATGATAAAGGTGTTTATGTTTTATTTTGTTTTGTCAGTAAAATCAGAGGAAAAAATGGGATAATGGTACTTCCCTTTTAAAAACACAATATTTTATATGCACCATGGAAACTTTTTAGTTCTAGAAAGTTCAATGCATCAATAAGAGCAAAAAAGAGTGAAGCATAATAAGTGCAAGCACAAGGACTGACTGAGAAAAAGTGCCATTTCAGTTGTGCCTAATAGTCATAAATTTTTCATGAGTTTAGCTGGTGCATATTATTTATTTATTTAGTTTTTGCAAAAGTAACCTGGAAAAAAGGTAGTACATTATTTATCCCCTTATTGGATTCTTCTTTTTTTTTTTTTTTTTCCTTTTTTGGGTCAGACTTGTGATTTCATCTCTGTGGTGATCTCCCTATGTAGAATTTCTTAACATAGTTATAGATCAGCAACTAGTCTGTAACTTGTAGAGTTTATGTTTTTTATAAAATTTTTTTAAAATCTAAATTTATTGGATATCTCTCACATACCTCTTTCACAACCATACATATTTCAATACTGACATATAAATATAGGAACATATGAAGTATCTCTAATTTCGTCAACAAAGAGAAGCACTCTCCATGTGGGGACTACCTCCATCAAGTCAGATGATTTTAACTCCTCAATGACTAATTACACAAATCCTAAGGAGATGTCAGATATATATGCAGATTAATTAATTTGCTCAGAGTCACACAGATAATAGTGAAGGATACTGAATCTAACAGAATGTTAGGATCATGGATTAAGAGCTAAAAGAGATCTTAGAGGCTATCTAGTCCTATTCTCACATTTCATGGAAAAAGCAAGTGATAATCAACAATTTTCCCAAAGTCCCATGGTAATAAGCATCAGAAGCAGAATTTGAGTCCAGGTTCTCTGACCTGACTTTCTGGATTCAAAGTCCAAATCTTTATTTACAGTATCAATGATTGCATTTGAATATTCAACAAGGGTAAACTGGAAAATTTTAACAACAGATTCTGGAAGTGGCAAAGGGAAAATTTCACATGACCCTTTTAAGAATAATTTTCATTATTGACATTTTCCATTATTTTCTTAGATATATGAAATTGACAAAATAATAAGGCAGGCCCTGGCTTGTAACACTTACTGATTCCTAAGGTATTATATTCACACTGAAAATTTAACCATCCAAGCTGAAGAACAGATCTGATATACACACATGCATATCTATATCTATATCTATATATAATACATATATATGTATTATATATATAGATAGATATTATATATAGAATATATAGATATTATATATATATAGATATAGATATAGATATGTGTGTATATATTATAATATGTATGTAGGCATATAATATATTAAAATCCCTTTAAAGTATCACAGTCTTATATTATATATGTATACAACATTATATTTACATTAAAATAAGGAAACATCTATTTATTAAATACTTAAAATATACCATTAAATTGTAAACTCTTTAATTAGATTAATGATCCTTGAGGAAAGGAATTGGCACTTTTTCATATCATTATAAATTTTTAATATTATAGAAAGGTATATTGTTATTACTGTCTCCATTTCATAGTTGAAGAAATTGAAGCAAATATGTTCAATGACTTGTCCAGGATCACATAGACAGTGGTAAGTATCTGAGGTCAATCTTGAACTTAGGTTATTACTGACTCTAGGGCCAACCTTAATATATTCCTCTAAACTAGAAAACGGTTTTTGTTTATTTATTTTTTGAGTTTGATTTAGATTTAGAAAAAATAAGCCCATGATTTTTCAAAGAATTTGTCTTTCACATTATTGTACAGATATATACTGAAACAACTGATTATAAAGTGTATCATATTTCCGAGCTGATTTGTGTTTTTAAAATAAAGGCAAAATATCTTAACATATTAATGTGAAAACTTTTAAAAACAAATATTATTATGGTAGAAAATTTAATATTTTAATTTGGATTTTTCATACATCAAAATATTTTTCATTTCTTAAGTTTTTTTAAGTGACTTAACCATTTTAAGTTAATCACATTGAGCAAGTGATTTGAACTGTCTGGAACTCTTATTTTATTTGATTTGATAAATCCTCTTCTAGTTCTTAAAAAAATGATTAACTACATTGATACATTAGCTTTTTCTTCAAGATATTTTAAAAAATATATCACTTTATATTCGTTTATTTGGAAATGTATGATCATGAAAGAAGTTGAAATTTCTACTACTAGGTACTACCAATGAATGCAATACAGAGATTCATTGACAGTGAATTATTTAACTTGAAAAGAGTTTAAGTCAAGACTAAAGTGGAGGGAGATTTTTTTTGTCTTCTTACCGATTGTGCACACAATAAAGGCTGTGAGACTGAAATGCAACAAAATATATTCTGTTTTATTGCCACTTATATTACTTTTGGCCTAAAATTAACACCAAGAAAACAGAGATTCTCCATTAGCCAGCACTGCACCATTTATACACAGCACCATTGGTTACAACAAATGAAGAAATTTTGAATATTGTGTCTAAGTTCACTTACCTTGGAAGTATGCTTTCTAGCAATGTACACATAAATGATAAGGCTAATATACATATTGTTAGAGCTAGCTCATTGCTTAGGAAGCCCTGAAAAACCTATGGGAGAGAAGAGGTATTGGACTTCCTACCATACTTAAACTTTACCTATTGTGTAGACCTTACAGAGCTTTGATACTGACCTCATTGTTGATTGCCTAAGAAATCTGCACAATCTACTAACCAATAAAATTGAACCATTCTAATTGAATTGTCTTAGGCAGATCCTGAAGATCACCTGGCAAGATAATATACTAGACAGTGATGTCCTTTCTTGAGTTGAATTACCAAGCATTTAAGCTCTACTGCAGAGAGTGACTCTGATGGACTTACTATGTTGTTTGAATACCAAACATATATTAGCTTAAAAGACTATTTTACAGAGAACTCACAAGGTACTCACATGGTGATCAGAAGAAATGATACAAAATATAATTGCATTCTCTCTAAAGAACCTTGGTATCATTTGTGAGACATGGGGGAAAATGATACAGAATCTATCTAGCATGGTGTGCCCTCATCAAAGAAGTTCTCTGTGCTTCATGAGTAAAGAAGAATTGTGTTAGCTCAAAACCAACCAAACACACTACAATAACCATAAAAACATGACAAGAAAAAATTTAGATTGATGTCCTTCCCAGATAGTTATGTGAACTATATGTATCTGACTTGTAATAGAGCCTTCTGAGCTCTTATTGGTATGATCAACTACAGCAGAACATTGTACATAGTCCATAAAATTGATGCCATTTTGGTCCCTTTTAAGCACAAAAAACAAACAGCAATACCCATCTGTTCATGTGAAAATTCCTTAAGTTTGAAGTTTTAGATTCCATAAAAATTAATTACTTTACTATATTATCAGTACTTCAGCTTCAAAATTTTATATTTCAGGATTACTAGTAATTAGATATATCTTATTAAAACAGTTCTTTAGGCAAAAAATGTAAAAACCTAACACTATATCATGAAAAAAACGAGCTAGTCAAAATTTAAGGAATCCAGAATCTAAATAATTTAAAGACCATAATTACAGAATCAGAGCTGGAAATAGTCTAAACCATAATCATATTTCCCCTTATTTTTTACATAGAAGGAAAATGCATGTTCAGAATAATTTTAAGATTTTGAAGCTCAGGTCACATGTTACCTCTTACATGTTTCTTTTCCTGATCACCCCTGATGCTAGTTTTTCTCTTCATCTCCTCCAAAACTATAATTTGTACTTGCTTTCACGTAATTTGTGTATTCTTATATCTGTTTATGTGATTTCTTCTTAAATTGCATAAACTCTTCGAACACATTAATAAATGCTTCTTGAAAGATTGAGCCATTGCCCCAAATCACACAATAAATAGTTAATGAATGTTGAATAAAATCATAAAGTATGTCCTAGAAGGAGCAATATAGCACTGAGAGAACAAGGCAGGGACCTGGAATGAAAAGAGACTAGAACAAGGAAGAATGAGAACAATGAGAATAAAATAGAAGCTCTTATTTATCATTTTTTTTTTGCATTCTCAGCACTGAATAGAAGAAACTTATTAATCTCAATAGATATTTGTTGAATGGTTTGCTTAGAGTAGGGACATTGATACACAAAGAAAGTCAGTGCAAGTCTGTGGATGGAATTGTGACAGGAAGGAGTTGAAGGACATGCACAGAGCAAAAACTGGAGAAAGAGAGTGCATCAAAATAGGCAACCATTCAAAGTCTCAAATCACACATATAAGAAATGATTATTCAAGCCAACAGATCAAAAGTCAGAGCTAGGTAGAACAGCAAGTGTTGAATTTGGAGTTGGGAAGATTTCAGTCTGTATCTTTCTTAAAATATATACTAGACTCCTGTTAAGTATTCCTGTTAAGTATTCTTGATAAGTCATTATACCTCCCTCAAACTCTGTTTCTTCAAACATAAAATGGGGTTAATAATATGCCATATACATGATTGAGCTTTTGTGTGCCTGTATGTGTGTGCATTTGCATGAACAAAGACCCAGAAACAGTGAGAGAGAAGAAAGGGAAAGAAAAGAAAGGAAGGAAGGAAGGAAGGAAGGAAGGAAGGAAGGAAGGAAGGAAGGAAGGAAGGAAGGAAGGAAGGAAGGAAAGAAGGAAGGAAGGAAGGAAGGAAGGAAGGAAGGAAGGAAGGAAGGAAGGAAGGAAGAAAAGAAAGAATAGTTTGTGGCAAACTTTAAAATGTGACTGCAAGCATCTAGGGAATATAGAAAAATGAAATATTTGCTATTATTCTTGCCAAGGAAAGTAGTGGAAAAGTTGGACAGATAATCAGATTCCTGGCAATCTGCATTAACCATATGATTAAGTAAAGTAATGGCTGTAACTGAGGCCTGAGGTGCCGTTGCTTCTTCACTGGTTCAATGAAGTAGAATCAAAGAGGTAGTGTCTGAACATTAACCTGCAGGCTTCCAAGCTCAGTCTTTTCCTTGGCACTCAATGAAAAAAAAAATTATTCTGAGAAAGAACAGCAGAAATGTAACATCCAATACTCCTCCAGCAATGAAGCTACCAATCCCATCACTAAAAGAGGTCAGGCTTAGAACTCCATTCTCATAGGATCATGGCTAGAGCTATAAAGAGGAGGCCTGAAGCAAGAGACTTAAAGTCAGTAGAGTGCTTCATTGGCCAAAACAGAAAACATTATTATGATGATACAGGCCACAGTAAGTACAGATTCCAAGTATGACAATACCTTTGAGATACTGCATTCTGAGTAAAGAGACATACAGGAATAAGTTTGCTCCTTCTTATGAGCCAAAGAACAAGTGACCATGTTCTTATCTTATCTTTTCTAGAAAATGTTGCTTTCAGAGACATCAAAGAAAGATTTCAATATCAGGATAATGAATTTGTATTTTATTTTATTAATAATAAACAGCCATAAGCGGTTTGTTTTTATTTTTTGTGTTGTTTTTAATCATGGAATTGATATAGTTAAACCATTGTATTAGAGAATTAATTTGACAAATTTGAACAACAGATACATAATTGAATAATCTAGAAGCAAAGAATGCAGTGAATCAAGTTTAGAGGTGCAAGGATAGGAGTCAACCTAATTTAGATATTTTCCCCTACCCAATTAAAGTGTAAAGATACAAAGGCAATTATTAATTCATCATATTAATTAAATTATACAAAATTTATATAGTTGCAATATGTAACATATTAATATATTATGTGCACATATATTTTATATGTATACATCTATCTAATCTATGTTTATTCCTCCCTTCCCAACTTCACTCACTTTTTTTGTCAGATGCTTTTTAGAAGTAGATTTATTAATCATAAAAAAAGGTAATTGAGTTAATTGATAGTGTTGTAAGAGATAAGGTCCAGATAAGGAAAATTAGGAAATGTGCAAACTTGAGAGGCAGTGAAGAAGAATTAGCAGCAAAGCTGAATGAGAACTGGTCAAAAAGGATATAGGAAAACAAGGAAATTTACTATCTGCATATTTTGGCATTTGGCTACCTCTTTGTTCATTAAGTCTTACTTTTCCAAAAGTTTGCTGGGTTCTTAATATATACTTGCTGAAAAGGAATAAAATGATGATTTAATATTTGTTGCTAAAGAGAGCACTGGCTTGAAATCTTACCTCTGACTTTAGCTGTGCAACCTTGGAGAGAATTCACTAAATCTTGTTGGGTATCGCTTTCCTCATTTGTGGATTAAATGGACATTGTGATTCCTTCTAGCTGAAGATCTACTACCTAATAATTTTATTCATGATCAGTTTTTAATTACTGGCTCCCTTGTTTATTAGTTTTAAACTCCAAGGCTCAGTTTCCGTCCTTTGTAAAATGAAGCACATACCACCTGTTTCACAAGATTGTTGTGAAGATTAAATGAGAGAGAATGTGTGTAACACTTTACAAGCCATAAAATGCTACATAAATGTCACCTAATGTTAGTATCATAAGTATATTTCTATATTTTTATTACTAGCTGAACCATCTGGATGGCCTTCAAAGTTGTCAAAGTTGTATGAAGTAGAAGTCATTTCTCATTATTGAATAGGAAAGCACCCAAAGGAATAAGAAAAATGTGCTAATATTTTAATCCATAGCAAACTCTTGGTCAAATGTTGAAGATGACTGCTATGACAACTAGCATCTCTGAGTAATCCTAATATTAATAACATTAAAAAAAGATAATACATATTATCATTAACAAAATAAAGGTTTCTCAGATTCATGTCTAATGACATTGAGAAATATAATCAAGTAAGAAACACAAAATGGACTTAGCCAAAAAAAAAAAAAAAAAAAAAAAAGACTGAACCAGAATGTTAACCTTTAACTTGGATATAATTACGTTTAAAAAATCTATAATCAATCTCTTTAGTCTTTTATTAAAAAAAGCAAATCAAATTCAAATTAGAAATTCAATCACTGCAAATGAAAAAAAAATCAGTGATAGGTAATCATTCACTTCAGACAAAACACTGATTCTATGTAGACAGACTTTTAATGACAAGTTTTTGTGTATTAAAATGCCCAATAGCACCATAAGTCTTCCTAGCAGCTATTAATCAGTAAGTCCATTTCTAACTTTCTAACTTCCTCGTAACTTTACTGGCAACACTGTCTTCCCAGTTACCCATATTTGCAACCTCTTTCATTATTTAGTACTTTTGAATATTTCTTTTTCTTTTTTTTTTTTAATCTGACATCTGTTTTTTTTTCTCTTTTTGATAACTAATTTAGGTTAATTGATTTCATGAGTAATTCTACATATTTTATTTTATGGAATTAAAAAAGAATAAATATTTTTTTTTCTCCCTAGGTAATTTTTCAGTCTTTTCCAGAGTGCCTGGGGAGTCCATGACACAGATGAGATTAAGAGCAATGGTTTATACACATATCTTCTTACCTTCCTTTCCATTCTGATAACCACAGTTTGGGAAAGGACTTGCTGTCAAGTCAAGTCAAGAGAAGTCTAAACAATAAGCATTTATTACATATTATGCATTGTGTAGAGTTTTAGGATACAAAGAAAAGAAAGAATACTGCCCTGGTCACAAAGAGTTTATACTAATGGGGAAGTCAATAAACAAACAACATTCTACCTTTAAAATGAATCTCAACTACTACAGAACATATACAGTGGAAATAGGAAGTATTTTCAGAGGAAAGTCATAATTATATGGTGGGACCAAGGAAAAACTCTTGATATAGGTAGGGTTTCAATTGTTTTTAAGATCTCATTGGTAAATTGAGGATAGTAACAAATGCCAATGGACTATTAACATTAAAAAAAGATAATATATATTATTATTGCAACAAGAGTTGAGTAGATCATTTTTTATTATAACTTTTTATTTACAATGTATATGCATGGGTAATTTTTCAGCATTGATAATTGCAAAACCTTTTTTTCCAATTTTTCCCCTCTTTCCCCCCATCCCCTCTCCCAGATGGCAGGTAAACCAATACATGTTAAATATGTTAAAGTGTATGTTAAATACAATATATGTATATATCCATGTCCATACAATTATTTTGCTGCACAAGAAAAATCAGACTTTGAAATAATGTAAAATTAACCTCTGAAGAAAATCAAAAATGCAGGCGGACAAAAATAGAGGGATTGGGAATTCTATGTAGTGATTCATACTCATCTCGCAGAGTTCTTTCGCTGGGTATAGCTGGTTCTATTCATTACTGCACTATTGGAACTGATTCGGTTCATCTCATTGTTGAAGAGAGCCACATCCATCAGAATTGATCATCATATAGTATTGTTGTTGAAGTATATAATGATCTCCTGGTCCTGCTCATTTCACTCAGCATCAGTTCACAGAAGTCTCTCCAGGCCTTTATGAAATCGCCCTGCTGGTCATTTCTTACAGAATAATAATATTCTATAATATTCACATACCACAATTCAGCCATTCTTTAATTGATGGACATCCATAGTAAATCATTTTTTAATTAGCAGAGATACTTTGGATGATGCTAATTCATATTGTCATTCTACAAGAGAATTGTGGAAGAAAATCACCAAATAATAGGAATATTATTCTATTATTTAATTCTTTTTAGAATTGTGATACCAGATTTCTTTGTCATCACCATGGTTGTTTATAGAATGAAGGTAAAAATAGCAATAATTAAGCATCAATATTTCAATCAATTGAGAGATAGTACAATAGAAAGGATACAGCATTAAAAATAATAAGACAATTCTTTGGTTTTGTTTTTGCTTTTCCAAACCCCTATGACTTTAAATAAGTCATAGAATTGTTGCTATTTAATCATGCCTTATTCTTCATGATCTCATGTACCATAAAATACTGATGTTGTCCATGGTGCTTTTCTTGGCTAAGATTTATTTCTTCAGCTGATTTTTACAGATGAGGTAAACAGAGTTAAATGACTTACCCAGTGTCACACACACACTAGTGTAATAGAGACTGAATTTGAATTTGCATCTTCCTGACTCCAGGCCAGCTGGTTTATCCACTGTGCCACCTAGTTCCCCATAACAAATATGATGTCTATTTATCAACCTATGCTGCTACTAAGTTGAAAATGATAAAATGTCATAGGATGACAAATCTTCAGCCATATAGAAACTCAGACACCATATGGTCTTACCTTCTAATTTTATAGATAAGGATACTGAGAATCACAGAACTTGAATAAGGTCTCCAAGGTCACACAATTAGTAAGAGCAAATCCAGGTTAGGTTCCCACCTATTGCTTAAACATATTATTGGGTATCATGAAGACAAAAAATAAACTAGTTTATAGTGACTTTCAAATTTCAGTTAGTGGGTGTATAATGAGTATAAAACATAAAAGATATTGTATAACACTTTCAACTTAAAGGTCATTGTACTGACATGATCTCTCATCACTTATACAACTTTTTGGAGGCAGCTGGTACAACTATTATTATCATGCTCATTTTATAGAAGAAGATTTTGAGGCCCAGAGAGATCAATTGACTTGCCTAAGAATAGATGCCTAGTAAATGTTAAAAATAAAATTTAAAATCAAATCTTGGCTACAAGTCCAATACCCTATGCTGCATTCAATGTTTCTTCCCTGAAAGTGTCCAAAGCAGGCATTTCTTATCCTGGGGTCTGTAGTTAATAACCCCTTGGAGTTCTGACATAGATTTCAGAGAATCCATGAGCTTGAATGTGAAAAAACAAATTATCTTTCTTTTCACTAACGTCTAATTAAAATTAGTGTTTCACATGATTTTTAAAGATTTTTCTTAGTGGCCCATAAACTTCACTTTTCAAAGGAGTCTAGTAATATGATATAGGTAAGATTTCCTGATATAAAAGCATGATATCTAAAATGCTATATTGCCTACATTTTGAAGATATCATACTTTTAGTTCAGAATGTTAAATGACTAATACTAAATTCTGCCTAATATTGAAGTTGGACAGGACAATCTGACAAATATTCATCCTGTCCAAGAATAAAAGAATTAATTCAAACATGGGAGACAGGATCAGAAAAGGAGTTTGTAATTTCTTAAGTCTACAATTAGCAGCTAGAAAGATATACAGTGAACACAGATGGAAAATAGCTGTCTCAATCTAAACTTTTAATAACTTTATTTTTTTCCTTTTATGGATGAATACTTTCTGTGTAATTAGGTCCAAAATAAAGACCATACACACAAGTTTATTTTTTTTTCTTTCTTTTGAATTTCAGCATTTCAAAACATTTTAAAGAGAAAGGCCAAATACTTTTATATTATAACGATGGAATTGACAGATTGTTTTGAAATAAATAGGAAACACCTGTGGCCTTAGAAAGTATATTGAATTCAGAATTAATAGACTGGATGCAAAGCACTTGGAAACCAGCCTAGAAATTGGCAAATGTATAAAAAAGAAATAAATTGTGGCTTGTGTCATAGTCTTGTTGATCAACTTCCTTAAGAAAATAATATTAATATTAGCTACTAATACTAATATTAATATTAATAATGATGATTCAGCTTAAAAGTGGAGAGATGATTGTTAAACATTGACTAATACATTTATGGGTCATAATCAATTCTGTTACTTATGAGTTGTGTAACTGTACAAGCTGTTTAGTGTCTGTGACCACAATTTTTCACCTTGATTAAAAAGAGGAGAAAGTAATATCCCTACCTCATGTCAAATAGTTGATATAAGGGGCAAATGAAAGGAGAAAATGTTAGTTTTTCTGGTTATTCATTTTTATTATTGATGATTGTGTGATGATAATAATGATTAAGGTAGAAAATGATAGCATTTAGAACAGATAGAAAAATTAGATTTGTAAAAATTTAATTTTCTTTACTAATGTTTAATTTTTCTAAAAATTATGGAATTACCTAGAAGAGGAGGAAATGTTATTCTTTTACATTTTAAAAAATGTGTCCCTAAAAAGATTAATGGGATTGAAACAAAAATGTTCTATATTTTTAGTTAGTTTCTCTACAGGAAATCAAGGATCCATTGGAGTCATGGTAGTCTGAAGAAAATTTCAAGTATTAATAATTTAGAACAAAACCTAGTCTTTGAGGAATTGTTCTTCTCAAGGCCATTACATTGTGGATCTGCATAATTCTGATCTCCACACAAGTCATTCACATTAGCCCTAGGCAGATTAGATAAACCACATTTCATAAACTACTGTCTAGGAGGGAACAACACTAGCTACACTAGCTGAATATCCATGTGAACCACTGGTCACCTGAGACAGAAAAGGAGTGTGAGAGAAAAGAAAGGAATTATAGACAGTTCTAATACCAACATGGCTGAAACATTATTTCACAGGAGAGACACCTAATCTTTAATCTTCATTCTGTCACTGAAAAGCCATTTTCTATAATTAGAGATACTGTAGAACACAATGGAGATTGAATCAGACCATTTGAAATTTATAGTTAAACTGATCTGAGTGAGACTTAACAGGTAGCTTCCAAAAACTCACTGCCTACATCCTGTTTCCTCTGTCCTCTCCCTGATATTATGGACAGAGGACTACATACCTATCTCTCAGGCAACTACTCTGTATAACAAAACATAGTGATGTGAACTGCAAAAGTCAAACTGAAAGTTAATGGGAAAAAAAAATTATTTGGATCATAGTTAGAATTAGTCAGAAAGAAAAAAAGATACAATTACAATACATTAAGCTGGCAGAAATTGCTTTAATTAATAAGTGTAGAGATGAAAGAAAAGAATACTCAAATAAAGTTTCAAGTTAATCAATGGGCTTATGTTACTGAATCTAATTCTATGAATCAATTATTCTTTAACATGAATTAATATAGAATGAAAGATGCCTGATGAGTCACACCTGGAATATTTTTAAATTTGGCAGGAGGCCAATGGTTCATAGAATCTCTTGATTCCTAAAGACTGGAAAGAGGCCTAAGGAATCTGCATTTTATTTTGATGTATTGCACAATAGTATTCATCAATTTATCAGCTTAACATCAAAATCTAATGTATGTGTGTATGAATGTATGTAATGTATGAATAAAAATAACCATTATTTTAAAACAAGTTTAAATCATGATTCTGTTGCTTGCTACCTTTCAAATAATTTATCTTCCTTGGACTTTAGTTATTTCCTTTGTAAAATAGAGTAAGACTATATGACCTCTGGTATTGCTTCAACCTCTAGATAAATCTTGTGATCCCATTAGGTAATAAGAAATAGGGGTACTTGATATTTAGTTCTCTTAAAATATTCAAACATGACATAATGTTTTTAGTGTTGGATTCAGTATAAGAAAGGATTTCATTCAAATTTCACCTTTAGCACTGATTAATGGTGCAATCAAGCAGAAATTACTTAACCTTTCTCTGAGCTAGTTTCCTTATCTGTATAATGGAGATAATAATCAATTCATCAATATTCAACCTATATTTACTTGGGTGTACAGGTGCCAGAGACTGCATTAGTAGAACAAATAAAAATGGTACAGTCCCTGTATTTAAGAAGTGCCTCTCTTCCAAGGATATCATTAGATTGAAATAAAATCAAGTACATAAAGTGCCTTGAAAACTTAAAATTATCTATAAATATCAGTTAATATTTTTAGAGAAAGGGTTTTCTCAAGTGATAAGATTCTTTGAAGCACTTTAGAAATTTCATCTGTTACTTAGTGATATATGAATTTAACCAGGTCCTTTTTCTTTAATATTCATCATCCTCAAAAGATTTATAGACAGTGTTGGTTTAAAGTTTCCTAAAAAGCTTTTCATAAACTAATTCATAATTATATAACAAGCCTAAAAATTAAGTGAGGCAAATAGGTCAGAGAGATGAAATACTTTAATCACGTCCACACAGCTGGAGTCAGATATGGTACTGGATCTCAGATCTCACCAATATCTAAACCAGTCTTACTTGTTTATCTATTCCCGTTGCTGTTATAATCAAAAACCTCTGTCTACCTTCCTTTAAAAAGGGTAGGGCCATAACTCTTCCACATTTACTGCTGATGACCTAATTCAGTTATTGACTAAGATAGGCAATCTAATATGAACTAGCCCTACTGTAGTCCTCTTAACTTCTTAGTGTTTTCACATATTCCTTTTCATTCTTCTGTTCAAATAAATTATTTTACTCCTCACTATTTCTAGCCTTACTTCTACCTTTGATTCTACTATCTCATAATCCTTCAGGACCTCATTGTAGTCATCAATCTCTCAATCATTGGTATTCAATAGATCTCTTGTCAATATCTTTTTCATATTTCCCTGTGATTGTTTTTGGGCTTCCAAAATCCTTAAAGATTCCTTCTGATCTTTCTTAACACTCTATATAGTGATACATCTTCCTATCCTTCAATGATTAATTTTCTTAAAAAGTTACCTATATCCACTGAAGTCAATTTTCTCCTTGTTTTATTCTGTCATGTAGCTTTTGCAAATAGGCTTCTACAAGACAACTCTTTAAATGAATATCTGAAAAGTCAAAATGACCTTTTAAAATTTACATTTAATGGCCTTTTAATATGTTTAATTAAGAAAAATATCTCCTTTTTCATCTTATTCATCTCACTGGTAAAAGAAAAAGAAAAAAGTCATAACAAATATTGCATAGTCAAACAAAATAATTGCTGCAGTGACTATTTAAAATGAATTTAATTTATTACCAAGCATATTTATTACTTATTAATTATTTTTAGTATTTCTTTTTATTTTTTAAATTTATTTTATGAAATATTTTCCAGTTACATGTAAAATATTTAACACTCAATTTTTAAAAAGTGAGTTTTAAATTCTCCCTGACTTCTTCCTGCCCCTTTTTTTTCTTTGAGAAGGAAAACCCTTTGATGTCCATTTATACATGTGAAGTCATGCAAAATATATTTTCATATCAATCATATTACTAAAAATGACAAAATAAAACAATAACATTAAGAAAATTAGAAAAAAAATAATGCATCACTATATGTACAGAGTTCATAAATTCTCTCCCTGGAGGTAAAGAACATCTTTTATCATGAACTCTTTGAAATAGTCTTTGATTATTGTTTTGATTATATTAGCTAAGTCTTTCAAAGTTGTTCATCCTTACAATATTGTTTACATTATGATTAGAAGATCTAGAGGAAAGAAAAGTATTAGAGTCATATATTGGTATTAAGTGTCCCCAGCTTAGCCTTTTTTAGGGTTACAGAGATAGAAATCAAGATTATGCACACTGAATTGCCAAATTTGGGGGGCTGTGTTTTCACTATAAGATTTCTATCTGAGAAACTTCTAACTGAAACTTGTATCCAAAAGATAAAGACATTCTACATTTACTAACTTTCTAGGACATAAGCAGTCTTTCAGTGAAATTGCTCCTTTGACATTTGTCCAAAAAAAATTTGCCCAGCATCCAAATGAGAAAAGCATGTTAGACTTGGAAATAAACTTAAAGGTCATCTAGTAAAATGATAATGAAGAATCCTTTAGGTAGCATCCCTGATAGGTACACTTTTATTTAAATGTTGCTAATGAAAAAAAGCTCAACACATCTCAGGACAGCCTATTCCTGTCTTGGCTAGCTAGGTATATTAGAAAATTTTCAAAAGAGCCAGAGTTTAAACCACATCTCAGATACTTACTAGCTAGGTAAATCTGGGCAAGGCACTTACTTTTTACCTCAATGTCCTCATTTGTAAAATTGAGCTGGTGAAGTTAATTGCAAGCATTCTAGTATCTTTGTCAAGAAAACCTCAAAAAAAAGTCATAAAGAATCAGACATAACTGAATAACAGCAACATAAGGTGTAGTGAAAAACTCAATATTTTCAGCCAAGATCTAGTTCCCACTACAATGCTAGCTAGCTCTTTGACATTGGAGAAATCATTGAATTCTTTGGTACTTTTGCTCTTTTATCTATAGAAAAACAAAAACAAAAACAGAGTGCACCAAGGTAACATAAAAAAAAAACATAAGAAAAACAATACTATATTATGGTCACACAGAAATGTCAGCTTTTTTTTTGTTTGTTTGTTTTTTTAATCAGGGAAGAAAAATATGTGTAGAGCTTGGTGACACCCAGACTTTGATTATCCCTGTGTATATGTGATAGGGTGTAACAGTAGACTAAAGGAAAAAATAAATTAGAGTATTTCAAATAGTATCAACATAAATGTTGAATATTCTAAAATAAGGGAATAAACTTTGAGAGGAAGAAGAAAATAAGGCATATATAAAACTTTTATGAGGTAGAATTAAGTGGAGGTCAATAGACAATAATCAACATGGTTTATATAGTATGAAAAATTATGTAGAATGAAACTGAAATGAAGAAATTTTGCTGATTGCAGATAGTCAGTGAAAGTCTCTTTAAATTCCCCTTATGTTGTAATTAGTGTTTACTGTCTTTTTCTGCTTGATATTTTTCTCTTTTGCTTTTTTTATGAAAAGACCCCTCCCCCCTTCTAGGGTTCTTCATATTATTCATTCATGTCAGTCTTAATTGAATTACAGTATTCTATTACATCATTATACCACAATGAATTTAATCATTCCATTGTTAGTGTACATTTATAAATTTTCTGGGTTTTCATTTCATTTCATTTTATAGTTACATAAAATACTTCTAAGAAAATCCTTGAACATATAATACTTTTTGTTATTATTTCTGCTAATATTTTCAGATTATATCGCTAATAATGGAATCCTGGGACTAAGTCTTTTAAAAGACATTCTTTCAATTTTTTTTAAATGTTGTGACATAAGACAGACTTCTTTTGAAATTAGAACTTCTTGGTATTAATTTTTCTCTTGAAGAGCTGATAACTTTTTGTGATTTCACTGGGAAATGCTAATTTCTAAAGTTTTATCCAATTGAAGGTAAGCCAGAGAACCAGATTTTCTCATAAGGCTAAAATCAGAGTGACTAAATGCTTTAACACTTTCTTCTATAGAATTCCCTCTATTCTATTTGATAAAACCTCATGTGATTCATTTTATCTAGGCCATCACTAACCATTCCTGACTATCTTGCCATCTTCATTGTGCATGTATCTTAGTCCCATGTTTTCAATCCTGAAACCTTAATCAAATTACTATTTGGTTAATTTGCCACTGGTACTGATAAGTTTCATTAAATCTACTTCTCTATGCCTTCATTTACTTCCCATTTACTATTCAATACTACTATTGAAAGTACTATTACTTTCAAATAAACAAAAAAAAGCACTTCTTGATCATAAATTCCTCATATACTTTGTCACTACCATTATAATATAAAATCCTTAGGTTAAAGTCAGCCTATGTTCTTATGTATATTCCTAGCATTTACCAGAATGGTTATCACATGATCAAAACTCAGCAAATTGTTTTGATTGATTTTATTCATTCATTTAGAGTAAAAAAAGATCCATTTCTTTCAGAGCTGGAGCTGTTTCCAGAAGCATCAATAAAATAACCCTAAAGAGAAAATCACCCATCTCCTCTATTTTTTTCTGCCAAACTTGAATACCAGCTTTTTGGTGAATTCAGTAATGGATATCATTTATTTAAGCATATTGCCCCAAATAACTAAAATACACTCATTTCTCATTTTCACATTTCAGGAATTTAGCATCCTTCTGAGTGTTTAAGAAGTCTTTCTTAAAAGACTTATGGCCATCTGCACCTAAAGAAAGAACAGTGCGAACTGAATGTGGACCACAACACAGTATTTTCATTCTTTTGTTATTTTTCCCTGGGATTTTGTTTTCTTTCTCATTTTTTTTTCTTTTTTGATCTTATTTTTCTTGTGCAGCATGGTCTTTGTGGAAGTATGTAAAGAAGAATTGCACATGTAACATCTTTAACATATAATGTATATTGGATCACTTGCCATCTAGGGAATGGGTTAGGAAGAAGGAAGGGAAAAATATTAGAACACAGGATTTTGTAAAGGTGAATGTTGAAAATTATCCATATGTATATTATGAAAATAAAAAGCTTTAATTAAAAAATACTGTGCTTTTCACCTTCTGGCATAAGGAAGGAGAAAAAAAGGTGCTTTAAAAACATTTGCTTCAAAAAATTGGAAATTGAGTGGATGCCCATCAACTTGAATGGCTGAATAAATTGTGGTATGTGATTATGGAAGAATATTATTATTCTATGGGAAATGATCAGAAAAATCTGGAAAGTCCTTCATGAACTCAAGCAAAGTGAAATGTACTATGTATAATAACAATGTTGTAGGATGATCAGCTGTGAATGACTTTGTTATTCTCAGCAATATAACTGATCCATGACTACTCTCAAGGACTTATGAAAGATGCTGTTCAAACCCAGAGAAAGACCTTATTGTGTCTGAAAGGACACAATGCAGATTGAAGCATACTTTTAAATTTTTTTAAATTTCATTTTTCTTGAGGGTTTTGTTTTTGGGGGAGGGTGAAGATCCATGTTTTCTTTCATAATGTTTTGTATAACTTCACATATGCCTTCTTAATAGGAGATGGCAGGAGTAAGTAAGAGAATCTGTAACTCAAAGTTTTAAAAACAAATATTAAAAATTTTTTCAATATATCTGATGCAAATAAAAATATAAAATATATCTCATTCCAAGTGGCTGATATCACCAAGCAAGCTAGCCTTGGAGTCAGGTATAACCTATTTTATAAAATACAACAAACAAACAAACAAAACAAAACAAAACAAACAAACAAACAAAAAGCTATTTGCTTCACCTAACTAACCTGATTTTGGCTTACTTACCATTGCAGGTGGAAATCTTATTCTATGGTCAAAACACAGGCGCACACACACACACACACACACAACCAGACATACAGAGAGAGAGAGAGAGAGAAATAGAGAGAAAAAGAGACAGATAGAGATAGACTAACACACACAGAGAGAGACAGAGAGATAGAGACAGAGAGAAAGAGAGACAGAGACAGGAAGAGACAGAGCAAGAGAGACAGAGAAAGACAGACAGTGACAGAGAGAGACAGAGACAGACAGAGACAGTCAGATACAGCAGAGAAAAACAGAGAGAGAGAGAGGGAGAGAGACAGAGAAACAGCAGGAGAGAGAGAGAGAGAGAGAGAGAGAGAGAGAGAGAGAGAGAGAGAGAGAGAGAGAGAGAGAGAGAGAGAAAGAAGGAAGGAGAGAAGGAGGCATGGAAAAAGGAGGCATGGAATTAGAGAGATCATAATCTATAAACCAAAATTTTTAACTGAGTTGGAGGGAAAGCTGAGCCATCACAGTTTTTTATACCTGTGAAGCAAAAAAGAAGTGAGCAGCTTTTAAAGGTTTAGCATTTAGAGCCCACATTTACTCACAGCACTCACAAACATCAAAATTAGATTGGTAGAAATGATGGAAAATTTCAGAAACTGATAAACAAAACAAAACAAAAAACTCAGAACTCTACAGAGTTTAATAACAAGATAGTTCATCCATCTCTAAGAAGACACCATTTAACTCCATCAAAAGTAAAGTCCAAGCAAAACTTTAGAGAGATGCTCAATAAGAACAATAAATGCATTTTTATGCCGCAGGTAACAATCTAAAGATAAGATTTTTAAATTGTGGGTAACATTATTATATGGATTCATGTAACGAATGTGGGGGTCATTACTATGACATAATCAGTATGATTTATAATCAGTAAATATTATATATATATATATAATAGGTATACAAATAAATATATATATATATATGTATATATGTATATATATACATATATATATATATATATGTTGTGGAAAATTTCTGAAGTAAAAAGAGATCACAAGTGGAAAAAGTTTAAGAAGCTTTGAATTAAGACAGCTTTATGATGTCCTGAAGATTATTTATGAGCCAAAGACTTATGATACCTCTCAACTACTCAATGCTTATTGAATGTTATTGATAAGTAATAAAGCTATGATACTGGGAAGAGAGAGACTGAACGCATTCATAATCTTCTCTACAGATGGTACTTAACCAATGCTGAATTGACCATATACCTCAGGTTAAGATCCATCCTGTTCTAGTTGAACTTTTAACTGAAGAAAGGTTTTGAATATATTAAACTTTTCTATGGCAAAAAGCCTGGTGCTAATTCTATTCCAGCTGAGATTTATAAGACAGTGGTCCACTCATACAAAAAAAAAAAAAAAAAAAAAAAACTGACAGAAATGTTCTGGATCATATGACAAGAGGAATTTATCCCCCAGATTTTTAAGGGAAATATCTCTATAAAGGAGAAGTAAATAGGTAATCTTGTGACAATCACAGGAGGCTCTTTCTTTCTTTCTTTCTGTCACCTACCTTTGGATGTCTCTGGAACATAGTTGGCACTCCATAAATGCAGCTGATTTACTATTCTCCTCTAGGGAGGAAAATATTGAGCAAAAGTCTAGTGATTTCCATTGATGCCTTTCTATTAGTCTTTTATTACTTCTTTCAATTAAAGACACAAATGGAAACACACACTCTACACAAGCTATACAGAGTATAGACAAGGAATTCCCAAAGGAGAAAGCTTTAATAGCTTAAGAGTCCTAGAAAACCCTCCTCTAAAAAGTTGGATTTAAATTGAGTTTTGAGAAACTAGAACCTGGAGGTAAGGGAGCCAAGCATTTCAGATTTTGGTAGATAGCTAGTCCAAACATGCAGCAGCTAGGTAGTCTGGTGAGTTGAGTGCTATACCTGAAGTCAGGAAGACTTATCTATATGAGTTCAAATCTAGCTTACTTACTTACTACATGTATAACTTTCTTTGCCTCCATTTCCTCATCTGTAAAATGACTTGGAAAAGAAAATGACAAGCCACTCCAGAATCTTCACCAAGAAAATCCCAAATGGGTAGTCACAAGATTACCTATTTCATTTTCCTTTAAACACCTAAGGGATAAAATCTTCTTGTCATATGACACAGAAGATTTCTGTCAATTTTTGTATGAGTGGACCACTGCCTTGTAAATCTCATCTGGAATAGAATCAGCACCAGATTTTTTTTTTTTTTTTTTTTTTTTTTTGCCATAGAAGATTTTAGTGATATTCAAAACCTCTTCTTCAGTTGAAAGTTCAACTAGAGAAGGATTGACTTTAACCTAAGGTATACAGTCATGAATGAAAAGAATTATGAATAATAACAAAACTCTAGAGACAGAGAAAACACAGGAGATGGATTCAAGTTCAAAGGATATGAAAATGTTCAATGTTACTAGAATGTTGAATTCATGGCAGAGTGTAAGAAACCTGGACAGATGGTAAATGACCAAATCACTAAGTACTTTGCATGCCAATTGATCTATAAAGATATTCATGGTAGCCCTTGACTTATCCTTATGATGACTTCAATTCATCAATCTACCATGCCCTTTGTACTCTGTTATTTGACAACCTCTAGATCTTTCATTTCCATATCACCCTTTCTCTCCTCATCTGCTTGTTATCTTGCTTCCATCTCTACCACTCTACTGAATTTGCTTCCTTAAAAAGTCATGACAGATCAATTAATTAAAATTATGAATTATTATTTTTAATTAAATAAAATTAAAATTAAGAATTTGTCAATGAAAATTATCTCTGAAGTTAGAGCTGACAGAACCTTAGAGAGGTTTGTTATATATCATGATGTAGTCTGGCCACTTAATTTTAAAGATGAGAAAATTGAAGTCTCAACAACTTTTCTTTTTCAAAATCTCATCCTCTTTCACTTTTGTGGTTATTTATATTCTAATAATTCTTTGTGAATACTATTCATTCCTTGGCTGCAAAAACATCAAATTTCTAGGTCTTCTAATTCTTTAATTACTCATTTTCTGCGTCCATTGCTAGATTCCACTCTCCTATGTCATTCCTTAAAGTATATTTCTCTTTAGGTTAGTTTAGTTTAGTTGAGATGCCTTCTAATTAAAGAGTCCAACAAATATTATTAAACACTCAAAAGCTTTCCAGGTCCCTATAGCTATTAATATCTTTTCCCTCTCAGAGAACATTCCAAATATACTGAACATAGCTTGAATAAGGTGTAAATGCATGTGTGTGTATGTGTAACATATGGCAACTTGGGCTATGTGCAAAGCTCTGTTATAGCTAGACAATATGAGTATAAACATGAACAATGATAAACTAACTCCCACCTATAGCTGAATTCTTCCTCTATTAAAGCTTAATTCATATGTCACTTCCACAAGGACATCAACCATGAATCCCCCAATTAATAAAACATTTTTCACTTTGAACCTTATTTGTTTTACCAGGACATTTTACATATTATTCACAGATAATTTCATATTTTCCATCAAGGTCCTGTCTCAGAATTAAGGCATGGAATTAGACTGATTAGGAAATGCTCTTTTGACTAGAAAATTACCTGCCAATCCCAGTCCTAAAATTTTTGAGTATGGACTTAGGTATAGACTGAATGTCTTCAACTGGAAATTAGCCTATTTGAATTCAAAGACTTGTCACTGAACTGGCTAGTGAGATCACTGATATAGTATAGATAATCTACCCCATTGAGGGGGTTTATCTATGTTCACAGTATCACTCATCTTTGAATTTTGAAATGAGTACTTGCAGCTTAACTTCTTTTTCTAGAATCCATGTTCTTTCATTGAAAAGAGTGTTTCTTGTCTAACCAACATTTATTTCAGGAGTTAGCAAATGACTCTTCACAATAGTACTAAATTAGAAATATATATATATATACACACACACACATATGTATATGTGCATTCTATGTATTAGAGATACATTATGTACATATACATCATGTACCTACATACATTAAATATATGTGCGTATATAGGTATACATGTAGAGTTAAATGAAATCAAAATATAGAAAACTCAAATCTAAATTTTAATTTGTATCTAAGAAAAAAACATATATATGATAATGACTCATTACATTCAATATAGTTCATAAAAATATAAAATTTAGAAATTTAAGTGAATTCTCCAACGTTATAGAAAAATGAATAATAGTTTTCATTAATGTTATGACACTTCAATTTTTACCCATATAGTTCTTCCTTATGGCATTATCTCAGTGGAGCCTCTTTTATTATCTCTACTTTGCATATGAGGAAATCTAATGTCAGAGGATTTGATTGAAGTGTCCAGGACCATATTAATAATATGTATATGAAGAGAGATTCTAATTCAAGTTTTCTTTTTAATAGATTTGGAATTGTGTAGCACCATGATACAATCTTGAATAGTCATCTAGTCTATTTCCTTATCTTCAGAAATATAAATGATACTTTTATAGAGAATATCTGCATATGTATACATGCATGCATGCATGCATGTGTGTGTGTATATTTTTTGCTTGAAAAATCTATGTTAAAAAACTGAAATACTATAGCTATTTATGGAATTTATGTCAAGATCTCCCTTTTGAAAATTTATCATAAATAAACAATTGCTGAATCAAATAACATTTCATGTTATATTATTTATCCTGTTCTGTGCATGAACTAAAAAAAATGCCCATAAAAACAAACAAACAAATAAAAACAGTCCTCTTAACAAGCATTCTTATAAGGTAAATGATGAAAAGAAAATTTTATACTCTTTCCAATATATATGCTAAGACATTGTGATGTAATATGCAAAGGCAATGGTGTGTTGCTTACATGAAACTTACATTTTTCTTTTTGTTAAGCAGAGAACTGTAGTAATACTGGAAAGATATGGCAGCAGTATAGACATAAAATGATTAAATATAAATTATTATAAAATGTAATTAACATGTAATTTTAGGTATAATTCCTCATTATAAATGATCACATTAGTGATTTTCAATAAAATAGAGTTTATCTAAATAGATTACTTACATCTGTAGATGCATCAACATTGGGTTTGTGAATATTTATCTCCTACTGTATATTAATTGTATAGGATACAATATATTTGTGTCCTACTGGGAAATTAATATTCCCAAGTTTCTTTCAAATCTTTCTAAATTTGTTGAAAGCATCTGTAAGTAATGCACAGTTAATAGGCCCATGAGATAGCTCCAGAGATTTTGACCTAAAACTAATCAGAATTCACACTTTGATCAATTTAAAAATACCTGACATATATTGACTTATTACCTAAAATCAGTGTAAAGATCGAATTTCTTTCTTCAGTCTGAAATGAATTGATATTTTCTGAGTTAAAACTAAAATAATCTTATTTCCATTACTTGATGTTTTTGCCTGATATTGTTTATTTTCTAAATCTCATCATAAAATTACTCTATTAAAAACATTTTTAATATCTTTTTAAAAAATCTTTTTTAAAATCTTGTATTTTCTTAAGGCCACCTAAAATTTTTTAAAAAGAATTTCTTCTTTTTATATATATATATACACACACACACACATAATTTTAAGAATTTGGAAATGTATTTGAATTTTTAAAAGGTATTTCACCCCTGCTTTTACATAAATTCAGGATGTTTTATACAGATTTTTTTCATTCCCTTTTATTATTAGTCTACTTAGTGCAGTTATTTAGTCTGTGTTATAATGGTGAGATAATAAGTTTGGACAAGGCAAATTTTTGATGTGATTTGGGTCATAGATATTAAGGATTGTTTCTATTCTATCCCTCTGGATAAGAAGGATATGAAAAGATTTGCCTTTTCAGTGCCCAGCGTTAACTTAGCTGAGCCTTATAAAAGATATGAATGGACAGTTTTGCCACAGGGAATGAAAAACAGCCCTACTATGTGTCAAATGTATGTTGCTGCTTTGCTCCAATAGAAAAGCATTCCCGAAAGTTAGCTATTCCATTACATGGATGACATTTTGGGATGTGCACCTGAGGAACAAATGTTAGAGGCATGTCTACAAAAGACCATAGAAACACTAAGAATTACAAATTATACATAGCACCAGAAAAATTCAAAGACATGCTCCTTTTCAATATTTAGGATATGAAGTATACCCTAAGGTGCTTACAGTTCAAAACTCTCCTTAAGAACAGAAAAGCTAAACACATTGAATGATTTTCAGAAATTGATAGGAGATATCCAATGGATCGACCAGTGTTAGGTTTGACTACTATCAGTTACAACTCGTTATATGACATTTTAAGGGAGACAGTGCTTTAAATTCACCACGCCAGCTTACAAAAGAAGCTCAAGAGGCTTTGAGAGAAGTTGAACTGGCTTTATCCAATTGGTTGAAAAGAGTCACTCAAAAACCCTTGGAAATATCAGTTTTGCCACACAAGAGGCACCCCAGCAGTCCTTCATCAAAGGACACAGTGTGATAGAGTGGGTGAACCTCCAGCACAACCAGAACAAAGCCTTACACTACCTGGTGCTTGTGGCTAGAATTTTATTAAAGGCCACTAAGCGAGCAGTACAATTATCTGGGACAAGACCTGACAAGATATACACCTTTATACCAATACACAAATTAATGTGTGTTGTGAGACCATCAGAGTGGCAAATTTTATTAGCCATGGCTCCAAATTTTTACATGGGTCTCCATTAAGATAACTAATCTATTACATAATTGGCAATGGATTCTTGAAAAAAGTTTCTAAAGTTCTCTTAAAGGACACTATCTTCATGGATGCCTCAAACATAATATTGTGCTGTGTCTCTCATGATCTAACTATAAAGAGGTAGGGAGAACTCCTTTTCAGTCCCTCAGCAGAATGAATTGTCGCGATCATTCTAGCTCTTACTTAATTATCCAGGAGACATAAATATAATATCTGATTCGGCCTATTCAGTAGGTGGTACAAAGAATTGCCACAGCCAAATAAAATTTGCAGCCTCTAATATATCAGCTCTTTAAGAAACTTCAAGAGCAAGTGAGAAAACATCCAGGTAAGATCTTATATTACATGTCCATTCTATAGTGGATTTCAGGTCCCATATTTGATGGCAATTCAAAGGCAGATAGCCTTCTAACTATGTTGGTCAATACCCTTTATTCCAGGAAGCCCAGGCATCTCATTCTAAATATCATCAGGCTGCTTGGCTTTACGTTTACAAATTGGAATAACAAGAGGAGCTAGGAGCATAGTAAAAGCCTGTATGGCTTGCCTTCCTTCCACTCCTACACTGCCTCCAGGGAAGAACCCTCGTGGTTTGAGACCCAATGAAATCTGGCAAATGGATGTGACCCATTATAAATCTTTTGGTTGTCTGTCTTATCCATGTTGTAGTAACCCTTTCAGGATTCCTTTTTGCAATGCCAGCAGCAAAAGAGACGCCAGTGGTCACTGAATTCCTCATACAAGCATTTGCCATTATGGGTGTGCCACAAGCAATAAAAACAGACAATGGTCTTGCACATTTTTGTGCACAGTATAAGATTTTACACACCACGGGCATACCTTTCATTCCTCAAGGACAGGCAATAGTGGAGAGGAGAAACAGAGATATTAAGACGCTCCTCCAAAAACAAAAGAAAGGGGAGCCTAGGTAACCCTAGAGAACTTCTAAATCTAGCTCTTTAGACTATTAACTTCTTGATTTTTGACAAGATGCATGGCTCCGCGAACAGGTTTTATAATCCACCGGAAGGTCAGTGTCCAGTGCAAGCAGCTCCACTATCTTTAGATAATCGCCAGGTGATGTGGAGAGACCCAGAAAGTGGTGAATGGAAAGGACCAGATAGGCTAACTGCTTTGGGGATAGGGTTTGCTTGTATCTCTACAGGTGGAGAAGGAATCAGATGGGTGCCAACGAGCCATATTCGCCTTGTCCATTGCAGAGAGACAGAGCAGACCCTTGAAACAAAGGAGAAGACCCAAGAAATATCAGGTGGTTCTGTTGCTGATTGTGCTCACCATTGAAAGAGCGTGGCAGTTATGGCGTTTGACTCATGGACATCAAAGATTGTTGGACTTCAAAACCCTCAGGAATCATTGGATTCTCTGAGACATAGGACTCGAAAACCCTCAGGAATCATTGGATTCTCTGAGACATAGGACTTGAAAATCCTCAGGAATCATTGGATTCTCTGAGACATAGGACTTGAAAACTCTCAGGAGTCATTGGATTCTCTGAGAAATGATAAGACTGTTACAACACTTCAAAATCTGCTGGAATCATTGGATTCCCTAACACATAAAAAGACTTTGCAGGACTTCAAAAACGCAGGGGGATCATTGGATTCCCTGACATGTGAAACAATGGACAATAGATTGGTTTTGGACTATCTCTTGGCTGCTGAAGAAGGTGTATGTGTGACTGTTGTTTACATACCCTCCTTCTAGGACTTCTGGTGATCTTTTCCAACACCATGTTGATTTATATTGTTTGCTATTCCTCTACTTGCGTGTACAATTCATGTTTGTTACACCACATCGAGCCTGCACTGACTGAGGGGAGGGTCATCCCTAATAGCCTCTGCGTTATTGCTGTGCTTGTGTAATACCTCCCATGCTGATGGGTTTGTGCATAATAAGACCCTTCAGCCCAGAAACCCGCTAGCAACCCCCATTTCCCTTTGGTGCTTTTCATCTCCCTTCCTGAGAAGTCAGGGAGGCTGTGATCACCTCCTTTTCGGTGCTTTCACCTTCTTCTCTGAGAAGTTAGGAAGGCTGTGATCACCTCCCCTTGGGGGCTCTGACCTCCCTGATGAGTCAGGGATGGCATGACCACCTGTGTTCTAAAATAAAAGAAAGCAGGAGATGTAATGGGCTGAGGTTTGAGTTGATGCACTGAGGTCCCAAGTACATGAGGCTAAATAGTAATTGGGCTATACTCTATTAATATACATGCTTGGATAAAAAATGGTCCCTGCCCACTCTCCGTCCAAGTCCTGATGTGTTGTATAGGAAATGACGATTTTGGTAGGTGGAGGCAGAGAGGGAGACAGGAAGAGAAGCTGGGAGAGATTGGGCCTGGGTTCGAGACTCCGAGCTGCTGGTTGTGTGGCTGCTGGTCGAGCTAGCTTCTTGACTCAGCTGCACACATTGCTATCGCCGATTCTCTTCCACCTCCGATCCTTCTTCACTGAGAATAAAGACTGACGGTTTTCCCCTAACCTGAATTCCTGACTTTTGCTGATTTAAAAATACATGATCTTCACAAAAGCCCACTAATATCTCCTCTAATAAATTGAGTCCCAGTTGTCCCAGATAGGGAAGAGACAAGTCTGGAACATAATGGACATAAACTGGTGATGATATGCCTTCGGATTTCTTTTTTTGGAGGGACTATATTAAACAAGTGAGAACATATAAAAGGAGCTAAGGGATCAAGGGAAAAGAGGTGAGTGTATAATCTGCATCAAATTGAGGGACAGCAATGAGAGAAAAGAGACCCCCTTTGCTCCCAAGCAGATAAAAATGTACAATGGAGTGGGTTTTGAGGGATGAAAAAAGGATTAAAAGGGTTAAAAAATTAGAGTTTCTTTCTTGTTGGAAAAGAATTTCAATTTCTACACAATAATATATGTGCAGAGAGCAACAAAGATGAAGACATTATGTTAGGCCTACAAAATCTGGTACTTATGACAATTAAAATTACTACTCATACTACCTCAGGGACAGAGGATGGGTGATGGTGGTTGGAGATCTTGGTGACAATAGGTAAATCCTGGGGTGAGTTGGAGGGCATGGATTCAGGGGAGATATTCTGGGACATGTGAAAATGAAGGCAATCAGATGGCATGTATGAATAAGTATCAGTCTACATATCCAGAGGTGTAGTAGTGGTGGGATAGTATAGAGCAGTATCCTCTGTTATCCAAGAAATTAATATTTTTTAAGATATGAACCATGGTTTAGGAAAAGTGAATTTATAAGGCAAGCTAAACACAGAAATGAAAAACACTCCCTAGAAGGGAGATCCAAAGATGGAAATTTCAGAAGAGGAATACAAAGAACAGACTAGCTAATTACAAAAATAATGAATCCAAAAATGAGTTGTACAGTAGAAATAAAGAAAATGACTAATAAAGACTGTGAGAAAAATCCCTTCTGTAAAGTCTAATATTGGCATAACAATGGACCCTAAGAAAACACAGGTTCTCCACTGGCCAGCACCATACCATCCAGCCATTTAACCATTGGTTACAGTAAATGGAGAAATATAGAATGTTGTGGATAAGTTCACTTATATTGGTAGTATAATACCAGACATATATGTTACACATAGATAATGAGATTGATGCACATAATGCCAGACCTAACTCTATGATTGGAAAGCTCCAAAGAAAATTATGGGAGCAAAGAAGCATTAGATTTCCCATCAAACAAAATCTAGAGAATCATTGTGCTAACCTTATTCTTGTATGCTTGTGAAATCTGGCCAATCTACAGTGCCGTGCCAGGAAATTGAATTACTTCCATTTGAATTGTTTTAGGAAGATTCTGAAGATCACTTGGCAAGATAAAGTACAAGACACTGAGTTCCAAGCATTAAAACTGGACTGCAGAGAGGGTAATTATAATGGGCTGGCCACATGGTTCAAATGTCAAATGCAAAATTAAAGATTTTTATATGGAAAATTCATACAAGTGAGACACTCATGGAGGTCAGAAGAAGTTATACAAGGTCTTTCTGAAGAACTTTGGAATTGATTGTGTGACACCATAAATATTGACAAATAACCCTTTGCTCTTGAACAAAGCAGAATTTCAGTAGATCAAAAGAATTATGTGATACATAAATTTAGAAACATTCCCACTCCAAACGCTAATTTGAACTATTTATGCCCAATCTGTTGCAGAGCCTTCCAAATTTGTATTGGTTTGATCAGTCACAGTTGGACACACTATATCTTCACTCCAAACTAGTGATGTCATTTTTGCTTTCTTCAAGAATGAAAAATAACAATCAACTCTATAAAGGGAAATTTATTTTTATTTTTATCTTTTGCTGAGGCAGTTGAGGTTAAGTGACTTGCCCAGGGTCACACAGCTAGGAAGTGTTTAGTGTCTGAGGCTAGATTTGAACTCAGGTCTTCCTGACTTCAGCACTGATTCTCTATCCACTGACAAAAAAGAAAGAAAGAGAAAAGAATATAACTATTTGAAGAGTAGGAGAGAAAAAAGATCTATTTGAATGAGAAGGGAAGGAGGGGAGAGATAATTACATAACCAGATAAAAACAGAATGGAAAAATGAATTAATAATCCAATCTCCAAAAGAAAAAAAAATAATAAATACAAGGGGAAGATCAGCTATGACCAGATGGTACCCACTTGGAATAAATTATCTTTTAAAACAATAATCTAAAAGCACTAAAAAGAAATAGTACTGCATTTATTGTTATAAAGAGAAGAGAAGAAAAAAATTAAAAACAAATGAAAGAAAAAGTAATTTTAACTCTAAAACTTTAAATATGAATGGATTAAAGACTCATGATAAAAAAGCTATCTCCAGAGAAAGAGCTGATAACCTTTGGGTAAAGATTCAAGTATACTTTTTTAAACTTTACTTTTCTTCTTTTTTTCTTTATTTTTCTTTTGCAATATGGCTAAAATGGAAGCTTACTTCCATTTAGGGTTAGGGTTATAAATAAATATCAAATTGCATGCCTTCTCAAGGAGGAGGATGAAGAGAAACAATTTATAGTTCCAAATTCTTTAAAATTGATGGTAAAATGTTTATATGCAATTAAGACATAGTTAATGAAATAAAATATATTTTAAAATGTGTTGGGTTAAAACTGAGATCACAAAAGAAATAGAATAGAGAACTTAAATTATAAACACTAAAAAGAAACTAAGTGCAGGTATAAAGAAATTAACAAAGGGAAGAAGAAAAAAAAAAAACTCCTGGCCTTGATGAAATTAAGAATTCTGTCAATTTTTTAAAGAAAAATATTTCACAATTATTCACAAAAATTGAGAAAGAAATCATTCTGTCAAAATCTTTGAAAAACAAAAATTACTGTCTTAATTCCTAAATAAGGAAAAATAAGCACAGAAGAAAAACTATGTTGATTTTATTAATAAGTAATGAATCAAAACATGTTTAGCTAAAAAATCATCATGACCATATAAGATTCATATCAGGAATGCAATTATAATTGTTCAAGATTAAGGAAACAATTAGCAATATTTAGCATATTAAAAGTCAAAACATACAAACAACAAAACCATCTCAATAGATGGAGGAAAAAGCCTGTGGCAAAATGCCACACTTTTTCGTGCAAAAAATATTTTAAAAATATAAACATAGAGATACTTTTTTTAATATTCTAAAGTATATAAAAGCAAAAACCATATGCAATAGAATCCCACCCCCAACATTGGAGTGAAGCATGCCTCTTTTCCCTTAACTTTACTTGATACGATCCTAAAAATTACAACAAAAAGTTACAACAAGGAAGTTGATATGTCATGTGTGAAGAATAGAAAGAAGTTGGCTTTGGCAAAATCATAGAGCCTCAGAGCAAACATAATGAAATTTGACAGAAAAGAATGATGACAGTTAGTTTGTGAAGGATTTTAAAAGGTTAAAAATAATAGTTTATTTTTGACTCTAGGTGTATTATGGGATCATTGAAAATAATATAGTCAAATATGTGCTTAAAATAAATTTCATGAAATGGTGTAGAGTAGAGAAAGTCTTAAGGAAAACAAAGAGGGCATAGTTGCCATATTTTAGGCAAAGAAACTAAGGAGATAGGTATGTGAGTACAGAAAAGAGGTTAAATTTGAGACAAGTTGTGAAGGGGAAAACTAAAAATTTTAATGATTTGCTGGAAATTTGGGATGAAGGATAGTATAAATTTGAGAATAAGACTTATGTGACAATAAGGGAGGCTATATGAATGGAAAAATACTGTTGCCTTTTATAAACATAGGAAGCTTAGGAAAATGATGAATTTGGGTGGTGAACATAAGCATATGCTTCCTTAAAATAATTTTATGGAGCACTCACAAAATGAAGATGTTCTCATGGTTGTTGGAATCTTTACAAAGTGTTAAGACGTTGGAGTTGATAGAGACAATAATTATCTAATTTGGCATGGTTCAATATGATTGATTTGATCTTAGAAAGAGATGTTTTGGGCCAGAACTTGAAACAAGGTACTAAATACAACTGAAGGAAACAATGCTTGTGTTCACACTTTAGAGAGCTAAGTATCTAAGTACTCAATGGAGTTCACAGGTTTGGGAGATTTCAGGGCTTAGTATGGCTTAGTCCGAATTCACACCTCCCTTAGGGCCAGAGAGCATTCTGGGAGATAACCCAGAATCCCTCTCCCTCCAGAAGGCGGAGTTAACCTTTGGGAGATCAGATATATACAGGAAGTTCTTAGAACTTGAAAGAGTTTTTCTGGGGAACATCAACTGGGGTCGGAAACAGAGCACTCTGGAAGAAAGCCCACAAGCCCTATCTTCGAGGCAAGAGAGATTCATCGCATCTTCCAATTTGGTGCTGGCTGGGAGGCTGAAGAAAACAGAGGCAGAAGCCAAGGTCAAAGCTGCAAGAGCTCTTGGAACCAAGCAGAGATAGGCCTGAGCTAACCGGGCTATATTGAAGGACATAATAAAAGATTTGAACTCTTTTATCACCTGGCTGTGTTTTGGAAAAAGAACACAACATTTTGGTGCCCAACATGGGCCTATTTTTCATTCCTTGTGGCAAAACTGTCCATTCATACCTTTTATAAGGCTCAGCTATATTAACACTGGACACTGAAAAGGCAAATCTTATCATATCCTCCTTATCTAGAGGGATAGAATAGAAACAATCCTTGATGTCTATAACCCAAAGAGGCCATTCTCTAGGCAACTGAGTAGGAGATGGAAGTCCAGGCTGAAGAGTTCCCATAGTTTCCATCTGTTCATTCACCTTTCTTAAATCTGTTAACATCCTCCATTTTCCAGATTTCTTTTTTATAATAAATACTGGAGAATTCCAAGGACTGGGAGAAGGCTGTAGATGTCCTTGGTCAAGTTGTTCTTGCACTATATCTACTAAGGCCTGAATTTTATCTCTTATTAAGGGCCACTGTTCTACCCACACTGGTCCTTCAGTTTTCCACTGAATAGGAACAGGTGAGAGTGCTGGCAGGCCTTCAACAGCAGCCCTGCCTAAAAAGCCAAAGTACTTAATTGTAATCCTATCTACTGTAAAATGTCTCTTTCCCCACAGATTGATGGGGATTATTTCAACCACAAAAGGAGTAAAAACTCCTGTTTCATTTTCAAATGCCCATCTCATAGGGGCAGCACTAACTTCTGCTGCTATTGATCCTCCTATACCAGACATGTAGGTGTCTGCCTTAATCTTTGGCCAGTGACTGGGCCAGCTGGCCCCTCTAATGACAGTACAATCTGCACCCGTGTCTACTAATCCTTTTAACAATATTCATTCACATAAATAGTGAGCATAGGCTGGTCATCTGTCACAGCTGCAGTCCAAAATATTCCTAGACTCTGCTGCTTGAAGTCAGAATCTGGGCAACTATCATCAGATTGTCTATTAGGGGTAAGTCCTGATGCTACTACTTCCCCTAGTTGGTAAATCACAGGTTGTCTACCTGTGTTAGTGACTGGGATATTAGCTACAGATTCCCCAGTTTCCCACATCAGTGTGTGGATGGCCACTGGTTTGTAAGAGGTGAAATGATCAAGGCTACTGTGCCTGGAGGCAAGGGATCCATAGGCTGGACAGGAACAGATTTCTCTTCTCCAGGGGATATCTCAGTAGTCTCTACTGCATACAACTCTGTTTTTCCTAATTACAATCCCCTTTTACCCTCCGATTGCCTTTTTGAGGATTGATTGTGTAATCTCCTTCTTCTATCCGATTGCCTTTTGGCTAATTGATCATATCTTACTATTGAATTTCTAAAGACTCTCTGGGTGTAACCTCGGCTTCCATCTTGCCCCACCTGGGGCCCTGATTGATACTTAGAGCTGGGCCTTCCCTTTCACCAATGACCACCATGACCACCTATGTTCTAAAGCAAAAAAAAAAAAAGGGGAGATGTTGGAATCTTTACAAACTGTTAAGCAATCGGAGTTGATTTGATCTTAGAAAGAGATATTTTGGGCCAGAACTTGAAACAAAGTACTAAGTCTTAAAAATGAAAAGGGAGAACTTTCCACCAATGAAGAGGAAATTAGAGAAATAATAAGGAGTTATTTTGCTCAACTTTATGCCAATAAATTTGATAACCTAAGTGAAATGGATGACTACCTCCAAAAATACAGACTTCCCAGACTAACAGAGGAGGAAGTAAATTGCTTGAATAGTCCCATTTCAGAAAAAGAAATAGAACAGGCAATTAAACAACTCCCTAAGAAAAAATCCCCAGGACCAGATGGATTTACATATGAATTTTACCAAACATTTAAAGAACAATTGGCCCCAATGCTATATAAATTATTTGATAAAATAGGGAATGAAGGAGTCCTACCAAATTCCTTCTATGACACAGACATGGTACTGATACCTAAACCAGGTGCTGAAAACAGAGAAAGAAAATTATAGACCAATCTCCCTAATGAATATTGATGCTAAAATCTTAAATAAGATATTAGCAAAAAGACTACAGAAAATCATCTCCAAGATAATACACTATGATCAAGTAGGATTTATACCAGGAATGCAGGGCTGGTTCAATATTAGGAAAACTATCAATATAATTGGCCATGTTAATAACCAAATTAACAAAAACCATATGATCATCTCAATAGATGCAGAAAAAGCATTTGATAAAATCCAACATCCATTCCTATTAAAAACACTTGAGAGTATAGGAATAAATGGACTTTTCCTTAAAATAATCAGCAGCATCTATTTAAAACCATCAGTAAGCATCATATGTAATGGAGACAAACTGCAACCATTCCCAATAAGA
Source organism: Sarcophilus harrisii (assembly GCF_902635505.1). Classification (NCBI taxonomy): domain Eukaryota; kingdom Metazoa; phylum Chordata; class Mammalia; order Dasyuromorphia; family Dasyuridae; genus Sarcophilus; species Sarcophilus harrisii. Next base: position 598,216,544 of record NC_045426.1, on the reverse strand, counting down.
TCTGGAGTGAAACAAGGTTGCCCACTATCACCGTTACTATTTAATATTGTATTAGAAACGCTAGCTATAGCAATAAGAGCTGAGAAAGAGATTAAAGGAATAAGAATAGGCAATGAGGAAGCCAAATTATCACTCTTTGCCGATGACATGATGGTATACTTAGAGAACCCCAGAGATTCTGCTAAAAAGTTATTAGAAATAATCCACAACTTTAGCAAAGTTGCTGGTTATAAAATAAACCCACATAAGTCATCAGCATTCTTATATATCACTAACAAAATCCAACAGTCAGAGTTACAAAGAGAAATTCCATTTAAAGTAACTACTGATAATATAAAATATTTAGGAATCTATCTGCCAAGGGAAAATCAGAAACTTTATGAGCAAAATTACAGACCACTTTTCACACAAATTAAGTCTGATCTAACCAATTGGAAAAATATTAAATGCTCTTGGATAGGGCGAGCAAATATAATAAAGATGACAATATTACCTAAACTAATCTATTTATTTAGCGCTATACCAATCAGACTCCCAAAAAACTATTTTAATGACCTAGAAAAAATAACAACAAAGTTCATATGGAAAAACAAAAGGTCAAGAATTTCAAGGGAATTAATGAAAAAAAAATCAAATGATGGTGGCTTAGCTGTACCAGATCTAAAATTATATTATAGAGCAGCAGTTACCAAAACTATTTGGTATTGGCTAAGGAATAGATTAGTTGATCAGTGGAATAGATTAGGTTCAAGGGATAAAACAGTCAACAAATATAGCAACCTAGTCTTTGACAAACCCAAAGATCCCAGCTTTTGGGATAAGAACTTACTGTTTGATAAAAATTGCTGGGAAAATTGGAAACTAATATGGCAGAAACTAGGCATTGATCCATACTTAACGCCGTACACCAAGATAAGGTCAAAATGGGTTCATGACCTAGGCATAAAGAATGAAATTATTAATAAATTAGAGGAACATAGGATAGTTTACCTCTCAGACCTGTGGAAGGGGAAGGTCTTTATGACCAAAGCAGAACTAGAGATCATTACTGATCACAAAATAGAAAATTTCGATTATACCAAACTGAAAAGTTTTTGTACAAACAAAACTAATGCAGACAAGATTAGAAGGGAAGCAATAAACTGGGAAAATATTTTTACAGTCAAAGGTTCTGATAAAGGCCTCATTTCCAAAATATATAGAGAATTAACTCTAATTTATAAAAAATCAAGCCATTCTCCAATTGAAAAATGGTCAAAGGATATGAACAGACAATTCTCAGATGAAGAAATTGAAACTATTTCTAGTCATATGAAAAGATGCTCCAAGTCATTATTAATCAGAGAAATGCAAATTAAGACAACTCTAAGATACCACTACACACCTGTCAGATTGGCTAAGATGACAGGAAAAAATAATGATGATTGTTGGAGGGGATGCGGGAAAACTGGGACATTGATGCATTGTTGGTGGAGTTGTGAACGAATCCAACCATTTTGGAGAGTAGTTTGGAACTATGCTCAAAAAGTTATCAAACTGTGCATACCCTTTGATCCAGCAGTGTTACTACTGGGATTATATCCCAAAGAGATTATAAAGAAGGGAAAGGGACCTGTATGTGCACGAATGTTTGTGGCAGCCCTTTTTGTAGTGGCTAGAAACTGGAAACTGAATGGATGTCCATCAGTTGGAGAATGGCTGAATAAATTGTGGTATATGAAAATTATGGAATATTACTGTTCTGTAAGAAATGACCAACAGGATGATTTCAGAAAGGCCTGGAGAGACTTACACGAACTGATGCTGAGTGAAATGAGCAGGACCAGGAGATCATTATATACTTCAACAACAATACTAGATGATGACCAGTTCTGATGGATCAGGCCATCCTCAGCAACGAGATCAACCAAATCATTTCTAATGGAGCAGTAATGAACTGAACTAGCTATGCCCAGAAAAAGAACTCTGGGAGATGACTAAAAACCATTACATTGAATTCCCAATCCCTATATTTATGCCCACCTGCATTTTTGATTTCCTTCACAAGCTAATTGTACAATATTTCAGAGTCTGATTTCTTTTTGTACAGCAAAATAATGTTTTGGTCATGTATACTTATTGTGTATCTAAGTTATATTTTAATATATTTAACATCTACTGGTCATCCTGCCATTTAGGGGAGGGGGTGGGGGGGTAAGAGGTGAAAAATTGGAACAAGAGGTTTGGCAATTGTTAATGCTGTAAAGTTACCCATGTATATATCCTGTAAATAAAAGGCTATTAAATTAAAAAAAAATAAAATAAAATAATTGTTGATAGTATAAAATATTTGAGAATCTGTCTGCCAAGGAAAAGTTAGTAACTACATGAACAAAACTACAAATCACTTTCCACACAAATAAAGATAGGTCGAACAAATATAATAAAGATGACAATACTCCCTAAACTAATGTAATTATTTAATGTTATACCAATCAAACTCCCAAGAAACTTTTACTAACCTAGAAAAAATAACAACAAAATTCATCTGGAAGAACAAAAGGTCAAGAAATTCAAAGGAATTAATGATGAGAAAAGCAAATTATGGTGGCCTAGATGTACCAGATCTAAAACTGTATTATAAAGCAGTGGTCATCAAAACCATTTGGTACTGGCTAAAAAGTACAGAAGTTTATCAGTGGAACAGGTTAGATTCACAGAACAAAATAGTCAATGACTATAACAATCTAATAATTGACAAACCCAAAGGCCCCAGCTTTGGAATAAGAATTCATTATTTGATAAAAACTTCTGGGAAAATTGGAAACTAATATGGCAGAAAGTAGGTATAGACCCAAGATAACCAAGATAAGTTTGAAATGAGTTCATGATTTAGACATAAAGAATGATATTATAAACAAATTAGAAGAACATAGGATAGTTTACCTCTCAGATCTGTGCAGGAGGAAGGGATTTGTTATCAAAGAAGAACTAGAGATCATTATTGATCACAAAATAATTGTGATTATATTAAGTTAAAAAGTTTTTGTACAAACAAAGTTAATGCAGACAAGATCTAGAATGGAAGAAATAAACTGGAAAAACATTTTTACATCCAAAGAATCTTATAAAGGTCTCATTTCTAAAACATATAAAAAATTGACTCAAATTTATAATTGTTTAAACCATTGACTCAAATTTATAATTGTTTAAACCATTCTTCAATTAATAAGTGGTCAAAGAATATGAACAGATAATTTTCAGATGAAGAAATTGAAACTATTTTTAGTCTCATGAAAAGGTGCTTCAAAGCACTATAGATCAGAGAAAAGCAAATTAAGACAACTCTGAGATACCACTACATACCTGTCAAATTGGCTAAGATGACAGGAAAAGATAATCTTGAATGTTGGAGGGAATGTGGGAAAATTGGGACACTGATACATTGTTGGTGGAATTGTGAATGAATCCAACCATTATGGAGAACAGTTTGGAACTATGCTCAAAAAGTTATCAAACTCTGCATACCCATTGATCCAGCAGTGTTTCTACTGGGATTATATCCCAACTAGATCTTAAAGGAGGGAAAGAGACCCATATGTTCAGAAATGTTTGTGGTAGGCCTTTTTGTAGTAGTAAGGAACTGAAAACTGAATAGATGCTCATCAATTGGAAAATGGCTGAATAAAATATGCATATGCATACTATGGAATACTATTTTTCTTTAAGAAATGACCAGCAAGATGATTTCAGAGAGGCTTGTAGAGACCTACATGACCTGATGTTAAGTGAATTGAGCAGAATCAGGAGATCATAATGCATGCCAACAACAAGACTATGCAGTGATCAATTCTGATGGACATGGTTCTCTTCAATATTTAAATGATTCAAACCAATTCCACTTGTGCAATGATAAAGAAAGCCATCTCCCTTCAGAGAGAGAACTATGGGAACAGAGTGTGAAACTCAACATAGCATTCTCAGTCTTTGTTGTTATTTGCTTGCTTTTTGTTTTCTTTCTCAGTTTTTCTTTTTCTTCCTTCTTGATCTGATTTTTCTTGTGCATCAAGATAACTATATATATATATATATATATATATATATATATAGAGAGAGAGAGAGAGAGAGAGAGAGAGGATCTAACATGTATTTCAATGTTTTTTTCATGTATTGGACTACTGCTATAGATGGCCAAAATAACTATGGAAAGTTATACTTGAATTAAGGACAGCAGGGTGCCTATAGTTAAGCATTTGCTCAGTGTGTTTGATAGGATAAAGTTCTCAAGTTATTTAATATGATGTAATGATGTGAGGAAGTAGAGGGGAATGTAAATGCTGATAAGTCTCTCCTAGCTGTAAATGCTCAGTTGCTGTAGTGATATAATCATACTGAGGTATTTAAGGGCTGAGAGCATTGGGATCAGAGAGTCTCAGACACAGACACAGAGAAGATTCCAGAATCCAGACTCCATCTTTGACCAACCTCATGGTGGCTCTCCTGCCTTTATCACTTCTCCACCTAAAGGCCAAGGCCCATTCAGAGTACCTTCAGAAAGCTAGTTCGGACATTACAACCTGCCAACTAGGGGAGGGGATAGGGGGAAGGAGGAGAAAATTTTGAACAAAAGGTTTTGCAAAGATATATGTTGGAAAAATTTCCCATGTATATGCTTTGTAAATAATTAAAAAGCGTTAATAAAGTATTTAACTTTTTATGTACATTTTACAACAAGATTTGACTAATTGAGATGCAGTTTTAAAAATACTTATTTTAAATTCTTTACTTTGTATATGAAAATATTGCTTCAGAATGTTTTAAAGGAAAATAACAGAAAAAGAAGAAAATTCACAGTCTCACAGTGCAGTCCACTTTTGGACAGTTCTAATTATCTGGAACATTTAATTGTCATCAAGCCCCTATTTTGTTGTTGAAATGTCCAATTATTGCTAATGATGCTTTTGGGGCCAAAGAATTGCCCTATTTTTGACAAAACTGTCTTTCAAGTATTTTACCCCTAAAAATTCCTTCAACTGATTCTTGTGAGAAAAGTTGCCAAATTTCTTGAGTACCAGATTTAGAGTTAGAAGATTGAAGTTCATATATTGACTGCCTTTTGTTATCTTCATAACTTCATTTGAAACTTCATGAACCAAGATTCTTCATTTATAAACTGAGGGGTTTATAAATTCACACTAAATCTATGTTACCATAGTTTGTGAATTCACATCTATTTCTTTAAAAATAAAAATGTTTCAGAAGTCGGTGGTGTCACTACCATTCACTACAATATGTAAAAAATAATAGACGATGGCTTGTCAATGAATTCTGTGAAACTGTCAGTGTGATTTTCAATGCCTTATGGTGTAGTTCATCCATGTCTGTTGACTTCAACTTATAAGGTATGACCCTCATTCTCTCAAAAATCTTCAGAAGTTTTTTTTCCACTACATAAAATGTATCAAAAATCTAATCTCCTTAGCCTGGCATTTAAATCTCCTTCACAATCTGACTCTTACCAACCTTTTCAGTATTATCTCAATAGGTGAAAATCATTATATTTCCTTTTACAAACCCTCCACTCTCCATTTCTGATAAACTGGAAGAATGGCTTTTCAATGAAATTACACTCCAACAACTGCCTCTGAATTTGCAGAACATATTTCCTTTAGTCTGATAAAAAAAAAAAACAAACTAGTTCAGCATCTCTACATTTTAGTATCCTCAATTGGGACTCTTCTACATCCTTCCTAGTTAACACTTTCTCTCACAATTCCTGTTAAAAAAATTATTTGTATGTGTAAATGACTGAATGAATGAAAAAGCTTTACTAAACACTTACAGTAGGCTAAGCTTTAAACTAAAATCTGGAAATACAAGTGAAAAAGTAAATGCAATATCTGCCCTTAGTGACTCTATATTGTAACTGAGAGAAAATGCACATAAAGGGGAGTGGTAAAGTTCTCAAGATGGTGAGTATTGGCATACAGAAAGGAAGAAAGCAAATAAGCATTTATTAAGTTTCTACTATAGGCTAAACATTGTTTCAAATGCTTGAAAAGCATTATCCAACCTAATTTTTAAAAACAACCCTGGACTGTTTCAATATCCAACTGCTCAGTGTATAATAATATTTAAAATACTACCATTATTATCAATATTAAAATAATAATTAATATTTTATATTGATTAGTATATGCCAGATACTTTATTAATCACTTTTCAAGTTAATTATACTGCAGATGAAATAATAAAAGTAGGGATAGAATTCTGATTTCAGATAATGCAAAAGTAAAAATAGATCTTTTTAAAAGAGATAATGAATGAAAGTACATCTTGAAAAAGGATGCCATTAATAATGAAGTAATAGCTATACAAAATGTATATTTACCAAGTGGTAGCACAAGCAAATTCCTAGAGAAGATTTTAAGCCAGTTACAGGAAGAAATAGATGGCAAAACTTGTCTAGTGGGGGATCTCAATCTTCTCTGAGAATCAGAAAAATCTACAAAGTAAAAAGAGGTTAATAGAATCCTAGAAAATCTAGTTATGATTTATAGATCTCTGCAGAAAACTGAATAGGGACAGAAAAGAATGCACCTTTTTCTTGGCAGGATACAATGTCTACACAAAAACTAAGCATGTATTAGATCATAAAATCTTACAATCAAATGCAAAAAAATGCAGAAATAATGTTTCCTTTTCAGGCCACAATGAAAAAAATTACTCAATAAAGAACTAGAGAAAGATAGAATAAAAAACAATTGGAAATTAAATAATCTAATTCTAAAGAATTGATTCAATGACAGAAACAATCCATAATTTCATCCAAGAAAATGACAATAATGAGACAACATATTCATGGGATACAACCAAAGCAGTTGTTCAGGAAAAATTTTTATCTTAAATAACCAACATCAAAAATTAAAGGGGTGAATTTAGCACCAATAAAAAAGAAATTAAAGCAGTAATTATAGACTAACTCTATGGCAGCAAGTCTGGCAAATTAACTGAAATGGAAGAATATTTACAAAATATTTACAAAAATAAACTAACAGAAGAGGAAATAAAATACTTAAACAGTCCCATTTTAGACAAAGAAGTAGAACAAGTTATTAATGAATTCCCCCCAAAAAAACCCCAAGGGGCAGATGGATTGACAAGTGGGTTCTACCATACATTTAAATAACAATTAATTCCATTACTATGTAAATTATTTGGAAAAATTAGTAAAGACGAAATACAAATTTCTTTTATGACACAGATATGGCACTGCTACCTAAATCAGGAAGACCCAAAACAGAGAAAGAAAATTATAAACCAAGTTCCCTAATGAATATTTATGCAAAATTTTAAATAAAATATTAGCAGAGATTACAGCAATTTATCTGCAGTATAATACACTATGCAGTTCTTCTTAACACATTTCCACCTTTATCATTCTGCACAAGAAAAATCAGATCAAAAAGGAAAAAAAAAATGAGGAAAATAAAACAAGCAAGCAAACAATACTATGTTGTGATCCACATTCAATTCCCCATAGTCCTCTTTCTGAATGCAAATGGCTCTCTCTCTGTTCACAATAACTTGGTTTTTTTTTTTAATTACACCCATTCACACATAACCCACACATATATATTTAGTTTAATGCTCCCCAAAAAAGTTATTTTCCCAAAGAGTAAAGGTGAGAGAATTTATATAACATAAAAAAATCACTAATTAGAATTTTTATGAGGAACACTGGTTCAATATCAGAAAAACTATTACCACAATTGACCATATCAATTATAAAACCAACAGAAATCATATGATAATATCAATAGATGCAGAAAAAGCTGTCGGTAAAAATACAGCACTCATTACTATTAAAAACACTAGAGAATATAGGGATAAAGAGATCTTTCCTTAAAATAATAACCAGTATCTAACTACAATCAAAACAAGCTCTCTTTCTAATGGAGAAAATCGGGAAGTATTCCCAATAAAATCAGGGTTGAAACAAGGATGCTCCCTATCACCATTATTATTTAAAATTGTACTAGAAATGATGGCTTCAGCAATAAGAAAAGAAAAAGAAATTAAAGGAATTAGAATAGACAATGAGTAAACAAAACTATAACTCTTTGCAGTTGATATGATGATATACTTAGGGAAAATCATAAAAAACCTAGTAGAAGCAATTCACAGCTTTGGCAAAGTTTCAGAATATAAAGTAAACCCACACAAACCAACAGCATTTCAATTTATTATTGACAAAGCCCATCAACAAGAGATAGAGAAATTTAATTTACAATCATTGTAGAAAAAACAAAATACTTAGGGGTCTTCCTATCAGGATAAACCCAAGAACTATACATACAAAATTACAACATAATTCTTTCAGAAATAAAATGAGATCTAAACACTTGGAAATTATCAATTATTCATGGCTAAGGTAGTATAATAAAAATGACAATTGTGTCCAAATCGTTCTACTTGTCCACCTCCATAGCACTCAAACTGCCAAATAATTATTTTATAGAACTAGAAAACAAAACAAAACAAAACAAAATTCATTTAGAAGAAAAGATCAAGAATATCAAAGGAATTAATAAAAACAAAATACATAAAATGGTGGTCTAGCAATAGCAAACCTAAAACTATTTTAAAGCAGCATTCATGAAAACCATTTGATATGTGCTAAGAATTAGAGTTGTGGGTCAGGACACAATGCAATAATCAAATTCTATAGCAATTTAGTATTTGATAACCCTCCACCTCAAACTTCTGGAATAAGAACTCACTATTTGACAAAAATTGCTGAGAAAACTCAGCATAAACTTACAACTCACATCCCATACCAAAATAAGGTGAAAATGGACACATGATTCAGGCATAAAGAATGATACCATAAACAAATTAGGAAAGCAAGGAATAATTTACATATGAGACCTTTGGAGAAGGGAGAAATTTATGACCAACGAAGAAATAGAGAACATTGTGAAAGGCAAAATGAACAACTCTGATAACATTAAATTAAATTTTTTTCACCTCAACAAAACCAACAGAAACAAGATTAAAAGGTAGATACAAAGCTGGGGAAAATCTTTACAGGCAGTGTTTCTGGTAAAGGTCTCATTTCTAAAATATATAAAGAATTCTGTAAAATGTATAAGAATGCAATTCATTCCTCAATTGATAAATATCAAAGGATCTGAACAGACAAGTTTTAGATAACAAAATTAAAGCCATTTATAGTTATAAGAAAAAAATGTTCTAAATCATTATTGATTAGAGGTATGCAAACTAAACAACTCTGAGTTACCATTACCACCTCACACTTCCCAGATTAGCTAAAATTACAGGAAAAGCAAATTATAAATGTTGGAGGGATGTGGAAAAACTGGGACACCACTGCATTGTTGGTGGAGTTGTGAAATAATCCCACCATGGGAGCAATATGAAACTATGCCCAAAGATGGTATCCCAAGGAAATCATAAAGGTGGTAAAAGGCTCCACATGTGCAAAAATATTTGCAGCAATTCTTTTGGTGGTAGCAAAGACCTGGAAATGAATAGATCCATCAATTTAGTAATGGCTGAACAAGTTATGGACATGAAGGTAATGGAATGTTATTGTTCTATATAAATGATGAACAAGTTGATTATAAAAAGCCCTGAAAAGATTTACATGAACTGATACTTATCAAAAAAAGCAGAACCAGAAATACTTTGTATACAATAAAAGCAAGAATATCTAATGATTAGTTATAAAAGGCTTTTTTTTCCAGTGGTTCAGTGATCCAAAGCATTACCCATTGGTAATAGTACATTTACTATGGACAGAAAATACTATCTACATCCAGGAAAAACAAAACAAAACAACAACAACAACAACTAAGGAGACTAAATGTAAATCAACACATGCTATGTTCACTTCTTTTTCTGTTTTTTACTTCTCCCATGGTTTTTCCATTCTACTCTGAATTTTCTCTCTCAACATGATGCATAAAGTAATATGTATTAAAAATAAATAAAATTACTACAATAAAAAAGAAAGCTCAATCTCACTGAGATGAAAGGAACGTTTAGCACAGTTCAAATGGAGTCAGGAGAAGCCAGTGAGAGAGCCTTTTTATAATGATTTTTTTTTTAATTTTCAAAATATATGCATTGGTGATTTTTGACATTCCCAGCTATAAAACCCTGTGTTCTAATTTTTCCACCTTCCTTTCCCACCTCTTCTCCCCAGGTTGGCAAGTGATCCAATATATGTTGAACATGTTCAATTCCTATAAACATATTTCCATAACTATCATGCTGTTCCAGAAAAATCAGATCAAAAAAGAAAAAAAATAAAAAAATGCAAGCAAACAACCATAAAAAGAGTGAAAATATTATGTTGTGGTCCACATTCAGTTCCCACTATCTCTCTCTTATGGTGTCCATAAGAATTGATCATCACATAATCCTGCTGTTTCTGTATATAATGATTTCCTGGTTCTGTTCATTTCACTTGCCATCATTTCATGTAAGTTTCTCCAGGCTTCTCTGAAATCATCCTGCTGATCAATTATTATGGAACAATAATATACTATAACATTCATATACCATAACTTGTTCAGTCATTCAACAATTAATAGGTATCCACTTAATTTCCAGTTTCTTGCCACTACAAAAATGGCTGCCAAAAACATTTTAGGATATTTGGGTGCCTTTCCTTTCTTTATAATTTCTTTAGGATGCAACCCAGTAGAAACACTGCTGGATGAAAGGGTATGCACAGTTTAATAACTTTTTGGACATAGCTCCAAATTACTTTCCAGGATGGTTCGATCAGTTCACAATTCCAACAATGTATTAGTGTCCCAGTTTTCCCACATCCCCCCCAACATAAGTCATTACCTTTTCCTATTATCTTAGCCAATTTGAGAGGTGTATAGTGGTACCTCAGAGTTATCTTAATTTGTATTTCTCTGATCAATAATGATATAGAGCACTTTTTCATATTACTAGAAATGGCTTCAATTCTTTCACCTGAAAATTGTCTGTTCATATCCTTTGCATATTTATCAATTGAATTATAAATTTGAGTAAGTTCTCTATTATTTTTTCCTAACTCTGTGAATCAATTTCTTAGGGGTTTGATTAGTATGACAGTGAATAAGTAGATTAATTTAGGTAATGCTGTTTTTTTTTTTTATTTTATTAGCTCAGCCTAAGTATGAGCATTTGATATTTTTTTCCCAAGAGATTAGAACCAACTTTATTTGTGTGGACAGTGTTTTGTAACTGTGTTCATATAGTTCTTGATTTTGCCTTGGCAGGTAGATTCCTAAATATTTTATATTATCTAAATTTATTTTAAATGTAATTTTCCTTTGTATCTCTTGCTGCTGGACTTTGTTGTTAATATATAAACATGCTGATCATCTATGTAAATTTATTTTGTATCCTGCAACTTTGCAAAAGTTGTGAATTTTTCATATTAGTCTTTTCCTTGATTCTCTAGGGATCTCTAAGTATAATATCATATCATCTACAAAAAGGGATAATTTGGTTTCCTCCTTACATATTCTATTTCCTTTCATCACCTTTTTTTCTCTTATTGGCAAAGCTAACATTTCTAATATAATGCTGAATAGTAATGGTGATAGTAGGCAACCTTGTTTCATCCCTGATCCATAGGGAATGGTTCTAGTTTATTTTCATTACATCTGATGCTTGTTGATGATTTAAATGCTACCAATCATTTTAAGAAAAACACCATTGATTCCTATACTCTGGGGTTTTTAATAGGAATGGGTGTTAGATTTTGAAAATGCTTTTTTTGCATTTATTGAGATAATCATATGATTTTTGTTAGTTTGGCCATTGAAATAATAAATTATGCTAATTGTTTTCTTAATATTGCACCAGTCCTGCTTTTCTGGTATAAATCCTATTTGATCATGGTGTATTATCCTGGGGATAACTTGCTGTAATCTCTTTGCTAATTTTTATTTAAGAGTTTTGCATCAATATTCATTAGGGAAAATGGTTTATAATTTTCTTTAACTGTTTTGATGCTACCTGATTTGGATAACAGCAACATATCTGTGTCATAATTTTTTTATAGAATTCCTTATTTCCCTAATTTTTTTCCCAAACAATTTGCATAGTATCAGAATTACTGGTTCTTTAAATGTTTGGTGGAATTCACATGTGAATCCATCTGGCCCTGTAGATTTTTTCATAAGGAGTTGATTAAGAGCTTGTTCAATTTCTTTTTCTAAAATAAGCCTATTTAAGTAATTTGTTTCCTCTTCTGTTAATCTGAGCAATCTATGTTTTTGCAAATATTCATCCATTTCACTTAGATTAGCATATTTATTGGCATACAGTTGCGCAAAATAGTTCCTAATTATTGATTTTATTTTCTTTCCTTTTTATGAACAAATAAACTAAAGGTTTATCTATTTTGTTTTTTTTTTTTAACATAAAATTAGCTCTTAGTTTGTATTAGCTCAATATTGTTTATTTGTTTGTTTTACTTTCAATGTTATTAATCTCTTTTTCAAATTTGGTATTTATTTGGGGATTTTTTAGTTGTTCTTTTTATAGCTTTTTTTAGCTGCATGTCCAACTCATCGATGTCTTTATTTTATGCAAGTAAGCATCTAGACATATAAAACTTCCTCTAAGAACTGTTTTGGTGGCATCTCATAAATTTTGGTATGTGGTCTCATTATGGTTATTCTCTTGGTTAAAATTATTGATCATGGCTATGATTTGTTTCTTTATTCACTCATTCTTAGATTATTTAGTTTTCAATTAAGTTTTGGTCTATTTTCCCTTACTCTTTATTATATATTATTCTTATTCCATCATGATCTGAAAAGGATGCATTTATTATTTCTGCCTTTCTGCATTGATTTTAAGGTTTTTATACTCTACTACATGGTCAGTTTTTTAATAGGTTCCATGAACTGCCAGGCAAAAAGTATACTCCTTTCTGTCGCCATTGAATTTTCTCCAAAATTCTATCGTACCTAACTTTTCCAAAATTCTATTTATCTCCTCAATTTCTTTCTTATTTTGTTGTTCAATTTATCTAATTTTGAGAAAGCAAGGTTGAAATCCCCCATTAGTATAGCTTTACTGTCTATTTTTTTCTAGAAGCTCCCTTAACTTCTCCTCTAGGAATTTGGAATCTATACCACTTGGCACATATGTTTAGTATTGATATTACTTCATTATCTTTGTACCTTTAGCAAGATATAGTTTGCTTCTTTATCTCTTTTAATTAGGTCTATTTTTTTGCTTTTGCTTTATCTGACATGAGAATTGCCTTTTTTTTTTTTTTTTTTTTTTTTTTTTTTTTTTGACTTCACCTGAAGCATAATAGATTCTGCTTCGGGTCTTTACCTTTACTATGTATGTATCACTCTGCTTTAAATTTGTTTCTTGTAAACAACATATTGTAGGATTCTGGCTTTTAATCCACTTTGTAATCCACTTCTGTTTTATGGGAGAGTTCATCTCATTCACATTTACAGTTAAAATGACTAATTCTGTTTTCCCTGCCATCTTATTTACCTCAAATTATGCTTTTCTCTTTCCTTGTTTCCTTTCCCTCTATCCCAAGTATTTTGTTTCTGACCACTACCTCTCACAAACACTCTAACCCCTTTACAACTCCTCCCCCTCTTTTATACCTTTCCTCCAGTACTCTCCTTTTCCTTTTCTTTATTCCCTCCCACTTCCCTATAGGGTAAGACAAGTTTCTTTGTGAAGCTAAATGTCTGATATTCTCTCTTTGAGCCAAATCTGATGAGAGTAAGATTCACACAATGTTCATCCCACTCCCTTCTTTCCTTTAGTTATAATAGATCTTTTTTGCATCTTCATGAGATGTAATTGCCCTCATTTATGTCCATTTTCCTCTTTTTCCGGTACAATTCCTTTTTCACCTCTGGTTTCTTTTTTATGTGATCAGAGTAAAATCCAATTATACCTGCACTCTCTCGGTATACCCATAACAGAGATATAGTTGTCAAGAGTTCTTTCCTTTTTAACTTTTTATGCTTCTCTTGAGTTATATATTTAAAGATTAAATTTTTTATTCAACTCTGCTCTTTTCATCAGAAATAAATAAAATTCACCTGTATCATTGAATGTCCATCTTCTTCCCTGAAAGGTAAGTCTCAGTTTTTCTGGATAGTTGATTCTTGGATGCAATTTAAGTTCCTTTACCTTTCAGAATATCAGATTCTAGGCCCTTCAAATTCAAATTCAAATGAAAGCTGCTAGGTCTTGGGTAATTCTGATTGTGGCTTCTTGATATTCAAAGTGTTTCCTTTTGGCTACTTACAATATTTTTTTCTCTTGATCTGATAATTCTGAAATTTAGCTGCAATATTCCTTGCAGTTTTCATTTTGATATCTTTTTCAGGAGGTAATAGGTGAATTCTTTCAATGGGTATTTTAACTTCTGGTTCGAGGACCTAATGGCAATATTCCTTGATAATTTCCTTAAAGATGATATCTAAGCTCTTTTTTTTTTCTTCATGGTTTTCAGGATATCCAAAAATCTTTATACTGTCTTATAACTATTTTCTAGATCAGTTGTTTTTTCTAATCAGATATTTTACATTTTCTTCTATTTTTTTTTCTTTTTTCTTTTTTTGGTTTTGTTTGACTGATTCTTGATGCCTCATTGTGTCATTTATTTCCATTTGTTTAAATTTTTAATGAATTATATATATATATATATATATATATATATATATATATATATTTTAGTTATCTTGTTTAGCTTCTTTTTTATTTGGCTAAAAGAAATTTTAAATGAGTTGTTTTGTTCAATGGATTTTCCCCCATTTCATAAATTATGTTTTTCAAAGAATTGTTTTCTTTTTTCAATTTTGCCATATCTATTTTGTAAGGATTATATGCTTTTTCCACTTCACTAAGTCTATTTTAGGGAGTTTTCTTCAGATAATTTCTGTTTTTCCTTTTTCGTACCCTCTTGCAAAGTTCTCATTTCCTTTACCCATTTTTCTTCTTACTCTCCTTTAAGATACTTTTTGAATCCTTCAAAGAGAAGTTTGATAAGTAGGGACCAATTCATATTACCCCTCAAGCTTCAACTGGAAATGATCTACTTTTAATATCCTAGGGGTCTGAAATCTATTCTTCTGTTTCTCCATAAAAATTATCTATGATCAACGTTCTTATTTTTTTCCCTTTCATTTTCAGAAAGTTGAGGTCTGCTTTTAGGGCAAAGGGGTGATTGTCCAAGCTTCCTCATGGGTGACAGAGGTTATGCTGTGTCAGTGCTGATTAACTTCTATATGCTGTGTGGATGTGGCCAGTTCCTATTATTCTGGAGTTTATGGGCTCACTATCTTTTGTATTTGTGTTGGATTTCTTCCAGCTAATCTGCTGATAAACTGGCTTGCACGCAGGACAGACTAGAAAACACTGCTGTAGATTCCTCTTGTTGTATCCCCTAGCACACAGGATGCCACACTACTGTGAGTCTACACTGTGCCTGTGCTCAGCCCCTGACTCCATGCCTGATTGAACAGATATTTTCTAAAGTTCTTCCAAAATATCTTCTGCTGAAAATTTGTTACACTCCAAATATTTTGGGGTTCTGTCACTCCAAAACCATTTAGAGCCTTGATTTGGTTTTCATCTGAGGGATACAGGGAAGAGTTCAGATAAAGATGTGTCTCCTTCTACACCATATTGACTCCACCCCAAGAAAGTCTTAACCACAGTATATCAGTGATTGAGATCATCAGTCCTGACTCAGTATATAATCACACCAGTCTTAACTCAGAAGGCAAACTCTGGGAAATAAGACTGCTTCCTGGTAACGTAAGGTAAAACTACTGCATGTTGTGAGCAAAGCATCAAACACAGGGGCCACTGTGCTCAAAACTAAGGCTCAAAGCTGCAGGGCAAGCTTAGGACAATAACTGATTTATTCCAGGAGCAGAGCTCATCAATAAAAGTAAAGAAAAAAAAAAAAGGAAGTAGTAAAGAGAAGGTAAGAAAATGATCAAGAAACAGAAAAGAACCTTAACCAGAGAAAGCTGCTATGATGAAAGGGAAGACCAAAACACCAACTCAAATATGCACAAAATGACCATAGAAGAAATCTCAAAGAGTTAACTGAGCTTAAAGATGTTTGTTGGAATTGTTTAAAAAAGATTTTAAAAAGCAAATAAGATAGGAAGAATAAAAAATAAGAACAGAAATAAGAGATATGCAAGAGAGTCAACAGTTTGGAAAATAAAGGGAAAAAATTGACTGAAGAAAAGAACTCCTTAAAAAAATACAATTGGCCAAATGCAAAAATGATTTACAGAAAAAATCAATTCCTTAAAAAAACAGAATTTTCCAAATGAAAAATAAATCCATTGAATTAAACACTTTCAAAAGGAAAATTAATCAAATGGAAAAAAAGAAACAAAGGTTAACTGAAAAAAAAATCACACATTAAAACATAGAACTGGGCAAATAAAAGCTAGTAACACTATGAAACATCAAAAATCAGTCAAACAAAGTAAAAAGAATGAAATAATGGACGGAGATGTGAAATACCTCATTCAGAAAACCTGGAAAATAGATACAGGAGAGACAATTTAAATATTATTGGTCTACTTGAAGGACATGACTCCAAAAAAGAGCCAAAATAGCATTCTTCAAGAGATCATTGAGGGAAATTGCCCAGTATACTAGCACCAGAAGGACAAATTGAAAGAATCCATCAATCATCTTCCAGGAAGAAAACCCAAAGCAAAACTTCATAACTATATTCTTAAGGTAAAAATAATGCAAGCTGCAAGAAAAAAAAATCAAGTATCAAAGAACAACAGTCAGGATTATCCAGGATTTAGCAGCATCTAAAATAAAGAATTGGAGCTCCTGAAATACCACATTTTGGAAGACAAATTACCTGAGGATAAAATCAAGAATCAAATACCCAATGAAAGTGAGCATCAACTTTGTTTTTTTAACATCTCATTTAAAACTTTATTTTCCCCCAATTACACATAAAAAACAATTTTGATATTCTTTTTTATTTTTTTTATTTTTTGTCTGATTGATATAGCACTAAATAAATAGATTAGGTTAGGTAGTGTTGTCATCTTTATTATATTCTCTCGACCTATCCAAGAGCTATTAGTATGTTTCCACTTGGTTAGATCTGACTTTCATGGGAGGAGATGGAACTTCAATGAAACAAAAACTTTCAATAATTTCTATTGAAAAAAGTAAAATTAATAGAAATTTTGATTTTCAAACAAAGGACTCAAAGGAAGCAAAGAAAGATAAATGGGGAGATATATACATATATATATATATATATATATATATATATATACACCCACACATATACTTGTACTACTGCAAGCCACCTGACAGTGGCTGCTGGAGATCCAACCTATATCTTCAGAATGGATCTCTTCACATTGAGAGGATGATACAAGGAGACTGAGGCTGTTGCATTGTCTGACCGCTTTCCTCTTCTGATATAATATTAAAGAAAAAGACATTAAGGGGTGTGACTGTACCTGAAGAAGAGGACAGGGCAAGTATAATGGGACAAATTAGATCACATGAAGAGACATAAATAATCTATCACAATATAGGAAAGGGAGGGGGATGAGCATTACCTGATGCTTAATCTGTTTTGGCTCAAAGAGGAAATAACTTAATCACTCAATTAGATATAGTAATTTATCTCAGTCTAAAAAGAAGTAGAAGGAGAAAGGGGATTAAAAAGGGAATGACTGGATAGAAGGGACAAGAAGTGATAGAAGGTAGGAAATGTAGAGGGCAGGGTGGGTCAGAAACAAAATACTAGGGGTCTACACCAGTCCTGAAGTCAGGAGGACCTGAGTTCAAGTCTGGTCTCAGACACTTAACACTGTGTGACCCTGGGCAAGTCACTTAACCCCAAATGCCTCAGGAAAAAAAAAAACACTATTAAGGAGGGACAGGATAGAAAGAGAGAACAAAAGTATATACAGAGGAGAAAATAGGATAGAAGGAAATACAGAGTTGAAAATCATAACTGAATATGAAATTGAAGCTAGTAGGAGAGTGGTTTAAAAACCAGAATCATACAATATGTTGTTGACCAGAAACACGTTTGAAACAAAGAGATACAGGGGTGGAGCCAAGATGGCAGAGAAGGCACATGCAACTTTCTAAGCTCTCTCATACCCTCATGACCAATTATTAAATTCAGCCTCAAAAATAGCACTTGACTGGTAAAATCCACAAAGACTAGAAGTACAACAATTTACCAGCCAAAGATAATCTGGAATTCCATCAGAAAAGGTTTGTCCTGAGGGGCCAAGGAGAAAATCAGTGAAAGCAAGGAGGGAATTAGAGGCTAGCATATTATGCAGACTGTGTAGAAATGGTCTCTGTGGTAAGAAAAATTACAGAGACAACACAGGCATAGACTGATTAATCTTCCCTGCTTGCAAAACAGTAGATCAGCAGAGAAATCAAAGCCACTCTAAAAAATTCCAGAACCTAACAGGATTTGGCTTTACCCACTTAAAATTGGAAATGACTCAGCATAGATCACAGCACAACTGTGCAACCCCAACCCACAGTACAGGACTTTTCCTTGGGGCAGTTATTAACCTGCATGGCAGGGGGGCACAGCCTGGAGCAGCCTCTAATCAGCACAGTGGGGGACTCAGCCTGGGGCAATAGAAATGCCACAGGGAGACTTGCTTCTGGGGCAGAGACACTTCCAGTCCAAGCGGGGTCATTTGCTAGTCAGCTGCTAATATCCACAGCCCCTCTGGGGGCTTTGGTCTGGGGTAGTGACACTTTCAGTGCTTAGTCTCTAGCCTTAGGCCAGTCACTAAACCACAAAGTGGGGTTCTCCACTAGGTGCTGAATCACTTCCCATTTGGGTGGGAGGGACTTTATCTGAGAGCATTCCCACAGATCCCTGCCTGAAGCCTGCTTACATCTTTCCCTGCTTTGCAGGGAAGCTGGTGACTCTTTTGCCCTAAAAGCAAACCCTATAGCTCTCTTTGTAGTGGCTAGAAACTGGAAACTGAATGGATGCCCGTGAATTGGAGAATGGCTGAATAAATTGTGGTATATGAATATTATGGAATATTATTGTTCTGTAAGAACTGACCAACAGGATGATTTCAGAAAGGCCTGGAGAGACTTACACGAACTGATGCTGAGTGAAATGAGCAGGACCAGGAGATCATTATATACTTCAACAACAATACTAGATGATGACCAGTTCTGATGGATCAGGCCATCCTCAGCAACGAGATCAACCAAATCATTTCCAGTGGAGCAATAATGAATTGAACCAGCTATGCCCAGAGAAAGAACTCTGGGTGATGACTAAAAACCATTACATTGAACTCCCAATCCCTAAATTTATGCCCACCTGCATTTTTGATTTCCTTCACAAGCTAATTGTACAATATTTCAGAGTCTGATTCTTTTTTGTAACTAATTTATATTTTAATATATTAAACATCTACTGGTCATCCTACCATCTGGGGGAGGGGGTGGGGGGTAAGAGGTGAAAAATTGGAACAAGAGGTTTGGCAATTGTTAATGCTGTAAAGCACCCATGCATATATCCTGTAAATAAAAGGCTATTAAATAAAAAAAAAAAAAAGAGAAAAGAGAAAAAAAAGAAAAAAAAGGCAGACCCTACAGGCTTTTAAAAAATGAGTAAAAAACATCAAAACAAGGATCTATAGCTTCTATACAGAAAAAGAGTAGCTTTACAACCCGGGGAGACTAAATAGCAAACAGTCTCCAGACAATACCCCAAAGGGGAATGTTACCTGGCCCCCTTTACATAATGTTCTCCTAGAAGGGACCATTAAAAGTCTCAAAAGAGAGTTATAAGAAAAATAGGGAAATGAAAGAGAAGCTTTGCAAGAAAGTTGTTACAACTTCCTGAAATATCAATTGGAAAAGGTAAAAAATTCCCAGGAAATACAGGGAAATAGAATTTGTGAATTGAAAAAGGTAAAAAAATTCCAGGAAAGTAGAATTTGTGAATTGGAAAAAGATAAAGAATTTGCAAGAAAGTAAGATTTGTGAATTGGAAAAAGAAAATAATTCACAAAAAAAAATTAGTGAAATGGAAAAAAATTCCATAGAGCAAAACAAGTCAGTTAAAAACTCAATTGGACATATACAAAAAGAAGAAAAAAAAAAGCTAACGAAGAAAATAACTCATTAAAAATTAGAACTAAACAAAAATAAATCAATGATTCATTGAGACATCAAGAATCATTCAAACAAGACAAAAAAAGGAAAAAATAGAGAAAAGCATCAAATATCTACTTGGAAAAATAACAGACTTGTAAAATAGATCTAGGAGAGATAATCTGAGGATTATTGGAGTTTCCAAAAATTATGACAAAAAAAGAGCCTCGATAACATTTTATAGGAAGTCATCAAAGAGAACTGTCCAGATGTAATAGAAACAGAAGGTAAAATAGGCATTGAAAAAATTCATCAAACACCTTCTGAAAAAGACCCTAAAATAAAAACTCCAAGGAATATTGTGTCCAAATTTCAGAAGTATCAGATTAAGGAAAAAAATATAAGCAGCCAGGAAAAAAAAAAAAAAAAAAAAAAAAAAAAAAAAAAAAAAACAATTCAAATACCGAGGTGGCACAATAAGGATCACCCAAGATCTGACTACCTCCATATTAAAGGATGAAAGGGTCTGGAATCTGATATTCTGAAAGGCAAAAGAATTTGGAATGCAACCAAAAATAAACTACCCAGACAAGCTGAGCATTTTTTTTTCCATTGAAGAAGATGGACATTTAATGAAACAGATGAATTCATTTGTTTCTAAGAAAAAACCCAGAACTAAACAAAAAATTTGAACTCCAACCATAGGACTCAAGAGAAGCAGAAAAAGGTAAAAGGAACTCTTGTGAACTGTATTTCTGTTGTGTATATACAAAAAGACTATATGTATAATTTGATTTTACTGATATAACATGAAAAAAGGGAAAGAGAAATGGAAAGGGGGTAGTGTTAGAAAAGGGGGAAAACGGGGATAAAAAGAGGGAAATTACATCCCACGAAGAGGCAAAGGAAACTTATCATATCTGAACTTAGCAGGAGGAACATTGTGTGAATCTTACACTCATCAGAGTTGGCTCAAAGAGAAAATAATTAACATGTTTTACAGAAAATCGTCTCTTGCCTCATTAAAAAGGGTGAGAGGAAAAGGAAAAAGAAAAAGAGTAATAAGGGAAGGGTACAAGAAAGGGGTAGAGTTCAAAGGGGGGAGAGAGGGATCCTAAAGAGGGTGAGCAACGTGATACAAGTGGGGTACATAAATTTAAAACTGGGAAAGAGGGTTGGGGGGGCAAGAAAAAGAAAAGCATAAACTGGGGATAATAAGATGGCAGGAAATACAGAATTAATTATTTTAACCATAAATGTAAATGGGATGAACTCTCCCATAAAGTGGAGGTGGATAACACCCTGGATCAAAAGTCAGAAGCCTACAATGTTTTGTTTACAGGAAACGCATTTAAAGCAGTGTGATACATACAGAGTAAAGGTAAAAGGCTAGAGCAGAATCTATTATGCTTCAGGTGAAGTCAAAAAAGCAGGTGTATCCATCCTTATCTCAGATCAAGCAACAGCAAAAATTGATCTAATTAAAGAGATAAGGAAGGGAACTATATCTTGCTAAAGGGTAGCATAGACAATGAAGCAATATCAATACTAAATATATATGCACCAAGTGGTATAGCATCTAACTTCCTAAAGGAGAAGTTAAGAGAGTTGCAAGAAGGAATAGACAGCAAAACAGTAATAGTGGGAGATCTGAAACTTGCACTCTCAGAATTAGATAAATCAAACCACAAAATAAGTAAGAAATAAATTAAAGAGGTAAATAGAATATTAGTAAAATTAGGTATGATAGATCTTTGGAGAAAACTGAATGGAGACATAAAGGAATATACTTTCTTCTCAGCAGTTCATGGAACCTATATAAAAATTGACCATATATTAGGACATAAAGAACTCAAAATTAAATGCAGGAAGGTAGAAATAGTAAATGCTTTCTTTTCAGATCATGATGCAATAAAAACTACATTCAACAAAAAGTTAGGGGTAAATAGACCAAAAAGTAATTGGAAATTGAATAATCTCATCTTAAAGAATGATTGGGTGAAACAGCAAATGATAGATACAATTAATAATTTCACTCACAATAATGAAAACTTTGAAACATCATACCAAAATATGTGGGATGCAGCCAAAATAGAAATAAGAGGAAATTTTATATCTTAGAGGCTTACTTGAATAAAATAAAGAAAGAGAAGATCAATAAATTGGACTTGCAACTTAAAAAGCCAGAAAAACATCAAATTAAAAACCCCCAATTAAATACTAAACTTGAAATTTGAAAATTAAAAGAAGAAATTAACAATATTTAAAGTAAAAAAATATTGAATTAATAAATAAAACTAAGAGTTGCTTTTATGAAAAAACCTTCAAAATAGATAAGCCTTTGGTAAATATGATTAGAAAAAGGAGAGAGGAAATTCAAATTAGTAGTCTTAAAAATGAAAAGGGAGAACTTTCCACCAATGAAGAGGAAATTAGAGAAATAATAAGGAGTTATTTTGCCCAACTTTATGCCAATAAATTTGATAACTTAATTGAAATGGATGACCACCTCCAAAAATAAAGACTTCCTAGATTAACAGAGGAGGAAGTAAATTGCTTAAATAGTCACATATCAGAAAAAGAAATAGAACAAGCTCTTAATGAGCTCCCTAAGAAAAAATCCCCAGGACCAGATGGATTTGCATGTGAATTCTACCAAACATTTAAAGAACAATTAGCCCCAATGCCATATAAACTATTTGAAAAAATTGGGAATGAAGGAGTCCTACCAAGTTCCTTTTATGACACAGACATGGTACTGATACCTAAACCAGGTAGGTTGAAAACAGAGAAAGAATATTATAGACCAATCTCCCTTATGAATATTGATGCTAAAATTTTAAATATAATATTAGCAAAAAGACTACATAAAATCATCCCCAGGATAATACACCATGATCACGTAGGATTTATACTAGGAACAATATTAGAAAAACTATCAGTATAATTGGCCATATTAATAACCAAATTAACAAAAAAAAATGATCATCTCAATAGATGCAGAAAAAGCATTTGAATGTTATCAAACTGTGCACCCTTTGATCCAGCAGTGTTACTAGTGGGCTTATATCCCAAAGAGATCATAAAAAAAGGAGAGACCTGTATGTGCACAAATGTTTGTGGCAGCCCTCTTTGTAGTGGCCAGAAACCGGAAACTGAGTGGATGCCCATCAATTGGAGAATGGATGAATAAATTGTGGTATATGAATATTGTGGAATATTATTGTTCTGTAAGAAATGACCATCAGGATGATTTCAGAAAGGCCTGGAGAGACTTACACAAACTGATGCTGAGTGAAACGAGCAGGGCCAAGAGATCATTATATATTTCAACAACAGTACTATATGATGACCAATTCTGGTGGACCTGGCCATTCTCAGAAATGAGATCAACCAAATCAGTTCCAATGGAGCAGTAATGAACTGAACCAGCTATACCCAGTGAAAGAACTCTGGGAGATGACTAAAAACCATTAGACTGAATTCCCAATCCCCATATTTTTGTCCACCTGCATTTTTGATTTTTTTCACAGGCTAATTGTACAATATTTCAGAGTCTAATTCTTTTTGTACAGCAAAATAATGTTTTGGTCATGTATACTTGTTGTGTATCTAATTTATATTTTAATATATTTAACATCTACTGGTCATCCTGCCATCTGGGGGAGGGGGTGGAGGGAAGGAAGGGAAAAATTGGAACAAGAGGTTTGGCAATTGTCAATGCTGTAAAGTTACCCATACATATAACCTGTAAATAAAAGGCTATTAAAATTTTTAAAAATAAAATTAAAATTAAAATTAAAAAAAAAGAAAAAGCATTTGATAAAATCCAACCTTCATTCCTATTAAAAACACTTGAGAGTATAAGAAGAAATAGACTTTTGCTTAAAATAATCCGTAGCATCTATTTAAAACCACCAGTAAGCATCATATGTAATGGGGACAAACTGCAACCATTCCCAATAAGATCTGGAGTGAAACAAGTTTGTCCACTATCACCATTACTATTCACTATTTTATTAGAAATGCTAGCTTTGGCAATAAGAGTTGAGAAAGAGATTAAAGGAATTAGAATAGGTAATGAGGAAACCAAATTATCACTCTTTGCTGATGATAAGATGGTATACTTAAAGAAACCCAGAGATTCTACTAAAAAGTTATTAGAAATAATCCACACTTTTAGCAAAGTTGCAAGATACAAAATAAATCCACATAAGTCATCAGTATTCTTATATATCACTAAAAGAATCCAACAGTTAGAGTTACAAAGAGAAATTCCATTTAAAGTACCTACTGATAGTATAAAATACTTAGGTATCTATCTGCCAAGGGAAAATCAGAAATTATATGAGCAAAACTACAAAACCCATTCCACACAAATTAAGTCTGATCTAACCAATTGGAAGAATATTAAATGCTCTTGGATAGGGCGAGAAAATATAATAAAGATGACAATACTACCTAAACTAATCTATTTGTTTAGCACTATACCAATCAGACTCCCAAAAAACTATTTTAATGACCTAGAAAAAATAACAACAAAGTTCATATGGAAAAACAAAAGGTCAAGAATTTTAAATGAATTAATGAAAAAAAATCAAATGAAGGTGGTCTAGCTTTACCAGATCTAAAATTATATTATAAAACAGCAGTTACTAAAACCATTTGGTGTTGGTTAAGAAATAGATTAGTTGATCAGTGGAATAGATTAGGTTCAAAGGACAAAAGAGTCAATAACTTTAATAGTCTAGTGTTTGACAAACCCAAAGACCCCAGCTTTTGGGATAAGAACTCACTGATAAAAATTGCTAGGAAAACTAGAAACTAGTATGGCAGAAACTAGGCTTTGACCCACATTTAACACTGTACACCAAGATAAGGTCAAAATGGGTTCATGACCTAGGCATAATGAATGAGATTATAAAAAAATTAAGGGAACACAGGATAATTTACCTCTCAGACCAGTGGAAGAGAAAGGAATTTATAACCAAAGAAGAACTAGAGATCATTACTGATCACAAAATAGAAAATTTTGATTATACCAAACTGAAAAGTTTTTTGTACAAACAAAACTAATGCAGACAAGATTAGAAGGGAAGCAGTAAATGGAGAAAACAGTTTTACAGTCAAAGGTACTGATAAAGGCCTCATTTCCAAAATATATAGAGAATTGACTCTAATTTATAAGAAATCAAGCCATTCTCCAACTGATAAATAGTCAAAGGATGTGAACAGACAATTATCAGTCAAATAAATTGAAACTATTTTTAGCCATATGAAAAGTTAATGTCATTATTAATCAGAGAAATGCAAATTAAGACAACTCGGGGATACCACTACATACTTGTCAGATTGGCTAGGATGACAGGGAAAGATAATGCGGAATGCTGGAGGGGATGTGGGAAAATAGGGATACTAATACATTGTTGGTGGAATTGTCAATATATCCAACATTCTGGAGAGCAATTTGGAACTACACTCAAAAAGTTATCAAACTGTGCATACCCTTTGATCCAGCAGTGTTACTACTGGGCTTATATCCCAAAGAGATCTTAAAGAAGGGAAAGGGACTTGTATGTGCAAGAATGTTTGTTGCAGCCCTCTTTATAGTGGCCTTTATAGTGGCCAGAAACTAGAAACTGAGTAGATACCCATCAATTGGAGAATGGCTTTATAAATTGTGGTATATGGGTATTATGGAATATTATTGTTTGATAAGAAATGACCAACAGAATGATTTCAGAAAGGCCTGGAGAGATTTACATGAACTGATGCTGAGTGAAATGAGCAGGACCAGCAGATGACTATATACTTCAAAAACAATACTATATGATGATCAATTCTGATGGACCTGGCCATCTTCACCAATGAGATGAACCATATCAGTTCCAGTGGAGCAATACTGAACTGAACCAGCTACACCCAGTGAAAGAACTCTGGGAGATGACTAAAAACCATTACATTGAATTCCTAATCCCTATATTATTGTCCACCTGCATTTTTGATTTCCTTCACAGGCTAATTGTACAATATTTCAGAGTCTGATTCTATTTGTACAGCAAAATAATGGTTTGGACATGTATACTTATTTTGTATTCAATTTGTACTTTAATGTATTTAACATGTATTGGTCATCTTGCCATCTAGGGTAAGGGGTGGGGGGAAAGGAGGGGAAAAATTGGAACAAAAGGTTTGGCAATTGTCAATGCTATAAAATTGCCCATGCATATAACTTGTAAATAAAAAGCTATTTAAAAAGAAACAAGGAAATACATACTGAATATTTAAAGACTGGAATAGAATTTATTATGCTTCAGCTGAAACAAACAAACAAATAAAGCAGATTTAGCAATTCCTGCCTCAGAATAAGCAAAAATTAAAATAGCTTTAATTGAAAAACATAAGGAATGAAAGTACATCTGGTTAAGGGGCACTGTGGATTTATAATGATATTAAATGTATTTGCACCAAATGCTTGGGCATCTGAAGGCTTAGAGAAGATATTAAACTTGTTGCAGGAAGAAATAGATAGTAAAACTATATTATGGGGGACTTTAACCTTTTTCAGCTCAGAATCAAACAAATGTAAGCATAAAATATACAAGGAAGAAATGAGGGGGTTA
The DNA here is from genome assembly GCF_902635505.1 of Sarcophilus harrisii. Lineage (NCBI taxonomy): Eukaryota > Metazoa > Chordata > Mammalia > Dasyuromorphia > Dasyuridae > Sarcophilus > Sarcophilus harrisii. The sequence goes on along the minus strand of NC_045426.1, from coordinate 598,189,749 downwards.
ATAAAATCCTAAAAAAACTTAAGTATGCTAGATGTGTTGAGAAAATTGAATAGGGACAGAAATAAATTCACCTTTTTCTCAATAGTACATAGTTCCTATACAAAGATTGACCTTATATTAGTGCATAAAATGTCACAAACAAATGCAGAAAGGCAGAAATACTGAATGCTTCTATTTCACATCATGATGCAATAAAAATTGTATTCAATAAAAAACAGGGAAAGATAGACAAAAATAAATGGAAATTAAATAATGTAAATTTAAATATGAGTTGGCCAAATCACAAATCACAGAAACAATCCATAATTTCAATGTCAATAATGAGACAAAATGACAAAACCTATGAGATTCCTTAGAGGAAATTTTATATCTATCAATAGTTTCATGAATAAAATAGAGAAAGAGTTGATCAAAAATTTGGGCATGCAATTTAAAAACTAGAAAAAAAAATTAAAATCTGAATTAAATACGAATTTAATACCACTTCTAATTCTGAAACTCAAAGGACAGATTAATAAAATTGAAACTAAGAACTATGCAACTAATTAAGAAAGCTAAGAGCTTGTTTTATTTAAAAAATCCAACAAAATAGATAAAACCATTCAATTTGATTAGAAAAAAGGGAAAGGAAAACAAATTACTAGCATCAGAAATGAAAAGGATGAACTTCCCACCAATTAAAAATAAATTAAAGAATAATTAGAAACTATTTTACCCAATTGTATGCCACCAAGTCTGACAATCTAATCAAAATGAAAGATTATTTACACAAATATAAATTGATCAGATTAACAAAAGAGGAAAAATCACTCAAATAATCTCATTTTATAAAAAGAAATTGAATAAACCATCAATGAACTCCCTTAAAAAAACAATCTGCAGGGCCGGATGGATTTACAAGTGAATTCTCCTAAACAATTAAATAATAATCATTTCAGTATATGTAAACTATTTTGTAAAATAGGGAAAGAAGGAGTTCTATAAAATTCCTTCTGTGATACAAATTTGGCATTGGTACCTCAACAAGGAAGATCCACAACAGAAAAATAAAATTACAGAGAAATCTTCCTAATTAATATTGATGTAAAAAATTTAAATAAAATATTAGCAAAAAGATTTCACCAACTTAACAAACTATAGCAAAGTGGGATTTACACCAGGAATGCAGGGCCGGTTCAATATCAGGAAAACTATTTCCATAATTGACCATATCAATAACAAAACAAAAGAAAATATACAATAATCTCAGTAGGTGCAGAAAAGGCTTTTGACAATATACAGCACCCATTCTATCAAAAACAGTAGTGAGTATAGGGTAAAGGGAGCTTCCTTTAAAATAGTAAGCATCATGTATATATAATCATCAGCAAGAATGATTTGTAATGGAGAGGAACTGGACACATTCCTTATCAATCAGGGGTATAACAAGGATGGCATTTATCACCACTATTATTTAATATTGTATTAGAAATATTGGTGTTAGAAATAAGAACAGAAAAAAGAAATTAAAGCAATTGAATAGGCAATGAGAAAATAAAACTATCACTCTTTGCAAATAATGTGATGATCTGCTTAGAGAATTTTAGAACATCATCCAAAAATCTACTCAAAACAATTCACAACTTTAGCAAATTTGCAGGATATAATATAAACACACACAAATCATAAGTATTTGTATATATTACTGACAAAGCCCATCATCAAAAGATAAAAAGAGAAATTCCATTTAAAATAACTATAAAAAAATAAAATATTTGGGTGTTTACCTGCCAACACAAACCCAGGAACTATATGAATACAATAACACATGAAAAAATAATCAATGACTAAAGTAATCTAATATTTTATAACCCCCCAAATTCCAGTTTCTGGAATTAGCACTCAGTATTTCATAAAAATTGCTGGGGATACTCGAAAATAATAGGTCAGAAACTCAGCATAGTTTCGTATCTCACACCACATACCAAAATAAGTTCAAAATCTATACACAATTTAGGCAAAACAGGTGATCTAAAATGTATAAAAATCTGTTTCAAATTTATCAAAATACAAATCATTTCCCAGTTAAAGTATATGAACAGATAATTTTCATTTAAGAAAATCAAAATCATGTATATTCACATGAAAAAATGTGCTAAATCACTATTGATCAGAGAAATGCAAATTAAAAGAACTCTGATACTACTTCATACACCTCAAATTGGAAAGATAACAGGAAAACATAATGATAAATTTTGGAGGAGATGTGGGGAAACTGGGACACTAATGCATTGCTGTTGAAGTTGTGAAATGATCCAACCATTTTGGAGAGCAATTTGAAACTTTGCCCAAAGGGTTATTACACTGTTTACATACAAAGCCCTTTACAATGCAGTCTTGTCCTACTTTTCCAGACTTCTCACATTTTACATATCCTAAAGTATTCATTTATCCAATAATACCAGTGTCCTTGTTCTTCTAGGCACAAGACAAATCTCTATTATGAGAAATTTCTCTGCTGTTGAAATGCCTAAACTGTCTCCCTCCCTTTCTTCTCCTACTGACATCCCTCACTTCCTTTAAGTACAAGAAAAATTCCTACTCTCTGCAGAAAACATTTCCCAATCCTGACTAATTTAAGTTCTTTCCTATTATTTCCCATTTTTGCTATATATAATTTGTATATATTAGCTTGCTTTTCTTGACTCTGCCTAGATTGTGAGCTCTTTAAATGGAAGGTCCTTTATCTTTCTTTATCTTTCCAGTGCTTAATACAGTCCTTGACACAAAATAAATATTTAATAAATTCTTATTAACTAACATGAAAAGTAGGTTCTAGTTTTATAATCCCCATTTTACATTTTAGGAAACTGAGGCAGAAGACAGTAGTTAATTTACTTGCTCAAAGACATGTAACTAGTGTCTAAAGATAGATTTGAATGGGGCAGCTAGATGGTACAGTGGATAGAACACTAACCCTGAAGTCAGGAGTACCTGAGTTCACATCTGATCTCTCAGACACTTAACACTTCCTAGCTGTGTGACCCTGGGCAAGTCACCTAACTCCAATTGTCACAGAAAAAAAAAAAAGATAGATTTGAACTTCATTATTAACAGAGTATATTGGCATAGCTTTAAATTAAAAAGGGCAATATTGACTTAAATATGGTTCCAAAATTCAGAGAAAAGGAAACATAGGAGAATAAAATATACAAGGGTTCTATGGAAAAGTGACTGCCAGATTGACCAGGGAATAAAAATGTACAACTAGGAACTAGTTTAACTATAATAGGCCATAGAAGTATTTATTAAAAGTGGTCCAGATGAAAGGGTTAAATGATTTAAAGTATGGAATCTAGTCCTAGAGGTAAGGCAGTTGTTGAGAAGGAGGAGCCAAATGAGGAGCCTAGGACTGATTCTATAATGGCTGGGGTTTACAAGGGAGGGGCTCATACAAAAACTTACAGAAATTTTATATGATAAGGTATATATGGCCGGAAGAGTTTATTCACAGGAGGTCAAGGATGGCTCCACTGTCCTTCTTTATAAAAGAAAAAAAATATTTGTCTAATGGAAATTACAGAGCCCTCTCTCCTAATCATAGTTGTTAAAATTCTTGCCAGAGTACTTCATAATAGGCTTATCTTTCACCTGGAAGATGGTCATCTACCTAAGAGCCAATGTGGCTTAAGAAAAGGGAAATGAATGGATGATGTGGTGTTTTCTGCCTGACAACTACAGGATAAATGCCAAGAGCAGGACAAAGTTCTGTATATAATGTTCATCAATCTGACCATGGCCTTTGATATTGTAAGTCATTAGGATTTATGAGAAATCATGGCAAAATGTAGTTGCCCAGAGAAGTTTATCAGTACTGAATTTTCTTAGGAAGACTCTGAAGATCACTGATGAAATAGGATACTGAACACTGAGGTCCTTTTTGGAAATGAATTGTCAGACATCCAAATTCCATTACAGAGACTGCAATGCTGACGAGCCAGCCAATTTATTCAAATGTCAAATGCATGTTTGCCTAAAAGTCTATTATACAGAGAAGACACACAAAGCAAGTATTCTCATGGAGGTCAGAAGAAGCAATACAAGAACTTCTCAAGGTTTCTCTAAAGAACTGAAAATTATTGCAAAACATGGAAGATACTGGCATGGAACTAACCATCATGTTGTGCCTACCTCAAAGAAGGTGCTTTATTAGTAAAGCAGACTTGCAATAGTCAAAATAAACATGAAATGTGTAAATTTACAGTCTTCTCAACTACAGATATTTATATGGATTTTGATCTTGTATTAACATTATCAGCTCCAGTTGGATAACTGTACCTTGACTCCAACATAAGTGGTATCATCTTAATCCTCTTTGAGCATAGAACACATCAACCAAGCAACCATATCAAATGGTATGGATGACACTCTTTAATGAGAGTCATAATGAACTTTCTTCCTCCCACCTATACTACTTCTTTTTATCCTCTTTTTAAAGGTTTTTAATAGAGATTTGGGCAGCTAGGTGGCTCAGTAGATAGAGATCTAATCAGGAATCGGGAGGACTTGAGTTTAAATCTAATTTCAGGCACTTAATAGCTGTGTGACCCTGGACAAGTCATCTAACCTCTTTGCCCTAATCCCTCATAGAAGGAAATGACAAACCAATTTATTATCTTCACCAAAAAAATCCCATGGATAGTATGGCACATGGAGTCTTACAGAGTCAGACATAACTAAATGATGAAGAACAATAAAATGGAAATTAATGCCTCATAACTCATGGGCTTTATTCTTGTCTTTTTATATTCATAAACTATAGTAAATTAAAATATTATTGCTATGCAGATTTCTCAGATCTCTATCCTACAATCTCATCTCACTCCTGGAATTTCATCATGCATCTCTAACTGCTTATCAAACATTTGGAGCTGAATGTCCTAAAGTCTTCCAAAGATGGCTTTTCAAAATTGAATCCCCCAAATTTTCCTTCTGAGTCACAACTTCTGAACTTCTCCATTGCTGTTGAGGATACAACCATTCTTCTAGTAACTAAGATTTTATCTTCAAAATTATCTTTCACTCTTTCCTCTTCCTCAATCCACATGCCAATCTGTTGCTAATCCTCATTGTTTCTACTCCTTAACATATATTTTGAGTCTGTTTCTTTATTTACATTCATGTGACCCTGAGCTTGCTCAAGCTGTCATCTCTTCAACATAGGCTTTTGGAATAACCTTCTAATTTTTGTGACTTAAATTGCTCTTCAGTCCAATTTATCTTCCACAGAGCTACTTAACTGATTTTCTTAAAGCTCAGGTCTGACTATACACTATAAATTTCACTGGCAGCCTGTTAGTTCAAGAATCAAATACATGCAACCTAAGCCAAAAGTTCTTTGGTGTGGGACTCTAATCATTGTTGAAGATCAATGCCTTATCCTATATATGGGAGAAAGGATGGAGTTTGTAAAAGTAGCAGAAAAATCAATTTTCTTCAGTCTCTTTTTGCTTCCAGTATTAAGAAAAAAAGATTCTCAATATTCTAATCTCTCTTTAGGGTTACTAAGGGAAAAAATCTGGGAAGGAATTGACATATATAATGTGATCATATTCCTGTCTCCAGACTGATAACACTAGACTTTGAAGCATTTTTCCTTTTGGGTGAAATCAGAAACTTTCTCTCTTCCTTGAACTATTATCACAATCCAGGAAGAAATTCCTTTAAGGTATCATGTCTCATACATATTATTGTATGTACATTTTTCTCTGATTTCTGTTTTATTACTATCTGGGATAGGTAATTTTCTTTGCTTTTAGCTAGGCTTGTTCCCTGTGGAACTTGAATGTGGAATAAAAAAGTCATGCCTTAGATATAAATTTTGTCATCCTCATTTCAAATTAAGAAATATTGATCAGGAGTTTATTTTGAATTTCAAAATTCTTTGCCCAATTAATAATATCTTAAAGAGGAGATAGATATAATTCTAATTTGGAACCCCACATATCTGAAGAGAGCAGAGTGGCCAAACTTTTGGTCCCCCTTCCCTTTTTCTCTTTATGGCAATAATCAAAGCCTTCTCTTGAGTAGGTGGGAATAAAAGACACTATACACATACACACATACATATATTGACTGGAGACTTTTTGAGAACATTTTCAATATGAAATTACTTGAATCTGTAAATGTTAAACTAATAATAATAGCAACAACAATAACAATAGAATATTATCACAATTTTGACTGCAGACTTTTTGAGAACATTTTCAATATGAAATTACTTGAATCTGTAAATGTTATACTACTAATAATAGCAACAACAATAACAATAGAATATTATCATACAATATGTTTATGTTACAAGCTATATAGAATGAAAAGATTTCAAAAAACCTTCTAGCAAATTAGATCAAAATCATGTGAGAAAAGGGTTAACTACATATTGTTCTAATATAAAGAGAGTGGGATGATATTAGAAAACTTTTATTCCATCAATCTCCAACATAAAATTTTATAGGAGATTAAATATACAAGAAAAATGGTAGAATAATCACTTGCCTAAGAATCATTCCATCTTCATGCCATTTAAAATATAGAAAAGAAGATGATATTGACAATATTTCACATTTGTATAGAATGCTAAAGTTTGCAATGATATTTACTCACAAAAACCTTGAGAGGTAGTTATTTAAATTCTGTCCCTTATATTCTGCTGGGCACATGACAGTTTTTCCCCTTTTTCTCTTTTTTTCTAATTTTGTATTTAAGTTTTTAATATTTTTTTAAGTTCTACTAACCCCATTTAATAGAAGAGAAAAAAACGAGGTGAAAAAGGTTAATTTACTTTTAGAGGTAACACAGATATGAAAGTTTTAAATTATACAAGGTATCCTGGAAAGATTCATGTCCCATACTCCTCTACTATCTCTGTCCTAAAACAGGAACTATTCCAATCACTTTTGCCTCTTGTGCTCAGCATAATGACTATCCCATTGAACAAGTTCTTATGATCTATTGGCCTCATTGAAAAAGAAAGAAAATGATGGTATGCCAATAGAATGGAGAAGGGTAAAAGAATAATAAAAGCTGCAGAATTGATAGGAAAGCATAAAATAAACATGATCTGGGCATCTTTGTGTATATTCAGTAATAAATTATGAGAATAAGGGCAGCAGACATCTTTCCCTTGAGAATTTCAAGGAAAAGAAAGTTATCTTTATATGCTTCTTTTTTTATTGTTCTAGATATAGCTATTCTATTACATTTCTATATTTTATGTATCCTAATGTATACTTATATTTTATCGAATGTTTATCAGATTTTACAATTTTAAAATAATCAATTCCAAATGCCTTTGTAAAATTTTATTTGATTTATAAATTATATCCATTAATCATAAAATCTCGGAGTTGGAAAGAGCTTAGAAATCCCTTATATGACACATTTGACAAAGTCATAGAGAAGTCCTCTGTAAGTTGGAGAATCATGATTAATAAGAATAGCTGGCATATTTATAATTCTTTAATATTTGCAAAGGTTTTAAAATTTGTTGACTCATTTTGATTTTCATAACAGCCCATGGAAGTAAGTGCTATTATTAACTCCAGTTAAGAGATGATGATATAGATGATATAATAGATAACACTGATAAAGTGCTCTATTAAGTGCCAGACACTGTGCTAAGCACTTTATCTCATTTGATCCTCATAACAGCCCTGGAAAGAAGGTGCCCTTATTGACTCCAATTTAAATGAGGAAACTTGTCTTGTTCAAGTGAGTCTTTCCATCTTGTCTCCTCTAAAAGATTTCTCCTTCTGTCAACCCTACTTTCATTTATACCTACAAACATGTCAATGTTTTTTTCTATCCTGAAAAAACAAACTCTAACTTGATCCCTATATTCCTGATAATGATATTATATGTTCTGACCTTTATATCTAAATTCCTTGTGTATAGTAAATGTCATTAGTTTTTCTCCTTTAACTTTCTTCTTAGTCCCTTACAATCTGGGCTTCAAATTTTGTCATTCCAGTGAAACTACTCTCACCAAAGTTACAAATTATTTATTAGTTGCCAAATGAAATTGTTTTTTTCTTTTAATTCTTTTTCCCCCTGACCATTATGCAGCCTTTGAAACTGTTGATTACCCTTTCCTCCTTGATATTCTCTTCTTTATAGATATTCAGGGTATTATTTTCATTAATTCTTCCTACCTATCTTATTGATATTCTTTATTTCATTTACTGTATTCTTTTACAGATCAGATGATTTTCCTACCACTGATTTCTCTTGGTGTTCTACTCTGGATCCTCTTTTGTTTTGCCTTTATATTACTTCACTTGATGAAATGTTTAGCACAATGCCTTGCATATCAAGGATACTTAATAAATATTTATGGTTTTATTACTGATTGGTTGATGATAATTTCAATAGCTCCCATGAATTTAATTATTATCTCTCTTTTGATCTTCTGAAATCTATGTATCCTAGCCCAAACTAACTGCTGACCTCCAATAGATCTTATATTTCTAAATACTTTCTCAGTTATCTATGTTCAGTGTCAGGTAGAGATATTAAATTCATTATGTTATAAATGGGACCCATGTTCCTTTTCCCTAAATCCTGCCTCTTCCTGACTTTCCTATTACTGTAAAGGACAACATTTTCTTCCCAATTCCTCAGGCTCATAACCTCACTATCTGATGCCTCATTATCTCACTTCCTTACATCTAATCTATTGGCAAAGTGTCTGAGGCTGAGTTTGAATGCAGGTCCTCTTTACTATAAGGCCAAGGCTCTGTGTATCATATCATCTAACTTCCTCAACTATGCTTATTTATATTTTTTCTTATATCGTCTTTCTTTTCCTTTAATAGGAGTTTTGTAAAATATTTCCTTTTCTTATAATTAATAGAGAGGTGCATATAAACTCTGCAGTTATCTCTATATTTCTCCTTTTTTGGACTAAGCTCAAGGCTAACCTGAGGTTTAGAGTTGTATGTAACTTTTGTCATCTCCTAAGACAACCATCCTAACAATAGCCTAATATTACAAAGCTATGGATACTCTGACCAGAACTTTCTACAACAGAAGAAAATACTCAATTGTATGTTTCTATTAAACAATGTGCCAATGAAAAGATCGAAATAATTATTACATGTGATCTTTACAAAATATTTACATTCTTTATAACAGTAGAATTATTACAGATTATTGTTGCTATTTATATAAATTACAACTGAGGCAAGCTCAATTCTATTTTGGGAGTATCTATTACCTCTTCCCTTCTTTCCTTTTTATAAAGCTCATACCTGTCACCATGCTATCTATACTGCTTGGAGAACAGTGCAATGTATTATTTTAATAAGATAGTACAGGAAATATCTCATGGAAGATTTTCTAGTTCTTTTCCAACCAAACATCTTGCTAACTCAGTAATGTTAATTAAAGGATAAGCTACAATAGCTAGATGTTGATGATAAAATATTAACCTAAATAAAGCACAAATAATAGTTTTTAGGATGACTTAATCCTTTAATGGAAAGGCTGTCTTGCCAATAAGGATCTGCTTAAACTCAGAATATTATACATGAGAGATTTCATCTACCTCAGGCACTTGTTCAAGGTTTCACAACTCTAATTGTCAGGAATTTATTTCTCTTATCTAACCTAAATCTTTCATATTACTATTTAAGTGCATTACTTCAAGTTTTTTTTTCTTTTTTTCTATTAGAAATTGAGACTACCTGAGATAGGAGAGAATTTTGATTGAGAAGAATTGAATGCTGTATCCCAGGGTTATTATCTCTCAGAGAAGAAGTTTCTAAAGATGAAAGACAAAAGGATAATTTGAGTAACTTAAACATAGTGAATACCAATAGCACATGGTGCTTCTCTAAGAGGGCTTTGAGAATTAAAAGGATAAATGGTAAAAATAATAATAAAAATGCTACAATAATGCTACAATGCTACAAAAATGCTTAAAAACAATTGAAAATAATTGTATGCATCTTGGCACTAAATATTCTTAACTTTCTTTTTTAATATCATTGGGCTTAATTTTTCATTGAAATAACTGAAATTATTCAGGAATTGAATATTGTAATTCTCACTGAAATTAATAAAAGTTATGGAGTGAGTATGACTTTTTTTCAAATCAGAGGCATAGTTAAGAATGGGAATATAAGGTTATAAAAATACAAGGCTGATTTTTCCTGAAGGTTTTACAAAACAAGATATGATGCCTCCAAATGTTCCTTTAATTTTGGTGTTTCTTGATGTTTTGATCAATAGCTCTATGTCTCTATGAACTTTATCTATTTCAAGGTTGGAGAGATTCTTAAGGACAGTTTCCTCTAGCATTAATATCACAGACTGTTGCAAAGATCAATCTCTGTGGTTGATGATAGGATACTCAACATCTTCTTGGTTAATGAGCCTGTGATAACCAGAATCTGTTGAGAACCAGCACTCTAAGGATTTTCCTAGGCATAAGCCAATGGAAAAAACTAATGAGGTGAATCCCACTAAATAAGCACACAGTTTTGTAAAGAATTTGATGGAGACATTTCAGCAAGTAGAATATCACAGAAAATACTTGTCAGTACAATAAAGAAATGTTTCAAAAATGACTCATTAATAAGACTAGACCCTACTAAATAGGCATTAAAAATATAAGGTATACAATTATTTCTGGAGAAAAATATGTCAGTGGATAACTGTCCTGGACCAATAGGACATATCTTTACACAAGGTAAAAGGGTCTGCCAATTCTACCCAAAAAAATACAGCAAAGTAGAAAGAAAAGGCACCTATAGCTTCTTTGCCTGGAAAAGAGTAACATTCTATCCCAGAAATTGGAGATGACACATACATGGGTATGTAATCAAGGTGAGAGTTCAAATCTGAAGTTAAACACTGTCTAGCTGGGCCATCTTGAGTAAGTTACTTAATCATTGCTTGTTTAAGCTTCCCCAACTAGAAAATGAGGATAATAGCATGAGTTTTTGTGAGTTGCAAGTGAGATAACATTTGTAAAGTATTTAGCACAGCTTCTACTACTTAGTAGGTGCTATATAAATACTTATTTTCTTCTCTTTCCCCTTACCAAAGTGAGAAAAATTGAGTATGTATCTTTGAATTCCATCTTCCAGAGGAGAAGAGAGAAGTCCAAATGGAATCAAATTTTTGGTTTTCTGACTTTTAAACAGATAGAAGAGAGTGAGGGAAACTGAAGACGCCAAGGCGCCTCTGATCAAAGAAAAGTGGAAGAGAAAGAAAAGAAACAAGCCTCTATTATGCAACTCACCTATTGTAGAAGAAAAGAGAAGAAAGACTCTGAGATACTACTATACACCTGTCAGATTGGCTAGAATGACAGGGAAAGATAAAGGGGAATGTTGGAGGGGATGTGGGAAAACAGAGACATTGATACATTGTTGGTAGAATTGTGAATACATCCAACCATTCTGGGGAGCAATTTGGAACTATGCTCAAAAAGTTATCAAACTGTGTATCCTTTTGATCCAGCAGTGTTACTACTGGGCTTATATCCCAAAGAGATCATAAAGAAGGGAAAGGGACTTGTATGTGCAAGAATGTTTGTAGCAGCCCTCTTTGTAGTGGCCAGAAACTGGAAACTGAGTAGACGCCTGTCAATTGGAAAATGGCTGAATAAATTGTGGTATATGAATATTATGGAATATTATTGTTCAGTAAGAAATGACCAACAGGATGATTTCAGAAAGGCCTGGAGAGACTTATACAAACTGATGCTGAGTGAAACGAGCAGGGCCAGGAGATAATTATACACTTCAACAACAATACTATATGATGATCAATTCTGAGGGATCTGGCCATCTTCAGCAATGAGATGAACCAAATCAGTTCCAGTGGAGCAGTAATGAACTGAACCAGATACACCCAGTGAAAGAACTCTGGGAGATGACTAAGAACCATTACATTGAATTTCCAATCCCTATATTTTTGCCTACCTACATTTTGGATTTCCTTCACAGGCTAATTGTACAGTACTTCAGAGTCTGATTCTTTTTTTTTTTTTTAATTTTAATAGCCTTTTATTTACAGGTTATATGTATGTATGGGTAACTTTACAGCATTGACAATTGCCAAACCTCTTGTTCCAATTTTTCCCCTCCTTCCCCCATCCTCTCCCCCAGATAGCAGGATGACCGGTAGATGTTAAATATATTAAAATAAATTTATATTAAAATAATTTATATTATAATCTATATTAAAATAAAATAAATTTATATTAAAATATAAATTAGATACACAATAAGGATACATGACCAAACTGTTATTTTGCTGTACAAAAAAGAACATTCTTTTTTGTACAGCAAAATAACGGTTTATTCATGTATCCTTATTTTGTATTTAATTTATACTTTAATATATTTAACATCCGGTCATCCATGTATACTTTGGTTTGGCAATTGTCAATGCTGTAAAATTACCCATGCATATAACTTGTAAATAAAAAGCTATTTAAAAAGAAAAAAAAAAAGAGAAAGAAGACAGGTCCAGAGAATTCAGAAGACCTGTATCATTAAACTTCATCCACTATATCTCTTCTAATCATGTCAGGTCACATGGTTCTAGCCAGAATCCTTCTTACCTTTTCCTCAGATATTCCTGCCAAAGGATTAGATGCAAAATCTTATCCTTTATGACCTAACATCCCCTAGATCTAAAGTGAGAAAAAAATTTCTTCTAAGTGAGTTATTTTTTAATCAAAGGGTATCTACCCTTTCAAAAATAATTGTGTGTGTGAAAATCAGGTACCCCCTAATTATAACTGAAAAAAATAATAAGAAAAACTATCTCCTATATCCAGTAAACATGACCATTAGAGGTGAATTTTCTGGCTTGGGTTGATTTTGAGAAGAGTAAGATATTGTTATGTACTTGATTTCCAAGCATTAAAAGGTAAATAGATATGAAAAGGTAATTATAAGGGCAGCTAGATAAAGCAAGACAGAGTTCAAGCCCTGATGTCAGAAGGACTGGAGTTCATATTTCTGCCTTGTACATTTAATATTTTTGAGAGAGAGAGAGAGAGAGAAATTGAAATTATGATCTTTCCAAGAATGGTCAAGTAGGTAAGTTCCTAAATTACTCTCTCACCTGAAATTGGCATATTGATTGTATAAATCATTATTTCCAAGCATCATGGATAAATAGGAAATATCCTATCACTAGAATCCCTAGAAAGCAACTAATTAACTAATGCTATGGTCATGGGCTAATTACAAATTTTCATTTTGAGATTTTCTCAATTTACCAGATTTTACACATGCACACACACACACACACATACACACAGTGTATATATATATATATATATACATATATATATATATACATATATATATATATACATATATACATATACATATACATATATATATATACATATACATATATATATATATGAATATATATTTGTATTTCTTTATATATACATACATATGTACATATGTATATATGTGTTTAATCACATTATATATGTATACACATCTATCTTTCTATTTAAATTTTGGATGTACACAATAGTATACATATCTCCCTAATTAAATATGAGCTTCTTGAGGGGAGCTTTTGACATTTATTTTCTATGCCTAAGTATTCCTCAGTGCCTAGCACATAAGTATTTGTTAATTTGACTTTACTTGATTACCAAAAGAAAAAAAAAACAAATGTTGAGAAATGCTTGGAATAATAGAAAAAGAATCGCTCTTACAATTGTGATGATCTAGGTTTGATTCATGTCTCAGGCACTTATTAGCTTGAGATTATCCATCTCAAGTCATTCTCAATCTTAGTTTACTCACTGGTAAATGAATAACAATGTGTAATAATGGCATATGTCTCCCAAAGGTGTTCTAAGGATCACATGAGATAATTGCTAAAAAGTACTTTATACAATGCAAAAATTCTGCATGCATGTTCCATGCCGTTATTCTAATTACAATTTTTTTTTTTACTAATATCATTAATACTATGGTCCAAGTACCATAGTAGTTAACCACGTTGCAAAAAATTCCTTAAACTTAAATTCAGCAAAGACATTAAAAATTAAAGAAGGAAGAAAAAATATAATTTTTTCAAAGATTTTACAGGTCAAGTAACTTCAGTTTATGAAGCTGGTGGCATTCTAAATCAGTTACTTTTGACATGACTTTGAGGTTAAAATATTGATTTAAAAAAGCTTTCTTTTCATTTAATTGTAATAAATAATAAAAAATCTAAAATTTGTTTATATTACAAACTAGCTTCATGACATGTTTCTTCCATTGAATTATTTAATATATAACCAAACAGTTATTCACCCAAAATAAATTTGAATGTTTGACTGCTATGATTTTCATTCTTCTCCCATAAAGCTTAAATAAAAAGATATATATATGCCCTTGTGTAGTAATTTCTACTCCTTGACATTCTAAGACTTCCTATAAGGTAAATTAATTTCAGATATTATAACTAGCTAAAGGTCATTTACTCTTTAGTGTTGGGTCCCTAAATATCATGAATTTTATAGCTCAATATTGTAGAATTTGTCTTTGAAAACATTACAACTTCACGTTTAGATTCAGGATATTTGAGAATGAAATTCAGTTCTGCTTGTCTTTTGGCTAATATAACCTTGAACAAATCATATAATTTTATTGGTTCTCAGCCTCTTAATCTATATGAAAAGGTTAGTAAAATATAATCAATCAGAAGAAATAATTTCAAATTGTTAATTCTATGAAAACTGCCTCAACTGGCTAATATTAGAGAATACAAATAAGTCAAAAACAACAAAATATCTTCAAATTTCTGAGGTTTCACCTCGGACCTATGATCCATATGATATTACCATAAATTACCATATGATAAAAATGAAAATTAAAAAGTAGAATTTATGACAAAGAAGAAACAAAGGAAATATTAATAGCTGTTTTGTCCAAACACATGGCAATAATTAATACAGACTAATAGAATAAGAAATAGAAATTACAAATAAATAATTCAATATATCTTTTAAAGTTGAACTACCATGAATAAATTTCCAAATTAAACACACACACACACACACACACAACAACAACTTATAAAGAAGTAGATTTAAATAAAAACAAAAAAAATTTTTTTCAACTTATTTGAAAAAATAGGAAATAGAATTCAATCCAAGTTGGAAAAGAGAAAAAAAGAAATGTCAGTGACATGCTATGCATCAAACTCCTGTAAATAGACATAGAAAATGAGCCAGATCCAAGCCTGATAGGGAAATCCTGAAAAAGTTAGAGCAAATCCTTTGTCTGATCAGCATGGAGAAAGACTGATAGTTGTACTATTGTGTCAGTATGCCAATACTCCACCTTTGAGCACTCAAGAATCCAAGAAGAGGTTACATACAGAGAAGATCCCAAATACATACTGGATCCATAAAGGGTGATAATATAAGCAAATTAGGAGACTAAGGGATGGTTTACTTATCAGTTCTTTGGAGTAGGGAGGAATTTATGGTCAAAGAACTAGAGAATATTATGAAATGCAAAATGGACACTACATTGACCCATACTAACGGCACTAATATGGGGAAAAATACTTAATGAGAGCTTTGCCACCTATTACTCAGTTCTCAATCCTCTATTACATCAAGTTCAGATTGAGAAAGAAATCTGCACACAGAGGTAGCATTCCCTTTAGAGAGACTGATTTGTGCACCAAGAAAGGAGAAAGTATAGTAAGGAAGGAACAGCATTTTGGTTCAGACCTCAGAATCAGAAAAGGATCACAGAGCATCTAGCATAGGCTGCAGAAGAATAACGGGTAGAAATCCCAGACCAAAGAAAAGAATACATTTCTGTTAATCTGAAGCAACAGGACTTGTTAAGTAGCTGATAGATACTGACTGATTCCAGAAACATTCTATTGTTGCTCTGATTGAAATCCCAGTCATGAACTTGACAAGCTCAAAACATGGAAGCAGCAACTTTTCCCTGAATTATGACACTTTAGAAGCAATGAAAGCTTGTATGTCCTCAGCCTGCCCTTGATATCCTAGAGAAAAACAATAATACTAAATACTTCTTAAAAAAAAAAAAACAGAAATAGGAACAGTTTCCACTTTCCCTCAAAAAAATGTCAATAGCCTGACCATAACATTCAGAGAAAAATCATAAATTCATGAAAAATGAGCAAACAACAAAAGAAGTCCATCATAATGAGCATTTATGAGCTAAAGACACAAATTATGAGAATGACTCCAAAATATCTGTAGGCAACACCTGAGAGAAAAAAAAAACAGAGATTATGCATAAGAAATCCTGGAAGAGATGAAGCAAAAACTTAAAAAAATAAGCAAATGAAGTGAGAGTATTTGAGAGAAAAATTAAAAAGTAAGGAGAGTTTTGGAAGAAAGCACATTAGAAAATGTAGGAATAATGGATATTTATTTTTCATGATAAAGAATGTATTTAAATATGAATAGCAAACATTACAAATAAGCAATAACATAGAGGCTTTTCCAAGGAGATCCTGAATGAATCAAAGTTGTCCATTATCGCTTATAATTTATATAGTGTTATAAATGCCAGCTATAAGAATGACAAGCCAAAGAATTGGAGGGAACAAACATAGAAAAATCTGAAAAAATATAATTTTTACAGATGTTATAATAGTTATTTATAAAAGCCAAAAGCCAAACTAACATCAAAGTGAAAAAAAATAAAATTCCAGCAAAGTTTTTTAACATATGGAATGAATCTACTTGAATTAGACTTTTTATGTTACAAAAAATATATGCTAGCAGGAAAAAATAGAAATAAGAAAGATATTCCAATTACAAGAAGTAATGGAAATTATAAAACATTTGGGGAACAATTTATTGAGATATATACAAGAAGGGCATGAATACTGAAGAAATTAATTTTTATTGCATCTTTATCTGAAAAGGAAGCATTTACTATTTCTGGTTTTCTGCATTTAAATGTTAGGTTTTTATGCCTTAATATGTGCTCAATTTTTGTGTAGGTGTCATGTACTGCTGATGGACTTGGCTTTTTTCAACAATGTGAGTTATCTGCATCCAGAAAGAATACTGGGGTGACTGAATGTGGATTCCAACATAATATTTTCACCTTTTTGTTGTTTATTTGATTTTTTAAATTTCTTTCTTATTTTTTTCCTTTTTTGTTCTGATTTTTCTTGTGCAGCATGATAAATGTACAAATATGTATATAAGAATGGCAAATATTTAACACATATTGCATCACTTGCTATCAAGGGGAGGTGGATGGGTGGAAGAGAGATTGAAAAACATGGAATGCAGGTTTTTGAAAGGGTGGATGGTGAATGCTGAAAACAATCTTTGCACAAATTTTGAAAATATATAGCTATTATTAAGAAATAAAAATTTTACAAAAAGGAATTGTTTTTCTTTTCCAAGCTCTCGACTCTCTCTTGCATAGTTCTAGTTTCTTTTCCCAATTTTCTTCTACCTCTCTTATTTGTCTTATGAGAGCTCCAAGAAGCCTCTCTGGTCTTGAGAACAATTCATATCCTATTCTAAGATTTCCCATGTGGGCATACTGTACTTTTCTGAGTTTGTTTGGGTCTTCCCTGTCACTGTAATAGCTTTCTTTTCAGTTTCTTGCTCACTTTCTTGCTTGCTCACTTTCTTTTTCTTTCTTTCTTTCCTTCCTTCCTATCCAAAAGCATTTTTCTTTTCCTTCTCTGAGTCTTGGATTTGAGTGTATGGGCCCCTTGATGTTAGTGTCTTGCTTACAGCAGAAGGTGGTCATACCTCCTCTGTTCAGACAACAACATGATTATCTGGACTGGCAACTTTCTGTGCTGGTTCTGAAAGCTGTCCCACTTGACCTGCTCTGCTATTGAGCTAGGATGAAGGTTCCCAATTGCTGATCTTTTGTGATTAAGACCCTCTCACTGGCTTTTCTGAAAAACTGTCTGAACAAAGTTTTCACACTTTTCAAATATCAAGCTGACCTTTCTTGAAATTATTCTGATCTAGCTTGAGCTGGAGAGTAGTTTGATTCTGTCAAACTCTATTCAGAGATGAGGTTTCATGTGGATTTTGAAGGATGCTTAGAAAGCTCGTGTAACTTCCTGTATTCATTCTACCATCTTGGCTCTGCTCCCCCAGCTCTTTTCACCCTTTTTTGCTAAAAAAAAAAAAAAAAAAAAAGTTATGCAACCCTGGGAACACAGGTATATAAAATCAAATATTTGCTGATAAGATATCATAATTTCATGACTTGTATTCAGTTACATGACCAAAATATAAGTTTGTGACCAATAGTGTAAAATGCTTTGCTAAAAAGAACTAGGAAAAAATAATAAAATTTAATTGGAGCAACAAAATGTCAAGCTTCTCAAATGAAATAATAATAATAAGCATTTTGGCAGAGAATTTATTAGTATTTGGCTTTAAACTACATTGTGAATTAATAATCCTCATTAGTATATGACATTAGAAAACAAAGAGATCAATGAGTAGAATAGACTGAATACATAATTAGAGAAGAAAATGAGTAGTATTTTATTTTTCTGATAAAGTCAAAGATTACTTTTTTGGGAGTAAGAATTCACTATTTGACAAAAACTTTGGAAAAAAATAGAAAGCAATCCCCTGGCAAATGGATATAGATTAACATCTACATACCAACTATATACCACTATATAACCAACACACACACACATGCACACAAACACCCCACACACACATTTAGTTGCAGAAACAAAACATGTATTCTTAAATTTAGAAGCAAAGCACTTAAAGGAAAGGAAAATTCTTTGGACTAAATTTTTCTGACAAAAATTTTATTTCTAAGAAATATGGAGAATCGATTCAAATTGACCAGAATAAGAAACATTTCTCAGTTGATAAATAGTCAAAGGATATGAATAAATTCTTTTCATAGTATTTCATGTACATATACCTTTTGTATTTTATCACATTTAGTTCTGCATTAGAAATCTCTGTGTTTTTTTTAAGATATATTTTATTTTTTATGATTTTATTTCCTAGGAAATAGGTGTCATGCTGAGAGTACAACTTTATTAACTCACAAAATAGTTTAGCTAAATAAGTGGGTGATGAGTATGTGCAGTAAATGAGAGTTTATTGATTACCTGAAATGGCAGATATAGCAGACTCAGTTTGCACAACTGACAAAAATAAAATCCTTGAGTCTTGTGGTTCCCTAAAAACAAAGAATGTAGTAAACTGTGAAACCCTATGTTGAGCTGTATGGATAGTTATTCAATTTCCTTGTTTATACTCTTTTTTACATGGTAGTCATTAGAATGTCTTGGCTCATATATTTTTAGTGAGTTTTTCTGGATTTTTCAATTATTTAGTTAAGAAGAATAATTTCCAGGACACATTCTTCACCAAGGACAACTAATGTGGTCCTTAATACAAAAATAATGGAAATAAATAGAGAATATATAAAAGCTAAATATTACCAAACACTTAAAGAACAAATAATTCCAATACTATGTAATTTATTTGGAAAAAAATAAATAAAAAAGGAGTCCTGCCAAATTCCTTCTGTGACAGAAAAATGGTACTAATACATAAACCAGGAAAAGCCAAAACATTGAAAGAAAATTAGAGCTCAATCTTATTAATGAATATTGATGTAAAATTTTTAATTAAAATATTAGCAAAGAATTACAGCAAATTATCAATAGGATATTACACTCTGACCAAGTGAGATTTATACCAGGAATGCAGAGTTAGTTCAATAAAAGGAAAACTATTATCATAATCAACCTTATCAATAAAAAAACCAACAGAAATCATGTCGTAATCTCAATAGATACAGAAGAATCTTTTGACAAAATACAACACCCATTCCTATTAAAAACAATAGAGAGCATAGAGATAAAAGGAGCTTTCCTTAAAATAATAAGCAGTATTTAATTAAAACAAACAGTAAGCATTATTTGTATTGGAGAGAAGCTAGACACATTCACAATAAGATCAGGGGCAAGACAAGGATGCCCATTATCACCACTTTCAATAAAAATGTTGGCTTAGCAATTAGAAAAGAAAAAAAATAATAATTAGAATAGGCAGTGAGCAAATAAAACTATCATTCTTTGCAGATGGTATGATGATATAGGTAGAGAATCCTATAAAATCATCCCAAAACCTACTGGAAACAATTCACAACTTTAGGAAAGTTGTAGGATATAAAATAAACTCGCAAAAATCATCAGCATTTCTATATATTCCTGACAAAACCCATCAACAAGAGATAGAAAGAGAAATTCCATTTAATAAATATTATTCAGAAATCTATCTGTCAGGATAAACCCAAGAACTATATGAACACCTTTACTAAACACTCCTTACACAAAACAAGTGGAAAAATATAAATTGCTCATGGTTAGGCCAAGTTAATATAATAAAAATGATTATTTTGCTTAAATTGGTCTACTTGTTTAGTGTCATACCAATGAAATTACCAAAAAATATTTTATAGAACTAAAAAACTAATAACAAAATTCATCTGGAAAAACAAAAGGTCAAGAATATCAAGGAAATTAATGAAAAAAAATACAAGGGTTGGTGACTTAGCATTATCAAACCTAAAACTATACTATAAAGCAGCAGTTATCAAAACCATTTTATACTAGCTAAGAAATAGAGTGGTGGATCAACAGAATAGACTAGACACACACAACACAATAATCAGTGCCTATAAAAATCTTATATTTGATAAATCCCCAAACTCTAGCTTCTGGAATAAGAACTCTCTACTTGACAAAAATTGCTGGAAAAACTGGAAAATATGTCAGAAACTTGGTATAGATCTACAACTCATATCCCATACCAAAATAAGGTCAAATGGGTACATTTGGACATAAAGGATGATAGCATAAATAATTTAAGAGAGCAAGGAATGTTACCTATCAGATTTTTAGAGAAGGAAGGAAATTAAGAAAAAAGTAGAACTAGAGAATATTATGAAAGACAAAATGGACAACTTTTATTACATTAAATTTAAAAAAAAGTTTTTGCACCAGCAGAACCAACAGAAACATGATGAACAGGAAGTACAAAGCTAGGAAAAAAATCTTGACAGCCAATGATTATGATAAAAGTCTTATTTCTGGGGCAGCCAGGTGGCTCAGTGGATAGAGCACCAGCCTTGAGTTTAAATCTGACCTCAGACACTTAACACTTCCTAGCTGTGTGACCCTGGGCAAGTCACTTAACCCCAATTGCCTCAGGGGAAAAAAGTCTCATTTCTAAAATATAAAGAACTGTTTTTCAAATTTATAAGAATACAAGCCATTTGCCAATTGATAAATGGTCAGAGCATATAAACAGATAATTTTCAGAGGAAGATATTAAAGCCATCTATAGTTATATGAAAAAATGTTCTGAATCACTATTGATTTAGAGATATGCAAAACAACTCTGAGATACTACCTCAAACTTCTCAGATTGACTAAGATGACAGGAAAATATAATGATAAATGTTGGAGGGGATGTGGGAAAACTGATACACTAAAGCATTGTGGGTGGAGTTGTGAAATGATCCAACCATTGTGGAAAGTTATAAAACTGTGCATGGTTCTATAAAAGTGATGAACAAACTGATTTATTTTTTTTTTTTACTTCCTGGCATACTTGTAGTTTAAAAAACAAATGATCACCACATGCTAACTCATTTAAGGTAAAAAGAATTTTGCAATTAGAGTAATGGAATGTATCCCATTGAATAGCAAGCACTAATCATCTGTTATTGAAACACAGTGGAAAAAAAAGCAGTCTAAGCAATGTTGAAAAGGGACTGTGAACCTTCAGGGTAGTATTTTTAAAAATAAATTTTATATAGTCACAGGTCATCCCTCATTCTGTGGACATCACCCACTTCTGCTTCTCATTGAAGCACCTGTTCCATTAGTGAATTCCACTACTATCCAGAAAGAGTGGGCTTCAGATGTACACATATATGCAGACTTAATATAACCAAAATTTTCTATTTTGTTATCAATAATGATCTCTAGTTCTTTGGTAACAAATTCTTTCCTCCTCCACAGGTTTGAGGTAAACTATCCTAATAGTTTACCGATCTAATTTATTTATAATCTCATTCTTTATATTTAGATCATGAGTTCATTTTGCCCTTATCTTGGTGTATGGTGTTAAGTGTGGGTCAATACCTAGTTTCTGCCAAAATTCCAATTTTCCCAGCAGTTTTTGTCAAACAGTGAATTCTTATCCCAAAAGCTAGGGCCTTTGGGTTTGTAAAACAAGAGATTGCTATAGTTGTTGACTATTTTCCCCTGTGAACCTAACCTATTCCAATGATCAACTAGTCTATTTCTTAGCCAGTTGCAAATGGTTTTCATGATCACTGCTTTATAATATGCTTTTAGATCTGGTACAGCTAGGCCACCTTCATCTGATTTTTTTTTCCATTAGTTCCTTTGAAAGTCTTGACCCTTTGTTCTTCCAGATGGATTTTGTTGTCATTTTTTCTAGGTCAGTAAGATGCTTTTATGGGAGTTTGATTGGTATAGCACTAAATAAATAGAATAGTTTAACTAGTATTGTCATCTTTATTATATTTGCTCAAACTATCCACAAGCACTTTTCATTTTTAAGATTAACAATTAAATTTTCCTCTTTTCTTTTTCTAATCAAATTTACCAAAGTTTTATCTATTTTATTGATTGTTTAATAAAACCAACTCTTAGTTTTATTTATTAATTCAATAGATTTTTACTTCCAATTTTATTAATCTTTTTTTTAGAATACCAAGTTTAGTATTTGATTGGGGATTTTTAATTTGCTCTTTTTCTAGTTTTTTTTTTAGTTGCAAGCCCAATTCATTTATCTTCTCTTTCTCTATTTTATGCAAATAGAGATGTAAAAAATTTCTCCTTACTATTGCTTTGGCTGCATCCCACAAATTTGGTATATTGTCTCATTATTGTCATTCTCTTAGATGAAATTATTGATTGTGTCTATGATTTGCTGTTTCACTCACTCATTCTTTAGGATGAGATTATTTAGTTTCCAATTACCTTTTGGTCTATTTAGTCCTGGCTTTTTAATAAATGTAGTTTTATTGCATTGTGATCTCAAAAGAATGCATTTACTATATCTGCCTTTCTACAATTGGTTTTCAGTTCTTTATGTCCTAATATATGGTCAATTTTTGTATAGGTTCCATGAACTGCTGAGAAGAAAGTGTACTCTTTTCTGTCTCCATTCAGGTTTCTCCAAAGATTTATCATGCCTAACTTTTCTAATATTCTATTTACCTCTTTAACTTCTTATTTATTTTGTGGTTTGACATATCTAGTTCTGAGAGTGCAAGATTGAGATCTCCCACTATTATAATTTTGCTGCCTATTTCTTCTTGCAGCTTTCTTAACTTCTCTTAGAAATTTAGATGCTATACCACTTGGTGCATATATGTTTATTACTGATCTTGCTTCATTATCTATGATACCCTTTAGCAAGATATAATTTCCTTCTTATCTCTTTTATTTAGATCAATTTTTGCTTTTGCTTGATCTGAGATCAGGATTCCAACCCCTTCTTTTTTTTTTTTTTACTTCACTTGAAGCATAATAGATTCTGCTCCCCTTTACTCTGTATGTATCACCCTGCTTTAAATGTGTTTCCTATAGGATTCTGGCTTTTCATCCAGTCTGTTATCTGCCTCCACTTTATGGGAGCGTTCACCCCATTCACATTTACAGTTAAAACTACTAATTTTCTATTTCCTGCCATCTTATTATCCCCAAATTATACTTTTCTCTTTCCTTTTCCCCTTGCCCCATTCCCCTGTATTTAACTTATGGGTACTACTTGCCTCAAGCAATCCTCCCCTTTTGGAGTCCTTCCCCCTTTTTTATACCTTTCCCCTACTATTTCTATTTTCATTTCTAATCAGCCTAACCTTCTTTTTTTCCCTTTCCCCTCTCAGTTTTCTATAACGTTGTTATAGGCCAGAACTCTGTACTTGAAACAAGGATTCTTACAAAGTGCTAACTCAGTGTAATTCATAAGACAATCATTTTCTAATTTAGCATGGTGATTAATAGTTTTCTAGCTTAGTACATGCACTTAGTATTTAATATAATTCTACAAGATTCACACCTACAATGATGTAATTAAAATAGAGCATATAAAGTGGGACAAAGTCACCCACTTGGAGAAGATGGAGAACTAGAGGTGGGAGCTCAAGCACTTGGAGCCAAGAAGCAAGATTCACTCCATCTCTCACCACTGTGGTGGCAGACTATCCTCCTTTGATTCTCCACTGAAACCAAGACTGCAGAAGACCTCTGAGAAAGCTAGCTGAGCACCAGGAGAAGGAGAAAATAAAGATTTTTAGACTTTAACATCAAGCTATTCTCGTGGTGATTAATCTGCTGAAATAAAGGCTGGGCCAAAGACCTCCAGAAAACCAACTGGAACATTATATAATGTGAGTGAAGTTTCTCTGTGAAACCAAATATGTCTAATATTTTCTCTTTGAGCTAAATCTGATGAGAGTAAGATTCACACAATGTTCATCCTCCTCCCTTCTATCCCTCAAATATAATATGTTTCCTTTGCCTCTTTGTGAGATGTAATTTCTCTCACTTTATCTCCACTTTCCTCTTTTCCTGGTATAATCCCCTTTCCACCTTTAGTTTCTTTTTTATATTTTCAAGTGAAATCAAGTTATACTTGCACTCTCTATGTATACCCATAACAGAAACACAGTACTCAAGAATTCTTTTCTTTTTCCCTTTCTATGCTTCTCTTGAGTTTTATATTTGAAGGTCAAATTTTTTGTTTAAGTCTGGTCTTTTCATTAGAAATAAATGGAATTCACCTGTTTCATCAAATGTTCATCTTCTTCCCTAGAAGAAAATACTCAGTTTAGCAGGGTACTTTATTCTTGGCTGCATTCCAAGTTCCTTTGCCTTTCAGAATATCAGATTCCAGGCCCTTCTATCCTTTAAAGTGGAAGCTGCTAGGACCTAGGTAATTCTTATTGTGGCTCGTTGGTATTTTAATTTTTTTTTCTGACTGCTTGTAATACTTTTTCCTTTGTCCTATAGTTCAGAAATTTAGCCATGATATTCCTTGGAGGTTAAAATTTGGGGGTCTCTTTTAGTAGGTGTTCAGTGAATTATTTCAATGGCTTTTTACCTTCTGATTCTATGACATCCAGGCAGTTCTCTTTGATGATTCCTTGAAAAATGGTATCTAGGTTCTTTTTTTCATCATGGTTTTCAGGAATTTCAATAACCCATAGATTGTTTCACCTAGATCTATTTTCCAGATCAATTGTTTTCCCAAGTAGGCAATTAACATTTAAAATTTTTTTTTTCTTTTTTTTCTTCCTTTCTTTTTTTTTCTTTCTTTTCTTTCTTTTTTTTTCTTTCTTTTTTTTTTTTGGTTTTGCTTTACTGATTCTTGATGTCTCATTAAAACATTTATTTCTATTTATGGTTCTGATTTTTAGTGAATTATTTTTTTATTTGCTTTTTCTAGTACCTAGATCTATTTTCCAGATCAATTGTTTTCCCAAGTAGGCAATTAACATTTAAAATTTTTTTTTTCTTTTTTTTCTTCCTTTCTTTTTTTTTCTTTCTTTTCTTTCTTTTTTTTTCTTTTTTTTTTTTTTTTGGTTTTGCTTTACTGATTCTTGATGTCTCATTAAAACATTTATTTCTATTTATGGTTCTGATTTTTAGTGAATTATTTTTTTATTTGCTTTTTCTAGTTCTTTTTATATTTGTCCAATTAAATTTTCAAATGGGTTGTTTTGTTCTATGATTTTTTTTTTTATTTCACCAATTCTTTTTTTAAAGGAGTTATTTTCTTTTTCCATTTCACAAATTCCTTTTTTTCTTGGGAGTTATTTTCCTTTTCCATCTCATAAATTTTGTTTTTTTCAGGGAATTGTTTTCTTTTTCCATTTTGCCCACTCTATTTATTTAGGAGTTATATGCTTCCATTTCACTAAGTCCATTTTGTAGTGAATTTTCTTTGGGTACTTTCTGTGCTTTCTTTTCCAAATTCTCTTGTAAATTTCTCATTTTCTTTCCATACTTTTCTTCCAGCTCTCTTTTAAGATCTTTTATAATTTCTTCTAAGAGAGTGTTGTGAGATGGGGACCAATTTATATCTTTCTTTAGAGTTTAGTGATGACCGCATATTTTAAAATCAGCAGGAGTCAGGAATTCAGGTTAAGGGAAAAGCTTCGATCTTTATTCTTTGTGGAGGGGAAGGGGGATTAGCAATGTGAGCAGCCGTGACACAAACCCGCCAGCCATCTCTTTCTGCCTCTCTTCCTGCCCCTCTGCCTCCACCCACCAAAATCGTCCCTATGTAATTTCCTATATAACACATCAGGACTTTCACAAAGAGTGGGCAGGGGCCATTCTTTCTCCAAGCATATATATTAATACAGTATGGTCCAATTACTATTTAGCCTCACGTACTTGGGACCTCAGTGCATCAATTCGAGCTTCAGCCCATTACATCTCCCGCTTTCTTTTGTTTTAGAACACAGGTGGTCACAGAGCCCCCAAGGAGAGGTGATCACACCCTGCCTGAATTTTCAGGAAAGGAGGTGAAAGCACCAAAAAGGAGGTGATCACGACCCCCCTGACTTCTCAGGAATGGTGATGAAAGCACTAAAAAGGAGATGATGATGCCCTCCCTGACATCTCAGGAAAGGAGATGAAAAGCACCAAAGGGAAGTGGCGGTTGCTAGCGGGTTTCTGGAGTGAAGGGTCTTATTATGCACAAACCCATCAGCATGGGAGGTATTACACAAGCACATAGCAATAACACAGAGGCTATTAGTGATGACCCTCCCCACAGTGAGTGCAGGCTCGAAGTGGTATAACAAGTATGAATTGTAAACACAAGTAGTGGTATAACAAACAATATAAATCAACATGGTGTTGTAAAAGATTGCCAGAAGTCCTAGAAGGAGGGTATGTAAACAATAGTCACACATATGTCTTCTTCGGCAGCCAAGAGATAGTCCAAAACCAATCTATTGTCCATTGCTTCACATGTCAGGGAACCCAATGATCCCACCAAGTTTTTGAAGTCCTGCAAAAGTCTTTTTATGTGTTAGGGAATCCAATGATTCCAGCAGATTTTGCAGTCCTGTAACAGTCTTATCCTTTCTCAGAACATCCAATGATTCCTGAAATTTTTCAAATCTTATGTCTCAGAGAATCCAGTGATTGCTGAGGGCTTTCAAGTCCTACAACAATCTTATGTCTCAGAGAATCCAATGATTCCTGAGGGTTTTCAAGTCCGACAACAATTGTATCATGTCTCAGAGAATCCAATGATTCCTGAGGGTTTTGAAGTCAAACAGTTTTTGATGTCCATGAATCAAATGCCATAACTGCCATGCTCTTTCAATGGTGAGCACAATCAGCAACAGAACCACCCGATATTTCTTGGGTCTTTTCCTTTGTTTCAAGGGTCTGCTCTATCTCTCTGCAATGGACAAGGCGAATACAACTCGTTGGCACCCATCTGATTCATTCTCCACCTGTAGAGATACAAGTAAACCCTCTCCCTCAAGCAGTTAGCCTATCTGGTACCTTCCATTCACCATTTTCTAGGTCTCTCCACATCACCTGGTGATTATCTAAAGATAGTGGAGCTGCGCACACTGGACACTGCCCTTCTGGTGGGTTATAAAACCTGTCTGCCGGAGCCAGTGCATCTTTGTCAAAAATCAAGAAGTTAATAGTATAAAGGGTTAGATTTAGAAGTGTTACCGATTACCCCCTTTCTTTTGTTTTTGGAGGAGCATCTTAATGTCTTTATTTCTCCTCTCTACTATTGCTTGTCCTTGAAGATTAAAAGGTATGCCAGTGGTGTGTAAAATTTTATACTGTGCACAAAAGTGTGCAAAATGTTTAGAAGCATATGCAGGACAATTGTCTGTTTTTATTGCTTGTGGCACACCCATAATTGCAAATGCTTGGATAAGGAATTCATTGACCACTCAGGATGTCTCTTGCAAAGAGTATTGCAAAAGTGAATCCTGAAAAAGTGTCTACCACAACATGGATAAAAGACAGGCAACCAAAAGATTTATAATGGGTAATGGGTCACATCCATTTGCCAGATGTCACTGGGTGTCAAACCACAAGGATTCTTCCCTGGAGGCAGTGTAGGAGTGTGGAAAGGAAGGCAAGCCATATTGGCTTTTACTATGCTCCTAGCTTCCTCTCTTGTTATTCCAAATTTTAAATGTAAAGCTCAAGCAGCCTGATGATATTTAGAATGAGATTCCTGGGCTTCTTGGAATAAAGAAGTATTGACCAACATAGTTAGAAGGCTATCTGCCTTTGAATTACCATCAAAATGGGACCTGGAAGTCCACTATGAGAGTGGACATGCAAAATATAAATATTGCCTGAATGCTTTCTCACTTGCTCTTCAAGTTTCTTAAAGAGCTGATATATATTAGAGGCTGCAAATTTTATTTGGGCTGTGGCAATTCTTTGTACCACACTTACTGAATAGGCTGAATCAGATATTATATTTATGTCTCCTGGATAATAAGTAAGAGCTAGAATGATCACATACAATTCATTCTGCTGAGTGGACTGAAAAGGAGTTCTGACTACTCTTTTTATAGTTAAGTCATGAGAGTATACAGCACAAATATTATGTTTGGATGCATCTGTAAAGATAGTTGGTCCTTTAAGAGGAACTTTAGAAATTTTTTCTTCAATAATCCATCTGGAAATGATTGTCTATTAGTCTCCTCAGGGTTTGAAATCTGTTCTTCTCTTTCACCATAAAAAACTATCTATGGTCAGAGGTATTTTTGCTTTTTTACTCTTTTTTTTTCAATTGAGATCTGCTTTTATAACAAGGGAAGTTGTCCAAGCTTCCTCGAAAAGTAGCAGCTA
Organism: Sarcophilus harrisii; assembly: GCF_902635505.1. NCBI lineage: Eukaryota > Metazoa > Chordata > Mammalia > Dasyuromorphia > Dasyuridae > Sarcophilus > Sarcophilus harrisii. Next base: position 598,160,811 of record NC_045426.1, on the reverse strand, counting down.
CTGCACTTAGTCCATACTGACTCATTCCCTGTTCTGGGTGGGTGTGGCCAGGTATTATGAAATTCTGGTGTTTCAGAGTTTACTATTTACCTTTTGTGTTTGTATTGCATGTTTTATAACTTCTCTGCTGATATACTGGCTTGTATACAGGGCAGAATAGGCAAGACTGTTGTAGATTCCTCCCTAGAGGTTCTCTGACATGCAGCACCCCTACTACCCTTGATCTGCACAGCCTGCACTAGCGTCTGTGCTTGGCCTGCTTTGCTTGGCCCATCTCCCTCTGTGTCTGATTGAACCAAACCTTTTCTGACAATCTTTGAAATTATCTTCTGCTAGTAATTTGTTACACTCTCAATATTTATGGATTCTGCCATTCCAGAATTAATTCAGAGGCTGGATTTGATAATTAGTATGAGGGTTGTGGGAGAGACTCAGAAAGAATAGTGTGTCTTCTCTGCCATCTTGACTCCACTCCTCCACTGCACCTTGCACTGCAGTCTTAAATGACTATCAATCAATTGCACTCTTCTCATAATCCAGTAAGCATTTATTCCACACCTACTTTGTTCAGGCATGATACTAAACAACAGGGTTAATGAGAAAAGTTCTTGCCCAGGTGATTTACATACAAAAGAAAACTGGAAAGAAAAAAACACTACAGGGTTCCCAGAGAGGACATCTTGTTCCATGGAATTTAAACAGCTGTAGATGCAAAGTGTATCAAAATGGAGAATCAGTTCCTTCACTTTATAAAGTAAATCACTGGGTCAGTTTTAATGTTCTACTCTCCAGTCCTCCAATCAGAGGAGAGAAGTGTTTAAGGGAGATGTTGTCAATCAAAATTGAGATATCAACATAGTGATGAGATTAAAAGTGATGTTTTTATCCTAGGAAGGGTATCTCCATGGAGTTTGAAGCAGACAGAGCAACATATACAAAATGAATTGCTACCTCAATTATTTTTCATTTGCTTTGTGTATGTTTTGTAGTTACAAGCTATTTCCCCCATTTTTACACATATATGTTTTCTCACATTCCCTCCCTAAAAGTTATAAACTCTTTAAGGGTTAAGACTTTTTTTTCCTTCTTTTTGTTGTTGCTGTTATTGTATCGCTAACAACACGATTAGCATTTGTAAGATATTACCTGATGCACTGATAGAAAAGTTAAGGAATGGCAACAAATCCATTGCTACCTAAATATAGAACACACATATGAAATGTAGGCAGTGAAAAATTTGATGTTATTATATATATAAGCAGTCTGTTATTTCCAAGGTCTTGTCTTTCCTACAGGAAATTGGTAGAGGAATGGGATGTGGGAATGGAGGAAAGTGATAAAAGAGAGGACATATTGGGGTAGGGGGTGGTATAGCAAAACACTTCTGGGGAAGGACAGGGTGAAACAAGAGAAAGAATAAATGGGGGGAAATGCATTTAACAATAGTGATATAAAGAAATTTTTGAAGCAAGTTTCTCTGATGGAATGATATTGTTCTATGGGAAATGATGAGCCTCCCAGAGGCTCCCAGAAAAAAAAATACTCCCAGAAAAAAAAAAAAAAAAAACACAACAACAACAACAACCTGGAAAATCATCCATAAACAGAGTGTATTGTATACAAAGTAATAGCAATGTTCTGGCATGACCAGCTGTAAATGACTGTTATTCTCAGTAGTACATAAATCTATAGGTACTGAAGGACTTATTGATGAAAAATCCTATCCATACTCAGAGAAGGAACTGTGTCTGAATACAGAAGCATACTCTATTTCTCCCTATATCTCTGTCTTTATTTTTAACAATTTTTCTAGAGGGTTTTTATTTTCATTAGGGTTGGAAATCTATGCTTTCTTTCACAACTTGACTTTTATGGAAATGTTTTGCCTAATTGACATTATCTGTTTTCTTGATTGGGGTTAAGGATAAGGAAAAGAATCTGGAACTCAAAAATCTTTTAAAAATGTAAAAAAAAAAATTGTCTTGAAAGCATCTGGGAAAAATATAAAATTAACTAATTATTTAAAAATATTGACCTTGAGGAAGACAATGTGTGGTGTAACAGTGAAGATTTGTGGTAAAAATTCTGCTAATGTCTTTAAACTCAATTGCTTAAAAAAAAAGAAACTTGAAGATATTAGATCTGAACAGTATCACAAAGATAATTGTTTATTTTTTTATTATTATTTCATTATTTTAAGAAAACAATAAATATTGTTCAAAGAAAATAGCATCCCCTCAAAGATGAAGTGAGGAAGAAAAGAAATAATATTTGCTAGTATGGCAGAAATTAGGCATGGACCCACACTTAACATTGTATACCAAGGTAAGATCAAAATGGGTCCATGGTTTAGGCATAGAGAACAAAATTATAAATAAATTAGAGGAGCATAGGATAGTTTATCTCTCAGACTTGTGAAGGAGGTAGAAATTTGTGACCAAAGATGAACTAGAGATCATTGCTGATCACAAAATAGAAAAATTTGATTATATCAAATTAAAAAGCCTTTGTACAAACAAAACTAATGCAAACAAGATTAGAAGGGAAGCAACAAATTGGGAAAACATTTTCACAGTTAAAAGTTCTGATAAAGACCTCATTTCCAAAATACATAGAGAATTGACTCTAATTTATAGGAAATCAAGCCATTCTCCAATTGATAAATGGTCAAAGGATATGAACAGACAATTTTCAGATTATGACATTGAAACTATTTCCACTCATATGAAAGAGTGTTCCAAATCACTATTGATCAGAGAAATACAAATTAAGACGACTCTGCGATATCACTACACACCTGCCAGATTGGCTAAGATGACCAGAAAAAATAATGACAAATGTTGGAGAGGATGCAGGAAAACTGGGACACTGATGCATTGTTGGTGGAGTTGGGAATGAATCCAACCATTCTGAAAAGCAATCTGGAATTATTCCCAAAAAGTTATCAAACTGTGCATACCCTTTGATCCAGCAGTACTAATACTGGGCTTATACCCCAAAGAGATACTAAGGGAAAGGGACCTGTATGTGCCAAAATGTTTGTGGCAGCCCTGTTTGTAGTGGCTAGAAACTGGAAATTGAATGGATGCCCATCAGTTGGAGAATGGTTGGTAAATTATGGTATATGAATGTTATGGAATATTATTGTTCTGTAAGAAATGACCAGCAGGATGAATACACAGAGGCTTAGAGAGACTTACATGAACTGATGCTAAGTGAAATGAGCAGATCCAGGAGATCATTATATACTTCAACAATCATACTGTATGAGGATGTATTCTGATGGAAGTGGATTTCTTTGACAAAGAGAAGATCTAACTCATTTTCAATTGATCAATGATGGACAGAAGCAGCTACACCCAAAGAAAGAACACTGGGAAATGAATGTAAACTGTTTGCATTTTTGTTTTTCTTCCCAGACTATTTTTACCTTCTGAACCAAATTCTTCTTTTGCAATAAAAGAACTTTCAGTTCTGCACACATATATTGTATCTAGGATATACTGTGACATATTTAACATGTATAGGACTGTTTGCCATTTGGGGAGGGGGTGGAAGAAGGGAGGGGAAAAGTCAGAACAGAAGTGAGTGCAAGGAACCAGGAGATCATTATATACCATCCTCAGCAAGGAGATCAACCAAATCATTTCCAATGGAGCAGTAATGAACTGAACCAGCTACGCCCAGAGAAAGAACTCTGGGTGATGACTAAAAACCATTACATTGAACTCCCAATCCCTATATTTATGCCCAGCTACATTTTTGATTTCCTTCACAAGCTAATTGTACAATATTTCAGAGTCTGATTCTTTTTGTACAGCAAAATAATGGTTTGGTCATGTATACTTATTGTGTAAATAATTTACATTTTAATATATTTAACATCTACTGGTCATCCTGCCATCTGGGGGAGGGGGGAGGGAGGAGGTGAAAAATTGGAACAAGAGGTTTGGCAATTGTTAATGCTGTAAAGTTACCCATGCATATAACCTGTAAATGAAAGGCCATTAAATAAATAAAATAAAAAAAGAAGTGAGTGCAAGGCATAATGTTGTAAAAAATTACCCAGGCATGGGTTCTGTCAATAAAAAAGTTATAATTATTAAAAAAACAAATAATATTTGAAAAGGACTTGCCACACTGTTTGGCACATAGTAAATGCATCCATTTTATTTTTGGTGTATTTTCTCCTGGCTTTATATTGCATCTGTTTTTTATTACATCATAATCTGAAAAAAATGCATATACTACTTCTCCCTTTCTGCATTTGATTTTCAGGTTTGTATGCCCTAATACATGGTCAGTTTTTATATAGATTCCATGAACCACTGAGAAAAAACCTAAACTCCTTTTTTTGTCTCTATCCAATTTTCTCTAAAGTAAACATTTCTAAGTTTACTAACATTCTGTTTACCTCCTTAAATTCTTTCTAATTTATTTTTTGGTTTGATTTATCTAGTTCTGAGAGAGCAAGGTTGAGATCTCCTACTATTATAGTTCAGCAGAATATTTCTTTATAAATCTCTCTTAACTTTTCTAAGAATTTGCATGCTATACCACTTGGTGCAAATAGTTTAATAAGAGTATTTCTTCATTATCCATGGCACCCTTTAATAAAATATAATTTCCTTCTTTCAATTAGATCTATTTGCTTTTACTTGCTCTGCCATCAGGATTGCTATGCCTGCTTTTTTTACTTCCACTGAAACATAACAGATACTGCTCCAGCTATTTACCGTCACTTTGTATATATAATTTTGCTTTAAATATCTTTCTTGTAAACAACATATTGTAGGATTCAGGCTTTTAATCCAGTCCGCTATTTGCTTCCCTTTTATGGCAGAGTTTATCACATTCACAGTTAAAATAACTAATTTTCTATTTCCTGTCATCTTATTTACCCTGTTATGCTTTCCTCTTTCCTTTCCTCATTCCTTCCTCCCCAGTATTTTGCTTCTGATGATTACCTTCCTCATATCTCCAGCCCTCCTTATAGCTATTCCCCCTTTTCACACCTTTCCTCTAATACTTCTGTTTTCCCTTTTATTAGTCTTTCCCTTTCTTTTCCCTCTTCCCATATCACTTCTCTGTAAGGTGAAATGAGTTTCTCTGTTGAACCAAATATGTCTGATATTCTCTCTTAGAACCAAATCTAGTGATAGTAAGATTCACACAATGCTCCTTCCCCTCCCTTCTTTTCCTCAATTATAAGTCTCCTTTGCCTTTTTTGTACAATTTAATTTCCCTCATTTTACCCCCTTTTCCCCTCTTTTTCCAGTCCAATCCCCTTTTCCCTCTCTATTTTTTATATTATCATAATAAAATCAAGTTATATCCACTCTCTCTAAATATACCCACAACAAAAATATAGTTCTCAAGAGTTCTTTCCTTTTTACTTTTTTATGCTTCTTGAGTTCTGTATTTGGAGATCAAAATTTTATTCAGTTCTGGTCTTTTCAATAGAAATAGATGAAATTCAACTATATCTTTTTTATTTACAAAACATGTGCATGGGTAATTTTTCAACACTGATCATTGCAAAACCTTCTGTTCCAACTTTTCCCTTCTTTCCCCCCATCCCCTCCCCTACATGGCAAATAGTGCAATACAGTATAAATATGTTAAAGTATATTTTAATCCAATATATGTATACATATTTATATAGTTATCTAGCTGCACAAGAAAAATCAGATCTAGGAAGAAAGGAAAACACCTGAGAAGGAAAAGAAAAATGCAAGCAAACAATAACAGAAAAAGTGGAAATGCTATGTTGTGGTCCACACTCATCTCCCATACTTCTCTCTCTGGGTATAGCTGATTATCTTCTTTACTGAACAATTGGAACTGGCTTGAATCATCTCATTGTTGAAGAGAGCCACATCCATCAGAGTTGATCATCATATAATCTTATTGTTGCCATGTATAATGATTTCCTGGTCCTGCTTATTTCAGTTAGCAGCAATTCAGTAGGTCTCTCCAGGCCTCCCAGCATTCATCCTGCTGGTCATTTCTTACAGAATAATAATATTCCATAGCATTCATATACCACAATTTATTCAACCATTCTCCAATTGACGGACATCCGTTCAATTTCCAGTTTCTAGCCACTACAAAATGGGCTGCCACAAACATTTTTTGCATATGTGGGATGCTTTTCTCAACAACAATATCATTGAATGCCCATCTTCTTCCCCGAAAGATAATGTTCATTTTTGTTGGATAGCTTATTCTGGCTGCACTCCAAGTTCCTTTGCCTTTCAGAATATCAGATTCCAGGCCCTTTGGTCCTTTAAAGTAGAAGCTGCAATATCCTCGGTAATTCTCACTGTGGCTCCTTGTTATTTAAATTGTTTCTTTCTGGCTACTTACAATATTTTTTCTATGGTGTGATAATTTTCAAATTTATCCATTATATTCCTTGGAATTTTAATTTTTGGGTCTCTTTCAGGAAGTGATTCAGTGGCTATTTTACCTTCTGATTCTGAAATATGAAGGCAGTTTTCCTTGATGATTTCCTGTAAGATAATATCTACATTCTTTTTTTCATCATGGCTTTCAAGAAGTCCACTAATCCTTAGATTTTCTCTCCTAGATCTATTTTCCAGTTCAGTTGTTTTTCCTAGGAGATATTTCATTTTTTCTTCTATTTTTTTTTCATTTTGTTTGTTTGACTGATTCTTGAAATCTTATTGAGTCATTCACTTCCATTTTTTCAATTCTAATTTTTAGTGTATTATTTTCTTCAGTTACCTTTTTTGGCTCCTTTTGTATTTGACCAATTGAATTGTTTTGTTAATTGAGTTTTTTCCATTTCACAAATTTTGTTTTCCAATGAATTAGTATCTTTTTCATATATATTTTATGAGGAATTATATATTTTTCCCATTTCATCAAATTTATTTTCTATGGAGTTATATGCTTTTCCCATCCCTTCTTGAAAATATTTCATTTCCTTTCCCCAGTTTTCTTCTAATTCTCTTTTAAGATCCTTTATTAATCTTCCAAGAAAGTCTTGTCAATGAGAATCACTTTATATTTCCCTATGTACTTTATCTGGAGTTGATTTGCCTTTAGGAACCTCAGGATTTGAGATTTGTTCTTCCCTCTCTCTCTTCATAAAACCTGTCTATGGTGAGTTCTTTTTGTTTTATTGCTCATTTTTTAGGGCTTGAGGTATGATCTTGACAAAAAGGAGTGACAGCTGCTTTACTTTGCCCTGGGGCAGTTCTGCTGATTGACTTCTGATGCTGGGTAATAGCTGCTAGGTCCTGAGTTCTTGCAAGGCTCAATGGTTTACAACTTTCCTTTTGAAGCAAATCTGTCAAACCACCTGATTTCTAGCAGGACAGATTAGCCTAAGAGGCTCACAGAAGATTCCTCTAACTCCTTGTCCTGGTCTCCCTGTGCTGTAGTCTGGGTCTTGGCAAACTGTCTCCCTGCCCATATGAAAATAAACCTGTTCTGAAGTTCTTCCAAGGTATCTTTTTCTGGAAATGTGTTGTACTCCAAATATTTGTGGGGTTTTTGACTCCAAAACCAGTTTAGAGACTTAATCTATTGTTAGTTTGAAAGAAGGTGAGACAAAGTCACAGAAAGTTGTGTTTGCTCTCTGCCACCTCGACTCTGTTGACAAGATAACTTTTCTAGCCTTTACTCTATTATCCAATCTAGATATCTAGATATCTCTTCCAGTTTTTGTCATGTTTAAATTTAATAGGAATAACACCCACACATTAATCCAATTGACTAAAAATGTTAAATAACAATATATGAAGTGTATTCAAGGTTGCATTTTCACTCTTTGGCTTCAATAGCTACACAAATATTGAAGCTATGTTATATAACTGTGGTAGCTTTTTATTTATTTATATCTTTCCATCTTGTCCAAAAGTTTAGCATGACTCCAATCCTGGCAGTATGCCACTTAGCAATTCTTGTTAAATTTATAAGGACAGTAAATATCTCAGTAATAAGAAGTGGTCAAAGTGCAGAAAACAGGCTTCACTAAAAAATGCCTACCTAATCTTAACTTCCTTTGGTCAGGAATAATATAAAGATAGATCTGCAAATAATGTTTATATAGTCCATCTTGATTTGTCATGTTTGACTTCTTGGCAAGAAAATATACTGGAGTGATTTGTCACTTTCTTCATCATCTCATTTTACAGATGAGGAAACTGAAATAAAAAATGGTTAAGTGACTTTCACAAGGTGATACAGTTAGTAAGTGTCTGTAGCTGGATTTCAACTTAGATCTTCCTAACTCCAGACTCAGCACTTCCATCTACTATGTTGCCTAGCTTCCCCATTTCCCTCAAAGGATATGCTGTTCCCAAATTCCCTATTTTTAAAGAAACTTTGAAGGACCCTTTAATGTTAGTATATTTCCTTTGAGATAATACGCAATCTAATACACATCCATATCCACATATTACCACATGTTATATGTATTTAATTTATTCTCATATATATATATATATATATATATATATATATATATATTATTTATATATATATTTATATCCTTATTGTCTTGCTTGCTTGTCTACTCTATTTAGAGAAGTAAAATTAGGGTAGATTTTGTAGCTGCTTTGATATCCTGGCAAAGTGGCTCAAATTTTGTATTACTATGACCTCCATTCTGATTGAATAATTTAATATCTGGCTTAGTGAATATGTTCTTTGGCTGTTCTGATTATTTCAGATTTAAACAACTTTAAAAGCTTTGCAGATCTCTGACTTAAAGAGAACTGCTGTTCACATTAGGAGCTAACACTTTTTAAACGCCCTTTTAAGGGTGATGGGCAATTAAATAACTTATGAGTGCTATATTCTAGCAGCCAGCTGAATATGAATTGGATAAAATCTAGCTCATTTCAACCTTTTAATGAAGAGATAAAAACAGAAACAATTTAAATAAATTATTGTATTTTGGCACACAAAGTATTTCTCTGTTAGTAGAAGGAGAGAAAAAGGTTTTTTCTTCTACTGTACATTAACATATTTAAGCTGATCCATGTCTTAATTGTAAAAATTAGAATTCTTTAAACAATAGCTGATTTCAGTGCTTTACATGTCTAGGCTATAACAGAATTTTGGAAAACCTTTCTTTAGACATTATTTGTCAGAAAGTTCTTTAGGATGTGTATCTACTTCATCATATCAATTTTTTTTGTTTGTTTTTGCTGAGGCAATTGTTAAGTGTTAAGTGGCTTGTCCAGGGTCACATAGCCAGGAAGTGTTAAGTGTCTCAGGCCAGATTTAAACTCAGGTCCTCTTGACTTTAGGGCCTATGCTCTATCCACTATACCAACTAGCTTTTCCTAAATCATTGGGGATTTTCTTTTGGGTAGTTAGCTTGTAAACTTTATTTTTCTTTCAAGAAATATCATTTAGAGTGTGAACCACTACATAGAATTCCTAATCCCTCTATTTTTGTCTGCCTGCATTTTTGATTTCCTGCACAGGTTAATTTACACTATTAAGTCTGATTCTTCTTGTGCAGCAAAATAATTGTATGAACATGTATACATATATTGTATTTAACATATACTTTAACATATTTAACATGCATTGATCTACCTGCCATCTGGGGAAGGGAATGGGGGAAAGAAGGAGAAAAATTGGAACAAAAGGTTTTCCAATTGTCAATACTGAAAAATTACCCTTGCATATATCTTATAAATAAAAAGCTATAATAAAAAAAGGGAAAAAAGAAATATCATTTAAAAGTTAAACTGACTGAAAGATTAGTAAGAAATTTGGTGATGAAAGTAAGGCAACATAGCAGACAGGGTTTAACAGTAATTATTCTGAAATAAATAGTTTTGGTTGTAAATATGTTAGATTATGGGATAGTATGTGGAGCTAGCTTTGTAATGAAGCATTTTAAAGTGAAAAACAAACTCGAACTGCTAGTCTTAACCTTGTGTCTTATTGTTGAATGTTGTCAACTTAACTCTTATGTAATATTTTTTGCCACTCAAAATTTTCTGTAAATACAAAACAAAACAAAACAAAACCCAACATATAATGGGCTGAAAACTCTGAGCAGATGCACTGAGGTCAGAGCACTTAAAGCCAATTACCAATTGAACAATACTCTACCAGTACCAGTACCAGAACAACATTCTACCAGAAAGAATGGCCCAGCCCACTATGCTGCAGTCTTGATCTGTTGTATAGGAGATTGGGTAGAGAAGTTGGTGGGTAGAGTGAGAAAACCAGAGTCACTGCTGTCCAGATACCATTGCTCTCACTTCATATCACCATTCTATTCACCTCCACAAAGAATAAAGATCAACGACTTTCGCTTATCCTGACTCCGGCTGATTCTAAAGTATCCAGTGTGCTAATGCGGTCATCACATTTGGCATCCATCACATTTGGCGCCCATTGTGGAACCAAGGACCCTACTTTCACTGAAGAAGTCTCTGGTGACCAGGAAATTAGGTGAGTATTTTAATAGACAAACAGGGAACTTATTTTGTTAATGGCAAAACTAGTAACCTTTTCTGGCTGAAAGGGGTCAGATTTTAGGAAAAAGATTCTCCTTCATCCCCATCCCCACCCTCACCCCCACACCCACTCTTTGGGGCACTATAGAAAGCATGCTTAATTTGATCAAGGGACAAGGCTTAATTATAACCTGGGAACAGATCGTTAGACTCTTGGGTACATTAGAACGCACATCCCCTTGGTTCTCAGAGGAAGAACAAATCTTGCCACACAAATGGAAATTGGTGGGACAGCAACTCTGTGAATACTACAATGAAAAGGGTCCTCATTCAATTTCCATCAAAGCATTCTATGTATACAAGATAATATAGTTAGCCTTAAAGAATACTGGAAGTTATAGAAAAAAGAAAAGTTCTAAGAATAGCCAGATGAGGATGTGTGAGGAAAATGAGGAAGACAATGAAGAGATTAATGACCATATCCCCACAGGGCATGGAGATTTAAGTGAGGTTCAAGGGTATGGTGACTTTACATCTCACCAGGAAGTTTCAACCCTGCCTATGGAGCAGATAATTGACCCTCCTCCATCAACTCCACTTTCTAGGATGGAGGGAAGAGTAGTGGGAGGGGCAGTGATGCCACCAACACTTCCCCCTCAGCAATCACCCCCTCCTATGAATAGATTGCAAAAGGTAGTATTTAAGGCCACTGAGGAAGGGAAGGATATAATTGAGTTAAGAATACAAATTTATCCTGTGATTCAAGAGTTTAACTCTTCAGGTCAAGAAAGTAGAAGTTACACTCCTTTTGATATAGAAATCCTCAAAGACCTGAAAAAGGCTTGCACTCTTCATGGGGCTACATCAGCTTATGTTAAGATGTTATTACAGAATCCGGCTTATGAAGTCTTAACCCCTAGTGACTAGAAATCTATAGCAAGGATATGCTTAGAACCTGGACAAAACTTGTTGTGGCTTTCTGAATATAGTGAGCTCTGTAGGATACAAGCCCAATAAAATAGTCAAAGTGGAGTTCATACTTCAATCACCTGTGACCAACTAACAGGTGTAGGTTCTTATGCAGACATCTCAGTACAAATTAATTACTTCATAGCAGCATATGAGTAAATTGCTGCTGCTGGTATGAAAGCATTGGCTTCCCTCCATAATAAAAAAGACAAGGGTGAAGCCTTCACAAAAATAACACAAGGGCAAAATGAATCCTTTGCTGATTTTGTGGGATGTTTGCAGACAGCTGTCATACAAACTAATGGTGAAAATGCAGCAACAGACATTTTGATAAAGCAACTTGCTAAAGAAAATGCTAATGAGGTTTGTAGAAGAATTATACTAAGACTGCACAAGGATGCTCCTTTAGAGGAGATCATAAGATGCTGTGCCTCAATGGGCACAAATGCTTATTATACTCAGACTATGATGCAGACTTCCCAAGATTCCAAAATGGGAAGACAGGGTTCTTTCTGGCAAGGGACTTCCAGGGATGATCATCACTGCTTTCAATGTGGTAAAGTAGGACATCTGAAAGTTCAATGTTGGTATAGAGACAGAATGAGAAAATAGGGTGGGAGAACAAGACCCAATACTCCATGTCCAAAATGCAACAAAGGCTTCCATTGGGCCTCAGAATATAGACTAATTCAGGGAAACAAGATGAGGGGCCCAACTCTAGGGTCCCAGGCAAAAAACACTTGGGGCATGATGGCAGTCAATGGTGCACCCAGAGAGTACCTAGAAGTCCAGTACTCAGACATGACCAATCAGCCAGGAAGCCATCTGATGGGAGAAAGGGATTACAATTGGGGAGAATAGAGTTGTATGCAGCTGGGATAACTGAGATACCCCCTAGAGAAGTGAAATCTGTTCCTCTCCAGTCTATGGATCCCTTGCCTCCAGGCACAGTAGGCTTGACCATTTCACCTCCTGAGAGCATGTAGAAAACAATGTCCATACATACACTGATGTGGTAAACTGGGGAATGTGTAGATAATATCCCAGTCACTAATATAGGTAGGCAATGTGTGACTTATCAACCAGAAGTAGTAGCATCAGGTTTACTGATACAGACTCCCAATAAGCAATCTAGTGATAGTCGCCCAGATTTTGGCTTCAAGCAACAAAATCCAGGAAAATACTGGACAGCAGCTATGACAGCTGACTGCCTATGCTCACTATCTATATGAATGACATACAATTAGAAGGATTGGGAGACACAGTTGCAGATTGTACAGTCATTAGAGGTGCCAACTGGCCCAGTCACTGGCCAAAGATTAAAGCAGACACCTACATGTCTGGCATAGGAGGATCAATAGCAGCTGAAGTTAGTACTGCCCCTATGATATGGACTTTTGAAGGCAAAACAGGAGTTTTTACTCCTTTTATAGTTGAAAAACTCCGCCTCAATCTGTGGGAAAGAGACATTTTGCAACAATTAAAGTTAAAAATGAGTACTTCGGTTTTTTAGGCAGAGCTGCTATTGAAGACCTGACAACACTTTCACTTATTCCCATCCAATGGAAAACTGATACACCAGTGTGGATAGTATAATGGCCCTTAGGTAGCAATAAAATTCAGGCTTTATTAGATATATTACAGGAGCAACTTGACCAAAGACACTTACAACCTTCTCTAAGTCCTTGGAATTCCCCAGTATTTGTTGTAAAAAAAGAAATATGTAAAATGGAAAATATCCAATGTTGACTTATTTAAGAAAGGTAAATGAACAGATGGAAACTATGGGAACTCTTCAGCCTGGGCTTCCATCTCCTACTCAATTGCCTAGAGAATGGCCTCTTTGGGTTATAGACATTAAGGATTGTTTCTATTCTATCCCTCTAGATAAGGAAGATGTGAAAAGATTTGCCTTTTCATTGCCCAGTGTTAACTTAGCTGAGCCTTATAAAAATATGAATGGACAGTTTTGCCACAGGGAATGAAAAACAGCCCTACTATGTGTCAAATGTATGTTGCTGCTGCTCTTACTCCAGTAAGAAAAGCATTTTCAAAAGTATATATTGGGATGTGCACCTGGGGAACAAATTTTAGAAGCATGTCTTTAAAAAACCATAGAAACACGAAGGAACTACAAACTGTACATAGCTTCCAAAAACAATTCAAAGACATGTTCCTTTTCAATAGTAGGATACAAAGTATACCCTAAGGTGCTTACAGTACAAAAACTGTCCTTAAGAACAGAGAAGCTAAACACCTTAAATGACTTTCAGAAATTGATAGGAAATACCAATGGATTTTGGTATTGTTAGTGTTAGGCTTGACTACCTATCAATTGCAAACATTATATGACATTTTAAGGGGAGACAGTGAGATAAATTCACCACATAGGCTTACAAAAGAAGCTCAAGAGGCTGTGAGAGAAGCTGAACTGGCTTTATCCAATGTGGTTGAAAGAGTCACTCAACAACCCTTGGAAATATCAGTTTTTGCTACACAAGAGGCACCCACAGCAGTCCTTCATAAAGGAGACAGTGTGATAGAGTGGGTTGAACTTGCTGGTGTAACCAGAACAAACTTACTCCTTACCCAGTGCTTGTGGCTAAAATTTTATTAAAGAGCATTAAGCAAGCAGTACAATTATCTGGGATAAGACCAGACAAGATATACATCTTTTATACTAATACACAAATTAATGTATGAAGTGAAACCATTCCAGAGTGGCAAATTTTCTTAGCCATGGCTCCAAATTTTACACATGGGTCTCCATTAAAGATAACCAGATTATTACATAATTGGTAATGGATTCTTGAAGAAAAGGTTTCTAAAGTTCCTCTTAAAGGACCAACTATCTTTACAGATGCATCCAAACATAATATTTGCGCTATATACTCTTGTGACTTAACTATAAAGAGAGCCATCAAAACTCCTTTTCAGTCCACTCAGCAGAATGAATTGTATGCAATCATTTTAGCTCTTACTTATTATCTAGGAGATATAAATATAATATCTGATTTGGCCTATTCTGTAGGTGTGGTACAAAGAATTGCCACAGCCCAGATAAAATCTGTAGCCTCTAATATCAGCACTTTAAGGTACTTCAAGAGCAAGTGAGAAAGCAACCAGTGAGAAAAATTCATAAGATTTATATTTTGCATGTCCACTCTCATAGTGGACTTCCAGGTCCTATTTTTGATGGCAATTCAAAGGCAGATAGCCTATTAACTATTTTGGTCAATACTTCTTTATTTCAAGAAGCCCAGGAATCTCATTCTAAATATTATCAGGCTGCTTGAGCTTTATATTTACAATTTGGAATAACAAGAGGTTCACATCCACAAGGAATAAAGATCAAGGACTTTCCGTTATCCTGACTCTGGCTGATTCTAAAGTATCCAGTGCGCTAATGCAGTAATCACACAACACAATGGACTAAACCTTCATCATAAAATCAAATTTTGTAACAAGTATACTATAACCATTTAACCACTATATCATCTTTCATGAAATACATTTAACATAACAATCACTGCAACATATATATTATGCATGTATATATATATATATATATATATATATATATATATCAAGATGGACAACTTCTCCATATTTGTTATATTCTTCAATAATATCATTCTTCTGTTAAATTAACTTCTGTCAAATTAAACTTCCTGTTCAGTATTTTTCATTCTAGAAGAGAAGAGATGAGAATTTTCTTGTGTGTTAAGTGATGAGTGACATTAAACAAAAAAGCAGTTTTATTGTGGTGTTTCAATGTACAAATAATGTTTCTGCTTGAAGTCCAAAATTGTGAGTTAGTCTATATTCATTAATTTTCCTCATTTGCTTCCTTTCCAATTTTCTATAAGTTCATGCTTAATTTACCATAAATTCTTAGACAATATGTAAGTGTGATGCAAGTTCATGTGTGTTGAAATAAATTTTATTATCTTTTCATTTTCTTTAATAAATTTACATCCATAATAGCATATTTTTTGTGAATGCTGGTTTTAAATAATTATATTTAAATTCTCAAATTAGGATTGTGTAAATATTTTGTACTATGTATTATCTTGTAATTAGCTCATTACATAAACAGAAAACAGTGCATGACAGTTCCAATAGCTAGAGTGGTAAATAGGAAAAATGGGTTTCACCTCTTTAAGGTTAATTCTAGAACCTTGAGGCAGTTGGAATGTTACCATGAGGTAGTGTTCTGTGTCTAGTAATTTAGGCCTACTGTGAGAGAAGTAAAACCCAGAAAGAAGTGGAGTTTGGTACATGTAGATAGAAGGTATGAGAGTCCTATACAGTTAAGGCTTTGATTGTAATCACTTTAATCACAAACTCAATATATATATTTTTGATGTTGCTCTAATGTTTCAGAATGAACATAAAAATTTTCCATTCTCTAACCCTATAGTTATTAGTAGCTTTTAAATGACTTTAAGAAAACATTATTGTTCAAATTTGCTAGTTCTTTCAGTGTTGATAAAATTTGTCAGAGTTTAGTGATCACCTTTTCATCACATCAGTTAAATTCTTTTTTACCTACCTACTTATCCTATATGCTTATCAAATCCCTATGAGTTACTTTTGGTCTATACTTTCTAGCCCAAAGATCATTTACTTCAGAAGAAAAAAGAGAAGTAATTTAAAAGTTAAGCAGCTCTGTTTTATTTCTGTATCCAGTCATCAACATGTTACTATCTCCCTTTTTTCCCTCTAATTTATCTAAATAACCAAAAGCAATAATACTTTTTATGTATTCTTTGCTTTACATTATAGTGGCCATTCATTCTTAGCTTTAAGACTACTGACAACCTTATAGTATTGTACGCTATTTCTTTTTTCTTTTAAGAATTTTTTTTTGACAATTTTAATCTGTCCCACCTCCTTATATTCATCTATGGGCTGCTAAGTTATCTAGTGGAAAGAGTTTGGGGCTTGAGTTTGGAAGACTTGTCTTTAAGTGTTCAAATCTGGCCTCTAACACTTATTAGTTATATGACACTGGGTAAATTACCTAGTCCCTTTTGCTTTAGTTCCTCTTATGTAAAGAGTGCTGGAGAATGAAGTGACAGACCATTCCAGTATCTTTGCCAAGAAAACTTCAGATGGTACACAGAGTTGCACTTAACTGAAACAGCTGAACAACAAATGTTTCACTGTAACTCACATTCTGACTTCTCTCTATTTAATATCATTTTCCCCAAGGACTGGACTTTAAGGTTTTCTCAGCCTCTTTATACATCAGGCAATTTGTTTCATATGTTTCAGTTTCTGCCCCAAGTCACTTCTAGGAAGACATAATTGGCCTCAGGTAGATTCGAGGTAATCTCTCTCAGTTTTAGCAAAGTGCTACAGTATTGTTTTCTCAATTTCTTTTGTTTCTAAAATCTTTGAGTTCTTTGCAGCAGCAAGCATGTTTGCTACATGTTTTCTTTCTTTGATCAAGCTTCTCACTTTTGGTGAACTAGAAGGTGGGAGAGGGATCAAGTTCCACAGCAAGCCTGTCAAGAAGCTATGGTGGCAGTGACAGTAGGAATGCTAAATGTTAGATATTAACAGTTATCATTTGTTACTTCATTAACATTCTTGATGTCCTATACAATTAACTGTTGGAATGGAATGTTGTCTCCTGTGAATAATTACCATTTCAGAGAGGTTTGACAGGATAAAGATTAGTGAAAACGCTTAACACTTCTCTATCTTTTTATCACTTGACTCAGAATTCTATGTAATGTCTTCTTATTTCTTCACTGCTGCTTTCCTTCTCTGTGTATAGAATTTTCTTTCCTTTGAGTTGTCAGTGCTATCACATTGATCACCTTACACAACTCCTTCTTCTTTCCCTCTCAGCATTGTTGCTCTTATCTTCAAATTTTTATTCCTTTTATATGTCACTTATAGAAAGGCTTTTGGTTTTGTATTATACAGAGTCTTCATTTTCTAAAATATAACCCCTCTTCCCCACCCAAATAAGCATCATTTATAAAAATGAACTGAAAATAAAAGGAAAAAAAATCATTAAAACTAAGTAGTTAATGGTCAATGCATGTAATCAAATCATTACAAGGACTTCCTGATTTTACTCAATTGTAGATCAAACTATGTCATTTCTCTGTTCTAAAAAGTCTCCATTGTCTCGCAGATGAAATATAGCATTTTTATATTTGCTTTTTAAATCTTATCAGAAACTACCTTGTCCTATTTTCCTAGGATCTTTACACACTATTTCCTTTCTGGACAAATTGCTTTTAACACATGGTATTTCATTTCCTGTCTCCATACCATTGTATGTACTCTTTTCACATCAATCTCAAAAAATCTCTCATTTTCTGAAGACATAGATTAAAAAGCATTTTCTACATAGTACCTTTCCTGATTCCTTAAATGATAATTCCCTTTGTTATTAACTACATTTTATTTAATTTCCTTTTATTTATTCTATATATGTAGACATGTATGATTATACATAGAAGGATATATATGTTTATTTATCCATATGCACACACATATATGTCAATAAATATATTGTGTGTGACCGAATTTGTATATGGATGGATTTATGTAAGTGTGAATAAGTGAATATTTTTCTCCTCTAAAAGACCATAAGGTTATTAAAAGAAAAGACCATTTCATTCTTTATATATATTATTGGAAACAAATAGTATTTAGCAAATATTTCTTCATTGTTTGGTTCATGAATAATACCATGCATTACTCAACAAATTATGGAGACAAAGGTTTCCATTTGTTGGTCTCTTCTTCAAGTTGAAATTTAGTTATTATATTCATGTAGCATTCACTTTTTGTCATTGCATTTTTTCCATAATGTTATTTTATTGCTCATTTGCTTTAGAATTTTAATTATTTCACTTTTTGACATGAGCTCATAAAAAATCTTTCTTTGTCCTATCTTATTCTTATTAATTTTTTTCATTATAGTAATATAATACTCTATCACATTCATGAGATAAATATGTTTAGTCATTACACTGCTGATGAATATTGAATGGTCTCTAGTACTTTGTTATTATAAAAAACCTGCTATAATTATTTTGGCATATATTGGATCTTTCTGTCTTTAATATGCTTAAAGTATATGCTTAGAAACATCTCTAGCTGAAAATTTATACATATTTTTGTTATTTTCTTAACATAATTTCAAATTACTTTCTAGAATAAGTGGATCGAATCACAATTCCAAGAAAAAATGTAATAGTGTGACTGTATTCTTACAGCCATAGCAACATTTATATTTCTATTTTTGTCACTGTTATCAATTTGTAGGTTGGAAATGAAATTTGAAATGGAATTTATTTGAATCTTCATTTTATGGATATTGAATACTATTTCATATGTTTTTAATATTATACTTTTTTTTAAAAAACTTTTGCAATATCCTTTGGCTTATTCATTGTGGAATGGAAGATAGTGGTGTATAAGTGTGTGTCTATATGTGTGTATTATATATGTCATATGAATATATAGTAAATTCTCTAATTATCTTAGTAATTAGACTCATCAGATACATTTGATATTTTTTTCTTAATTAATAGCATTTCTTCTTAGATGTGTTTATTTTGTCTGTGCAATGGATTTTCAAAGTTATCAAAATTACCTATGTTAACTTGTGACCATTTCTATCCCATATTTGATAGAATTGTTCCTCTAATTCTATAAATGTATGGATGTGGATATGTAGCATACACACACACACACACACACACATACCCGCACACATACACACACAAATATATATGTCTGTGTATGGATAAGACAGGTATTCATGATATGCATATGCAATCATTATATTTTGTATGTGTGTACATGTTATATACGATTATATTAATTTATATGTCTGTATGTGATGTTGTGATCTTTAGTGTTTGTACTGAATATCTATTTTTATGTAATTATTCTTTCTGGTTTCACTTGTTTGTTTTAACCTATTTTTTTTTTCAAATTGGTTTCCTATTTTGCCTATATTGTTAAAAAGAGAATTATATCCCAAATAGTATGTGCTCTTAAAAAATAAAGAATTATTGAGTTCAATTTTTTTTATATTCTCATGCAGTTTGTTTTAATCATTTACTTATGCATTTTATTAAAACCATATCATAGAATTTTGATGATTAGTACTTTATGGTATAATTTGAGTTGCATTGTGTTTCCTTTATTTTTATATTATATATGTTTCCTGTGAGTTTCTAGACCTTTTATAACTTCAGTGATTACTTTCCTTCTGGGATTTAAGTCCATGGAAACCTTTCTGTAATTTGAAATCTGATCTGTTTAATTTGAACATATATGTCAAGAAATTCCCTGCCATGACTCCCTTTGGACTTCTGAAACCTTTCAATCTGCCTCCCAGGTGAACTCTCTCATGACTCAATTCCCCAATTGGAAGGATGACTGCTAAGTATAGGGATTTGCCTTGATTTTTTCCATTTTTACCAATAGAGCTTAACACAATATCTAACACATAATGGATGCTTAAGGAAAACTTTTTCTTCCATTCATTCTTAATTCAATTTTCAGAGTCTACCATTCTTTACCTATTTTATTTTGTTTGTCAAAGTAGTATGTAATGAGTCTTATGACCACACTATTTCTATTTTTGTCTCTATTAATCTTTATCCAAATTCTCTATACCTTGCTTTATTATTCTGGCTATGGGATTTGTTCTTAATAGATGATGTTAATTTATGGCCTTTAATCTTTCCTATTCCTTTTGAATATGTGATGAGCTTTAAGAATCATGTCCAGGTCTTGGTTCTTAAAACATAAGATTTCAGGAATGCTGTGGAGGTAAAATTTTCCTCATTTTGTGACTTTTTTGGTTATTATGATATTGCTTTTTGCTCTGGGAATTTGTATATGAACATACTTATATTTGTGTATGAAGGAATGAGTTTTAATCCTGGCTCTTCTCACACCACTAGAATGAAACATTTATTTATAAAGAGTGGGACATTCAAATAGGCATATTTGAGAAAGGCAAGAATATCAGAAAGGCTTTCCAGGAGATATAACAAGGGAGCAAATTCTTTAAGGGTGATAAAGATTTTAAAAGGTGAATCTGAAAAAGGAGCAATCTATTTCAAAACTGTGTATTTTGTATTTTGAAAAGAAAAACTGTTTCTATTGTTAGATATAAGAAGTCTTTGATAGAATACACTTTCAGATACAAATATAAAATCAAACTGGGATAAATATTCATTAAAACTTATTAGATCATGGCACAGTAATCAGATTAGAACCCACTTCTAAATCCCTCTTAGTACAGGGAACTATAAGAGAACAAAAAATATTATCCAAGAAACTTTGCTCTCTAGTAGAGAGAATCAAAACTTTCTTACCATTGTCCAAATTGCAAATCCAAACTTTTAGCAATAAGAAAATGTTCCCATACAAACCTAAACTCTTCTGGATATATTTTCTCTCAGCTTTATGTTCATCTTCTACTCATAATCTTCTACTCATTTCTTTCATTTACCAACAAACTATCATGAGTACCTTTGTCAAATATTTTGCTAATCTGCTATGCCAATACATCTATAAAAATATAATTATCTAATGTTTCTGTGATTTATTTTATAATATCCAGAAAAGCAGAGAAGTTTTCTAATTAAAATACTATCCCAACAGCATAGTGGCTGCTATATAATAGAACAGGTGTTTTTAACATTTTTTTCTTTGATAATCTGATTGAAGTTTATGGGTCCTTTCTCAGAATAATTATAATAAATGAATAACATAAAGCAAAGGATTTTTTTTAAAGAAACTATTCATATTAAAAAAAGTTATTTAAAGCTTTTGGATCTCAGGTTAAACATTCCTATAATAGGCACTTAATTAATATTCATTAACTTCATTATATTTTCTCTGTGACCTATAAAATTACCACATTTTTAAGCCTTTCAAATGTTTTTACATCTTTCAGGAATTGGCAAACTATGCTTATGTTACAGAATTTTATAGGATGATTGGTCATCTGGACCAATTTTTAACCCATGTTTAAAAGGATAGATAAGGTTGTATAAGAATGCAATGCTATACCCCATGAAAGAGTAGTAAAGAGACTGCATGACTGAACTCATTTGATGGGGGATTAAGCAACCAGCAGCTAAGCATAAGAAAAGTAGCACAAGTCTTTTATGTGTCATATCTTTTTTTTAATATAGCATCAAAAAGGAAGCAAGAAAGTTAACTGCAATAATCCCTCAAAATATTAATAAATCCAATGGGATTAGCCTTGAGTTTTCATCCCCAGAAATCATGAAACAAACCTCTTCTCTTTGAAGTTCTTGGCAGGTCAAAAACTCTTTTTACAATGAAATAACTATGGGGCCATATTACTGAATGCCTTTGATATTCTGCCTCAAAAAAATTGTCCTTGTGGATGACATGAAACACTACATGGAATCAGCTAGTTAGAATTTCTGTCCTTACACACACACACACATACACACACACACACACACACACACACACACACATACACACACATACACACAAAGTTCAAGAAGAATTTTATGAAATGGAGGGATGTTAAAGAGGATAACATTTTAAAAAGTTAGTGGTATTCTTTCCACCTATAAAACAAAGAAAACATCAAGAAGAGGTGAGAAAATGATAAGAATGGTTTCAATATATTCAGAAGACATCAGTTGTAATTGTCATCACAAATCAATACATGAGATAAATTAAAGGTCATTCAACTTTATTAACCACCAAAACAGTTATCAAATTATCAAAAGTTTCATGAAATCTAGATAATTTTTAATATAGTGAAATTGCCTCTGATACCTTTATGATAAATGTTTATTGGACTATGTGGTGGAAAAGAATTTAAAAAAGATAGAATTATGGGCTGGAAGTGGGAGAAAATATTATTCAAATTATCTTTTAAGCAGAGTAGATTAATATATAAAAATGGAAATATGGTCCTCTGATTCTTTGTCTTCTTACTCAGAAAGTAGTATTTGGGAAATAACTCCAAGCCCATTCTTTGTATCCTGGTACATTGAAATTACCCAAAAATTAGTCTTTTCCAATATATAAGGTTTTTTTATCAGGGTCAGAATAACCTTGGTTCTTTTCTTTCCTCCCAACCCTCCTTGGTCCTTTTCTGAGAAATAGTCTACCTGCTGTGATTTTTCATACAGCAATAGTCTCAAATAGTATTCCATTGTGACTTGTATGATCTTCTACAGGTCAAGGAATAACTGACCCTCCAGTAATTTTTTGGTTCTTAAAATTATTCCCCAGAATATAGTGTAGTGAAAAGAATATCATATCAGGAGTTGAGAAGCCTGGTTTAGAATACTACGTAACCATATCTGTTACAAAGTGAGCTTTAAGTGACTTTTGTCAAGTACTTTTTTCTCTATAAATCATAGTTTCTTTACAACATGAAATAATTGGACTACAGCAGTGTTACTGCTGGGCTTATATCCCAAAGAGATCTTAAAGAAGAGAAAGGGACCTGTATGTGCAAGAATGTTTGTGGCAGCCCTCTTTGTAGTGGCCAGAAACTGGAAACTGAGTGGATGCCCATCAGTTGGAGAATGGCTGAATAAATTGTGGTATATGAATATAATGGAATATTATTGTTTGGTAGAAATGACCAGCAGGATGATTTCAGAAAGGCCTGGAGCGACTTACATGAACTGATGCTGAGTGAAATGAGCAGGGCCAGGAGATCATTATATACTTCAACAACAATACTATATGATGACCAATTCTGATGGACCTGGCCATCCTCAGCAATGAGATCAACCAAATCAGTTCCAATGGAGCAGTAATGAACTGAACCAGCTACACCCAGCGAAATAACACTAGGAGATGAATAAGAACCATTACATTGAATTCCCAATCACTCTATATTTGTCCATCTACATTTTTTATTTCCTTCACAGGCTAATTGTACAATATTTCATAGTACAATTATTTTTGTACAGCAAAATAACGGTTTGGTCATGTATACTTATTGTGTATCTAATTTATATTTTAATATATTTAACATCTACTGGTCATCCAGCCATCTGGGGGAGGGGGTGGGGAGAAGGAGGGGGAAAATTGGAACAAGAGGTTTGGCAATAGTCAATGCTGTAAAGTTACCTATACATATAACCTGTAAATAAAAGGCTCTTAAAATTTTAAAAAAAGAAAGAATTGGGCTATTAGCACTTTTTCTAAATTCTCTATTACTGTTGAGAGTTCCATCATCTTTTCAATCATCCATACTCAAAACCTATGTTTTGCCTCAGCCTTGATCACCCACCCAACCTTATCTAATTTATTATCAGGGTCAGTCAATTTTACTCAATTTTACTTATTATCTCTTGCACATGTTCTCCATATTCTCTTTCATTATTCACCAAAATGCAGATTCTCATCTCACATCAGATCTATTGAAAAAGCTTACTAGTTCCACTCCTTGTCCTAAGTTTTTCCATCATTCATTCATTCATCTGTCAAAATGACCTTCTTAAAGAGTAGGTCTGATTATGTATTATCTCTAGTCAATAAACAATAATAGTTCTCTAGCTCCTCTGGTATCAAATATAGCATCTTCTGTTTATATTCAAAACATTTTATAATTTGTTCCTTTCTAATTTGCTTTTACCTTATACTTTTTCCATTTGAAGCATTATAAAATTCAATGACACTGGTCTCCTTAAATGTTCCTTCCACAAGACAGTCCATGTTCTGCCACCATAAATTCATTGTCTGTCCTCTTGCCTGAAATTCTCTCCTTTCATTAAAATTTCCTGACTTCCTAGGCTTTCTTCAAGTTCTTGCTAAAATCCTACCTTCTAAAAGAAATCCAGTGTCTTTCTTATGTTAATCATTTGTAATTTATTCTTTATATTGTTTGTTTGCACATCATTATTTTTTATAATGCCCTCCCCATTAGTTTTTGAACTCTCTAAGATATGAATTATCTTTTGCCTGTCTTTCTATTCTGTTTATTTAGCACAATGACTAGGATATAGGAGGAACTTAATAAATATGAATTGACAGAGTGACTAACTGAATATGTTCCTTTTCATTTCTATATTTGTAGTTCCATGATTCATAAGAAAACATTTCCTCTTTCAGAAGAGAAGCTATTATAATGGATAGAGTTCTTGGATTGGAGGTAAGAATTCAAATCCATCCCTGAAGACTAGACACTAGTCATCCTAGGCAAATCATTTATATTTTTGCCTCATTTGTCTCAACTATAAAATGGGGATAATAATATGATCTAATCCATCAAATTAGAAAATATTTATAAAGTGTTTATTAGGGCACATAGTAAGGCATGATTTAATTATTAACTATTATTATCATCATTGTTATTATTATTTCCCTTGAAGATATTTGTCTTTTTTCCTAAACTTATTCTATGTCAATGAGTAAAATTTCAAATTTTGAAATTTGAAATTTAGGAATATACCACATTTAATCCTGAAGCAAGTGAGATACAGAATTTTTCTACTGGATAATATTTTTCCCATCTCATCCATATATAAACCTCAATGAACAAAGACTGAGGCAATATGTTCCTAATATACTCTATGAAAACAGCAAATCTTGTGACCATTAAATCAAAAGTGATCAAAACTTCTTTGTTATTATTGACAAGTGCTATATACTTTCTTGTTTTTACATTCATTAGATCTTGCAAGCAATGCTAAATTTCAATTACAAGGCCCTTTATTCATAATTCCCATGCTCATTAAATAATGTGTTTGTTTAATAAAATGTATGCTCTAAGTTTTCCTTCCTTTCAAAAACATCATAAACAAATTAACAACCATTTAGCTGGCTCCATAACAAATTATAATCTACAACAGAGAAACCACATATATTCAAGAATTTAACAAGTACTATGGAGAAATGGGAAGGGATAATCATAGTCTAGAAACTAACATATTCTGGTATTCAAATTACATACTGACTTTAGCAAAATCTGAGAAATTGTAATCTTTTTTTTTTAGTTGTCTTCCTTTGGTAGAGATTTTGTCATTACAAATTTGTGAACTATGGCTGTTTCAGAATTCATGGTTTATCATCGTATCTGAGTAATCCCAATATTTAACGGTATTTCCAATGAAACACCAAATCTGAAGGACTTATCAAACTCAAATTGCATTTTGTACAAGCCAAGTGATAGCATATATCCATGTGATGTATTGTTGCTGAGAAGACTAGCTGTATCAATGTAACTCATCATCATAGGTTTGGCACCAAAACAAAGAATTTCTGAAGACAGAATAACTCACAAACCCATATATGATGGTTTGAAAAGGCTCACAGTATTTTTTGATGGAGACAGTGCCTAAAGAGAAGAGTATTATGCATCATTTCAGCATGGAAGTAAGATATGCATGCATTTCCTTTTCTTAAAATAGCTTTTTATTTACAAGACATATATATGCATGGGTAATTTTTCAGCATTGACAGTTGCAAAACCTTTTGTTCCAACTTTTTCCCTCCTTCCCCCATCCCCTCCCCCAAATGACAGGTTGATCAATACATGTTAAATACGTTAAAGTTTAAATGAAATACAATATAAGTATACATGCCCAAACAGTAATTTTGCTGTATAAGAAGAATTAGACTTTTAAATAGTTTACTATTAGCCTGTGAAGGAAATCAAAAATGCAGGTGGACAAATATAGAGCGAATGGGAATCCTATGTAGTGGTTCACAGTCATCTCCCAGACTTCTTTCACTAGGAGTAACTGGTTCAATTCATTACTGCTCTATTAGAACTGAGTTGGTTCATCTCATTGCTGGAGATGGCCACGTTCATCAGAATTGATCATCATATAGTATTGTTATTGAAGTATATAATGATCTCTTGTCCCTGCTTGTTTCACTCAGCATCAGTTCATGTAAGTCTCTCCAGGCCTTTCTGAAATCTTCCTGTTGGTCATTCCTTACCGAACAATAATATTCCATAATATTCATATGCCACAATTTATTCAGCCATTCTCCAATTGATGGGCATCCACTCAGTTTCCAGTTTCTGGCCACTACAAAGAGGGCTGCCACAAACATTCTTGCACATACAGGTCCCTTTCCCTTCTTTAAGATCTCTTTGGGATCTAAGCCCAGCAGTAACACTGCTGGATCAAAGAGCATATGCATGCATTTGCTAAATGATTTAATCTCCTTCATCACCACATATCTTCCTACCAAAAGAAAAAAGAGAAAATAAAGAAAAGAAGAGTATTAAAAGAGACAGATAATCTCATAGCGAAATCAAATAGAAAAGTTATAACAAAAATTGTATACACACACACACACACACACACACACATATGACAAATTATGTTTTAAGAAGCTGAATGTTAGAAGAAAATTTACCTAGAAAGCAAGGAGATGAGTAAATATGTTTAAAAGCTGAATTATAAGTGAATATTTCATAGACATATTGAACCTCATATGGCCAATGTTTATATAAGTTTCTTTGATAGGAGGAAGTTTATTTGAGAGCAGGTTTAATTTCATTTTTGTCTATTTCCATTGTGTATTATATCATACACACAATATGCATACAATATAGGTGCCTATTATATCATAAGTAACTAATCAAAGTTTATTTAGTGACTGATACAAATTTATTGACTGATCTAAATAAGCCAAGCCATTTCATAAAAAAACTTTGTTTGAGAATAGCAACATTGTGAGGGTGGCAATTCCTTCACAAACCCCATACCATGAAATGTAATAAAGTTTGAATTTTCCTCCTGCTCCATCTTACTGTTCACTACCTCCTAACAGATGTACTCATCTGAATCACCCCAAGATCTGCCCAAACTCTTTCTATATCTTTGTCAATTATGAATAATAATACTAAAGAAAATTTCTATAGTTTTGAAAGTAATTTCTTCTACATATTATTGTCATTTGTGTAATATTTTCTTCATGACAAGCTTTTAATAAATCCTATTATTTTTTATATTTTTTCAAGGAACATTATTTATTAGATACAAAAAAAGTATAATTTACAATAAGTAAGTAATGATTTTTAAAAATTATTTTTCAATTCAGTTCAGAAAGTATTTATCAGGTGGATATGGTGCACCTGTCAGACTTTGTACAGGAAATACAAATAAGAATATGAGAAAATCTCTGCCCTCAAGAAACATGAAATAAAATAGAATAATATTACCAAAAAAAAAAAAAAAGAAGCTGAAAGGAGGGATAGAGGGTTATCATTGCATACCTACTTCTGAGTCATGTAATTTCCTGAAGTCAAATCTAAGAAGTTTGTGAGGCTTCTGCAATGGATGGCTTTAGGAGGATTTTAGTATTTCTTCTTCCAGTGTTCCAATTAGAGAGACAAAGAACTGAATATGAGCAGAGAAAGTATAGTATATGAAGTCTGAGTCATTCTTCCTGCAAACAAAATTTCAGGTAGTTTGTATATCCAGAGTGGTTTCAGGTGAAACCAATTGGAAAAACTGATGTAAACTGAGGTATGATTTCTTTTAACTAAAGTACAAATCAAAAATATACAAGTGTCTTTACAGGGGATAAACACAACAAAAATCAGTCACAGTGATGTTGAGTTTTAATCAGAAATTGTCTATGTATACCATGTTTTAGTATACAATATCTCTTGTATATGAAATGTATTGATTCACAGTCCTTTGAGCTATATCAATATTAAATTGATTTTTTCTACTGTACTTATGGATGGTATTATGTCTAATATGTTAACAATTCACAAAAAGAAAAAAGCCCTGCATGTTCCAAGTTGACAAAGAAATTAAAAACTCTTTTTACTGTTGGTCCCCAGACCTTTAATTGATGATTAGTTATTATTGTGGTAATAAGTAGCACTCAAGCTGTCTCTAGCCAATCTTAACAAATATATTCCCCTTCATATAGTATATGTTCTAGCCAAAATGGCAATTCTTAATAGTGTATATCCACTATATGTGCACGAATGTTTGTGGCAGCCCTCTTTGTAGTGGCCAGAAACTGGAAACTGAGTAGATGCCCATCAGTTGGAGAATAGCTGAATAAATTGTGGTATATGAATATTATGGAATATTATTGTCCAGTAAGAAATGACAGGATGATTTCAGAAAGGCCTGAAGAGACTTACACAAATTGATGCTGAGTGAAATGAGCAGGGCCAGGAGATCATTATATACTTCAACAAGAATACTATATGATGATCAATTCTGATGGACCTGGCTATCTTCAGCAATGAGATGAACCAAATCAGTTCCAATGGAGCAGTAATGAACTGAACCAGCTACACCCAGTGAAAGAACTCTGAGAAATGACTAAGAACCATTACATTGAATTCCCAATCCCTATATTTTTGCCTGCCTGCATTTTGGATTTCCTTCATAGGCTAATTGCACAATATTTCAGAGTACAATTCTTTTTGTACAGCAAAATAACGGTTTGGTCTTGTATACTTATTGTATCTAATTTATACTTTAATATATTTAACATCTACTGGTCATCCTGCCATCTAGGGGAGAGGGTGGGGAGAAGAAGGGGAAAAATTGGAACAAAAGGTTTGGCAATTATTAATGCTGTAAAATTACCCATATATATAACTTGTAAATAAAAAGCTATTAAAAAAAATAGTGTATATCCAATCTCCTGAATTCATTCCATTGTACAAACTACCCTCTTGTTTGAAATGCACATTTACCTTACTGTCAACTTTTCTAAAGCTTTATTTCTTTCAAGACTCTGTAGAGTGCAATTGTCCCGTGGTCTTGGACATCTAGAAAATTTAAGGGCTAAGTGATGATTCTGGACCATGAGACCAGTTAGAACTGACCTTGACAGCACTATTTTCTTGTCCTTGAGGCATATCAGCATAAAATTTCACATGAAATTGAAAGTAAAACAAATATACAATACAGTATTTATAATAATTGTAGCAATAGTCATTGCAGCAGTAGTAGTGGTAATGGTAATAATAGCAGCAGCAGTGCTAGCATCAGCAGTAGGTTGTAGTAATGGTAGTGGTGGTGTTGGTAATTAAAGTGGAAATAGTAATGATCATTATTATTATCATTTATATTTAATACATG
Source organism: Sarcophilus harrisii (assembly GCF_902635505.1). Classification (NCBI taxonomy): domain Eukaryota; kingdom Metazoa; phylum Chordata; class Mammalia; order Dasyuromorphia; family Dasyuridae; genus Sarcophilus; species Sarcophilus harrisii. Next base: position 598,131,308 of record NC_045426.1, on the reverse strand, counting down.
TATGACCCTTAAAGGAATTTTCTATGTTATTTAATTTGAATTGCATACTATTCCTATGATATAACTGCTCTTATTATCTCTACTTTACAAGTAAAGAAATTAAGACTGGGCAAAGTTGTCACTTTTTTAAGGTAACATAGCTAGTAATTTTAGAAAGCATAGTTACAAAATCAAACTTTTTCTTACTCTAAGTCCTCCAAGTTTAAATCTAGTCACTAATCACTTGCTATAATATGTTCTAAGCAGGTGATTCCATAGTTATCTTCAAAAGAGTTCTAATACCACCATATACCTTAATAAAATTGGGAAACAGTCAGAAATGAATAAAATAATTTTCGTATAGTATCAGTACTCTTGCAGTACTTAATAGAAGTTTTCTTTAGAATCACTTTATTTAGTTATAGTATTAGCATCCAGAATTAAATGGCAATCAAGCTACACTTTTTAGAGCCTTATTTTTCCAAATCAATTTTGTCAGTTGAAATCATATGAAACATCAGATAAAGCCTAAGGATATAGGAGATTACAAAATAAACTTATTTGTTCAATAGTTTCTCTCAGTTGTGTTAAAGATATCATGGGAATTGAAAAAGAAAAAAAATGAAAAATTAGAAAAAGAGCTACAAAATGAACAACTTCTTATTATAGAAGCCAATGAGTAGTTTAGGATGAATACCACATTAAAAAATAATGAGGCGTCTTCTAAGGATGTGCTCATCACAATTACTGTCAAGCTATAAATTCTGCATCTGTTCAAAAAAAGTTAATCTGAAATAGATATTAAAAAGTAGATTCTATTAACACTTTTAGTTGGATCAATTAAAAGATCACTAAACATGGAAGATAAATGCAAATTTGTTCTCAAAGATTTACTTATTTAACTTTAGTTTGCTTAAAGTTCACAATTTGTCACCTCTGTCTTAAGGCAGATCTCAACCCTTAAAAATGTGCAAAAAAGTAAAAAAAAAAGAACACTCACCATAGACAACTTTTTAAGGAGAGAGAGAATAGACCTCAAACCCTGAGTTTCCCAAAGGCAAATCAACTCCAGTTGAAATGCCAAAGGAAGAGATAAGCAGATCCCCATTTCACAAGACTTTGGAAGATCTCAAAAAAATATTAAAAGAGAGCTTGAATAAAAATGGGTAAAGGAAAGAAGATATTTGCAAGAGGGTATAGAAAAGAAGAAAGATATCATTAGAGAGAAAGCACTATGAGTAGAAGGAAAGAGAGTAACCTCACAGTAGGCTTGATCCTAAAAAAAACTTAGCAAAGATCTTCATCCAAGCATATCTTTTATAGGGAAAATGCAACCTTGGGGTTTCTCAGGGAAACCAGGGAAGTAAAGGCAGAAACTCAAAGAGAGAGATCCAGAAGCCAGATGAAATGCATCTGGCAGACCTAGTCTCAGACTTGTCTAAGGTTATGCTAGTCAATATCTCAAAGGTTGTTAAAAGACACACAGACTTTGGGGTATAGAAAATGGAAGTTGATCATTCTTACAATCATTCTCTACAAATAGAATAGTCTGGGAATTGATTATAACTTATAACAGCCAGATGAACTTCTTTCTGACAAGAAAAATTTTTCTGGAACTATTTTCTGCTTTGAATGGGTATAGAGCTGGTAGAAGATTGACCAAGGCTGAGAAGAAAACAAACCTTTCATGTCAGAAATGCCAAGGAATTCCATCAAAGATGTGGAGGTACTAGCATAAACTCTAGAAGAATCCATCTTTGAAAGTGTCACTTTAGCCAGGACCAAATCCACAAGTGTCTCTAAAGGAGAGAAGCATGGGAAACCCCAGAGAGAAGTAGTTTACCTTAAAATATACCCAAATGATTTTAGGATTGTCTGAAACTTTTATAATGTTTTTTCCTCTGCTACCTTAGGTTTTAAACCTGAAGGTTTGTTTTAATTATGTTAATGGACTTACTTAAAACACAATAGGCCAAATAGCTGAAGAGACAGACGAGACAGATTTATTAGTAGTATTAACCCAGTACTTATTATATTATATTATATTATATAATAATAAATATATTATATATTTATATAATAATTATATATATTATTATATTACATTATATTATACTTATTATTCACTTCCCTGGGCTAGTAAGAGAAAGACATCATTAGAGGGCAAGCACTATGAGGAGGGAGAGAGAGAATAATCTCATAGTGGGCTTAGTTTTTAAAAGAACTTAGCCAAAAGTACTGTTTTTCAATAAAAATAATTATAAGATCATAAATTAAATTTTAAGGTACCTTGGAAACAATATGGCTCAATAACCTCTTTAAATTTGTATATCAGGAAAGTAAGACCCAGGGAGGTGAAATTATTTTTCGAGGAATCATCTAAAGCACAGGTGCCTGTATATACCTATATAGAAAGTTACAGTAGGGCTATATCTACTACTGTTGCACTGAATTTTATTCATTGGACTTAGTTTCAGTTCCACTTCTGAATCACTTGATCTCTCTCATTAAAAAGTGGGTATATTGATAAATGAACAATATATTTCCTAGGGTTATTATGAAGAAAGTAATTCAAGATTGAAATTTTCCTAATAAATATTAATTACTATTATTTTGAGAGTTAATCTTAACACCATTAGGAAGGCAATGAAAAAATGTTATGGGAGCAAGAAGATATAAACTCCTGTCCATAACCTTAATGAGACCATCAACCTCTGATTCATTCTGGGTTTCTTTAGAAAAAAAGACAATCTAAGGGAGACTTCTGCATATCTATTCCAAAAATGAAACGATGGTTGATAAACTGATTGTCTTCACAGAAGATAGAAAGCCAATGAAATGAGACTTCTTAATGAAAGTTTTTTCCTCCATATAAGTATTATACTTCCTAAATAGTTCTTCTCTGCATCTTTGTCTTTTCTCTTATGTTTTGTTCGATTGGTCTATCTCAAGGAACATTTTAGTTATGCTATAGTAGCTTTTTCTTACAAGGTTAATGATAGCTGTGTTCTTGACAACACCGTTCCTATTCTCTAAAGCATACCTTTATGAAATATCATAGGACCCTGGGAGTAACATAAATATTATTGATTTTCACTCCCAAAACCTCCCATAATTGAAAGTGTCTCCCCTCATCAACTCCTAGAAGTATCCAAAGTGTGATAGCTATTAAACTTCATCTGAATGACAGCAATCAATGACAAAACATATGTAAGGTAGTGGTTGTTTATCTTATGATACAGTAAGAGGACAGCCTTGTACAGATGACCAGGGTGGCTCAAAGTACCACAGACTAAGACAGCTCTGTCATGGATTACCTTGGGTTTGTTTCACAGATAAAATACATTGATCTTCCTTGATCATGTTAATTTTTAATATCTATCTCAAACTGTTTTTTCAATAAATCCTATTATGCTTAATCTTTTTTTTTCATGACAAATAATAGTTGTAATTTGGGGTTTGGACTATTCTTATGATGATTTTTGCTGATATTTGCTATGGATCATTTTAAAGGTGAACCACTGTTAATTTGCAGACACCCCCAAAGGAAAAAGAATATTGCTATACTTGTTCATAATATATGCCAGGAAAGATGCTATCAGTTGCACACATCAAAAATTTCAATCAGCTGAGAGCCATTTGTCTTAAGATGTGGTGCTATTAAAAATCTTCAAGAAGGAATAAAATGAAGTTTTTCAATTCTGCTTTGCAGCATATCACATTCCAGATGACCTGACAAACTAAACTGACATGTTTATATGTTGTTTTTTTTGTTTGTTGTCAATGAAGCAATTCTTTGGTTCTGGTCCTGAAGAAGGTAGTAGGTTTCCCCTAAATCTGACCCAGTGAGTGAGTCAAAGATCCTTAAATGATTCAATAAAAGAAGCAAGAATTAAGATCTAAAATTAAATGGAGGGTAACATAATCAGTTACAAAGATTTAGAGGAAGATCTAAGATAGGACAGAGTTAACCCTATCTCTTAATGTGTACAATGAACCATAATTTCAGTGTCTGATGAATGACATAACTTTTTTCTTGCACAAATATGTTCCTTAATGTGTGTTCATCCATGTACATTATATAGACACATATGAATCTCCATATGATCCTTGGAAATATATGTTCCCTGCAAGTGCCCCCTTCTCCATTTAGAATATAGTAACAAAAAAGAGGCTGTGTCATTGGATAGATAGGGGAATCATCTCTTTGCTTATTTTCTTAGATTATCTTTCTTTTGCTTTGATATAATGTGCTCTCTCTCAAAGGCTTATGATGGATCTATATAGGAACCCTAACTGAATGTGTAACTGAAAATATTTTTAATTTTTAGTTTTTTTTTTTTTTTTTACTCTGATCTCCTTTTACTCCTATACAAGAAGTAAATATGAGATTACCTTTAATTTAAAAAAATCTTTATAATGAGATTCTTCCAAAGACTCACCACAGGCAGAATCTCTCAAAAATTGGCCGTCCTGAAAAGGTCACAGAGACTATCAAAATACTTTAACTTTGCATGGTGTCTATAGAACTTAAAATTAATATATTTAATTTTGTCATCAGAATAACTCTATAAAGTATATTGGACAAATTTTCCATTTTATAGACAAACAAAATGAGGCTTAAATAAGTGTCATATAAGAGTATGGGCAGATAAAATGATAGCTCGAGGATGGAAATTTTTTTTTCTTTATTTAAGAGCAGTTTAATGTCCAGCTATTTTTGTGTTGTTTTTCTAATATTGTAGAAGCTGCTGGCTACTGACAAACTCTGAAAAAAGTGAAATGAGAATATCCCTGATGTTTTACAGCCAGCTCCAAGTGTTATATAGGCTTGGAAGGTTCAGTTCATGTAGAGGGCTGAAACTCTGAAAAGGTGTGCTTGAATCAGACAGCAGAACACTTAAGACTAATTACCTATTCAATGTGAGATAATGCCTCCATATACATATATTTAGATGAGGTGGTGATGTGATGGCTCTCCTCATCACTGCTGCTTGCTGAATGTTTAGTGGTGAGGTAATCATAGGCAAGGATTGGAGATCAGAGTCACTTGGCTGCAAGACGAGGAGGAGAGAGGCTGGAGACTATGAACTCCAGAATCCAGGATACATCTTTAGCAAGCCAAGTGGCAACTTGCCTGCCTCCTTCACTTCTCCCCCTAAAGACAAAGAACTTTATTGATCCTGACTCTGACTGGTACTGAGGCCCTCCAAGGACCTATCCCAGACATTATATTTGGCGCCCCCACGTGGACTAAGGACCTTCATGAAGAAGCTTGATTGTAATTTCAGTGAAGAAGTCCCTGTGACCAGGAAGTAAAGTTAGTATTAAAATAGACAAGCAGGAACCTTTGTTAAGGGCTGAAATGGGGCAGATACTAGGAAAAGAACCTCCCCCACCTCCACACCCAGCCCTAAAGAACTCTATAGAAAGCATACTTAGGTTAATAAAGAGACAAGGTTTGCTTGTAACTTGGGAGCAGATTGGGGGACTCTTAGAAAAATTAGAATGCATGTCCCCTTGGTTCTTCAAGGAAGAAGAAATAGAGGCAGATATTTGGAAACTAGTAGGAGACCAACTAAGTGAATATTGGTCCTGATTCAATTCCTAGGAAACATTCTATATGCACAAATTAATACAATTGACCTTAAAGAATTCCACACTTTCTAGAAAAAAGAAAAGTTTTAAGGAGAACAGCCAGAGAAGGAAGCGTGAGAAGAAAGAGGAGAAGGGGAGGGTGTTAAGATCGTATATTTTAAGATCAGCACGAGACAGGAATTCAGGTTAGGGGAAAATCGTCAGTCTTTATTCTCAGTGAAGAAGGATCGGAGGTGGAAGAGAATCGGCGATAGCAATGTGTGCAGCTGAGTCAAGAAGCTAGCTCGACCAGCAGCCACACAACCAGCAGCTCGGAGTTTCGAACCCAGCCCAATCTCTCCCAGCTTGTCTTCTTCCCTCTCTGCCTCCACCCACCAAAATCGTCATTTCCTATACAACACATCAGGACTTGCAAGGAGAGTGGGCAGGGACCATTCTTAATCCAATCATGTATATTAATAGAGTATAGCCCAATTACTATCTAGCCTCATGTACTTGGGACCTCAGTGCATCAGCTCAAACCTCAGCCCATTACAGGAGGGTAATGAAAAAAAAGTCAATGAAAGACATGGGGAACTGAGTTAACTTAAAGCTGAGTTAATTCTAATTTATAGGAAATCAAGCCATTCTCCAATTGATAAATGATCAAAGGATATGAACAATTTTCTGATGATGAAATTGAAACTATTTCTACTCATATGAAAGGGTATTCCAAATCATTATTGATTAGAAAAATGTAAATTAAGACAATTCTGAGATACCATTACACACCTGCCAGATTGGCTAAAATGACAGTAAAAGAAAATGATGAATATTGGAGGGGATGCGGGAAAACTGGGACACTGATGCATTGTTGGTGGATCCAACCATTCTGGAGAGCAATTTGGAAGTATGCTTAAAAAGTTATCAAAGTGTGCATACCCTTTGATCCAGCAGTGTTACTACTGGGCTTCTACCCCAAAGAGATACTGAAGAAGGGAAAGGGACCTGTATGTGCCAAAATGTTTGTGGCAGCCCTGTTTGTAGTGCCTAGAAACTGGAAATTGAATGGATACCCATAAATTGGAGATTGGCTGAGTAAGTTATGGTATATGAATGTTATTGGATCTTATTTTTCTGTAAGAAATGACCAGCAGGATGAATACAAAGAAACTTGGAGAGACTTACATGAACTGATGTTAAGTGAAATGCGCAGAACCAGGAGATCATTATACACTTCAACAATAATTATATATGAGGCTCAATTCTGATGGAAGCAGCTATCTTCAGCAATGAGAGGATTCAATTCAGTTCCAATTGATCAGTGATGAACAGAACCAGCTATACCCAGGCAAAGAACCTTGGGAAACAAGCGTGGACTGCTTGCATTTTTGTTTTTCTTTCCAGGTTATTTTTACCTTTCTAAATCTGTACAACAGATTTTTCTTGTACAACAAAAGAACTGTATAAATATGTACACATTTATTGTATTTAAGATATACTTTAACATGTTTAATATATCTGAGACTGCCTGCCATCCAGGGGAGGCAGTAAGGGAAAAGTTGGAAGAGAAGTGTTTGCTTGAAAAATTATCCATGCATATATTCTGTCAATAAAAATATATAAAAATTAAAAAAAAAGAAAGCCAGAGTCTTGGATTGATACAATCACTAGTTAAGGGCAAAGGTTTTGAGCTAGAAGGAACCTTAGAAACAATTTAGTTGAATCTTATTATTCTACAGTGAAGCACATTGATGCCCTATTCTTTTTTGCATCATCTATGAAAACTACTAATACTTCTTGACTATTTATGAGATAAATGTTTCTAAAAGCATTAAGAATAAGATTTCAAAGCAAAAACAACTACATTGAAATTAATACCAAATTTTTACTGACCCCCCCCACTCAGTTTACAGATTTCAGTTTCAAAAGATTTAATCAGAATAGTAAAATAATTCCTTACCATAGAAGGATCTTTTGAGGACAAAAGGAATTTTAATGTTGAGAAGAGGTTTCATAATAGTATTCAAGTACTGAATAATATTTTAAGTATTTGAAAAATTGTGATGTTAAAGGAAGATTATTTTTGTTATTCTCATCCCACATTGTGAAACTTAGACCATCAAATAAAAATGGCAAATATATGAATTTCTAATTGATATAGGAAAAAAAACTCAAAGCTGTAATGTTCTCTGTTTCAGTTTCCTTGGGGTCTCTGGGAGCAGCCTTAGTTTCAGTTCAGTAATCTCCACACAGGTAGCCAGGTGTTAAAGTCCAAATCTTTTATTGTCTCCTTCAAAGTCTTGTCTCCTTTCCTGGGACCCAGTTAGCTTTCTTAGAGGCCTATCTGTCTCCTTGGTTCTGAGAGCTTGAGCTTCTGCCTGTCTTCTCTAGCTTTTGAATCTCCCCAAATCCAAAGGTTTGTGCTTCAGCCTCCAGTCACCACAAAGGAATGATTCTGTCTCAGCTTCCAAGAGCTTTTAATGGACTTATCTTTTCTGGCCCTGAGAGCTACTAGCTTATATGCTCCACACTGAGTATACACTAATCATATATCATAGGAAACCATTATTTGTTGTAGGATTAAATCAATGTTAAACTAGATTTAACCATTGTCTCCTCAATTCTACTTAGCACCTTGTTTCAAATTCTGGCTCATAACAAAAGCAATTAGAACTGCCCCAAAATGGAAAATGCTGTTTTTGGGGAATAGTGAATGAATGAGAATCTTATTTTCCATGTCTCTAGTATGTGTGTTTCCTGAAAGAGCAGAGCTACTAGATTTTTTTTTTTTATATTGCTGCATGTATTAAATAAGAGACAGGTACTGAACATACTGATATTTCTGGTGTTCTTAAGAAAGAGTTGTTGATTTCTCCATGGAAAACTCAGTGTTGGGGATGTAAAGAAAGAATAGACTGCTATAATTTTGGTAAAACTGAAAAGTCATATCTGTGGTTCCAAGCAAATGACTTAATTTCTCTGAGATTCAAACTGAAAAGGTTGGGTTTGAACTTGATGGCTTTTGATCCCTTCTAGTTATCATTCTATGATAACATTAATTAGAGTGATTTTGGTCCATCTGACACATGCAAAATCTTCTGTCTCATCTCAGGACACATTATTAGATCTTCAGGGTAATGGTAGATAGACACTTTTCAAGTATCATTATGATTTTCCTTTAAATATAGATTATACAAGATATTCCCTAAGGTACTTTCTAGGTATGAGATTCTAATTCTGATCCTATCTAAGTTAGATAATGTTCTTCATATTAGCTCAATGTAGTAGCAGTCCACTTCCAAAGCCAGGAAACTATTAGTCCATTATTTCATAGAACTCAAGCTCATTCTAACTGAGTGTCCCTGATGTTAGTTAGGTTACTCAGTTACTTCACTAATCACTCATTTCTTACAACTTCTTTCATTTTCCTTCTCTTTTCTTAGAATGTCACATCTCAGGTATAGGTTGAATGCTTATTAAAAGATCAGGATGTAATGAGTCCATCCAGTCTTCTCCTTTAGCTATACTTTCAACCTAAATTTGCCTCTCTTGCAAACACTTAAAGAACCAGCTCCTCCCACCCCAGTTCAGTTACAAGTTAGCATAATCCCACTCTAATTTGTTCTGAAATAATGTAGACAAAAGGAAGAAAATGGATTATGTCCAATTTGAGCCACTGAATACATGAAAACACATGCCAGTGAAGATTTCACTTCCACTAGGAGTAATTAAAATTGTTACTCTAAAAAATAGTCTAAGAAGGAATTAAATTAGGAAGCTCAAAACAAATAGTACCAAATTGTAAGGCAAAATTTTTATTAGAGGATAGGGAAAGGAGAAAAGTGAGAATTAATTATTAAACACCCAAATTTAATATAATATTCAAGAAATTATTAAACCCATAATAATAAATTAAAGTTGGCAAATTTCAAGATCCTTTGCTAGCCTTTCTAATTTTCCTCAAATCCCCAGGGCTTTTTAGTTGACCAAAGAAGAACAATAATAACCTATCATAATACAAAGAACCCATCATCAAATCCTTAAAAATGGCCATCATCAATAATCTTATAGGCAGATTATAAACCAGTCTAGAGAGATTATTACTACTTTGATAACGATACTTATAAATAGAAATCTCATATTAACTAAAAGCATCTAAAGATTTTAAAAAGACAACATGGTTTGATTTTTTTTCTACTTCTTTGCCAAGGAACAACAACCTCTGGATTATGTTTATATGATTTTCTATCTGTAAGGAACTTCTATAAGTCTTTGAGACAAAAGAATATCCCTGGGACATTAAGGAAGAAAATGTTAGAAAGATATCATTCTAATAATAACTGATATTTAAATAGTGCTTTGAACTTTACAAAGCACTTTGCATTTGAAAATAAAACCTCATTCTATGATTACAGAAATTATCTAAAGTATTGTAAATTAATATCAACTTCTTTGCAATTATGAGACAATGGAAAAAGTCTGTTTTGTAGGAAAAAATGGAGTTGTTCTTTTTTGGTCTAAAAGAACAGAAATGGGAGGAATAGATATAAATTATAAAGAAATAAATTTAAGCCTATGCCAGGAAAAAAACCTCCTAGGAATTTGAGGTATCCAAAAGTAGAGTGTGTTGCTTTAGGAGAAGTAAATTTGCCATTTTTGGAATTTTTCAAAAAGAGACTGGACAAAGCACTAGTTGGTTATGTTTTAGTAAAGATTCTTTTGGGGATGTTTGGATTACAAATGCATCAAGGTCATTTCTAATTCTGATTCTGTGAAGCTCAGAGAGATGAATTATAGTGAGCATTAAGTTGCTTACCCAAAGACACACAGCTAATATGAGACAGAATGAGGGGTTACATCTAAGTTCTGATTCTGAATATAGAGCTCTTTTCACTATACCATATAGCCCCTGGAAGGAATCTTGGTATTACTGAAGAGGCTAATAGAAGATTGGGAACAAGATTATTTAAGGCAAAAGAAAAAAAATAAAAATGCTGACTTTGAGACACAATAGGAAATAAATTTAAATTTAAAATTTAAGGCTTAGTTTAAACAATATAGTCAAATGCCAAAATGAATCCTTTACAAGAAAACATTTAAGACCTATTGATAAGGACTTAAAAAGAGGTTATCATAAAAAAGGATTTAAGGCCAAGTTCGTTGCAAACACTTCAAATCTGTAATTCTTCCAAGTGAATAGCATGCCATATCTTGATTCCTTACCAGGGATAGTCATGTGAAAATCACAATGAAGAAGAAGAACATTCTACAACAATATTTTTTTTCTTTCCCGTGACTCAAAATATTTTATAAAAATCATGAATTAATGTTAACAATAAGCAAGACACAAGCATTATGTCCATCTTGATAAGAATAAAATGAAATTCATAGATGTCATGTGGAAATTTAAAGTTGATTTAAATTCTGGACCCAGATTTCACATTAATTTGAGAGCCACTGCTAAATATTACTCTGCAATTTAGGCAGGGTCTAAAAGCAATGGACAAGAAGAGATGAAATTTTCTGTTGTTTTAAATACATCAAATAAAATGAAATGTAGGTAAATAATATCACATTATCCATAATATTTATTTTTTATTTATTTAACTGATTTTTTTCCAGATGATCTGCTTTGTTGGGGTAAAATTCTGTTAAGTATCTATATGGGAAAAATGTGTGATTTTCTTAAAAACTTGGTTCCATAATTTTCATCCTATAAGCAGAGATTCACTCAGGTGCTCAGTCTTATTATCTATCATAAAATTTTGATATCCATTTATTATACTGGCCACTTTGTCACCCAATGGCTCATCTTCTCCCAGTGGCTTACCCCACTGATGCTGAATTTATGCACATGTCCTATTGTCTTAGCAAATGCTAGCCCAAGAAATATATCAGCCTGCTGATCACTAATGTGTATAGATATTTTGGGGGGGGGAAATGGGCTTCATCAAGTAAGTTAGAAATAATATTAGATTGTCAGACTAAAAGTCTAAGTTATAGTATGGAGTATAAATAATTAGTTATGTGACATTGGTTAAATCTTCTAATTTTTCTGGGGCCTTAGATACTGCCATCATACCCTTTGATTCAGCAATTTTTACTAGGGCTTATATCCCAAAGAGGTCTTAAAGGAGGGAAAGCAGCCCACATGTGCAAAAGTGTTTGTGGCAGCCCCCTTTTTTTTAATAGTGGCAAGAAACTGGAAACTGAGTGGATGCCCATCTGTTGGGAAATGGCTGAATAAATTATGGTATATGAATGTTATGGAATATTATTGTTATATAAGAAATGATCTGCAGGATGATTTCAGAGAAGTATGGAAGACTTCCATTAAATGATGTTAAGTGAAATGAGCAGAATCAGAAGATCATTGTATAGAACAATAAGATCATATGATGATCAATTCTGATAGATGTGGCTCTTTTCAACAACGAGATGATTCAGTCCAGTTCCAATGATCTTGTGATGGAGAGAGTCAATTGAACTAAGAGAGAGAGCTGTGGGAACTGAGTATGGTTCACCCTCATAGCATTTTCACTCTTTTTATTGTTGTTCACTTACATTTTGTGTTCTTTCTCTTTTTTTCCAGTTTGATTTGATTTTTTTTGCGTGTGTGCAGCAAGATAATTATATAAATATGCATGTATTTATTGGATTTAACATATATTTCTACCATGTTTAAAATATATTGGACTACTTGCCATCTAGGAGAGGGGATAGAGAAAGGGGCAGGGCAAATTGGAACACAGTGTTCTGCAAGGGTTAATGTTGAAGAATTATCCATGTATATGTTTTGAAAAATAAGAAGCTTTAATTAAAAAAAAAAAGATCTTATTATCTGTAAATATTAAGGAAATATATACTGATAAGAAAAATGGTATACTAAATGGGAAAGATATACTAAGATATAAATAGAATCTGAAATATCTAAAAATGCTAAGATACTAATTTGCATTCTTATAAAGCAAAAAAATATGTCAATTCAAATATTGCCTTAAGACATATTAAATCTCAAGATAATAGCCTGCTTTCTGTATTGATGCAGAGTTCAGTTAGAGAAAAAATAAAATTGTCATGATATTAATGGAAATAAGTATATTAATGAATTATGAACACTGTGTGCAATTAAACTACCACAAGTTATAACATTCACACATATACACACAGACACAGACACACACATACACACTCACACATATAAATCAATATGTACACTTACCTGGAAGAGGTGATTCCATGATCACAAAGATGATTTCCCCAAGGCAGGGCTTATCCATTGTACTCTGGATGGACTGACCCCTGCCATTTCCCCAAATGCAGGAAACTTGACTGCATAATTTGATATAAATATAATATAAATTATATGCATAACACCCATGTAAATCAAAATGTATAGGTATATGTATATATGTATATACACAATATATTTATGTAATTTTTCTTGTTTTAAGAAACATACAAGAAAGAAGAAAAAGGATATAAAATTATGTTTTTGGTGGAGCTATCAACTGATTAAACCATTCTGGAAATATACTTGCAATTATGCTAAAATATGATCAAAATATTAATACCCATTAACTCAGAGCCTTTACTATTAAATATATGATGCAGGAATGTCAATACTAAAAATAAAAGTCTCATAATTTTAGGAAGAAAAAAGAATAAAAAAGAAGGAAGGAAGGACAGAAGGACGAATGAGAAAAAGAAAAGGCTATACCATCTGAATTTTATGCTTCTCAAAAGAGGATATTAGAAAAATTTGGGTAGCATACAGTGAAAAGAAAATCCATGAAAGATAGATTTTTAATGTTGAATATTATCATTACTGTCAAAAAATAATCAATTCAAAATAACTTCTCCTTTTAAAGGAAATATAGAAGACACAGTTAGAGGGAGAAACACTCATACTGACAGCTTAAATCTATTCATGCATTGCAAAACTTGATTGAATAAGGAACATTACAAATGCTTCAGGAGATGCTCTTGGCAGAGTAAGCCAAGGTCTACCTTAACTTTAAATATCCTGAATAAGACAAATTATTCTATTACCAAAAATATACAATGAGACCAAAAAGAAAGAAAAAGAAAATGAAATAAATGTGTCCAAATCTAGAAGGAGATATGGGGTAGAGAGGAAAAGGGAAGTATGAAAAACAATAAGCTAAATGTAATGTACCATTAAGGGAAGAAAAAAGGAAGACATTTCTTCCTAGGAATACAACAAAATCAGATCTCTAAGGAGAGACAGAGCTAAGATATCAGATTAGAGGCAGCAATCCCACCAAACCATGCCATTATTCCCTTCTAAACAACTTGAAAAGAATGTCTCATTGAATTTTGGTGTGACAGAGGAAAAGGATCAAAGTAAGATTTTCTTTGAACCCAAGATAATATATAGAAGGAGTCTGTTTCAAAACAGTGAGTATCAGAGCAATGGAGGCAGCACCAGGTATGGGAGGTGCCTGTGACAGCAATAGCAGTAGTTTTAGGAGATCTCAGGCAAAGATAATAAGGAAGTTGGATAAGTGATCAGAAAGAACAGACAAGAAATCCTTTGCTGGCACAAGATGTAGCTGGGACTTATTGGTAATTCTATTACCCTTATGCAATTCTGGATTGTAGTTCCAGGGTAGAAAGGAGAACCTGTGGTCAGTCAAAAGGGAACAAGGGCCCTGGTCATGGTTCTAAAGGAAAGAGAATCATTAGCACTTATGGATATAGCAGAATAGACAACTTTATCACAATTCCAGGATTGAAAAGACATAAGCATCTATAGATGCAGAAGATCAGATATACTGCCTAGTTAGACAAGAGCCAAAAGATCAATGAAAACACATTGCTAAAGATTCAACTATATTGGAAGCATGAAAAAATGTCCAGACTTTCAGAGCTAGATCTGAAAATAGCAACACAAAAATAGTCTCAAGGTCGGGGTAATGTCTTCTCATACTCAGGTAAGCAGAGTCCAATTTTAAAATAAAGTTCTAAGTCAAAAATAAGATGTAAAAGTAAGTTTCTGCACACGCATATACACACACACACACACACACACACACACACATGGAACCTGATCATAAGAACCTATTATGGTGACAGGTCAAATCTAGACAAACTCAAAAGATAATTATTTGAAAACATCTACAATCAAAGCCTCAAAGAAAATGGCTAATTAAACCCAAGACCAACAAGAATTCCTGGAATATCAAAAACCATGGCTGTGGGTGACTAAAGTTGAAACAAAATGTTATGCTCAAAAATTATAAAAAGAAAATTTAAAACATGATAAAAGAAGGAAAACAGCACTTAAAAAAAAACTTGATTGGCCTAATAGTATAAAAATCATAAAAATTCACTAAAGAAAATTCCTTAGTAAAAAGAATAAGCCACATAGAAAAGAAGAATCTTGGACTTGTAGGATCTATCAATGAAATAAAACACCAAGAAACAATAAAAATCAATTCAAAACATTAAAAAAATAGTTTTTAACAATCTATTTGTTTAAAATATGACTTTCAAATTTGCTCTTTCCCTGTTTCAATTTTGCTCCCTATGATGGCAAACAATTTGATATAGATTATGAATGTTCAATCATGTAAAATATAATTCTATATTAGTAATATTGTGAAAGAAGAAATGGACCAAAATTTTAATATAAGAGAAAGAAATTGAAAAATAGTCTAATTCAGTTTGCCTTCAAACTGCATAAGTTATTTCTCTGGATGTGTGTGTGTGTGTGTGTGTGTGTATTTATTTATTTATCATGACTAAGTGGGATAGTCTTGAATCATTGTAATGGTGAGAAGAAAACTAAGTCATTCACAATTGATTATTGTACATCATTGCTGTTACTCTGTCCAATGTTTATCTGTTTCTGCTCACTTCACTTTTCATCAGTTCATGTAAGTCTTGCCTGTTCATCATATTTTTGTATGACAATAGTGTTCCATGCTTTCAAAAATGGTTGGATCAGTTTGCATTTCAACCAACAATACATTAATATCTCAATTTTCGTTCAAACCTTTCAACATTTATTTTTTTTCTGTCATTAACAAATTTGAGTTGTGGTGACTCAGAGTTCTTTTAATTTGGTTTTCTATAATCAGTGGTAATTAGAGCATTTTTTCATGAAGATAGATTTGATTGCTTCATCTGAAAACTGTCTGTTCATATCCTTTGATTTTTTTCATTTTTCATTTGGTAAAAGACACAAGTTGGGAGTTCCAGGGGTAGAGCCAAGATGGAGGAAGGAAGGTGGAAAGCTGCTTGAGCTCTCCCAATTTCCCTCAAAAGCACAAGAAACCAAGCCTATGAAAAGAATCTGACAGAATGAAATCATTCTCCAGCTCAAGTTTGATTGGAAGGATTTCAAGAAAGGTCAGTGTTACTAGCGTGAAAGCAATATTTAGCCCAAATCATACAGTATCTGACAAAACTATTGAGAGGGTCTTAAACATGGCAGATGAGCAATTGAAACCCTCAATCCCGACTTCATAGTATAGCTGACTAGTGAAGCAGTCTCTACATCCTTCAGAGAAGGCAAATTCTGGGAAACCCGACTGTTTCCTGAAAAGAACAGGTAAAGCTACCCCCTCTGGTGACCAAGACACCAAAAACAAGGGGTTCCTGTGCTCCAAATCAAGACTCAAAACTGCACGGGAAACTTGAGACAGACCCACTTTATCCCAGGAGCAGAACCCAGCCACAGAAGTCACAAAAGAAGAAATACAAACAGAAAAAGAAAGAAAATGAGCAAGAAATAAAGAAGAAATAAGTATAAACAGCTACTATGATCACAGGAAAGTTCAAAATACCATCTAAGATCAGAGTAAAATGCCCTCAGTGTTAGGATTTTTACAAGGTGACAAGTCAGTGGAATTGGTGAGATAATGATTCTCCAATTTACATGTACTTACTACTTACTATAATTCCACAAGATTCACATCATTAAGAGAGCATATATAAGGAGGAGCTCTCAAGGCCAAAAGACAGAAGCCCACTAGAAACTTTGAGTCTCAGCCAGGATTCAGTCAAGAAGATTCGCAAGCCAGAGAAGGCAGCTTAAGCTCTCAGAACCAAGAAGAAAAATAGGCCTCTATTAAAGCTAACTCCACCCCAGGAAAAGAGACAAGACTTTGAAAGAGACAATAAAGGATTTTGACTTTAATTCCTAGCTGCATTTGCAGATTACTCTGAACTGAAATGAAGACTGCTTCCAGAATCCCCCCCAAGAAACCTGCTCCCAGAGAACATTATATTTTAGAGAAGAATATTACATTTTGGCACCCAACGTGGGTCAGACATGATCCTGATTTCAATGGAATAGCACCTGATCATGATTTCAGTGGAAAAGTCTCCTCAACCCAGAAATTAGGGTGAATACAACAAGGAAACTTTGTTAAGGGTTACAATAGTATTTCAGCTAAAATGGGACAGATGTTTAGAAAACAGCCTTCTTTTCCTCTTCAAGGAAAATGTATCAAAAGCTTGGTCAGACTGATAAAAAAATCAAGGTTTAATTGTAACTTGGGAACAGATCATTGATCTTTTAAAAACTGTACAGTACACATCTCCTTGGTTCTCTAAGGAAAAAGGAAAAAAATGGATGGAAATTAGTATGAGAGCAATTATGTCAATTCTACAATGAAAATGGACCTGATTCAATTTCCAAAGACACACTTAATGCATATAATTTAATACAACTAGTTTTCAGAAATTATATAAGTATTAGAATAAGGAAAAAGAAGAAAGAGCAGGAGGGGGAGGTGCCAACTAAATTAGGTGAAAAGGATGAAGAATAAGATAAGAATGGAGTTAAGTACAATTTTTAGTGTGAAGCTTCATAGAAGGAGAAAATAGGTCATTTCCCATACTCTGACCTATCTCCCTCAATTAATCCTTCATTGGTGGAGGGAGAAGGAGGAGGGGAAGAGGCAGTGACACATTCAGCATCTCCCATGAAGCAGACTATGACGAGATAACAAAAGGCATTGGTTAAGGCTAAGAGAGAAGGACAGGATATATCTGATTTAAAAATAAATGCATACCCTGTAATTAAAGAGTTTGACTTTTAGGTCAAAAAAGGAGAAGATACACTCCTTTTGATTTGAAAAAAATCAAGGATTTGAAAAAAAGTTGTACTCTTTATGGGGCTACATTGTCTTATGTTAAGATGTTACTAGATAGTTTGGCTTATGAATCCTAATCCCTAGTGATTGGAAATCCATAGCAATGACATGTCTAGAACTTGGACAAAACTTGTTGTGGCTATCGGAGTATCATGAATTATGTAGGATTCAAGCCCAACAAAATTAGCAAAGTGGAGTTAACATGCAAATCACCTTTGACCAACTAGCAGGTGAAGGTCAGTATACAGAGAATTCAGCACAGATTAATTACCACATAACAGTTTATGAACAAATTGCTACTGCTGCAACAAAAGCTTGGGGTTCCCTTCCAGGGAAAGATCGAGGGGAAGCCTTCACAAAAACAGAGCAAGATCCCAATGAACCCTTTGCAGATTTTGTGGGATGTTTGCAAACAGCTGTCACAAGAATTTTTGGAGAAAATGCAGCTACAAGAATAAGGATCATACAACTGGCTAAGGAAAATGCGAATGAGGTTTGCAAAAAATTATATGAGGACTACACAAAGGTGCTCATTTAATTGTGAACACATCCAGCCATTCTGGAGAGCAATTTGGAACTATGCTCAAAGTTATGAAACTGTGCATACCCTTTGATCCAGCAATGTTTCTACTGGGCTTATACCCCAAAGATATACTAAATAAGGGAAAGGGACCTATATGTGCCAAAATTTTGTGACAGCTCTGTTTGTAGTGGCTAGAAGCTGGAAAATGAATCGATGCCCATCAATTGGAGAATGGTTGAGTAAATTGTGGTATATGAATGTTATGGAATATTATTGTTCTGTAAGAAATGACCAGCAGGACGAATACAGAGAGGATTGGCAAGACTTACATGAACTGATGCTGAGTGAAATGAGCAGAACCAGGAGATCATTATATACCTCAACAACAATACTGTACGAGGATGTAATCTGATGGAAGTGGATTTCTTCGACAAAGAGAAGATCTAACCCAGTGAAAGAACACTGGGAAATGAATGTAAACTGCTTGCATTTTTATTTTTCTTCCCAAGTTATTTATACCTTCTGAATCCAATTCTCCCTGTGCAACAAGAGAAGTGTTTGGTTCTGCACACATATATTGTATCTATGATATATTGTAACCAATTTAACATGTATAGGACTGCTTGCCATCTGGGAGAGGGGGTGGTGGGAGGGAGGGGAAAAATCAGAATAGAAGTGAATGCAAGGGATAATGTTGTAAAAAATTACCCTGGCATGGGTTCTGTCAGTAAAAAGTTATTAAATAATTAAAAAAAGATGCTCCTTTAGAGGAGATCATAAGACGCTGTACCACAGTGGGACACAAACGCTTATTATACCTAGACAATGATGAACATGGGAAGAGAGGGTCCCTCTTCTCAAGGGATTTTTAGAGAAATTCATTGATATTTTCAGTGAGGAAAAATTAGACATTTCAGAAACCAGTGTAAGTATAGAGATAGAGTGAGAAGACAGGGTGAAAGAAGACCTAAAACCCTATGTCCAAAATGCCACAAGGGCTTTCACTGGGGTTGACCCTGGGAAATGAGAGGCAGGGCCCAGTCCCAAGATATACAAAAGATAGGTGGGGCATGATGTCAGCTGAGTTTACACCCAGCGAGTCTTTAGAAGGTCAGGACTTTGATGTGATCTATCAGCCAAAAAGCAAGCAGATGGCAGAAAGGGATTACAATTGGGGAGAATACAGGCTTTTTAACCCAATAGAAGGGCAGTGTCCAATGGGAGCAGCTCTAATGTAATTGCCAGATGATGAGGAGAAATCCAAAAAGTGGTAAATAAAAAGGAATTAGATAGGTTAACTGCCTGGGAGAGAGGGTTTGCTTGTATTTCTACAGATAGAGAAGGAATCAGATGGGTGCCAATGAGTCATATTTGCCTTGTCCATCAGAAAGAGACAGAAAAAAAGAAAAACCTTGAAACAAAGGAGAAGACATAAGAACAAAATCTGCAGGAATCATTGGATTCCCTAACACAAGACAAGACTGTTGCAGGACTTGAAAACCAGCAGGAATCATTGGATTCCTTGAGATGAAAAATTGTTGATGAGACTATTGCAGGACTTCAAAACTTGCAGGAATTCCTAACATATGAAGTAATGGAAAATAGATTCCTTTTGGACTATTTCTAGGACTTGACATGTCTAAATCCTCATTTTTATTCATGTTATTTGTTATATCACTACTAGCCTGTGTTACTATGTGCTTATATAACTTATTGATGGATATATGTATACCTGTTTTAAGAGTGAGCCCCTTCAGAAACCCACTAATCTGATTTGATTTCCCATTTCCTTTGGTGCTTTCATCTCCCTTCCTGAGCAGTCAGGGCAGGTGTGCTCACTTCTTTTTATGATATGTTTATTCCTTTTTTGAGCAGTCAGGGAAGGCATGATCACTTTCTTTTGGGGGGTTCTCACCTCCTTGAGAAGTCAGGGAGGTCATGATCACTTATGTTCTAAATCAAAAGAAAGCAGGAAAAAAAGGAAATACAAACAGAAAAAAGAAAGAAAATGAGCAAGAAACAAAGAAGAAACTTGTGTAATGACAGCTACTATGGTCACAGAAAAGTTCAAAACACCACCTAAGATGAGAGTAAAATGTCCCCAGAGGAAATGTCAAAGAGTGATATGAATTGGTCTCAGGCCCAAAGAGAATTCCTGGAAGAACTTATAAAAATTTTTAAAAGACAAATAAGAAAGGTAGAAGAAAAAAAAAATGTGAGAAAATAAATAAGAGATATGCAAGAGAGAGTCAATCTTTAGAAAAATAAAGCAATTCCTTAAAAAATACAATAGGCCTATTTTTTTTAAATCCAGTAAAGAAGGGGGGGCAGAGCCAAGATGGCAGAGAAGGAACATGCGACTTTCTAAGCTCTTCTCTTACCCTTTTTATCAGTATTATATCGAGCCTCAAAAATAGTCTTGACTGCTACAATTCAAAAAGATTAGAAGTATAACAACTCACCAGCTGAAGAAAATCTGCAGTCTCATCAAAAAAGGTTTGTCTTGGGGTCAGGGGGAGGGGAAGGCGGAGATCAGCACAGGCAGGGAGAGGAGTGGAGCAGTGGAGCCCCAAACCGGAAGTGAGAGCACAGATAAAAGCACAAGCTCGCAGCCCCAACCTGCAGTACGAGGCTTTTCTTTGGGGCAATTGCAAACCTGCACAGCAGGAGGTCACAACCCAGATTAGCCTCTAATCTGCCCAGTGCGTGGCTCAACTGGGGCAATAGAGCTTTCACAGGGCCGATTTGTGTGGGGCAGAGACTTCTGGGCAGAAACTTCTGGGTAGACTTCCGGTAGAGCCGGTCTATTTGCTTGTCAGCTGCTAATACCCATAGCCCCATGAGGGGCTCTGGCCTGGTTAGTCTCTACCCTTAGGGCAGTCGCTAACCCACACAGCCCAACTGGGCAATTCCATAGCTCGGTCAATGCTGAATCCACCTCCAGTTTGGGGAAGGGAAAACTCTCACTCAGAGCACTCCCATACCTCGGAGCTGGAAACCGGTCTACATCTCTCCCTGCTCTGCAGAGAAAGCTGGTAACCCCCTTGCCTAGAAGGCATATCCTAAAGGCTTTAAAACATGAATAAAAAAGTGAAAAGAACGACTGACAACTTCTATGAAGAAAAAGAGCAGGTCAAACCTGAAGAGACTAATAGCAAACAGGAACCAGACAATACCCCAAAGGGGAATCTCACCTGTTCCCTTTTACATGATGCTCTCATAGAAGAAACCATTAAAAGTCTCAAAAGAGAGTGAGACGAAAAATGGGGAAAGGAAAGAGAAGCTTTATAAGAGAGCAACAACTTCCTAAAATATGAATTGGAAAAGATAAAAAATTCCCAGGAAGTGCAGGGAAACAAAATTTGTGAAGTAAAAAAATCTCTGGAAAGTAAGATTTGTGAATTGGAAAAGACAAAGAACTCCCAAGAAAGTAGGATCTGTGAATTAGAAAAAGAAAATAATTAAAAAAAAAAAAAAAAAAATTAGTGAAATGGAAAAAAATTCCATAGAGCAAAACAATTAATTTAAAATTCAATTGGACATATACAGAATGAAGTAAAAAAGCTAATGAAGAAAATAATTCTTTAAAAATCAGAACTGAACAAATAGAAACTAATGATTCATTGAGACAGCAAGAAACAGTCAAGCAAAACGAAAAAAAAAAATGACAAACTGGAAAAAACTATGAATTATCTACTTGCAAAAATGACAGACTTGGAAAATAGATCTAGGAGAGATAATCTGAGGATTATTGGACTTTCTGAAAATTATGATGAAAAAAAGAACCTAGATCCTATTTTACAAGAAATCATCAAAGAGAACTGCCCAGATGTAATAGAATCAGAAGATAAAATAGGCATTGAAAGAATTCATCGAACACCTTCTGAAAAAGACCCTAAAATAAAAACCCCAAGGAATATTGTGGCCAAATTTCAGAACTACCAGATTAAGGAAAAAATTTTACAAGCAGCCAAAAAAAAAAATTTAAATATCGAGGTGCCACAATAAGGATCACCCAAGATCTGGCTGCCTCCACATTAAAGGATCGAAGGGCCTGGAATCTGATATTCCGAAAGGCAAAAGAACTTGGAATGCAGCCAAGAATAAACTATCCAGCTAAGCTGAGCATTTTCTTCCAGGGAAGAAGTTGGACATTTAATGAAACAAATGAATTCCATTTGTTTTAAGGAAAAAAACAGAACTGAACAAAAAATTTAATCTCCAACCATAGGACTCAAGAGATGCAGAAAAGGTAAAAATAACTCTTGAGAATTGTGTTTCTGTTGTGGATATACAATAAGAATACATGTATAATTTGATTTTACTGATATAATATAAAAAAGGGAAGTAGATATGGAAAAGGGATGATGGCAGAATAAGGTGGGAAGGAGGGATAAAAAGAGGGAAACCACATCTCACAAAGAGGAAAAGTAAACTTACCATATCTGAGGGAATTTAGAGAGGGGGAGGAACATTGTGTGAATCTTACTCTCATCAGAGTTGGCTCAAAGAGAAAATAATTGACATATTTGTTTAGAGAAAATTCTTCCTCGCCCATTAAAAAAGGGGAGAGGAAAAGGAAAAGAAAAGAGCAACAAGAAGGAAGGGGAAAAGATTCAAAGGGGGACAGGGATTCTAAAGAGGGAAGCGTCATGATACAAGTGGGTACATAAGTTAAAGGGGAAAGAGGGTTGGGGGGCAAGAAAGAAAGCATAATCTGGGGTTATTAGGATAGCAGGAAATACAGAATTAGTAATTCTAACCGTAAATGTGAATGGGATGAATTCCCCCATAAAGAGGAGGCAGATAGCAGATTGGATCAAAAGTTAGAACCCTACAATATGTTGTTTACAGTAAAGTCATTGAAAGCAAGGAGATACATACAGAGTAAAGGTAAAAGGCTGGAGCAAAATCTATTATGCTTCAGGTGAAGTCAAAAAAAAGTTAGCCATCCTTATCTCAGATCAAGCAAAAGCAAAAATTGATCTAATTAAAAGAGATAAGGAAGGAAACTACATCTTGCTAAAGGGTAGCATAAACAACGAAGCAATATCAGTATTAAACATATATGCACCAAGTGGTATGGCATCCAACTTCCTAAAGTAGAAGTTAAGAGAGTTGCAAGAAGCAATAAACAAAATGGTAATAATGGGAGATCTCAATCTTGCACTCTCAGAATTAGACAAATCAAACCACAAAACAAATAAGAGAGAAATTAAAGAAGTAAATAGAATATTAGAAAAATTAGGTATGTTAGATTTTTGGAGAAAATTGAATGGAGACAGAAAGGAATATACTTTCTTCTCAGCAGTTCATGGAACCTATATAAAAACTGACCATATATTAGGACATAAAGACTTCAAATTTAAATGCAAGAAAACAGAAATAGGAAATGCTTTCTTTTCAGATCACAATGCAATAAAAACTACATTCAACAAAAAGTTAGGGTTAAATAGACCAAAAAGTAATTGGAAACTAAACAATCTCATCTTAAAGAATGATTGGTGAAGCAGCAAATTATAGATACAATTAATAATTTCACTCAAGATAATGACAAAGATGAGACGTCATACCAAAATTTGTGTGATGCAGCCAAAGCGGTAATAAGAGGGAATTTTATATCCTTAGAGGCTTACTTGAATAAAACAGAGAAAGAAAAGATTAATGAAGCTTACAACTAAAAAAACTAAAAAAAAAAAAAGACCAAATTAAAAACCCCCAATCAAATACTAAATTTGAAATTCTAAAATTTAAAGGAGAAATTAAAAATATTGAAAGTAAAAAAAAACTATTGAACTAATTTATAAAACTAAGAGTTGGTTCTATGAAAAAGCCAATAAAATAGATAAGCCTTTTGTAAATCTGATTAGAAAAAGGAGGGAGGACAATGAAATTAGTAGTTTTAAAAATGAAAAGGGGAACTTTCCACCAATGAAGAGGAAATTAGAGAAATAAAACAGGTATTTTGCCCATTTTATGCCAATTAATAAGGAAATGGATGATACCTAAAAATATAGACTTCCAGACTAACGGAAGAGGAAGTAAATTGTTGAATATCCCATTTCAGAAAAAGAAATAGAAAAGGCAATTAAATAATTCCCTAAGAAAAAATCCCCAGAACCAGATGGATTTACATGGGAATTCTACTAAACGTTTAAAGAACAATTTGCCCCAGTGCTATATAAACTATTTGATAAAATAGGGAATGAAGGAGTCCTACCAAATTCCTTTTATGACACAGATATGGTACTGATACGTAAACCAGTAGGTTTGGAAACCAAAAAAAAAATTATAGACCAATCTCCCTAATGAATATTTTCTAAAAATCTTAAATAAGATATACAGAAAGACTCAAAAAATCATCCCAGGATAAACACTATGATCAAGTAGGATTTATACCAGGAATGCAGATTGGTTCAATATTAGGAAAACTACCAAATACTTGTCCAATTAATAACCAAATTAAAAAACCATAGATATCTAAAGATGAAAAAAGCATTGGACAAAACCAACATCCATTCCTATTAAAAAAACACTTGAGTATAAAATAAATGGACTTTTCCTTAAAAAAAAGCAGCACCATTTAAAAACCATAGTAAGATATATGTAATGGGACAAACTGCAACCATTCCACTAAGATCCGGAGGAAACAAAGGCCCACATCACCATTACTATAAAATATTGTATTAGAAACGCTAGCTTTGGCAATAAGAGCTGAGAAAGAGATTAAAGGAATAAGAATAGGCAATGAGGAAAGTAAATTATTACTTTTTGCTGATGATATGATGATATACTTAGAGAACCCTAGAGATCCAGAGATTCTAGTAAGAAGTTATTAGAAATAATCCACAACTTTAGTGTTTTTATAAAAAAACCCAATAAGTCATCAGCATTTATATATCACTACCAAAATCCAGCACCAGAGTTACAAAGAGAAATTCCATTTAAAGTAACTACCGAAATATAAAAATTTAGGAATACTCAAGGGAAAACGAAACTTTATGAGCGAAATTAAGACCATTTTCACACAAATTAAGTCTGATCTAACCAACTGAAAAAATAGTAAAATCCCTGAATAGGGTGAGCAAAATAATAAAGATTAAATATTCCTAAACAACTATTTATTTAGCACTATACCAATCAGACTCCCCAAAAACCCTTTTTAATGACCTAGAAAAAATAACAACAAAATTCATATGGAAAACAAAAGGTCAAGAATTTCAAGGGAATTAATGAAAAAAATCAAATGAAGGTGGTTTAGCTGTACCAGATCTAAAAATATTTATAGAGCAGCAGTTACCAAAACCATTTGGTATTTAAGGAATAATTATTGATCAGTGGAATAGGTTAGGTCAAGGGACAAAGGTCAACAGCTAAGCAGCCTAGATTTGACAAACCCAAAACCCCAGCTTTTGGGATAAGAACTTTACTGTTTGACAAAAATTGTGGGAAAAATTGGAAACTAAATGGCAGAAACTAGGATTGATCCAACTTAACACCGACACCAAGATAAGGTCAAATGGGTTCTTGACCTAAATAAAGAATGAAATTATAAATAAATTAGAGGAACACAGGATAGTTTACCTCAGACCTGTGGAAGCAGAAGGAATTTATGACCAAAGAAGGACAAGAGATCATTACTGATCACAAAATAGAATATTTCAACTATACCAAACTAAAAAGTTTTTTTACAAACAAAACTAATACAGACGAGATGAGAAGGGGAGCAATAAACTGGGAAAATATTTTTACAGTTAAAGGTTCTGATAAAGGCCTCATTTCCAAAATATATGAGAATTGACTTAATTTATAAAAATCGCCATTCTCCAATTAATAAATGGTAAAAAAGGATATGAACAGACCATTTCAGATGAAGAAATTGAAACTATTTTATATACAAAAGATGCACGAGTCAATTAATCAAAGAAACAAATTAAGACAACTCTGAGATACACCACACCCGCGATTGCAGAATGGGGAAAGGTAATGCAGAATGTTAGAAGGGATTGAGAAAACAGGGACATAATACATTGTTGGTGGAACGTGAATACATCCAATCATTCTGGAGAGCAAATTTGTAACTATGCTCAAAAAGTTATCAAACTGTGCATACCCTTTGATCCAGCAGGCTTACTGGGCTTAGATCCCAAAGAGATACAAAGAAGGGGAAAGGGACCGAGTGCATGAATGTTTTTTGGCAGCCCCTTTGTAGTTAGAAACCAAACGAGGGATGCCCACGGAGAATGGTTGATAAATTGTGGTATATGAATATTATGGAATATTATTGTTCGGTAAGGAAACCAACAGGAAGATTTCCAAAAGGCCTGGAGATTAAATGAACTGATGCTGAGGAAACAAGCAGGGCCAAAGATCATTATTTTCAACAACAATTATATGATGACCAATTCTGATGGACTTGGCCATCCTCAGCAATGAGATCAATCAAATCATTTCCAATGGAGCAGTAATGAACTGAATCAGCTACGCCCAGCAAAAGAACTCTGGGAGATGACTAAGAACCATTACATTGAATTCCTAATCCCCATATTTTTACCCACCTGCATTTTTGATTTCCTTCACAGGCTAATTGTACAATATTTCAGAGTCTGATTCTTTTTGTACAGCAAAATAATGGTTTGGCCATGTATACTTATTGTGTATCTAATTTATATTTTAATATATTTAACATCTACTGGTCATCTTGCCATCTGGGGAGGGAGTGAGGGAAAGAGGGGAAAAACTGGAACAATAGGTTTGGCAGTTGTCAATGCTGTAAAGTTACCCATACATATAACCTGTAAATAAAAGGCTATTAAATAAATAAATAAAATAAATCCAGTAAAGAAAACAAGACTTTGAAAAGAGAATTAATCAAATAGAAAAAGAGATACAAAAGATAACTAAAGAAAAATCACAAATTATAAACTAGAGAGGGGCAAATGGAAGCTATTATGAAATATCTAGAAACAGTTAAATCAACTAAAAAGAATGAAAAACTGGAACAAAATGTAAAATTCCTCATTGGAAAAATAGTTCACCCAAAAAATAGATCCAGGAAAGACAATTTAAAAATCATTGGCTTACTTGAAGGTCATGACCAAAAACAGATCTTCAAGAAATATACAAGGGATATTGCCCTGATATACTGGACTCAAAGGAGAAATAGTTATTGAAAGATTCCATCGATCACCTTCAGAAGGAGACCCCACAAGGAAACACCCAGGGATATTGTTCTAAAACTCCAGAACTAAATCTTAAGGGAAAAAAAATACTGCAAGCTTGCAGATAAAAACAATTCAAGTATCAAGCAGGAAAAGTCAAGGTTCTGGCCTTTATTTATAATAAAAGATAAAAGGGCATGGGATATGATATTCTGGAAGGAAAAGCATCTGGTATTACAACCAAAACTAACTACTCATCAAGATTGATCATCACTCAGATGAAAAAATAGGTGTTCAATGAAGTAAAACACTTTCAATCATTTCTATGTACCAAAAAAAAAAACAGAAGTAGCCAGAAAATGTGTTTTTCAAGCACATAAAGCAAAGAAAATCATAGAAAGGTAAAAGGGAAGGAGGGAATTAGATAGCTGATAGTTAGATAGATAGATGATAGATTTAAAAAGAATTTTAATAAATTGAATATATTTTATTAAATTATTATTAAAATAAATGAGTCAAAAATTTTTAATAACTTTTGATTGACAGAACCCATGCCAGGGTAATTTTTTACAACATTATCCCTTGCACTCACTTCTGTTCCGATTTTTCCCCTCTCTCTCTCCACCCCCTACTCCAGATGGCACACAGTCCTATACATGTTAAATAGGTTACAGTAGATCTTGGATACAATACGTGTGTGCAGAACCAAACAGTTCTCTTGTTGCTCAGGGAGAATTGGATTTAGAAGGTATAAATAACCCAGGAAGAAGAAGAAAAATGTAAGCAGTTTACTTTCATTTCCTAGTGTTCTTTCTTTGGTTGTAGCTGCTTCTGTCCATCCTTGATCAATTAAAACTAAGTTAGATCTTCTCTTTGTTGAAGAAATCCACTTCCATCAGAATACATCTCATACAGTATCATTGTTGAGGTATATAATGATCTCTTGGTTCTGCTCATTTCACTCAGTATCAGTTCATGTAAGTCTCGCCAAGCCTCTCTGTATTCATCCGGCTGGTCATTTCTTACAGAACAATAATATTCCATAACATTTATATACCACATATACTTAGAGAACCCTAGAGATTCTACGAAAAAGCTATTAGAAATAATCCATAACTTTAGCAAAGTTGCAGGTTATAAAATAAATCCCCATAAATCCTCAGCATTTTTCTACATCACCAACAAAATCCAACAGCAAGAGATACAAAGAGAAATTCCATTCAGAATAACTGTCGACAACATAAAATATTTGGGAATCTACCAAAGGAATGTCAGGAATTATATGAGCTAAATTACAAAAAACTTTCCACACAAATAAAGTCAGACTTAAACAATTGGAAAAATATCAAGTGCTCCTGGATAGGTCGAGCGAATATAATAAAGATGACAATAATCCCTAAACTAATTCATTTATTTATCTATACAATCAGATTTCCAAGAAAATATTTAATGATCTAGAAAAATAACAACAAAATTCATTGAATAATAAAGGTCAGAATCTCAAAAATTAATGAAAAAAAATCAAATGAAGGTGGCCTAGCTGTACCTGATTTAAAACCATATTATAAAGCAGCAGTCACCAAAACCATTTGGTATTGGCTAAGAAATAGATTAGTTGGTCAGTGGAACAGGTTAGGTTTACAAGACAGAATAGTCAACTATAGCAATTTAGTGGCTAACAAACCCAAAGATCCTAACTTTTGGGATAAGAATTCATTATTTGAGAAAAACTGCTGGGATAACTGGAAATTAGTATGGCAGAAATTAGGCATGGACCCACACTTAACACTGTATACCAAGATAAGATCAAAATGGGTCCATGATTTAGACATAAAGAACGAGATTATAAACAAATTGGAGGAACATAGGATAGTTTATCTCTCAGACTTGTGGAAGAGGAAGAAATTTGTGACTAAAGACGAACTAGAGACCATTATTGATCACAAAATTGAAAATTTTGATTACATCAAATTAAAAAGCTTCTGTACAAATAAAACCGATGTAAACAAGATTAGAAGGGAAGCAACAAACTGGGAAAACATCTTCACAGTTAAAGGTTCTGATAAAGGCCTCATTACAAAATATATAGAGAACTGCCTCTAACTTATAAGAAACCAAGCCATTCTCCAATTGATAAATGGTCAAAGGATATGAACAGACAATTTTCAGATGATGAAATTGAAATTATTACCACTCATATGAAAGAGTGTTCCAAATCATTATTAATCAGAGAAATGCAAATTAAAGCAACTCTGAGATACCACTACATACCTGTCAGATTGGCTAAGATGACAGGAAAAAATAATGATGATTGTTGGAGGGGATGCAGGAAAACTGGGACACTGATAAATTGCTGGTGGAGCTGTGAACGAATCCAACCATTCTGGAGAGCAATCTGGAATTATGCCCAAAAAGTTATCAAATTGTGCATACCCTTTGATCCAGCAGTGTTCCTACTGGGCTTATACCCCAAGGAGATACTAAAGAAGGGAAAGAGATCAATATGTGCCAAAATGTTTGTTGCAGCCCTGTTTGTAGTGGCTAGAAGCTGGAAACTGAGTGAATGCCCATCAATTGGAGAATGGTTGGGTAAATTTTGGTATATGAATGTTATGGAATATTATTGTTCTGTAAGAAATGACCAGCAAGATGAATACAGAGAAGCTTGGAGATAATTACATGAACTGATGGTAAGTGAAATGAGCAGAACCAAGAGATCATTATATACGTCAACAACAATACTGTATGAAGATGTAATCTGATGGAAGTGGATTTCTTTGACAAAGAGACTTAAATTCAGTTTCAATTGATCAAGGATGGGCAGAAGCAGCTACACCCAAAGAAAAAACACTGGGAAATGAATGTAAACTGTTTGCATTTTTGTTTTTCTTCCCGGGTTATTTCTACCTTTTGAATCCAATTCTCCCTGTGCAACAAGAAAACTGTTTGGATCTGCACACATATATTGTATCTAGGATATACTAGGACATATTCAACATATATAGGACTGCTTGCCATCTAGGGGAGGGGGTGGAGGGTGGGAGGGAAAAATCAGAACAAAAGTGAGTGCAAGGGATAATGTTGTAAAAAAAATTACCCTGGCATGGATTCTGTCAATAAAAAGTTACTATAATAATAAAAAAAAAACATTTATATACCACAATTTACTCAACCATTCTCCAATTGATGGGCATCCATTCATTTTCCAGCTTCTAACTACTACAAACAGGGTTGCCACAAACATTTTGGCACATACAGGTCCCTTTCCCTCCTTTAGTATCTCTTTGGGATATAAGCCCAGTAGAAACACTGCTGGATCAAAGGATATGCACAGTTTGATAACTATTGGAGCATAGTTCCAAATTGCTCTTGAGAATGGCTGGATGTGTTCACAATTCCACTAACAATGTATCAGTGTCTCTGTTTTCCCATATCCCCTCCAACATTCCCCGTTATCTTTCCCTGTCATTGTAGCCAATCTGACAGGGTTGTAGTGGTATCTCAGATTTGTCTTAATTTGCATTTCTCTGATCAATAGTGATTTGGAACACTCTTTCATATGATTGGTAATAGTTTCAATTTCATCATCTGAAAATTGTCTTTTTATATCCTTTGACCATTTATCAATTGTTGAATGGCTTGGTTTCTTATAAATTAGAGTCAATTCTCTATATATTTTGGAAATTAGTCCTTTATCAGAACCTTTGACTGTAAAAATGTTTTCCCAGTTTATTGTTTCCCTTCTAATCTTGCCTGCATTAGTTTTGTTTGTACAAAAACTTTTCAATTTGATATAATCAAAATTTTCTATTTTGTAGTCAATAGTGATCTCTAGTTCTTTGGTCATAAATTCCTTCCTCTTCCACAGGTCTGAGAGGTAAACTATCCTATACTCTTCCAATTTATTTATAATCTCATTCTTTATGCCTAGATCATGAACCCATTTTGACCTTTTCTTGATGTATGGTGTTAAGTGCGGGTCAATGCCTAGTTTCTGCCATACTAATTTCCAATTTTCCCAGCAATTTTTGTCAAATAATGCATTCTTTTCCCAAAAACTGGGGTCTTTGGGTTTGTCAAACACTAGATAATTAAAGTTATTGGCTGTTTTGTCCTTTGAACCTAATTTATTCCCTGATCAACTATCTTTTCTTAGCAATAATTTATAACCACTGCTTTAGATCTGGTACAGCTAGGCCACCTTCATTTAATTTTTTTTCCCATTAATTCCCTTGAAATTCTTGACCTTTTGTTTTTCCATATGAACTTTGTTGTTATTTTTTTCTAGGTCATCAAAATAGTTTTTGGGAAGTCTGATTGGTGTAGCGCTAAATAAATAGATTAGTTTAAGTAGTATTGTCATCTTTATTATATTTGCTCGCCCAATCCAAGAGCATTTAATATTTTTCCAGTTGGTTAGATCAGACTTAATTTGTGTGGAAAGTATTTTGTAGTTTTGCTCATAAAGTTTCTGATTTTCCCTTGGCAGATAGATTCCTAAATACTTTATACTATCAGTAGTTACTTTAAATGGAATTTCTCTTTGTAATTCTGACTGTTGGATTTTGTTAGTGATATATAAGAATACTGATGACTTATGTGGGTTTATTTTATAAACAGCAACTTTACTAAAGTTGTGGATTATTTCTAATAACTTTTTAGTAGAATCTCTGTGGTTCTCTAAGTATACCACCATATCATCAGCAAAAAGTGATAATGTGGTTTCCTCATTGCCTATTCTTATTCCTTTAATCTCTTTCTCATCTCTTATTGCCAAAACTAGCATTTCTAATTCAATATTAAATAATAACAGTGATAGTGGGCAACCTTGTTCCACTCCGGATCTTATTGGGAATGGTTGCAGTTTGTCCCCATTACAAATGATGCTTACTGCTGGTTTTAAATAGATGCTACTGATTATTTTAAGGAAAAGTCAATTTATTCCTATACTCTCAAGTGTTTTTAATAGGAATGGATGTTGGATTTTATCAAATGCTTTTTCTGAATCTATTGAGATGATCATATGGTTTTTGTTAATTTGGTTATTAATATGGCTGATTATACTGATAGTTTTCCTTATATTGAACCAGCCCTGCATTCCTGATATAAATCCTACTTGATCATGGTGTATTATCCTGGGTATGATTTTCTATAGTCTTTTTGCTAATATTTCATTTAAGATTTTAGCATCAATATTCATTAGGGAGATTGGTCTATAATTTTCTTTTTCTGTTTTCAACCTACCTGGTTTAGGTATTAATACCATGTCTGTGTCATAAAAAGAATTTGGTAGGACTCCTTCATTCCCTATTTTTTCAAATAATTTATAAAGTATTGGGACTAATTTTTCCTTGAATGTTTCGTAGAATTCACATGTAAATCCATCTGGTCCTGGGGATTTTTTTTAGGGAGTTGATTAATAGCTTGTTCTATTTCTTTTTCTGAAATTGGAGTGTTTAAGCAATTTACTTGCTCCTCTTATAATCTGGGAAGCCTATATTTTTGGAGGTAGTCATCCATTTCACTTAGGTTATCAAATTTATTAGCATAAAGTTGGGCAAAGTAACCCCTTATTATTTAATTTCCTCTTCATTGGTGGAAAGTTCTCATGTGTATTCATGTATTCTTTTCCTAGGGTTCAAGGAGTTTCTCAAGCTTTTCCCCAAAGTCATAGAGAGAGAGTTTTAGCGTTCCCCACATCAATAATGGGCATTCTTATTTCTGCACTGATCTTATAGGGAATGCTTCTAGCTTTCCTTCATTACATGTAATGTTTGCTGATAGTTTGTCTAGATTTTTTAAAATCATTTTTTAAGAGAAGCTTCATTTATTCCTAGGCTGATTATTGACTTTAATAAGAATGAATGTTGTATCATCAAAAACATTTTTTGTATCTATTGAGATAATAGTATGATTTATATTACTTTTCTTATTTATCTGATCAATTATGCTGATCATTTTCATAATATTGAACTGGTCCTTTATTCCTGTTATGATTCATAAGATATAAGGTTGTCATCTCCTTGCTATTTTGTGTGTGTATGTGTGTGTGTGTGTGTGTGTGTGTGTGTCTTCAAATTTTTGTATAACTTCAATAGGGTAATTGGTTTGCAATTTTTTTCTCTGTTTTTGTTCCTTCTGGTTACTAATACAGATGATATTTGTCATGAAAAGCATTTGATGGAACTCTTTTTTCTCCTATTTTCCCAAATAATTTATATATTATTACCATGAATTGTTTTTTAAATATTTGGCATAATTTCATTTATCAATGCATCTAACCCTGGGGAGTTTTTCTTAGAGAGTTCATTGATATTTTGTTCAATTCTTTGCTTTTCTTTTTTTCCAAGACGTTGATATTTAATTATTCAACTTTCTCTTCTCTTAACTTGCATAATTTATATTTATATAAACATATATCTATTTTGTTTTGATTGACAGATTAATGGGCATATAATAGGACAAAATAACTTCTACTAATTGATTTAAATTCTTTTTCATAGTTGGTGAATTTATCCTCATTTCTGAAACTGATAATTTGGTTACTTTTTTTTTTCTTTTTAAATTAAATTAATCAAAAATTTATCCCTTTTATTTTTTTCTCATAAAACCTGCTTCTAGATTTATTGACTATAGTTCAATGGATTTCTTTTTTTTTTATTTTCCCTTGATTTTCAGGTTTTCTAATTTTGGGTTCAATTGAGGAATTATTTGTAAATTGTTCTTTTTTCTTGTTATTTTCTTTAATGAAATTATTAATTTTTTCTATAATTTCTTCTTTGTTCCACTTATTCTTTAGGATTAGAATTGGTTTCCAAATATTTTTATCAGTCTTTATATTGTCCCCTATTAAATATATTTTCATCACATCATAATCTAAAAATTATGCATTTAATATTTCTGTCTTTCTCCACTTGATTGTCAGGTTTTTATGTTCTAAAACATGGTACATTTTTGTGTAGTGCCATGTGCCAATAAGAAAAATTTATATTTTTTCTATCTCATCAAATTTTCTTTAAAAAGTTCATCATTTCTAAATTTCATAATTTTCCCCTCTTTTTGTGTTTGTGGTTAGATTTATGTAATTCCAAGGGGACGGAGGATTGTGATCCACATAGTATAGTTTTACTGTCTGTTTCCTCTTGTAACTCATTTAACTTCTCTATTGTTATTTGTCTTTCATTCTGTAAGAAGAGCAAAGACAATGGGAAGATGATGTCATGACTTGCCAAGTCACCAGTCTCACTCTTCCTGAGCAATGGAATATAGGGGCAAGGTAAAGATCAGGACAGGGCAATTGCAGATGACCCTAGATGCAGTAGGGGACCATGGGCTTTTTTTTTTCTTAAACTAAGATTCCCCTCTCCCATCATCTCAGTTTGTCTTAAACAATATTCATTAAGAGATTAAAGCTATTTAATAAAAAAGACAAATACATTCTCTTTTATTATCTACTGAAAAAAAAATCAATCTGGGAAGGGAAGACCTTCAGGGTTTCTAGCCAGAACAGAAACAATTACAATTAAAAGTCACTCTGAGTCATTAAAATTCAAACAATTACCAAAAAAAAAATGAATTTATAGAAAGGAAGTTCCCATTGCCACCATCCCAAATGACAGGATTTGAATCACTGCAGGAAGTTATCTTTACTCAGGTGAAGCATATTCTCAAATAACTTTAGCGTTTTTTACAGACACTTGATCTTTTTTCTCATTTTATTCTCACAGTAACCCTATCAGTATTTGTTTGCTTTTAAATAGAAAGTGATATAAGACAATTTTCAGATGTTGTTTTGACTTTAATTAAATGTTTAATTTTGCAGAAAATAACTCACATTATACTGCCCAGAAGGCTATAAGTTTAAATCCTCTTTATGTGATTTGTCAGGCTAAGAAGTAAATGACCATCACAATATTTACTGGCTGTTCATCTCCTTTAGTAATTTGGATGCTATACTATTTGAGGCATTTATATTTAGTATTGATATTATTTCATTGTCTATGGTACCTTTTAGTAAGCTGTAATTTCTTTCCTTATATCTTTTAATTATATCTTTTTTTTTTGCTTTTAATTTGCCTGAAATGATTATTATTCTTGCTCTTTCATTTACTAGCTTTTGTTTCAGCTGAAACATAATAGGTCTGTTCCAGCCCCTTACCTTCATTCTGAGTGTATTTCTCCTCTTCAATTTTTTTTAATGTAAATGACATATTGCAGAATACTTTCGTTGTTGTTTTCTGCTCTGCTATCTGCTTCCTTTTGATGGGTGAGTTCATGTCATTAACATTAACAATTATGATTACTAACTGTATATTTCCCTTAATCCTATTTTCTTCTGTTTATAATTCAAACTTTCCTTTCATTTTATCCCTTCTAATCAGAATTGCTTTCAGACCAGCATCTCCCCCATTCTATCCTTCTTTCTATAGTCCACACTTATTTTCTTATACTTTACTCTTACTTCTTCCCTATAAAGCAATATCTATTTCTGTACCCATTTGTGAGTGTGTATTTCCTCTTTGAATCAATTCTAATGAGAGTATGGCTTAAAGAATGCCCATCCTATCCCCAAATTTCCTTCCACTATAGTAAGTATTAAATGCCTCTTCATGTGAGTTAATATATTTAAATATGGGCGCTCTGTTTGAAGGAATATAGTTTGGGGGCATTTATATTTTGTGAGATATCTTGGGGTTTGGGGATTTAAATTTTTTTTCTACTTATTATATCATTAAAAAAAAACTATGACAATAGCTTTTATTTTTCTGATGTCTTGAAATATAATTCTAAAAAAAGGCTGTGGAAAACCCCATTGTGATTAAAATGAAGTTACCTTACTAGACATTTAATACGAAATCACTTTTCTTTCCATTGAAAAATAATTCCCAGCCCAAGACTCTTTCTCATTGTCTGCCATTTGATGGCTCAGTTTCCTATCCTGGTCAGAAATTCTGAGGGACTTCACCTCCAAACTGATTATTTTGTGATGACAAACTGGACTATCTTTTGCCTGAATTATTGTC
This sequence comes from Sarcophilus harrisii, assembly GCF_902635505.1. NCBI lineage: Eukaryota > Metazoa > Chordata > Mammalia > Dasyuromorphia > Dasyuridae > Sarcophilus > Sarcophilus harrisii. Next base: position 598,094,914 of record NC_045426.1, on the reverse strand, counting down.
TAGCCCTTAATCACTGAAAAGGCTTTGCCTCTGACAACTTAAACCTGAGAAAGACTTTGGTTTACAAAAAGCCAATATTTTGGCTTTTACATTCAAGTCATTTTGAATTTTGTCTTAAACATCGTGTCCTGATGAGTCTGGAGAAGAAATTAAAATTTCTTATTTTTCACAGCTCTGCCTAAGTTAAATTGAATTTGTAAACATATCAAAATATCACCATTGAAATATAATCTGTCCTTTTCTGAAAAGAAGAATGAGCAACAGCAATGTGAAATAATTTGCTGCATTCTATCTCTCCCTTCCCTCTTCTCCCAATATATAATATAACCTTTCACCATACTTATTTATTTTATATTATTCCATCAAAGTCAACTTATACCCACAAACTCTGTTTAAGTATATTTCTTCCAACTTTCCTATTGATGGTGGTTTTTAAAAGTAAATAATATTTTTTTCATTTGGAAATTTAAAAACACTAATATTATTGTATATCCTCTTGCTGTTTACCTTTTAATGCTTCTCTTGAGTTTTTGTAAGTAATATTTTCTGATCAGTTCAAGTATTCTCATCAGGAATACTGAAAAGTCCTTCATTTCATTGAATATGCACTTATATTCCCTGAGGATTTTGCTCAATTTCACTGGGTAGGTGATTCTTGCTTGTAATCATAGTTCCAGGATTTCATTTTCCAAGGCCTCCAAAGCTTTGTTGTAAAAAGTGTTAAATTCTGTGTAATTTTGACTATGACTCTATGATATTTGAATAGTTTAGTTCCAGATATTTGCAATGTATTCTCCTTTATTTGGGAATTCTGGAAATCAGTTATTATGTTCCTGAAAGGTTTTATTTGGGAATATGTTTCAAGAGATGATTGATGGATTCTTTCCATTTCTGTTTTACCCTCTGATTCTAGGATATCAGGGTAGTTTTCCTTAAAAATTTATTGAAATATGAAGCCCAGGATCTTTTTTTTTCTTCTTCATGATGGCTTTCAGGTAATCCAATAATTTTTAAATTGTCTCTCCTGGATCTGTTTTCAAGGTTAATTGCTTTTCCAAAGAGACATTTAATATTTTCTTCTATTTTCTTTATTCCATTTTGTTTGACTGATTTTTGATATTTTATGACCTCATTAACTTACATTTATTCTAATTTTTAAGGAATTAATATTTTTCCTTAAAGCTTTTTATTTTTTAAAACATATCCATAGACAATTCTTCAAAAATTAGTCCTTACAAAACCATATGTTCCAATTTTCGTCCCCTTCCCCCATACCCTCCCCTGATGGCAAGTTGTCTAACATATGTTAAACATAGTACAAATATATGCCAAATCCAATATATGCATACATATTTATACAACTATCATGCCACACAAGAAAAATCAAATCAAACCAGTAAAAGAGAGAGAGAGAGAGAAGTAAAATAAAATGCAAGCAAAAAAAAAATAAAAAGAATGAAAATGCTATATTGTAAACCACACTCAGTTCCCTCAGTCCTCTCTCTGGGTGTAGATGGCTCTCTTTATTACTGAACAATTGAAACTGGTTTGTGTTGGGATACACAAGAGTCACCTGACAGTGGCTGCTGGAGATCCAACCCAGAATGGATCTCCTTTTATGAGAGGATGATACAAAGAGACTGAAAGGCAGTTTGATGTTCCCTGACCTCTCTGACTGAAAGGCCAGTGCATTGTCTGACCTCTCTCCTCTTTCCTCTGCTTCCAGTTTATCTCATTCTTAGTCTACAACATCTGTGTCAGCAAAGGCTACCCTGCAACTTCTTCAGTTGTTATGATCCACAGCCATGGAGGCTCTCAGAGAATTGACCTGTCCCTTGACAGGTTTAAATCATCTCAGTGTTGAAGAGAATCATGTCCATCAGAATTGATCATCACATAATCTTGTTGTTGCCATATATAATGATCTTCTGATTCTGATCATTTCACTTAGCATCAGTTCATTTAAGTCTCTCCAGCCTCTCTGAAATCATCCTGCTAGGTCATTTCTTATAGAACAATAATATTCCATAAAATTCATATGTCATAATTTATTCAGCCACTCTCCACATGATGGGCATCCATTCAATTTGCAATTTTGTAGTGGCAAGAGCCAGCACAAAAGGGCTGCTCAAATATTTTTACACATGTGGGTCACTTTCCCTCTTTTAAGATCTCTTTGGGATATAAGCAAATTAGTGACACTGATGGATCAAAGGGTATGCACAGTTTGATAACTTTTTGAGCATAGTTCCAGAATGGTTGGATCCATTCACAGTTCCATCAACAATTTTTGATGTTTTTGATGCTGGTCCAATTTTCCCCACATGCCCTCCAACATTCATCATTATCTTTTCCTGTAAATTTAATAAATCTGAAAATAGTAATATCACAGAGTTGTCTTGATTTGCATTTTTCTTATCAATAAAGATTTAGAGCATCTTTTCATATGACTAACAATGTTCTCAATTTCTTCATCTGTGTGTTCATATCCTTTGGCCATTTATCAACTGGAGAATGGTTTGAAATTTTAGAAATCTGAGTCAATTTTCTATATATTTTAGAAATGAGGCTTTTATCAAATTCTTTGGATGTAAAAATGTTTTCCCAGTTTATTGCTTCCCTTCTAAACTTGTCTACATTAGTTTTGTTTGTACAAAACCTTTTTAACTTAATATAATCAAAATTATATATTTTGTGATCACTAATGATTTCTACTTCTTCATTGGTCACAAATTCCTTCCTTTTCCACAAATTTAAGAGATAAACTATCCTATGTTCTTCTAATTTGTTTATCATATCATTCTTTTTATCTAGATTATGAACCTATTTTGATATTTTCCTGATGTATGATGTTAGGTGTTGGTCAATGCCTAGTGTCTGCCTTACTAGTTTCCAATTTTCCCAGCAGATTAGTCAAATAGTGAATTCTTTTCCCAAAAGCTGGATCTGTGAGTTTGTCAAACACTAGATTAACACGGTCATTGACTATTTTCTCTGACAACCTAACCCATTCTACTGATCAATTACTGTATTTCTTAGCCAGTACCAAATGATTTTGATGACCACTACTTTATAATATAGTTTTAGATATGGTACAGCTAGACCACTTTCATGTGCTTTTCTCTTCATTGATTCTTTTGAAATGATTGACCTATTATGTGATGACCACATATTTTAAAATCAGCTGGAGTCAGGAATTCAGGTTAAGGGAAAATCCTTGATCTTTATTCTTTGCAGAAGGTGAAGGGGAATGGCGTTAGGAAGTGAAAGCAGTTGAGACACAAACCTGACCAGTAGTATCTCTGCCTCTCTCTCCCCACCCACCAAAATCATCTCTATGTCATTTCCTATACCACACATCAAAACTTGCACAGAGGGGGTGAGGTCATTCTTTCTCCAAGCATATATTAATAGAGTATCATTCAATTGCTATTTAGCCTCACGTGCTTGGGACACTCAGTGCATCAACACGTGCTTCAGCCCATTACACTATTATTCTTCCAGATGAATTTTGTTGTTATATTTTCTAGTACAGTAAAATAGTTTCTTGGGAGTTTGATTGGTATAGCACTAAACAGATTAGTTTAGAGAGTATTGCCATCTTTATTATATTAGCTTGACCTATCCACAAGCACTTGATATTTTTCAAATTGCTTAGATCTGGCTTTATTTGTGTGGAAAGCATTTTGTAGTTTTGCTCATATAGTTCCTGATTTTCCCTTGGCAGATAAATTCCCACATATTTTAAACTATCAAGCATTATTTTAAATGGAATATCTCTTTGTATCTCTTGCTGTTGGATTTTGTTAGTGATGTATAAAAAGACTGATAATTTATGTGGATTTATTTTGTATCCTGCAACTTTGCTAAAGTTATGGATCATTTCTAATAACTTTTTAGATGATTCTCTGGGGTTCTCTAAGTATACCTTCAATCATCTGCAAAGATTATCAATTTGGTTTCCTCATTACCTACTCTAATTCTTTTAATCTCTTTTTCTTCTCTTATTGCCAAAGCTAGCATTTCTAATACAATATTGAATAGCTATGGTGATAGTAGACAACCTTCTTTCACCCCTGATTTTATTGGGTATGGTTCCAGTTTATTGCCATTATATATGATACTTGCTGATGGTTTTAAATAGATGCTACCGATTAATTTAAGAAAAAGTCCATTTATGTCTACACTCTCTAGTTTTTCTTTTTTAATTAGGAATGGGTGTTGGATTTTATCAAATGCTTTTTCTGCATCTATTGAGATAATCTTTTTTTATTAATTTGGTTACTGATATAGTCAATTATGCTAATACTTTTCCTAATATTGAATCACTCCTGCATTGCTGGTATAAATCCTACTTGGTCATGGTGTATTACCTTGGGGATGACTTTCTGTAATCTCTTTTCTAATATTTTATTTAAGATTTTGCATCAATATTCAGTAAGAAAATTGGTCTATAATTTTCTTTCTCTTTTCTCATCCTGTGTTATTTAGATATCAGTACTATATCTGTGTCTTAAAAAAAATTTGGCAGGAGCTCATCTTTCCCTATTTTTTCACATTGTTTACATAGTATTGGAGTTAATTATTCTTTAAATGTTTGGAAAAATTTACTTGTAAATCCATCTGGTCCTGGAGATTTATTCTTAGGGAGTTGATTAATTGCTTGCTCTATTTCTTTTTCTAAAATGGGATTATGTAAGTAATTTATTTACTCTTCTATTAATATGGGCAATCTACATTTTTGTAGGTGTTCCTCCATTTCACTTAGGTTATCAAATTTATTTGCATAAAGTTAGGCAAAATAACTCCTAATTATTGTTTCAATTTCCTCTTTATTGGTGGAAAGTTCTCCCTTTTAATTTTTGAGACTAAGAATTTGATTTTCCTCTTTCCTTTTTCTAATCAAATTTACTAAAGTTTTATCTATTTTGTTGATTTTTTTCATAAAACTACCTTTTGATTTTATTAATAATTCAATAGTATTCTTCAATTTAAACTTCATTAATCTCACCATTTTCTTTTAGAATTTTAAATTTGACATTTGGGGTTTTTAATTTGTCCTTTTGCTAGCTTTTTTAGTTGCAAGCAAAATTCATTTTCTTCTCTTTCTCTATTTTATGCAAGTAAGCGTCTAGAGAGAAAAATTTTTTCCTTATTACCACTTTGGCTGCATCCCACAAATTTTGGTATGTTATCTCATTTTGTGGGTTCAGTTGTTGATTGTGTCTATGATTTGTTGTTTCACCCATTCATTCTTTAGAATGAAAGTATTTAGTTTCCTATTACTTTTTCATCTATTCCTCCCCCCCTTTTGATTTGATGTAAGTTTTATTGCATCATGATCTGAAAAAAATGCATTTATTATTTCTACCTTTCTGCATTTGAGTTTGAGGTCTTTATGTACCAATATATAATTAATTTTAAAATTATATAATAATCTTCTTTCAGCCAAGAAGAAAATATACCCCTGTGCAGTCCAAGTTAGCTCCCTGGAGGCCTTAGAATCAGCTGGAATCAAGATAATCAAAAGTCCTTGGTCTTTAGGGAGAAAAGGGAAGGGGATCAACAAAACTGCCACATGCTCTCCACCAACCAACCTCCCTTTTCCTCTTCCTCATCCAAAGTGACTCCGACTTGTCTTACTCCACCCCCTAATCCCTCCTATGATTATCTGTATACACCAAAAGATCGAGCCAGCACAGAATGGTGAGAAGGGCCATTTTTCCAAGCATATGATAATATTGTCCTATAAGTAATTAGCTTTAAGTGCTCCGTTGTCTAATTCCAGTGCATCTATTCAGAGTTTCAACTCTTTACATATCCTGCTTTCTTTTGTTTTAGAACACAGGTGGTCACACCATCCCTGATTTCTCAGGGAGGTAAGAACCCCTAAAAGGAGATGATCACACCCTCCCTTACTTCTCAGGAAAGGAGGTGAAAACACCAAAAAGGAAGTGATCATGCCCCCCCCCCCCCGACTTCTCAGGAAGGGAGGTGAAAGCACTAAAAAGGAGATGTTCACACCCTCCCTGACTTCTCAGCAACAGAGATGAAAAACATCAAAGGGAAATGGGAAGTCAAGCCAGATATTGTTAGGAGGTTTCTGGGCTTACTAGAAACAGGTGTCCACAAACCCATCAGCATGAGAGGTATTACACAAGCACACAGCAATAAAGCACAGGCTATTAGTGATGACTCTCCCCACAACTGGTGCAGGCTCAATGTGGTGTAACAAATATGAATTATACATGGAAGTAGTGATATAACAAACAATATAAATTAACATGGTATTGTAAAGTTTTCCAGAAGTCCTAGAAGGAGGGTATGTAAACAACAATCACACATATGCCTCCTTCAGCAGCCAAGAGAGTTTATAGACATTAAAGATTGTTTCTATTCTATCCTTCTAGATAAGGAGGATATGAAAAGACTTGACTTTTCAGTGACCAGCATTAACTTAGCTGAGCCTTATAAAAGATATGAATGCACAGTTTTGCCACAGGGAATGAAAAAGAGCCCTACCATATGTCAAATGGATGTTGCTGCTACTCTTACTTTTTATTATAGATTTTTATTTACAAGTTATATGCATGGGTAATTCTAAAGCACTGAAAATTGCCAAATTTTTGTTCCAAATTTTCCCCTCCTTTCCCCCTATTCCCTCCCCCAGATGGCAGGTTGACCAATACATGTTAAATATGTTAAAGTTTAAATGAAATACAATATAAGTATACATGTCCAAACAGTAATTTTGCTGTACAAGAAGAATTAGCCTTTTAAATATTGTACTATTAGCCTATGAAGGAAATCAAAAATGCAGACCGACAAAAATATAGGGATTGGGAATTCTATGTAATGGTTCATAGTCACCTCCCAGAGTTCTCTCACTGGGTATGGCTGGTTAAATTCATTACTGCTCTATTGGAACTGATTTGATTCATCTCATTGCTGGAGATGGCCACATCAATCAAAATTGATTATCATATAGTATTGTTGTTGAAATATATAATCATCTCCTGATCCTGCTCATTTCACTTAGCATCAGTTCATGTAAGTCTCGCCAGGCCTTTCTGATCATCAATGCTTTCAATGTGGTAAAGAAGGGCATCTGAAAGCTCAATGTTGGTATAGACACAGAGTAAGAAAACAGGGTGGCAGAACAAGACCCAAAATCTCATGTCCAAAATGCAACAGATGATTCCACTGAGCATCAGAATGTATACTGATTCAGAGAAATAGGATGAAAGGCCCAGCCCTAGAGTCCAAGGCAAAAAATACTTGGGGCATGAGGGCAGCCAATGCTATACCCAGAGAGCCTTTAGAAGATCAATACCCAAAATTTTGGAATATTATTGTTCTGTAAGAAATGACCAGCAGGATGAATACAGAGAGGCTTAGAGAGACTTACATGAACTAATGCTAAGTGAAATGAGCAGAACCAGGAGATCATTATATACTTCAACAATGATACTGTATGAAGATGTATTCTGATGAAAGTGGATTTCTTTGACAGAGACCTAACTCAGTTTCAATTGATCAATGATGGACAGAAGCAACTACACCCAAAGAAAAACACTGGGAAATGAATGTAAACTTTTGCATATTTGTTTTTCTTCCCAGGGTATTTATACCTTCTGAATCCAGTTCTCCCTGTGCAACAAGAGAACTGTTCGGTTCTGCACACATATATTGTATATAGGATATACTGCGAAATATTCAACATATATAGGACTGCTTGCCATCTAGGGGAGAGAGTGGAGGGAGAGAGGGGAAAAATCGGAACAGAAGTGAGTGCAAGGGATAATGTTGTAAAAAAATTACCCTGGCATGGGTTCTGTCAATAAAAAGTTATTATAATAATAATAAAAATAATAAAGAAGATCAATACCCAGATATGACCAATCAGCCAAGAAGCAATCTGATGGAAAAAAGGAATTACAACTGGGGAGAAGAGAGTTGTATGCAGCTGGGACAACTGAGATAACATAACCCCTGGAGAGATGAAATATGTTCCTCTCCAGCCTATAGATCCTTTGCCTCCAGGTTCAATAGGCTTGACCATTTCACTTCCTGAGAGTACTTACAAAAGAGTGTTCATCCATACACTGATGTGGGAAACTGAGGAATGTGTAGGTAATTTCTCAGTCATTAATACAGATAGGCAATGTGTGACTTATCAATCAGGAGAAGTAGTAGCATCAGGTTTACTTACACAGACTCCTAATAAGCAATCTGGTAATAGTTGCCCAGATTCTGAATCCAAGCAATAAAATCCAGAAATATTCTAGACAGCAGCTGTGACAGCCAACCACCTATGCTCACTATCTACATAAATGGTACACCATTAGAAGGATTGTTAGACACAGGTGCAGATTGTTCAGTTATTAGAGGTACCAACTGGCCCAGTCACCGGCCAAAGATTAAGGCAGACATTTATATGTCTAGCGTAGGAGGATAAATAGCAGTTGAAGTTAGGGCTACCCCTTTGAAATGGACTTTTGAAGGCAAAACAGTTTTCCCTCTTTTTATAGTTGAAAAAATCCCCATCAATCTATGGGGAAGAGACATTTTACAACAATTAGGATTACAAATGAGTATTTTGGTTTTTTAGGCAGGGCTGCTTTTGAAGGCCTGACCACACTTTCACCTGTTCCTATCCAATGGAAAACTGATACACCAGTGTGGGTAGAACAGTGGTCCTTAGGTAGCGATAAAATTCAGGTCTTATCAGATATAGTACAGGAGCAACTTGACCAAGGACATTTACAACCTTCTAGAAGTCCTTGGAATTCCCCAGTATTTGCTGTAAGAAAGAAATCTGGAAACTGGAGGATGTTGACTGATTTAAAAAAGGTAAATAAACAGATGGAAACTATGGGAAATCTTCAGCCTGGACTTCCATCTCTTATTCAATTGCCTAGAGAATGGCCTCCCTAGTTTATAGACATTAAAGATTGTTCCTATTCTATTCTTCTAGATAAGGAGGATATGAAAAGACTTGACTTTTCAGTGACCAGCATTAACTTAGCTGAGCCTTATAAAAGATATGAATGCACAGTTTTGCCACAGGGAATGAAAAAGAGCCCTACCATATGTCAAATGGATGTTGCTGCTGCTCTTACTCCAGTAAAAAAAAAAAAGTATTTCCAAAAGTAATGTTATTACATTATATGGATGATATATTGGGATATGCACCTGAGGAACAAATGTTAGAAGAATGTCTACAAAAGACCATACAAACACTAAGGAACTACAAATTACACATAGCTCCAGAAAAAAATCAAAGACATGCTCCTTTTCAATATTTAGGATATGAAGTATACCTTAAGGTGCTTACAATACAAAAACTTTTCTTAAGAACAGAGAAGGTAGACACTTTAAATAACTTTCAGAAATTGATAGAAGATATCGAATGGATGCATCCAGTGTTAGGCTTAACTATCTATCAACTGCAATCATTACATGGCATTTTAAGGGGAGAGAGTCCTTTAAACTCACCATGCCAGCTTACAAAAGAAGCTCAAGAGGATTTGAGAGACTTTGAACTGTCTTTATCCAATGTGGTTGAAAAAGTCTCTCAAAAACCCTTGGAAATATCAGTTTTTTGCTGCACAAGTGGCACTCACAGCAGTCCTTCATCAAGGAGACAGTGTGATAGAGTGAATGAACTTTCCAGCACAAGCAGAACAAAGCCTTACTCCTTAGTGCTTTTGGCTAGAATTTTATTAAAGGCCATTAAACAAGCATTACAATTATCTGGGATAAGACCTGACAAGATATACATCTTTTATACTAATGTACAAATTAATGCATGCTGTGAAACCATCCCAGAGTGGCAAATTTTATTGGCAACAGCTCCAAATTTTATCTCCATTAAAGATAACCAGATTATTACATAATTGGCAATGGATTCTTGAAGAAAAGGTTTCTAAAGTTCCTCTTAAAAGACCAACTATCTTTACAGATGCATCCAAACATAATATTTGTGCTGTATACTTTCGTGACTTAACTATAAAAAGAGTAATCAGAACTGCATCAGTTCACTTAACAGAATCAATTGTAGGCAATCATTCTAGCTCTTACTTATTATCCAGAATATATAAATATAATATCTGATTTGGCCTATTCAGTAGGTGTGGTACAAAGAAGTGCCACAGCCCAAATAAAATTTATAGCCTCTAATATATATCAGCTCTTTAAGGAACTTCAAGAGCAAGTGAGAAAGCATCCAAGTAAGATTTATATCTTGCATGTCCACTCTCATAGTGGATTTCCAGGTCCTATTTTTGATGGCAATTCAAAGGCAGATAGCCTTTTAACCATCTTGGCCAATACACCTTTATTTCAGGAAGCCCAATAATCTCATTCTAAATATCATCAGGTTGCTCGATCTTTATGTTTAGAATTTGGAATAACAAGAGAGGAAGCCAGGAGCATAGTAAAAGCCTATATAGCTTGCCTTCCTTTCTATGCTCCTATACTCCTTCCAAGGAAGTATCCTTGTGGTTTGAGATTTAATGAAATTTGGGAAATGAATGTGACCCATTATAAATCTTCTGATTGCTTGTGTCTTATTCATTTGTAGTAGACACCTTTTCAGGATTCACTTTTGCAATACCAGTAGCAAAAGAGACAGCTCAAGTGGTCAATGAATTCCTTATACAAGCATCTGAAATTATGGGTGTGCCACAGCAATAAAAACAGATAATGGACCTGCATATACTTCTAAACATTTTGCACACTTTTGTCCATTGTATCAGATTTTACACACCACTGACATACTTTTTAATCCTCAAAGACAGGCAATAGTAGAGAGGAGAAACAGCGACATTAAGACACTCCTCCAAAAACAAAAGTAAGAGCAGCCACAGGTAACACTAAAGAGCTTCTAAATTTAGCTCTTTATACTATTAACTTCTTAATTTTTGACAAAGATGCATTGACTCTGGAAGACAGGTTTTATAACCCACCAGAATGGCAGTGTCCAGTGCAAGCAGCTCCACTATCTTTAGATAATCACCAGGTGATGTGGAGAGATCCAGAAACTAGGAATGGAAGGGACCAGATAGGTTAACTGCTTGGGGAGAGAGTTTGCTTGTATCTCTACAGGGTGGAGAAGGAATCAGATGGGTGCCAACAAGCTGTATTCGCCTTGTCCATTAGAGAGATATAGAGCAGACCCTTGAAATGAAGGAGAAAACCCAAGAAACATAGGATGGTTAAATCGCTGATTGTGCCCACCACTGAAATCACATGGCAGTTGTGGCAATTGATTCACTGACATCAAAAATTGTTGGACTTCAAAACCCTCAGGAATTATTGGATTCTCTGAGACATGATAAGACTATTGTAGGACTTGAAAACCCTCAGGAATCCTTGGATTTTTGCATAAATAATAAAACTGTTGTAATTATGTTCATATAGTTTCTGACTTTGACTTGGCAGGTAGACTCCCAAATATTTTATATGACAGTTTTTTTAAATGGAATTTCTCTTTGTATCTCTTGCTGGTGGATTTTGTTGGTAAAATATAAAAAATCTGATAATTTCTCAGGATTTATTTTGTATCCTGAAATTTTGCTAAAGTTGTGGATTGTTTCTAGTATATTTTTAATTGATTCTTTTGGGTTCTTTAAGTATAACAACATATCATCTGCAAAGAGTGGTAATTGGTTTTTGCATTACATACTCTAACTCCTTTAATCTCTTTTTCTACTCTTATTGACAAACCTTACATTTCTAATACAATAATGAATAGTAATGGTGATAGTGAGAACCTTGCTTCTCCCCTGATTGTCTAAGGAAAGGTTCTTGTTTGTTCCCATTACATATGAAGCTTGCTGTTGGTTTTTCATAGATGCTACTGATCATTTTAAGGAAAATTCCATATATTCCTATACTCTCTAGTGTTTGAAATAGGAATGAATTTTGCATTTTATCAAATGCTTTTTCTGAATCTATTGAGATAATCATAGGTTTTTTTTATTAATTTGGTTATTGATATAGTCAATTATGCTAATAATTTTCCTACTATTGAACCAGCCCTACATTCCTGATATAAATCCTTCTTGATCACGGTGTATTATCCTTGGAATGGCTTCCTATAGTGTCTTTGATAATATTTTATTAAAGATTTTTGCCTCAATATTTATCAGGGAAATTGGTCTATAATTTTCTTTCTCTGTTTTAATCCAACCTGGTTTAGATATCAATGTCATATCTGTGTTATAAAATAAATTCGGTAGAAGTGCTTCATTCCCTAGTTTTTTCAAATAGTTTGCATAGGATTATTTGTTTTTTTAAATTTTTGGTAGAATTCAGATGCAAATCCATCTCTCCCTAGAATTCTTTCCCCTAGGTAGTTGAGTAATAGCTTGTTCTATTTTTTTTTCTATTTTGGGGACTTTTCAAGTAATATATTTCCTCTTCTGTTATTCTTAGTAATTTATGTTTTTGCAGCTGTTCCTTCATTTCACATAGATTATGAAATGTATTGACATAAAGCTGTGCAAAATAATTCTTAAATATGCTCTAATTTCCTCTTCATTATGGAAAGTTTTCCCTTTTCATTTATGAGAGCAACATGATTTTACTCTTTCCTTTTTCTAATTAAATTGACTAAAGGTTTATCTATTTTGTCTCTTTTTTTATAAAACCAACACAATTTTGTTGATTAATTCAATAGTTTTCTTACTTTCAATTTTATTAATCTCCCTTGTTATTTTTAGAATTTCAAATATATTATTTAATTGAGGTTTTAAAATTTGTAACTTTTTCTAGCTTTTTTAGTTGCAAGTCTAATTCATTTAACATCTCTTTCTCCATTTTATGCAAGTAATCATCTAGAGACATAAAATTTTCCCAAATTACCATGTTGGCTGCATCCCACAGATTTTGGTATGTTGTCTCATTATTGTCATTCTCTTGCATGAAATTATTGATAATGTCTATGGTTTGTTGTTTCACTGATTAATTCTTTATGATTAGATTGTTTAGTTCCCAATTAATGTTCGTATATTTTCCCCTGGACTTTCATTGAATGTAATTTTTATTGCATCCTGAGCTAAAAATAATGCATTTCCTCTTTCTGCTTTTCTGCATTTGATTTTAAGGTCTTTATGCTACAATATATGGTCAGTTTTTCTATAGGTTCCATGAACTGCCAAGAAAAAAGTGTACTTCTTTCTATCTCCATTCAATTTTCTCCAAAGATCTATTATCCCTAACTTTTTTAAAATTCTATTTATTTCCTTATCTTCTTTATTTTTTTTTTAATTTGTGGTTTGAACTAGTTCTGAGAGAGCAAGGTTGAGATCCCTGACTATTATACTTTTGCTGTCTATTTCTTCTTGCAACTCTCTTATCTTCTCCTTTAGGAATTTAGATGCTATACCACTGTACATATATGTTTTGTATTAATATTACTTCATTATCTGTGGTACCCTTTAACAAGATGCAATTTCCTTTAATTAGAGCAATTATTTTGCTTTTGCTTGATCTAAGATCAGGATTGCTATTCCTGTTTTTATTTTCTTTTACTTCCCCTGAAGCATGTGTATCACTCTGCTTTGAATGTGTTTCTTGTAAACAACATAATGTAGGATTCTGACTTTTAATTCAATCTGCTATCTGCTTCTGTTTTATGGGAGAGTTACACCATTCACATTCATGATTAAAATGACTAATTCTATATTTCCCACCATATTATTTACCCTGAATTATGCTTTTCTCTTTCCTTCCCCCCTTTTCCCTCCACCCCAGTATTTTAATTTTTTTTCTTTAATTTTTTTCTTTCTTTCTTTATTTTTTTTTTATTAAATAACTTTTTATTGACAAAACCCATGCCAGGGTAATTTTTTACAACATTATCCCTTGCACTCACTTCTGTTCCGATTTTTCCCTTCCCTCCCCCCTCCCAATCCACCCTTCTTTTTCCCAAGAGATTGGGGCAAGAAGAACAGTCCATTTACAATATTTTTTGGGTTAGATTTTAGGTTTAACCAAGTTTAGAATCTTTGGTTTTATATAATATTTCCCGGTTTTCTTTTCCTCAGGGAAATTAGGTTTAGAAGTTAAATAAACCTGGGAAAAGAACAAAATGCATCCATAACATTCATCCAATTTCTCCTTCTCATTGTGGCTCATTCATTTCCACTTATCATTGAAACAAAACGCTTGGAAAACATTTAGATCATCCTTTCCTTTAGTATCTTTTGGGTATAAAGCCCGTTTGCCATTCTGCTGGTTCAAAGGTTGCAACTTTGTAATTTTGGGCATTTTCAAAAATTTTCCAAACATTTTCCACAATTACCAACTAATTCTCAATTGATGGATCCTTTTCCCACCTCAACCTACAACATTTTGCAATTATCCCTTTCCCAGTATTCTTTGGTAAACCCTGAACAGGTGATAAAGGGTATTCCAAGTTGTTTAATTTGCATTTCCTGTCCAATGGTGGATTTGGAACACCAATGGTATCAGTTTTATTTCCCATCCCACTGAAATTCTGTTATCCTTTGGCCAATTTACAATATGGAAATTGAATTGCATTTCTTATAAATTAGGTTTAAACTCTTTATATTTGGAAATAGTTTAATTTATCATAGAACCTTTGACCTTTAAAATGTCCCGTTTTATTGTTTCCTTCTATTTGTTTGCATTAGTTTTGTTTGTACAAAAACTTTTCAATTTGATATAGTCAAAATTTCCCATTTTGTAGTCAATAGTGATCTCAAGTTCTTCTTTGGTCATAAATTCCTTCCTCTTCCACAGGTCTGAGAGGTAAACTATCCTATGCTCTTCCAATTTATTTATAATCTCATTCTTTATGCCTAGATCATGAACCCATTTTGACCTTATCTTGGTGTACGGTGTTAAGTGTGGGTCAATGCCTAGCTTCTGCCATACTAATTTCCAATTTTCCCAGCAATTTTTGTCAAATAATGCATTCTTATCCCAAAAACTGGGGTCTTTGGGTTTGTCAAGCACTAGATAATTAAAGTTATTGTCTGTTTTGTCCTTTGAACCTAATCTATTCCATTGATCAACAAGTCTATTTCTTAGCCAATACCAGATAGTTTTAGTAACCGCTGCTTTATAATATAATTTTAGATCTGGTACAGCTAGGCCACCTTCATTTGATTTTTTTCCCCTTAATTCCCTTGAAATTCTTGGCCTTTTGTTTTTCCATATGAATTTTGTTGTTATTTTTTCTAGGTCATCAAAATAGTTTTTGGGAAGTCTGATTGGTATAGCGCTAAATAAATAGATTAGTTTAGATAGTATTGTCATGTTTATTATATTTGCTCGCCCAATCCAAGAGCATTTAATATTTTTCCAGTCTCTGTAAAACAAATGTGTCAATTATTTCCTTTCTGAGCCAACTCTGATGAGAATAAGGTTCTCACAATGTTCCTCCCCCTCTCTAAGTTCCCTCAGATATGATAGGTTTCCTTTGCCTCATCGATGCATGAAGTTTCCCTCTTTTTATCTCCCCTTTCCCCTTTTTCTGACACTATCCCCTTTCCATTTTTACTTCCCTTTCTTATGCTATATCAGTAAAATCAAATTATACATGTGATTTTTATGTATATCCACAACTGAAATACAGTTCTCAAGAGTTCCTTTTACCTATTTCTACTTGTCTTGAGTCCTGTTGTTGGAGATCAATTTTTTTTGTTTAAGTCTGGTTTTTTCTTTAGAAACAGATGGAATTGCTCTGTTTCATTAAATGTCCATCTTCTTCCATGGGAAAAAATGCTCAGCTTAGCTGGGTAGTTTATTCTTGGCTGCATTCCAAGTTCTTTTGCCTTTCGGAATATCAAATTCCAGGCCCTTTGATCCTTTAATGTTGAGGCAGCCAGATCTTGTGTGACCCTTATTGTGGCACCTTGGTATTTGAACTGTTTTTTCCTGGATACTTGTAGAATTTTTTCTTTAATCTGAAAATTCTGAAGTTTGGCCACAATATTCCTTGGAGTCTTTATTTTAGGGTCTTTTTCAGAAGGTGTTCAATGGATTCTTTCCACGCCTATTTTACCTTCCGTTCTATTACTTCTGGGCAGTTCTCCTTAATAATTCCTATAAAATAGTATCTAGGCTCTTTTTTTCATCATATTTTTCAGGTAGTCCGATGATCCTTAGGTTTTCTCTCCTTGATCTATTTTCCAGGTCCGTTGTTTTTTCAAGTAAATATTTGACATTTTTTCCCAATCTTCCATTTTTTTTGTTTTGCTTGACTGATTCTTCCTGTCTCAATGAGTCAGTCATTTCTATTTATTCAGTTCTGATTGTTAGCATGTTATTTTCTTCATTAGCTTTTTTTACTTCTTTTTGTACATGTCTGATTGAGTTTTTAAATGAGTCATTTTGCTCTATGGAATTTTTTTCCATTTCACTAATTTTTTTTTAGTGAGTTATTTTCTTTCTCCAATTCACAAATTCTGTTTCCCTGCATTTCTTGGGAGTTTTTTACCTTTTCCAGTTCACATTTCAGGAAGTTGTTTTCTTTTTCCACTTTGTCAAATTTTTCTTTTAGTGAGTTATATGTCTTTTCTGTACTCTCTTGCATAGCTTCTCTTTCCTTTCCCCATTTTTCTTCTAGTTCTCTTTTAAGGTTTTTAATAGTCTCTTCTAGGAGAGCCTTTTGTATTGGGGACCAACAATTGTCTGGAGACTGTCTGCTATTAGTTTCTTCAGGGTTGACACCCCAATATTTTAATTATGAGCACCACTTGCCTCAAGCAGCCTTCCTCCTTTAGAGTCCATTTCCCTTTCTTATACCTTTCCCCTACTACTTCTATTTTCCCTTCTATTAGCCTTCCCCTTTCCTTTCCCCTTCCCCTTCTCACTTCCTTGTAAGATGAGAAAAGTTTCTCTGTGAAAACAAATTGTCTAATATTCTCTCTTTGAGCCGAATATTATGAAAATAAGATTGACACAGTGTTCATCTTTCTCCCTTCCTTCCCTCAATTATTATAAGTCTTCTTTGCCTCTTCATGTATTGTAATTTCCCTCATTTTGCCTCCATTTTCTTCTTTGTCCAGGACATTTTCCATTCTACCTTCTTTTTTATATTATACCTAAACTATCTATGTATACCTATAGGAGAGATGTAGTTCTCAAGAATTCTTTCCTTTTTACCTTTTTATCCATTTCTTGAGTTCCGTATTTGGAGGTCAATTTTTTTTTTTTGCTCAGCTCTGGTCTTTTCATCAGAAATAAATGAAATTCATCTGCATCATTGAATATTCTTCTTTCCTGAAAGATAATGCTTAATTTTGCTGGGTAGTTATTTCTTGGCTACAATTCAAGTTCCTTTCCCTTCCAGAATATCAGATTCCAGGCCTTTCTATCCTTTAATGTGGAAGCTGCTACGTCCTGGGTAATCCTGTTTGTGACTCCTCAGTATTTTATTGTTTCTGGCTGCTTGCAATATTTTCCTTTGATTTGATCATTTTGAAATTTAGCTATTATATTCCTTGGAATTTTTATTTTGAGGTCTCTTTCAGGAGGTGACTGGTGAATTCTTTCAATGGCTATTTTACCTTCTGATTTCAGGACATCAGGGAAGCTATACTTGATGATTTCCTGAAAGATAATGTTTAGTATCTTTTTTTTATCATGATTTTCAGGAAATCCAATAATCTGTAAAATGTCTCTCCTAGACCTATTTTCCAGGTCAGTTGTTTTTCCAATGAGGTATTTTACATTTTCTTCAATTTTTTTCATTTTTTTTTTATTTTACTTGACTTATTCTTGATGTCTTCTTGAGTCATTTATTTCCATTTGTTCAGTTCTACTTTTTAGTGAATTATTTTTTTAATTACCTTTTGTAGTTGTTTTTATATTTGGCCAATTAAAATTTTGATTGAGTTGTTTTGTTCAATGGATTTTTCCCCATTTCACAATTTCTGATTTTAAAGAAGTTATTTTCTTTTTCCATTTCACAAATTCTGTTTTTCAGGGGGGTGTTTTCTTTTTCCATTTCACAAATTCTCTTTTTCAGGGAGTTAATTTCTTTTTTTCTAGTTTCTCAAATCTCTTTTTAAAGGATTATGTGTTTTTTCCCATTTCACTAAATCTATTTTGTAAGGAGTTTTCTTCAGATGATTTCTATTTCCTTTTCCAAACCCTCTTCAAAGTTTTCATTTCCTATCCCCATTTTCTTCAAGCTCTTTTAGGATTTTAAAATTCTTCCAAGATAGTCTTGTGAGATGTGGACCAATTTATATAACCCTTTGAGTGATCATTTTCTGAGGATAATCTATTTTTAGTGACTTCAGAGTTTAAAATCTGTTTTTTCTCTTTCTCCATATGAACTATCTAAGGTCAGGGGTTTTTTTTGCTCATTTTTAAAAAAAGTTGACATCTCATTTTAGAGCAAAGAGTAGATTGTCCAACTTCCTCTACAGGTGACAGTGGCTGAGCTGGGTCAGTGCCGACCAAATTTTCATGCTGGGTGGGCATGACCAGGCTCTGTGAAATTGTGTGTTTAGGGGCTCACTATTTGTCATTTGTATTTATGTTGGATGTATTATAACTAGTCTGTTGACCTACTGGCTTGCAACCAGAAGAGAATAGCCAACACTGCTGTAGATTCCTTCTGGTAGATTCTCTGGCCTGCAGAGCTCACACCACTCTGGGACTGTGTGCTGCTTGCAGCTGGCCTGCCCCCTCTGTGCCCATTTGAAACAGATATTTGCTGAAAATCTTAGAGATTATCTTCTACTGGGAATTTGTTACACCCCCAATATTTGAGGATTGATCACTTCAAAACCAATTAGAGGCTGGATTTGCTGTTAGTTTGAGGGTCATGGAGAGAGCTTAGAAAAAGACGTGTCTCTTCTCCACCATCTTGGCTTCACCCCTTTCTCTCGTTTTCTTTTGATATTTCCTCCTGTTTTACTTTTATGGTTGAGCTCTGATCCTAAAGCAAAGAGGGTGCTATACCAACCTTCCTTCCTGTGAATCTCTGAGTCTTGGCTTTGAGCACAAGAGCCTCTTGTGTTTGCAGAAGTTAGCTTTATCTGCTTTTTTTTTTTTTTAGAAAACAGCCTTTTCCCCAAGAGTTTGTCTTCTGAGATGTAACTGCTGACCCAGTGATCTGCAAATCTACTGAACAAAGAATGAGTGCTTTAGTTGCTGATTTACTATGATTGAAGACCCTCTGCCCAGCTTTTCCAGAGCTTAGTTGATCACCTTTTTCACTCCAGTGAGACTGAACAGTCTTGAAGGTTTTTTTTTCATAATATCTTGAGCTAGAGACTGGTATCATTCCCTAAGACTCTGTTCAAAGGCTTGGTTTCATGTGATTGTTCAGAAGCTTGGTTTCATATGATTTTTGAGAGAAACTGAGAGATTTACAGCAGCTTTCTGACTTTATTATCTTGGCTCTACCTTTGGGAATCTCCTAACTCTCTTTTAAGACCCTTTTTGAGTTCTTCCAAGAGAGCTATAGAATATGGAAACCAACTCTTATCACCCTTTGAAGGTTCATCTGAAGACATTTTGCCTTCAGTTTCTTCAGAGATTGAGATCTGAAATTATCTATATTTATAGTTCTTTTTTGCTTTTTTGCCTATTTTTAAACAACGATGTCTGCTCTTAGGGCAAGGGGAAATTTTCCCAAGCTTTCTCTGTGGGTTACATTAGCTTCATATTGCCCTTGGGCTGGTGCTGCCAGATTTCATCCTCTTCTGAGTGGATATGAACAACTCTTGCATTATTCTGGGTTTCAGCAGCTCACTATTTGCTTTCTGTAATTGCATTGTATGTCTTACAGCTAGTATGTTGATCCACTGGCTTCTGAATCACAACAGAGTAACCAATGCTACTGTATTTTGACTAAGAGTCTCCTGGCATATTCACCCAATGTACAGAGGCCACTCCATCCTGGGTCTCTGCATTGTACCTGCATTGGGTGATCTACCTTTGTGCCACATTAATACAGAACTCTCCTGAGGTTCTTCCAAAATATCTTCTACTGGAATTTTTTTACACTCCAAATATTTCTGTGCTCTGTCCCACTAAAACTAGTTCAGAGGGTTGATATGGTGTTGATGTGAAGGAAACCAGGAAAAGCTCAGACAAAGACCTATCAATTTTATAGGATAATATATCTGCCCCCTCATGTTATCAATATTGAAAAGCCTTTATACACACACACACAAGCACACATACACATATATACTGCATCATTTTGGCAAGAATCTAATTTTCAATGTTTGAATACATAATTATTAATTATTTTGGTATATATATACACTACTGTAGCTTTACCTAGTTTAAACTGTAGAATTAGATTTGTTTCAAAAAAGAAGTATTGGTAGTGGTAAATTTTTCAACCTGAAAAGGCAACAAGCCAAAACTAAAGTGAAGGGAGCCTTAGTTCAAGATTTTTTATTTACAGATCACTGTACACTCAATGCAACCTCTGAGGATGAAATGCAACAAAGTATAGATCAATTCTCTGCTTCTTGTGCTAATTTTAGCCTAACAATTAACATCAAGAAAACACAGGCACTCCATTAACCAGCACCATACCATGCATATGTAAAACCATCAGTAACAGCAAATGATGAAGTTTTAAATGTTGTGGGCAAGTTCACCTGCTTTGGCAGTATACTTTCCAGGGATGTCTACACTAATAATAATATTGACACATGCCAAAGTTAGCTTAGTGTTTGAGAGGCTTTAAAGGAAAGTGTGATTGAAGACAAGCATTATACTGACTGAAGGTTTACAAGGCAATTGTGTTGACCTCATTGTTGTAAGCCTGTAAAACCTGGAGAGTATACCATTGCCATGCCAGAAAACTGAATTGCATCCATTTGAATTGTCTTTAACAAATTATGTAGATTACTGGCAGGATAAGATAACACACACTGCAGTCCTTTCTCAAACTTAACTGCCAAGAATCTCTACTACAAAGAGCACAACTCCATTGGACTGGCCAGATTCTTCAAATAACAAGTGTACACTTGCAAAATAATTATTTTTTTGTACAACTCACACAGGGAAGACATTCAAAGAATTTATAAAAAGCAATACAAGGAAACTCTCAAGGTCTCTCTTAAGAACCTTAAAATTGATTACATGCCATGGGAAACACTGGCTTGGGAACACCCAAGTATGGCATGCTCTTATCCGAGAAGGTCCTGTGTTCTATGAGAACAGCAGATTTAAATTACCTCAGAAGAAATATGAAATGCACAGAGTTAGAGAAGCCAACCCAAATGTACAGAGGGACTATTTGTATCTGATCTGCTTATGTGATCAGCCACAGCTGAATACTCTGTAACTTGATTCTCATATAGGGATGTTATTTTGGTTCTCTTTGAGAATGAAGGACAACAGCCAATCAACCAATACTACCTAGAATGCAATAAGTCCTCCTCCTATCCATTTCGGGATATTTCAAAAATGCATCTAAGTTTCAAATTCCTTTGAGTTTCTGGTCAAGTCACAGTAGACAATAACTTTGAGCTAACCTCAGATAACTGTTTCAGTTTGATCTGCTCTAACCAGGATGGAAAACAATTCTTCTAGGTAATTATGGATTCTTATAATTACAGATCATTAATGGTAACAGAAATTTTAGTTGGATCTTTAGATACTTATTTGCATAAAATATAGAAAGAGAATATCAATGCATTGAGGTTGCAACTAAAAAAGCTAGAAAAAGAGCAAATTAAACCCCCCAATCAAATACCAAACTTGAAATTCTAAAAATAAAAGGAAATTAATAAAATTGAAAGTAAAAAAAAAAACTATTGTATTAATAAATAAAACTAAGAGTTGCCTTTATGAAAACTCCAACAAAATAGATAAAACTTTAGATAATTTGATTAGAGAAAGGAAAGAGGAAAATCAAATTGTTAGTCTTAAAAATGAAAAAGGAGAATATTCTATAAATGAAGAGGAAATTAGAGCAATAATTAAGAGAATTTATGCCAATTTATGCCAATAAATTTGATAACCTAAGTGAAATGGAGTAATACCTACAGAAATATAGATTGCCAAGATTGACAAGAAGGAAGTAAATTGCTTAAATAATTCTATTTCAGAAAAAAGAAATAGAACAACCAATTAGTCAAGTAACTCCCTAAGAAAAAAATGTCCAGGACCAAATGGGTTTACATATGAAGTCTACCAAACATTAAAAAATATATTAACTCCAACACTATATAAACTATTGAAAAAGTAGGAAATGAAGAATTCCTACCAAATTCCTTTTATGACACTGACATGGTACTGATTCCTAAACCAGGTAGGACAAAAACAGAGAAAGAAAACTATAGACCAATCTCCCTAATGATTATTGATGCAAAAATCTTAAAGAAAATATTAGCAAAGGGATTGTAGAAAATCATCCCCAGGATAATACACCAAGACCAAGCAGGATTTATACCAGGAATGCAGGGCTGGTTCAATATTAGGAAAACTATTAGAATTGTTGACTATATCAATAACCACATTAGCAAAAACCATATGATTATCTCAACAAATGCAGAAAAAGCATTTGATAAAATCCAACACCAATTCTTATTAAAAACACTAGAGAGTATAGGAATAAATGGACTTTTCCTTAAAATAGTAGCATCTATTTAAAACCATCAGCAAGCATTATATATAATGGGGATAAATCTCAAACATCATGGGTGAAACAAGGTTGTCCACTATCAATATTACTATTCATATTGTATTAGAAAAGTTAGCTTTGGCAATGAGATGAAAAAGAGATTAAAGGAATTAAGTAAATAATGAGGAAACTAAATTATCATTCTATGCAGATGATATGATGGTATACTTAGAGAACCCCAGAGAATCAACTAAAAAACTATAATCCACAACATTAGCAAAATTGCAGGATACAAAATAAATCATCAGCATTTTTATACATTACTAACAAAATTCAACAGCAAGAGATACAAAGAGAAATTCCATTTAAAATAACCGTCCATAGTGTAAAATATTTGGGAATCTACCTGCTAAGGGAAAGTCAGGAACTCTATGAGCAAAACTACAAAACACTTTCCGCACAACTAAAATCAGATTTAAACAATTGGAAAAAGTGTCAAATGCTCTTGGATAGGTCAAGTGAATAGAATAAAGAGGACAACACTACCTAAACTAATCTATTTATTTAGTGTTATACCAATCAAACTCCCAAGAAACTATTTTACTGACCTAGAAAAAAATAAGAGCAAAATTCATCTTTAAGAAGAGAAGGTCAAGAGTTTCAAGGGAACTAATGGAAAAAAAATCAAATGAAAGTGGCCTAGCAGTACCAGATCTAAAGCTATATTATAAAGCAATGATCATCAAAAATATTTGTCACTGGCTAAGAAATAGACTAGTTGATCAGTGGAATAGGCTAGGTTCACAGGACAACATAGTTAATAACTATAGCAATCTAGTGTTTGACAAACCCAGTGGCCTAGCTTTTGGGATAGGAATTCACTTTTTGACAAAAGCTGATGGGAAAATTGGAAACTAATATGGCAGAAACTAGGCATTGACCCACACAGTACCGTACACCAAGATAAGGTCAAAATGGGTTCATGATCTATATATAAAGAATGAGATTATAAAAAAATTAGAACATCATATAGTTAACCTCTCAGACCTGTGGAGAAGGAAGGAATTTGTGATCAAAGAAGAACTAGAAATCATTATTGATCACAAAATAGAAAATTTTGATTATATTACATTACAGTTTTTTTTATAAACAAAACTTATGCAGACAAGAATAGAAGGAAAGAAATAAGCTGCAAAAAAAAGTTTATATTCAATACTTCTGATAAAGGCCTCATTTCCAAAATATATAGAAAATTGACTCAAATTAATAAGAAACCAAGCCATTCTCCAATTGATAAGTTGTCAAAGGATATAAACAGACAATTTTCAGATGAAGAACTGAAACTATTTCTACGCATATGAAAAGGTGTTCCAAATCACTATTTATCAGAGAAATGCAAATTAAGACAACCCTGAGATACCACTGCACACTTCTCAGGTTGGCTAGAATAACAAGAAAAGATAATGATGAATGTTGGAGGGCATGTGGGAACACTAGAACATGATACATTGTTGGTATAACTGTGAATAAAACCAACAGTTTTGGAGAGCAATTTGGAATTATGCTCAAAAAGTTATCAAACTGTGCATACCTTTTGATCCAGCAGTGTTTCTACTGGGCTTATATCCCAATGAGATCTTAAAAGAGGGAAGGGACCCACATATGCAAAAAAAATGTTTGCAGCAGTCCTTTTGTTAGTGGCAAGAAACTAGAAACTGAATGAATGACCATCAATTGGAGAATTGCTGAATACATTATGGTATATAGATGTCACGAAATATTATTGTTCTGTGAGAAATGACCAACAAAATGATTTCAAAGAGCCTGGAGAGACTTACATGAACTGATGCTAACTGAAATGAGCAGAACCAGGAGATCATTGTACATAGCAACAAATGACTATATGATGATCAATTCTGATGTACATGGCTCTCTTCAACAATGAGATTATTCAAACCAGTTCCACTTGTTCAGTAATGAAGAGAGGCATCTACACCCAGGGAGAGGACTGTGGGAACTGAATGTGGACAACACAGCATTTTCAGTCTTTCTGTTGTTTTTTGCTTGCATTTTTGTTTTCCTTCTCAGGTTTGTTTGTTTTTTTTCTTTATAGATCTAACTTTTCTTATGCAGCAAGATAACTATGGATATACATAATTTAGATTTAACATATTTAAACATATATTAGAATTAATATGTTTTGGGGAAGGATGGGAAAATTTGGAAGAGAAGGTTTTGGAAGGGTCAGTGTTGAAAAATTACCCATGCATATGTTCTGTAAATAAAAAACTATAATTTAAAAATAAATAAATATTAAAAAAATAAAAAGTAAAAATAAATTTTGTTTCATTTTAGGAGTTTTTTTTATTACCATTATTCCTTCTATCTCTCTCTCTCCTCCTTTCCTTCCTCCCTCTTTTTCTCTCTCTCTTTTTCTTAATGAACCATCCCAAATAAAAAGCATTATTTTTAAAAAAGAGAAAAAAAAACAAATTGATCAATATATCCAAGTCTGTAAATATATAAAATTAATAACACTTATGGAATCCTACATTTACAAAGTGTGAAGTGAAGGTGTCTTCTCAAATTTGTTCTTTGGAGCAATTCTTATTTATATTTAGCAATATTAATTTTGTAATGCAGTTTGTTTTAGTTATTGTGGATTTTATTTTAGTTCTCCTTAACTTCATTATATCACATTTTTCAATGTATCCATGCATTTCTCATAATAATTATTTATTCATATAATAGTTTTATATTGTGCCATTATCCAATGAATAGGCATCAGTTAATTTTCTTTGATATTACAAAAAGTATTTAAACCATTTTATATAAATATAAGCTTTCTTCTTATTATTTATCTTTATTAAATAATAAAATTTAATTTTTATTAAAATCATTTTTGCAATTTTACCCTTTACAATTTTCTCTAATTCTTGATCCTGAGAGTTGTTTGGTTCAAATGTTCCCTTCACTGATGCAAATAGTGACTATTTAATGACCTTATCAGTGGTCTTCCAGAGTTTCTATGGCCAAAATCTTATCATCTTTCTTTATTCTGGTGATGAACCACTCTAAATTTAGTTATTCTGAAAGTTGTTGTACTTTTACACAGGTATGTACTATTTTTGATGAATCTATGAAAAAGGATGAAAAATACTTCCTTATGGTCCCTTTTATTATATTGGAAGTCTATTTTGTCTTTTTATATAAAAATAATACTGTTCAATAATGTGAATGTTTCAAATAGAAAACATTTTGAAATAGTGATTTTTTTTTGATTATCATATTCAGGAAATTCAATAAGCCTTTTAAAAGTATTACTATTCATATTGGAGAGATATATTTCTGTAAAGTGGGATTGAAAAAAAAAAATCATGCTATACTGAGCCAAACTGGGAGAATAAGAGATACTCTTTATTCTTTTGACATTCCAAGTATGCCAAGAATATAATGGTAATACCTATCTTTTAGAAGCTATCTTCAGATGAAAAGGCCAGAGAGAAATGGATGTTGGCAGGATAATGCTTAAGTTTCTTTATATTGTCTTGTCTCTTTTGTAGATAATTGTGTTTAGTTTAAAATGATTTTGTGCAGTTCTAATGCTGCTTTTAAAAATAGTTTTAAAAGATGATTTTGCTATTTGTACCAGTGATAAAATATCTTTGTATGTGATTTATTTTACTAGGTTACTCGTGTTATGGTCATTCTGCCCATTTAATTTATTTTTTTTCCCATCATATCAAGGCAATTATTTATGGTAGTGAATATAAAATATGTATACATATGTACATACATATAATATATCCAATATATTATTCACATATACTTATACTCTTACAATATAAAAAGATCACTTTGTAGTGCAAAAAAAAAAAAAAAAAAAAGTATCAAGTTGAAATCCACTGCATCATTTTGGGTGAGCAAAAGATTGAGCTCAAAAAGCCTATGAAAAATTAAATCTAACTGTAGATATGTACTTCTTAAGTAGCCTCTATGGTGCACTGAGAAACATTAAAATGTAGCAAAATATACAGAATATCTATTTACTTATGGAAATAGATCTTATGAAATGCCAACTGGGTGACTTTCAGTAACATAAAAATTCATAGTGGTTGGGGATTAAGTGCCTGTTTTCTCAGATAGAAACTTCATATAGCAAATACATAGAAGAAGTACTGTTGTTTCCAAAAGCTTTATTATGAATAGAAGAGGAAATTTACAAAATAACTAGATCCTAAAATGTATTCTCCAAATCGTGCATTCAATGATATCTTTCATCTGAACTTTCTCAAGTAATTTGTCCATAGGAGGCACTTTGAAAATATTGGTTAAATGAAATTTAGCCACGCCAACTCCTGATCAAAATGAAGTTTATTGGTATGCAATTATAAATGAATTTTTTCAAAGGAGATATTGATAATTTCAAGTTTTTACCAATTTTTGTTTTCCTTTTGAAACTGTTCCTGCAATTGTCCTAATATTACTTTGCATCATTTTATTATGAATGTTGAAAAATTTAAAATGCTTATTATAAAGTCACTGAGAGGACTTAGGAAATGTATATGGATTAAGAATAGGTTGTAAAGTCCAAAACAATATCAGAGTTTGTATATCTAGGGTACTAACAAATGAGAATAAAAAACTCACAAAACATGTATCTTGCCCAAGAAAGGTTCTGGTTAGTATCCATTTCTCAAAACTTCTGTCACAGAGTGAAGTAAATATGTGAGCTTTCAAGTAATAGATTATGAGTATTATGATTTTAAAACACTTTGCTTTTTTTCCAATTAGTCATACTATGATTCAAACCTTAATCCATTAAATAAATGAGATGTATATAATTTAACCTTTTCTTCAAGATAAAATAAATATACAGATAGAGAGATAATTGCAATATGTGTGTACATAAAGAGTTGAAGTCTATTTCATAAATAACTATAATATTTTCCATGGTGTGGGCAATTTCATTGCTGTAGATATAGTTTACATAAACCCAGGTTGCAACACATCTTTGTTTTAGTAGAAGTTCTTCAGGAACTCTTATAAAAATTCATCACAAAACTGAAGAAGGAAGCTCAAAGACCATCAGTCCAATGCTTCATGAAGAAATCTTCACTATAACATATCCAACAAGTGATTACCCATACTCACATTGAACACTTATAAGAAAGGTAAATTAATCATCTCTTAAATTAAGTCATTCTAGTTGTGAACTAGCCCTACTTATTAAAATCACCTTGTAGAAATTCTGATTTTGAGTTGAAATTAGGCTGTAACATTGTACACAAAGGACTTATCTCAAGCTTATCTGAAGCATTTTCATCTTGAAAGGTGCCAAAACTTAGGTTTGCTGGCATAATATGTGAGAAATGTAGACTACTTCCAGGTCACAATTAGGTATCACAGTAATACTTTTAAAAGGAATCTGAACAACATAAAGGAAAAATCATAAATTATTGATTGAGGAAAGTATTTTATTTGCTTAAAATAAGAATAGATGTGTTCATTAGAACCTTGGACACATAAAAGTGTTAAATGTGCCTCCTTAGAATAATATATAATGCAAACATATTTGTGAATTATAAATTCAAATTTTAAGTTAGATGTATGCATTTCAGCAATTAACATTTGGAATGGGTATTTAAACAGTTGCACAATGTTTATTTCTTTCCATTGTTCTTCTATACTGTGAATAATTATCCAGGACATAATCAAGAATCACCTGTGCCAAACATAGAGGATTATTAACAAAATTATAATCATATAAATAAAAACTGAAATTAGAGGAAATTATATTGTTTTGCCAAATGCACACATTGCTAAAAGTGTGTCCCTTAACTATTCAATATATCATAAAATTTCTTTTGCATCCTAATATTTAACAAATCTAGAAAAAATTATGTCATTGTGTTTTCTATTGAATGTAATATAGAACATTCTCCTAGTTTCTAGTGATAAAATGATTTTATGATTATACAATTTTATCTCTCTTTAATGTCTATTTATTCATTTCTATTCTATTTGCAGAAATGAAAATATTTCAATAGGCACTGTCTATTAAAAAAATAGCACATAGAACTGAGTCAGAAAACCCCTATTTTGTTTCTGACTTTGTCATTTGTCATTAGAAACTCATTTAATCAGCAGTTCCTTTTCCTCAAATATAAAAGGAAAGATTTTGACAAAACTTCCATTAGTTTTCTTCCAGATCTGAAATTTGTAACTTCAGGTAATCTGACAGATTGTTATGTTTTTGGAGAATTCATATTTGAGTCCCTATCTTTTATATTGAGAAGTATACATACTGATAATAATTATTCAATTATGAGCAAATCTGGAGTTTTGAACACAATGTGCATTTCCAAAAAAAAAAAAAAGGATTAAAATATAAAGCAATAAAATTTTATTTCAAGGAAGTTTATAGATAAATATTATACATTGTGTTCAAAACTCCAGATTTGCTTCTGGATAGGTTTTCTTTTGTTCTTTTCTTCTCTGTTTTTTTAACATGCTTCATCTTTTAAAATGTACTGTGGTGACATTCTAATCTATCAGTTACTATCAACATAAGAATTTGTCATAGGAGTAGATAGTAGATTGCATTTAGCCAAGGAAAATTTTCTCAAGTATAAATTAATATTGTGACATTGTTCCTTTACTACCCACTTCCAAATCCTCCAAAACACTAATATAATTACCAATAGCATAAGATCGTAGGAATGAGCCTGGAAGAGATTTGAGAAATCACCTAGTCTAATTTCCTCATTTTACTATTAAAAAAAATTAGACTTAAAAGGGATATGTGATTTGGCTGTCATTATCCAGTTAATAAGAGACTGAGCTAAGATGAGAATTTAGATTCTATAGCTTCAAATTCCACTGATTATAGCATATTTCTTCCCCATTTATATTTTAATAGATTTATTATTTTAGTGATATGTATAATATCGTCAACATTACAAATCCAATTTATACATACATAGAGTAGACTCCCCAATCAACTACATTGGTTGGCACTAAGAAAACCATATTTTGATTTGGAGTGAAACTTTATAAGATAGTACCCTTTCCTCCTTACAGGATAAAGGAGTACTAAAAAGGGATGGTATAAGGAGAGAAGAAGAAAAAGATGTGGTTATTTCAAATTTTGCCTATGCAATTTAGCAAAAAGTAAAGAATAAAAAACAAAAAAGAAAATAGTAGAAATAAAAGCACATAAATCATGTAGATGAAATGATGCTGGATTGCATCCTGAAACTGGTAAAAATTATAATGATATTTGATGTATTTTTGACAATTTAAGGTCTACCAAGTATCCTATATCACAATTCCCTTATATTCATATTTCCATTCTCATGTCAACCCAGTGAAGCAGGTAAATAAGTATTATTATTCTCTTTACATAGGAAAAATTGTGGCTCAGAAATATTAAATGTCCTTCCTAGTATCAGAAACAGTCATTAAAGAAGTATAATTGATAGCTATATGATACATTTAAGTTGGCAAAAATCTTCATAGACATTATTTCATTTGAAGCCAGGAATGCAAGTATGCAAGTTCACTATTCTTCCTGCTTCAGGACACTTTTCTCCACCAAGATGGCAGGTTCTAAGACCAGGACAAACAAAACATTATGCAATTTATAAAGGAAAGAAGCAGTAGCTTAGTTTTTCAATGGAAAATGTTTTTAAATAGCTTTATTGTTTTCAGAATGGTTAAAACCAGCTCTGTAATTTCAGAGCAAATTATGATTATCTTTGTCTAATTGTTCTCATGCCACTTTAAATAAATCTTTTAAAATGCTTTCTAAAATTATTCATTTTTAGTGTAATTGATATTGCTTCCACAGTGCCAAATGTTTCTTTGTTTATAAAGCCCTATTGATTTCAAAGGTCATTATGCAGAGAAGATATATATCTACAGAACTTGTAAAATTAAGTTCC
Organism: Sarcophilus harrisii; assembly: GCF_902635505.1. NCBI lineage: Eukaryota > Metazoa > Chordata > Mammalia > Dasyuromorphia > Dasyuridae > Sarcophilus > Sarcophilus harrisii. The sequence continues at coordinate 598,064,386 of NC_045426.1, read as the reverse complement.
TCACTATTATTTTTCATATTTAAGTGCACAATGCCAAAAGAGTTGGTTGAAAAAGTGAAAAAGTTGGGCAATGAACCAGGTTTATGCTTTAGCAATCACAAATAATTTAGTAGATTTTCTCCTTTTTTTCAGTTGGGTATTGTATTACTGGAAAGACTATTTCAAAGATTTATTTTTAACATTATGTAGAGCTAGTGTAGTTTGATAGATTAGGAACTGGTGTCAAAAGAATGAGGAAAAATATTGTAATCATTCAAAAAAAAAACACTGTCATTTTTTAAAGAATGGTGAAAAAAGTAAATAATTTGATTTCATTTTTCGCTTTTGAAACCCTTTTTTAAACTAGTTACTAAATATCCTCCATTTTTATATGGATTATAAACTATTTCATATAATTTCATTATTATTTTAAGAGTAATAGCATAACATTATGGTTAATTGGTCATAAGTAATTTCAATGACTCATTATTCATTATATTATAGATTCAAAAATTAGTGTCATTTTTGTCTCCTTCATTTCACTTTTTTCTCTCTACCAGCACACATTTGTTCTAGTCTTACTGATTTGATCCCCAGAATATTTCCCAGTTGACTTTTCCTTCCTCATACTTACTGAATTAAAGAATTATGGAGTTGTGTAGTTTGAAATAATCTTAGTTTACTTAGACCAATTAATATCTATTCTATGTCTTATATTTTAAAAAATTCAAAAACAGTCATTTAGACTCCATTAACAAGAAGGAAACTCATCAGTCTTCGAAGGCATTTCATTCTCTATGTGTAGCAATAATGATTGCTAATTTTTTTTTTTTACCTTGAGCCAAAATCTACTTTTTGACATGTTTGATTCATTTTTAAACATTCCCTTTGGGCTCAAGCAAGATACATTTTCTCTCTCTTCTCTTAAAAATCATCAAAGATTTAATGATGAATATGATATTCCCTACCCTAAACCTGGCTAAACCTCTCCAGCTGTTTCAATTAATGCTGGTATGACAAACTCAAGGTCTTTCATCATTTTGGCTGTCAAGTGGATGATGTTGGGTTAGTAATATCTTTCCTAATTGTCACCACCCTCAATGGAAAAATAAGCCTGATTTGTACTAACCAAACAAAGTAAAGTACAGTAGAGTCACTATTTCCATCCTTTATAGACTGATTTTTTAGAGATGGATCACTTTTAAATTAACAAGTCACAGCTGATATTGAGTTTATTATCAACTGATGTTCCAATAACTTTAGCAGATAAATAAATGTTGATCTATTCTATTAATTTGTAAAGCTGAGTTTTTTTTAATGTGTAGGATTTTTGTGGCTGTTCAGTCATTTCATTCATGTTCAACTCTTCATGACCCTGAACTGAGAAAGAATTATTTCTAAATAATCTTCAAAATTAATCTCTTTTTTTTCAGGAAGTTTTGTTCACATCTTTCCTTAATTTCTTTGTGGTTGCTATTTTGTGTTTAATAACTCTGAATAGTTTATTTCCTTTGATCTGATAACCTATTGATCTGATATATTTTCACTTATATTCCCTTACTAATTTCTTATTCCATTTCTCATATGCAAGCCATTAATCAGTATTCTACTGTCTAGCTGACTATCATTCTACTATTGTATTATCTTTTGGGTTACTTATAATTAGATTCCTCTGTAGTCATGAGTTTCAGTCATATAGCCCCATTAGAAGAATCATGCAACTAAGTAATACAGTGGATAGTGCTGACCTTGAAGACAGGAAAGCCTGAGTTTCAATCCAACTTCTGACACTTCTGATCCTGGACAAGTCGCTTAATCTCTGTTTGCATCACTTTCTCAACTCTATATAAAGATAATAATAGCAACAATCTCCCAAGATATTTGTGAGGATCAAAGGAGATCATAATTTTAAAGGGTCTAGCATAGTGATGACATATAGTAAGCCCTGTATAAATGTTAGTTGTGATGGTGATGGTGATGGTGATGATGATGGTGATGGTGATGGTGATGGTGATGGTGATGGTGATGGTGATGGTGATGGTGGTGGTGGTGGTGATAGTGTCAGACTATGGTGAGACAACAATTTAAAGTCACAGTGCCTGTCATAGTAAGTGATTTATAATTCTTATTAAAACAAAAGGTGTAGCCTATATCAAATAGATAACTATCTTAGGGAAGGGGAGTAGAGAGAGGAAGGAAAAATAAGAAATCAAAATCTTAAAAAAGTAAATGTTTATAAACTAATAAATACATTTTAAAAATTGAAACAAATAAAAAGTAAATAATTGATTTCCCCAATGGAAAAGAGACATATAGATTGATCTTCCATTAAATTCTAGATCCAGGTTTTTTCTTTGACTTTCATGATTTATATAAAGGATGAAGACTAGACATATGATTTTACTAGTATTCAAATTAGTTCCTTCTTTGTAATTGATAGTCTTAAAGAATTGCCTTTAACACTGAGAGTTTAAGTGATTGTCAAGTTTCATAGTATTAGTGTTTATCAGAAATGGAATTTGAACCTAGATCTTTTTTGGTTAGACTGTCTCTTCAATACTTAGATAATTTTAGGTTAGAATTATATATCATAGTCTAGGAAATATGCATTTTATTCACTTTCTTTTTCCAATGAATAATTTGTCTATATTTCCTCTCAGCTGAGAAGAATTTTTTTTATTATAGCTTCTTATTTACAAGATATATGAATAGGCAATTTTTCAGCATTGACAATTATAAAACCTTTTGTTCCAACTTTTCCCCTCCTTCCCCCCACCACTTCTACCAGATGGCAGGTTGACTACTACATATTAAATATGTTAAAGTATAAATTAAATACACGATATGTATAACATTAAAACAGTTATTTTGCTGTACAAAAAGAATAGGACTTTGAAATAGTGTACAATTAGCCTGTGAAAGAAATAAAAAAAAATGCAGGCAGGCAAAAAATATAGGGATTGGGAATTCAATGTAATGGTTCTTAGTTATCACTCAGAGTTCTTTTGCTGGGTGTAGCTGGTTCAGTTTATTACTGTTCCATTGGAACTGATTTGGTTCATCTCATTGTTGAAGATGGACAGATCTATCAGAATTGATCATCATATAGTATTGTTGTTGAAGTGTATAATGATCTCCTGGTCCTGCTCATTTCCACCCAACATGAGTTCATGCAAGTCTCTCCAGGCCTTTCTGAAATCATCTTGTTGGTCACTTCTTACCGAACAATAATATTCCATAATATTCATATACCACAATTTATTCAACCATTCTCCAATTGATGGGCATCCACTCAGTTTCCCATTTCTGGCCACTACAAAGAGGGCTGCCACAAACATTCTTGCACATACAGGTCTCTTTCCCTTCTTTAAAATCTCTTTGAGATATAAGCCCATAATAACACTGCTGGATCAAAAGGTATGCACAGTTTGATAACTTTTTGAGAATAGTTCCAAATTGCTCTCCAGAATGGCTGGATGTATTCACAATTCCACCAACAATGTAAAAAGTCCAGAATTGATGCAAGTATAAGTAAAACCTTTGGCTGTGAGTAGCAATTTGGGTAGACATTTACCATTATAAAAATGGTTATAATAAATTTGGAGTTCAAAGGATCTTTAGACATCATTCAGCCCAAAAATCAAGAGATATTGTCACACATAGCAGCAGAATCAGGATTTTATTTGACTATAAGTAATGGAGTATATAAGAACTAGAAGATATATTGTATATGCTCTAGTACAACCCTCCTCATTTCTAAAAGAAAAAAAAAAAAAACTGAGACCCAAAGAAAAGAAATTATTTCTCCAACGCAGCAAAGATAGCCAATGGCAAAGTTAAAATTTGAACCCAAGCTCTATGATTCCAAAACTAATTTGCTTAATCCTGCCATGATGCTAAGAATTTCTATATTTCATATTTATTAATTTATGCTCTTTGCACCAACATATATTTTCCTGCCAAGATATAACTATTTTAAACTAGTGATTGTGTTGTTGAAAGTATTCCAATGATATAGGACTTTGTGGCATATGCATTCTTCATATTATTAAATATTATACATTTTATACATTTTAAATCAAGGTACAATGAAAAATTATTGGACTCGAAGTCATATAAACTAGGATCAAATCAAAGGTGTGCTGAAGTCATTTGTTTTTGTTTTTTGCTGAGGCAATTCGGGTTAAGTGACTTGCCCAGAATCACATAGCTACAAGTGTTAAATGTCTGAGACCAAATTTGAACTCAGGTCCTCCTTATTTCAGAGTTGGTGCTTTATCCACTGAGCCATCTAACTGATCATGAAGTCATCTCTTAACATCTCAAGAAAATTGTTAATTTCAGGGTATGAGCATTTTGGGTTCAGAAATGAAGAAGGGTTGCAGATCATGGCTTGATTTCTTGTATTAATCATTGTCTAGACTAAAAGAGTAATGATGAAAATGTGAATAATTTAATTTAATTTTTAAAATATGCTGTGCTTGCATTTTATTAAATATTTACCAGCAAACCACATCCTGGTATAATTTCAGGTACAAAGTTTTGTCAATTCTAGCATCTCTTGAATTCATTCACCTTTCTCCACTTGCACAGGCTCCTTCCTCCTTCAAATATACATTGTCTTTCTCATGCCCTGTTGCAATATCCTCTTTATTGATCTTTCTACTTCAAATATATTTTCTAATCCATCCTTCAGAGAGCTGTCCAATCAATATTCCTTAAGTATAGAACTTACTGTATAACTTCCCTATCCAATAAAATCAAGTGGCCTGCTAAAATATTATTTCACCAGTGTATCATTCTTTTAAATTTCTATTTCTATTCTATTAAACTTTGGCATATATATATATATATATATATATATATATATATATATATGGGTGTGTGTGTGTGTGTGTGTGTGTGTGTATGTATAGAATTAATAATGCAGTAGTACATTATAACATGTGTTAGTAAAACTATGGTACAGTACCACTAGTTTCCAAGCCACTCATGATCACTCCTGCCTCTCCAGCCTTCTCCAACTTGCTCCAAAATGAGTATCTACTCTTCATATTTCCATGTTTTCTAACTCCTTTTTAGGTGTTATATTTCCAAATAAGAATGTAAGCTATTTTAGGGCAAGGGTTTTCCTTCTTTTTGCTTGTGTTTGTTTCCTCAATGTTTGTGCATAGTGCCTGAAACATAAAAACATATTAAATAAAGGCTTTCTTTATCTATCTGTCACATCCCTTTCTAGTATATATATATATATATATATATATATATATATGTTAGTAAACATAGTTAAAGATTGATAGTGCCTGAAACATATATAACATGCTTATATATTTATCTAGTCTTTTATCAGCTTAACCTTTGATATTGTATGGTCACCAACTCTCCAATGAGAGATATGACCACAGAATTTCAGGATTTTGAAAGTTATCTTACAGCAATCCAATGTTTATGTTTATTATCTGTATAGAAGAGACAGTATTAGAACATAAACGTCTTCACACAAAAGTTCTCAGCAGGTTTAAATGCAGGTAAAATAAGATGAAGTTTTTATTTTGTTTTATTTTTTGGGAGGGTACATGAAATCAAAAATTAATTTGACTATATGCTTATTAACATACAACTATAAAAATAAATATAAGAATTTCATTTTCCTCTTCATTCTAAGAAGGGAAATCTAATAATTATGTTACAGTGCAGAATAGAAAGCAGAATGGCCTGGGTTCAAGTTCCCACTCTGTGACTAAAGTAGTACATGTCCCTGGTTACTTAACTAGCTGATAAAATCATACACTTTCCAACTTATTAATCAAGTGAAAATGTAAAAGTCATAAAATTCCAATAAAACAAGAATAAGTACACAGATAGGGACAATATAATTATGTCCTTTGAACATGAAAATTTCACAGTAAATGCTTATTATATAACTATCCTCTGAAAATAAATTGTATATATATACTAGCCTTGGAGTGAGGAGGCCTTGGGTTTCAGATAATTACTAGCTATGTGACTCTGAGCAACTCATTTAACCTATATTGCCTTCAAAAAATTTTTAAAGAATATTTCCAAAATAATTTGATACAAGTAAAGTAGGAATTAAGGAGAGAGAGACAGAAAAATAGAGACAGAGAATAAAAGACAGAGAAAAAGACAGAGAGTGATAGAGAGAAAAGGGATAGAGAGACAGTGATAGATAGAGAGAAAAAGATACAGAAAGTGAAAGACAGAAAGACAAAGAGACAGAGAGAGACAAACAGAAAAAGAGAGAGAAGTTTTACTTTGTTGAAATTTCATTTTTTTCTTACTGATGAATGGCTGCATTAGAAATACAAACAATGAACTTTACAAATGTAAAGCTTATGAAAAAGCAAATATAGTACAATGCTTAATAAAATATAAGCAGACTAACTTTCATGAAAATTACATGTGCAAAACTGGACAAAGTTTCCACAGTATTACAATTATTTTTTTTCTTTTTAAGTTAATATTTTATTTTCCTCAATTATATTTTAAAAAAACAATTTTAAACATTCATCTAAAAAGTTTGAATTTGTTTTCTCTTTGTGTGTGTTAACATCTTTAGATTGACTGTGGATCTCCGAAACCAGATTTGCTAATGTAGTTCTAAAACTTTTGTTCTTAGTAACTTCATACTATTTTTTTTAATTATAACTTTTTATTGACAGAACATATGACTGGGTAATTTTTACATTATCCCTTGCACTCGCTTCTGTTCCAACTTTTCCCTTCATTCTCTCCACCCTCTCCCCTAGATGGCAAGCAGTCTTATATATGTTAAATATGTTATAGTATATCCTAGATACAATATATGTGTGCAGAACTGAACAGTTATATTGTTGCACAGGAAGAATTGGATTAAGAAGGTAAAAATAATCTGGGAAGAAAAAGAAAAATGCAAACAGTTTACACTCATTTCCCAGTGTTCCTTCTCTGAGTATAGCTGATTCTGTCCATCATTGATCAATTTGAACTGAATTAGCTCTCTTCTTTGTCAAAGATATCCACTTCCATCAGAATACATTCCCATACAGTATGGTTTCTGAAGTGTATAATGATCTCCTGGTTCTGCTCATTTCACTTAGCATCAGTTGATGTAAGTCTTTCCAAGCCTCTCTATATTCATCCTGCTGGTCATTTCTTACAGAACAATAATATTCCATAACATTCAAATATCACCATTTACCCAACCATTCTCCAATTGATGGGCATCCATTCATTTTCCAGTTTCTAGCCACTACAAACAGGGCTGCCATAAACATTTTGGCCCGTACAGGTACCTTTCCCCTCTTTAGTATCTCTTTGAGATACTAGTCCAGTAGTAACACTGCTGGATCAAAGGGTATGCACGATTTGTAACTTTTTGGGCATAATTCCAGATTGCTCTCCAGAATGGTTGGATTTGTTCACAACTCTACCAACAATGCATCAGTGTCCCAGTTTTCCCACATCCTCTCCAACATTCATCATTATTTTTTCCTGTCATCTTTGTCAATCTGACAGGTGTGTAGTGGTATCTCAGAGTTGTCTTAATTTGCAATTCTCTGATCAATAGTGATTTGGAACACTCTTTCATATGAGTGAAATAGTTTCAATTTCATCATCTGAAAATTGTTCATATCCTTTGACCATTTATCAATTGGAGAATGGCTTGATTTCTTATAAATTAGAGCCAATTCTCTATATATTTTGGAAATGAGGCCTTTATCAGAAACTTTCACTGTAAAAATGTTTTCCCAGTTTGTTGCTTCCCTTCTAATCTTGTTTGCATTAGTTTTGTTTGTACAAGGCTTTTTAATTTGATATAATCAAAATTTTCTATTTTGTGATCAATAATGATCTCTAGTTCATCTTTGGTCACAAATTCCTTCCTCCTCCACAGATCTGAGAGGTAAACTATCCTATGTTCCTCTAAATTATGTATAGTCTCGTTCTTTATGCCTAAATCATGGACCTATTTTAATTTTATCTTGGTGTATGGTGTTAAGTGGGGGTTCATGCCTAATTTCTGCCATACTAATTACCAGTTTTTCCAGCAGTTTTTTGTCAAATAATGAATTCTTATTCCAAAAGTTGGGATCGTTGGATTTGTCAAACATTAGATTGCTATAGTTATTGACTATTTTGTCTTGTGAACCTAACCTATTCCACTGATCAACTAAACTATTTCTTAGTCAATGACAAATGGTTTTGGTGACTGCTGCTTTATAATATAGTTTTAGATTTGGTACAGCTAGGCCACCCTCGTTTGATTTTTTATTATTATTAATTCCCTTGAAATTCTCGACCTTTTGTTCTTCCATATGAATTTTATTGTTATATTTTCTAGGTCATTAAAATAGTTTCTTGGGAGTCTGATTGGCATAGCACTAAATAAATAGGTTAGTTTAGGGAGTATTGTCATCTTTATTACATTTGCTCGGCCTATCCAAGAGCACTTAATATTTTTCCAATTATTTAAATCTGACTTTATTTGTGTGGAAAGTGTTTTGTAATTTTGCTCATATAATTCCTGATTTTTCTTTGGTAGATAGATTCCCAAATATTTTATGCTATCGACAGTTATTTTGAATGGAATTTCTCTTTGTATATCTTGCTATTGAATTTTGTTGGTGATGTATGAAAATGCTGAGGATTTATGTGGATTTATTTTCTATCCTCCAACTTTGCTAAAGTTATGACTTATTTCTAATAGCTTTTTAGTAAAATCTCTGGGGTTCTCTAAGTATACCATCATATCATAGCTCCAGACAGGAGGAAAGAAAAGGGAAACTTGATGTCAAGACTGGACTGGAACTCCAGACTCTTCCTAGCTGGGAGATCAGGAGCAGTTTATTTAACTGCTATATAATACCTACTGTGTGCCATGTACTATGTATGCTAAATGCTTTTTATAAATATGATTTCATTTGATCCTCATAACAACCCTGTGAGTACCTATTATTATTATCCCCATCCTATAGTGGACTAAATGAGAAAAGCAGAATTTAAATTTGGGTTTTCTGACTCCAGGTCTAACTTTTTCTCCATCAAACTATCTCGTTACCTCAAATGAAGGTTATTGGAAGATGTGTCCATAGCACTTTGAACTTAATATGTCCCAAATGAACTGAACATTCCCCCCCAAAAACTACATTTCTTTCTGATACTATTTTTCTAACTTTATTGATGCTGTTTTCCAAGTTTGAATCCTTAGTATTGTTTCTGGATCTAGATACATAAAGTTATGAGTCTATAATCTTTGACCAATCAGATACCAAGTTCTCTTCATTCCACAAATCTTTAGTCTTTTCTTTACTCTGAAATGAGAGAATATTTGTAAAGTCCATAGTACAGTTCATGGCATGAAATAAGGCCTTAATAAATGTTTCCCTTGCCTTGCTTCTCCTTGCCTTCTTTCCCTCTCTTCTCCTCCTTCCCCACTGCCATTATCATAGTATAGAAAAAAACAGAATGCAATAGTATAGGTTCTCATCACCACCTTCCTGGGCTCTTGAAATAGCCTCAGAACATGTTCCACTTTCACTCCCTCTGCCTTCAATCCATCCTTTATACAGCAGTCAGAATAATTATTCTGGAATGTAGGTCTGTTTGTATGAAATATCTAAAATAAATAAAAGTGCTGGATTTGGTATCAAGACTGAAGTGGAGTCCCATATTTATAAAGCTGGGAAAGCTGGGAGATCATTAATAGCTTATTTAATCTCTCTGAGTCTTTCTCTTTCTCGACTCTTATTGCTGAGGCTAGCTTTTCTAATACAATATTGAATAATAATAGTGATAATGGGCAACCTTGTTTCATTCCTAATCTTATTGGGAAAAGTTCCAGTTTTCCCCATTGCATATGATGCTTACTGATGGTTTTAAATATGTGCTCCTGACTATTTTAAGGAAAAGTCCATTTATTCCTATTCTCTTAAGTGTTTTTATTAGGAATGAATGTTGGATTTTTTCAAATGCTTTTTCTGCATCTATTAAGATGATCATATGGTTTTTGTTAATTTGCCTATTTATTGATACAATCAATTATGCTAATAGTTTTCCTAATATTGAACCAGCCCTGCATTCCTGATATAAATTCTACTTGGTCATAGTGTATTATCCTGGGGATGATTTTCTGTAATCTTTTTGCTAATATTTTATTTAAGATTTTAGCATCAATATTTATTAGGTAGATTTGTCTATAATTTTCTTTCTCTGTTTTTAACCTACCTGGTTTAGGTATCAGTACCATGTCTGTGTCATAAAAGGAATTTGATAGGACTCCTTCAATCCCTATTTTTTCAAATAGTTTATGTAGCATTGGAGTTAATTGTTCTTTAAATGTTTGGTAGAATTTACATGTAAATCCATCTTGTCCTGGGAATTTTTTCTTAGGGAGTTGGTTAATAGCTTGTTCTATTTCTTTTTCTAAAATGGGATTGTTTAGTCTATTTACTTTTTCCTCTATTAATCTGGGCAAGCTATGTTTTTGAAAGTATTCTTCCATTTCATTTAAGTTATCGACTTTATTGGCATAAAGTTTGGCAAAGTGACACCTAATTGTTGCTCTAATTTCCTCTTCATTAGTGGCAAGTACTCCTTTTACATTTTTATGACTAACAATTTGATTTTCCTCTTTCCTTTTATTAATCAGATTTACTCAGGATTTGTCTATGTTGTTGGTTTTTTCATAGAACCAACTCTTAGTTTTATTAATTAATTCAATAGATTTTTTACTTTCAATTTTATTGATCTCTCCTTTTATTTTTAGAATTTCAAGTTTAGTGTTTGAATGGGGGTTTTTAATTTGTTCCTTTTCTAGCATTTTTAATTGCAAGCCCAATTTATTGACATTTTCTTTCTCTATTTTATGCAAGTAGGCCTCTAGTGATAGGAAATTTCCCCTTATTACTGCTTTGGCTGCATCTCACACATTTTGGTAGGAGCTCTTATTAGTCTCATTTTCTTGGGTGAAGTTATTAATTATGTCTATGATTTGCTGTTTCAACCTATCATTTGTTAGTATGAGATTATTAAGTTTCCAATTATTTTTTTATCTATTTTCCCCTGGCTTTTTACTGAATGCAATTTTCATTGCATTGTGGTCTGAAAAGGATGCATTTAGTATTTCTGCCTTACTGCATTTGAGTTTGAGGTTTTTATGTCCTAATATACGGTCAGTTTTTGTATAGGTTCCATGAACTGCTGAGAAGAAAGTGTACTCCTTTCTGTCACCATTCAATTTTCTCCAAAGATCTATCATATCTAACTGGTCAAGGATTGTATGTATCTCTTTTACTTCTTTCTTATTTTCTGGTTTGATTTATCTAATTCTGAGAGTGCAAGGTTGAAATCACCCACTATTATAGTTTTGCTGTCTATTTCTTCTTATACTTCTCATAATTTCTCTTTTAACAATTTAAATGCTACACCACTTGGTGCATATATGTTTAATATTGATATTGCTTCATTATCTATGCTACCCTTTAGCAAGATATAGTACCCTTCCTTATCTCTTTTAATTAGATCAATTTTTGCTTTTGCTTGATCTGAGATGAAGATGGCTACCCCTGATTTTTTTTTCTTTACTTCACCTGAAGCATAGCACATTCTGCTCCAACCTTTTGCCTTTACTCCATATGAATCGCCATGCTTCAAGTGTTTCCTGTAAACAACATATTGTAAGATTCTGGCTTTTAATCCATTCTGCTAAATGCTTCCTTTTTGTGGGGGAGTTTACCCCATTCACATTTATGGTTAAAAATACCAATTCTGTATTACTTGCCATCATGTTAACCCCTGTTTGTGCTTTTCTCCTTTCCTTCCCCCTTCCCCCCCTCCACAGTATTAAACTTGTGAGCACCACTTGCTTCTCACAGTGCTCCCTTTTTAGTATCTCTTTCCCTATCTTAAAATTCCTTTCCCTATTATACTCCTTTTCCTCACAATTTCTGTATTCCCTTCTGCTTAACTTACTCCTTCCCTTTTCACTTTTCCCCTTCCACTTTTTAATGAGATGGGAGAAGTTTCACCATAAATCGAATATGTCTAATATTATTCTCTTTAAGCCAATTCTGATGGCAGTAAGATACACATTATGTTCATCTCCCTACATTCTTTCTCTCAGATATAATAGGTTTGCCTCTTTGTGAGATGTAGTACCCCCACTCTATCCTTCTCCAGGTACAATGTCCTTTCCACATCTACTTTCTAGAACAAATTATACATGTGTTCTTTATATGTCTTTATAGCAGAAATATAGTTCCCAAGACTTCTTTTTACCTTTTTAGGTTTCTCTTGAGTTCTATATTTGCAGATCAAGCTTTTTGTTTAGTTCTGTTTTTTTTTTTCATCAAAAATAGGTGAAATTCACTTATTTAGTTGAATGCCCATGTTCTTCCCGGGAAAAAGAAGCTCATTTTGGCTGGGTAAGTTATTTTTGGCTGCATACCAAGTTCCTTAGCCTTTCAGGATATCATATTCCAGGCCCCTCAATCCTTTAATGTGGACACTGCTAGATCCTGGTTAATCCTTATTGTGGCTCCTCTATATTTGATATTTTCTAGAAGCTTGCAGTATTTTTTCCTTCATCTGATAGTTCTGGAATTTGGCCACTATATTTCTTGGTGTTTTGATTTTAGGATTCTTTTCAGTAGGTGATTAATGAATTCTTTCAATTTCTATTTTACCCTCTATTCCTATAACTTCTGGGTCGTTCTCTTTGATGATTTCCTGGAAAATAGTGTCCAGGATTTTTTTTTCATCATATTTTTCAGGGAGTCCAATAATTCTCAGATTGTCTCTCCTAGATGTATTTTCCAGGTCTGTTGTTTTCCCAAGAAGGTATTTGACATTTTTTCCATTGTTTAATTTTTTTTTTTTTTTGGTTTTGCTTGACTGATTCTTTGTGTCTACTTGAGTTATTCAATTCCATTTGTTCAATTCTGATTTTCAACGAAATGTTTTCTTCACTCACTTTTTTATATCTTTTTCTAATTGTCCAATTGAGTTTTTATATGAGTTATTTTGTTCTATGGGATTTTTTTCCATTTCATCAATTTAATTTTTTAGAGAGCTATTTTCTTTTTCCAGTTCACTAATTCTGTTTTCAAGGATTTGATTTCTTTATCCAGTCTATCTTTAAATGAGTTGGATGATTTCTCCAGACTCTCTTGCCAAGTTTCCCTTTCCTTTTCCTATTTTTCTTCTAGCTCTCTTGTGAGGGTCTTTTTAATTTCTTCTATGAGAGTCTTATGTGTTGAGGACCAGATCATATCCCCCTTTGGAGATTCATCTGGAGACAATCTATTTTTAGTCTCCTCAGGGTCTAAAGTCTGCTCTCTATCCATATAGAAGCTATCAATGGTTAAGGTCCATTTCAATTTTTTGCTCATTTTGTCAGAGAAGAATCAAAGAAAACAAACTAACGACAATAACAACAACAACAAAATGCAGTTAGCTTTGTTTTTTTGGGGGGGTGGATGGTATTATTGAGCTTCCTCTACAGAGTCGGGGAGGGGGCAGCAGCAAGGCACTAGCAGGACAGCAATGGCTGCACTGCCTCTGTACTCTGAGACTCTGAGAGTGTGCTGAGATACTGAGGGTGGGTGTGGCCAGATCCAAGAGACGCTAGCTTTTCAGAGTTATAGTCTTTATCCCCTGTCTTTTTAGCTTCTCTGCTTGTTTACTTGCTTGCTGCCAGCACAAAGTAGCCAATACTGTAGTAAATCTCTCCCTGCAGAGACGGCTGAGATCATACCCACCCCCTTCCAGTCTGCTCAGTGTGAACTGCCTGCCTTGCTCTTGCTGCCACTGCTTGCCCTCAGCTTGTGCCTAGTCTAACCATCACCGCCCTCGAGCAAAAACCTTTGCTGGTGAATTTCAAGGATGTTTTCTATTGGTGATTATTTGTGGGGGCGGAGGGGTTCAGTCAAGCACTAATTCTGAGGCTTGTCATGAAATAAATTCTGAGAGAAAACATGGAGCTTAAGCAGATGGGTGAATCCTCCCTGCCATCTTGGCCGGAAGTAGACAATTATTATTTTTTTAAAAGGGGCAATATATTATAGTGGGAATTATAAAAAACAGAAAACTTAGATTCTATTCTTGGCTCTCCTAAGTTGTACAGCTTCTTGATCTTTAGCTGAGTCTCATATTCTTCATTTGTAAAATAAACCTAATACTGCTTCTTCTATGTCTCTCTCATTGCAGTAAAGTTTTATAGGAACCTCCATGACTTTTAGCACTTAATTACATCTCCTTGACCATAGGTTTCTTCATCTATTAAGTGAATGAATTGGATTCCATGGCTTTTAAAGTCTGTTCCAACCTTAGAGCTATGATCACACGTAATAGAAAGGATTTCCCAAATAAATAATGTGCTACATGAATAATGACAAAATGATTTATAGGAAATACCTTCAATACATCCCAAATATTTGTACTCTATTAATGCAATTGTTTCATACTTTAATAGATGATTTAAGAAGATATTTTATACAATCAGAATAATCACTTGATAACCAACATTCAGGTAACAATCTATATTGAAACATGTACATCTGAATATATGTGTGTGTTCTACCAAACAGGAAGATTTGGCAATTATCAGCTGTATCAGCTGTATGTGAATACTCCCTTCATCAATGTAAGTAGTCACTAGACTGTGACATAGCAAATAACTCCTACAGACCTTTCAGAGACACAAAAAGATAAAATAACTTGGCCAAGATTAATAGATGTCAGAAGCTAGAGTTGAATCCAGCTCTACCTGACTTTGAACTCAGTAATCTAACCATTATATACCATAGCATGTCAAAATGTTGTTTAGTATATACATGCTTACAAATATTTTTGATAGTTCTTTGACTTTTCCACCATATTTCACCAATAGTATCTCCCCCTTTCAGTTTTCATTTGTGTGTCATCTTCCTTCCCTATGGTTGTAAGAATTGTCTTTTTTTATACTTATACCCTCAACACATAAAAAAATTCTTGACACATAGTGTGTGCTGAAATAATGTTTAATCAATTTTACCTATTAACAACAATTGACTTTCAAAACAAAATTATATTAGCTAAAAGAAGAAAAAATTAATTTGAGAGAACCATAGAAAACTTAGAGGACATGATGCTATGTGAACTGGACATTAGAATTTAACATAAAGGGAAGAAAGGTAAGAATGTAAAGAATCTTGATGATCAATCAATGGAGTTTCAACTCTACTTTTCAGGCAACAAGTGGTTACTGATTTCAGTGGTCACTGAGTAAAAGAACAATAAGAATAAATCACTTTGGCATAGAAAGTATAGGAAGATAGCCTAGAGCACTCTGTGCATAATGCTTTTGGATAATGGATTGGACTAGATGACCATGGCAGTCTATCCCCGCTTTAAACTGTGGCTGGAAGTTCTAATGTACTTGTACTCCTCTTCATCCTAGGTTTGCCACCCTGGACAGCAACTTTGATCTGAGAATAGGCAAAGAAACAGAATCCTCTAGCTGTGTGACCCTGGGCAAGTTACTTAACCCCAATTGCTTCAGAAAAAAAAATTAAAAAGGAAAAGAATGCTGCCTTAGGGCTAGAAAAGAGATCTCCTATAATCTTCTGACTAGTTGTTCAACCCTCTTACAGTCTGTGGGGTGAGATCTTCAGAAGCATCCACAGTCATTACCACTGCTAATTCAGTGTCTCCCAAGACCTGACTCTGGTTTTCTGGAGCCTGGAATATGCTGATATGGTCTGTACTCAATTGTGCTCCAGTGTCACCCAGTTGTGACAGACCATTCCTTTATACTTTCTAAATCGTTTTGGGTTGGTAAATTGTTTCAATCTATTTTTTGTGGATTCTGCCACTCTAGAATTAGTTTAGAGTCATTTTAAGAGTATTTTGAGAAGTTTGGGGTAGATCTCAGGTGAATTACTAACTTTACTCTGCTATCTTGGCTGTATCTTGTTTCCTATATAATTTTAAGCTAACTTAATTTGTATCCCTTATAGCGTGTGTGTGTATGTGTGTGTGTATGTGAATACACATCTTTACATATGCTATCTGTACATCTGTACATTGAAATATGTAGATATATGCATGTGTATATATGTAAATAATTATAGGAACATAGATGATAGATTTTGTAGGCATTAACATAGAGAGACCAAGTAAATAAAAGGCTACTAAAAATTAAAAAAAAAAAAAAAACATAGAGAGACCGAGGTGGAAAATCTCATAATGTAATGTGGGTAATAAATCTTTTCCATCCACTTAATTTTTCATGGATAAATGGGTAGGCCAAATTCTTCTGACTCATTACAGATCTGTCCAAGAACTCACTTCAATGTTTCAGAACTTAGTGTAATCATCACAGTGTCAGCCACAGATAGAAGCATATGTATATCCCATTCTTTGAAAGAAAATTATCGGGTTTATTTTGTCTCAAACCTAAATTTGCCTTTTTACAACTTCTATCTGTTGTTGTCATGTCATTTCTTTGTTTGAATATGGCCTTCAATAAGGTGTTTGCTCAAAAATTGTCCACATATATATCTCTAAAGATTAATGAACATTGTTGGATCAACTTCTACCAATCATGGCATTGTAAAGATATGATATACTATAGATTACCCTTTGAGAAAATTTGACTGTTCTCTATTAATTCTCTGAGAATATCTAACTACCTGTATCTTTGTACCTAATTTTCATAATAATTTAATAAATATGTGCAAACCAACATAGATCCATAGATGCTATTCACTTAGTTTTTTCACTTGATTCCCTTAGATTGGTTGCTAAGTCTTAGATCAAATGGAAACTTACATAGCCTCATATACTTTTGGTATCTTTCCTTCTTTCAGATACATTGTGAACTGATCAATCTTTTGTTCTCTTTGGAAAGGTATGTGCTTTATATTAATTTAATTCTTGAATTAAATTAGTAAAATTGATATTATTGTCCTTTCTAGTGTTTATTAGCAATAGTCATTAACAACAATTTAATCAGAAAAGGGTTAAGCAAAAAAGGGAGTTCCACCAAATTCCTTTTACAACATAAATATGATATTGATGCCTTACCAGGAAGAGAAAAACCAAGAAAATTACAAACTGATTTCTCTAGTGAACAATAAATTTTTTTTTTACCAGGAATGTATGATATAAATGGATGAATAGAATGATAGAATGATTTCTCTACCAAAAACTATTTATTCAGTGTCATAACGATCAGACTACCAAACATATTTTCTAAAGTTACAAAAAAAGTAACCCAATTCATCTGGGAAAATAAAAAAAAGTCAAAAGAATCAATGAAAAACAAAAATGGAGGAAGGTAACTTAGTTGTACCAGATCTCAAATTGAAATATATATATATATATATATATATATATATATATATATATATATAAAACAGTAAACATTAAAATAATCAAGTACTGACTGAGAAATAGAGTGGTGGGTTAAGTAGAACAAATTTAGTACATGATACACAGTAGTGAAAGACCACAGTAACCTTCTGTTTGACAAACACAGAGATCCAAGATTTGGGGGTAAAGTGTGTCCATATTTGACAAAATTTTTTTTAGCAAAACCAAAAAGTAACTTAGAGAAATTAGGTATAGATCCAAATCTCATACTGTATGTATTCAAAATTGATACATAATTTAGTCATAAAGGGTGATTTTGTAAACAAACTAAGGAAATAATAGGGGAAAATTAATGACCAAAGAAGAGATTGAAGCAGTATAGACTGTAAATTAGATACTTTTGATTATATAAAATTTAAAAAGGTTTTGCACAAACAAAACCATGCAGTCAGGATTAGGAAGAAAGCAAGAAACTAGAATAAAATACAACAGGTTTCTCTGATAAAGGCCTCATTTCTAAAAAATATAGAGAATTGAATCAAATGTAATGTCATTTCCCAATTGATAAGTGCTCAAATGATACAAAGTTTTCGAAAGAAAAAAATAAAATTATCCATAGTCATATAAAATGTTTTAAATCACTATTCATTAGAGAAATGCAAATTAAAACATAACTCAGGAAATATCTCCTAGCCTGCAGATTGTCTGATGTGAAAGAAAAGAAGAATGATAAATGTTGGAGAGGATATGGGTAAATTGAGACATGAATGTGCTGCTAATGGAGTTGTGATATACTCTTTGATCCAGCAATACACTACTAGGCCTCTACACCAAAAAGATCAAAAGAAAAGAACTTATATTTACAAATATACATATATACATACTCATGTATATAAATTTCACATGTATGCACTCTTTTTTATGGTGACAAAGAATTTCAAATTAAGGTATGCCAATCAATTGGGCGAATGGCTGGATTTGTGGTATGTGATTATGATGAATATCTATTGTGCTATAAGAATGATAACAAGGATGGTTTCAGAAAAACCTGTGAATACTTACATGAACTGATGCTGAATAAAATTAGCAGATCCAGAACATTGTATGCAGTACCAATAATATTGTTATAATGATCAATTGTGAATGACAGCTATTCTCAGACATTGAATAATATGAGACATTTCAAAGGACATAAGATAAAAGATGCTATATATCTCCAAAGAAAGAACTGATGGAGTCTGAATGCAGATAGAAGCATGTTGTTTTAATAAAAACTTTATTATTTTTGTTTTGTTTAAATGTTAAGCAGTCTACATTTTCTTTTCCAACATGACTAATATAGATATGTTTTACATGACTGCACATATATAATCTATATCAAATCGCTTGCTTCACCTGGAGAAAGGGAAAGAATTTGAAACTCACATTTTTAAATGAATGTTAAAAATTGAGGTTTATATTTAATTGATAAAAATTTTATTAAAAAATTTAGCTATATTTAACATCTACTGGTCATCCTGCCATTTAGGGGAGGGGGTGGGGGGGTAAGAGGTGAAAAATTGGAACAAGAGGTTTGGCAATTGTTAATGCTGTAAAGTTACCCATGTATATATCCTGTAAATAAAAGGCTATTAAATAAAAAAAAAATTTTAGCTATAAAAATTAACAGGTCAGGGTTGAGTTGATTCATGGCATCATATAATTTTTCATTACATATTTTTCTATTTTTTAAAATTAATTTTGATCTTTGTTCTAACAAATGTTACCTAACACTATACAAGTCACAGTTTAGAACAGATTCCTAATCATCAAAATACCATTTCCTTTCTGCTAAAATACAACCATTTAAATTTTTATGATGTTATTTGGTTGTTGTGCTAATTAGTGTCTGTGTACTCCCTTCTCTGAGATAATAATTATGGGAGACATCCAGGGGTGTGTTAGTAAATAATTAACAATTGCCTCAATTAAAAACAAAATATATGTACCGCTTTTTAAATTTAATCTGCATTATTAATATTTCCTCCATCATTTTCTCAAGTCTAACCAATCAACAAAATAATAAATGAAACCCTTATTTGTGGCATTTGCTGGCTTTTGAGGAGTAAAGGCTCACACTAAGAATTTACCAATCGGATCTCCTGAGTTCCTGAGAACTGCAGCCAGAACATCTTTGAAGTCATCTACATTGAAATGATCATGGAGGTAGCAAAAGTTAATAATAAGGCCAAGAGAGAGTTGAGAGGAAGAAAAGAAGAAGGTCAGGGATAGAGCCATTAAAATAATGACATTAATTGTGAGTAAAAGGATAAGACACTAAGAAAGAAATCATGAAAGACAAGTACTTAGAGAGTTTCTGAAGGATTACATATTCCAACTCTGAATCAAACTTATCCAAAAATTCATACATCGGAACAATATTGCTTCAGAATTATAATTTCAGAATTATTATTAATGCACATGTATTTAGAATTGTAAATTACTTAAAAAACCCTTCAGACAAGTCCTAAAAATTAAAAAGTACAAATATTATTATTCCAATTTTCACAAGAAAAGAGAAACTGGCCCAAATCACAAGTCTAGTAAATATTGAGGCAGGACTCAGATGAAGGTCTCCTGACTCTAAATTTAGATCTCTCTCCACTATTTTTCTATTGTTTTACCAAAGCTCTAGATGCCAAGTCAAGATTCAAGCTATATTAAGAACAGATATATTTTTGTTTTCAGACAGAGAAATATAAAATATAGATAGAGATCACATTTATATAGATAACACTTTAAAGGTTGCACTGTGCTGAAAACCTCCTGAAAAAGTTTCCAAAATGCAAACTAATTGGATACCATAACCAAATTTTAGAGTTCCCAAGTCAAGAAGAAAATAATTCAAGAAGTCAGAAACAATTTAATGCTGGACTCACAGCCAGAATCACACAAGATTTAACAACTTCCATATTAAAGGAGTAGAGGGCTTAGAATATGATATTACCAAAGGCAAAGGTATTAGGATTATAACTTAAAATAAGATACCTAGAAAAATGGACTGAAATCTTTCAGATAAAAAAAAAAAGATATTTAATGAAATAGGGAACTTTTAACTTTCCTGATAAAAAGAATAGAGATGAAGAGAAAAGTTGTCATTAAAGCACAAAACTCAAGGTAAGCATAAAAAGTTGAGGGTTTTTTTTTCTTTTTTTTTGCTTCAGCTGAAGTTAAAAAGGAAGGTATAACACTCGTGATCTCAGACAAAAGTAAAAATAGATCTAATTCAAAGAATCAATCAGGGAAATTACATTTTACTACAAAAGTACCATTACTTTTAAAATGAAGTATATTTTATTTTTAATTATAACACGTCTCTCTAATAAAGACCTAATATCTCAAATATATAGGGAACTGAGTCAAATTTATAAAAATAACAACCATTCTCCAACTGACACTTGGTCAAAAGATATGAATAGGCAGTTGTCAGACAAAGAAGTCAAAGCTATCTGGTCCTATGGGGAAAAATTACTCTACATCAGTATTTATTAGAGAAATGCAGATTTTGAAAATTCTGAGATGTAACTTCATGTCTATCAGAAATGCTACAGGGCATGAGGGAAAAAAATAGGTACACTAGGGAAACATTGGTGGTATTGAAAACTGGTTCAACCATTCTGGAGCACAATTTGGAACTTTACCCAAAGGGCTATAGGACTTCATATCTTTTTAACAGAAATATCACTATTATTCTTTAGTCATTTCTGACTCTTTGTGACACTATGAACCATATTGCCCATGGGATTTTCTTAGCAAAGATACTGGAATGGTTTAATATTTCTTTCTCCAGTGAATTAAGGCAAACAGGGGACCCCCACTCCTAGCATTCTAATCTTTATCTTGCCATTTTTTCATCTTTTTAATTTTATTTGACTGATTATTAATGTTTCATTGAGTCATTCACTTTCATTTGTTTAATTCTAATTTTCTTCCCTAGAAAAGAATGTAAAATATCTTACTGGAAAAAAATGACCAGGAAAATAGATCTAAGAGAGACAATTTAAGAATTATTGAACTACCTAAAAACTATGATGAAAAAAAATCTAGATAACATTTTGCAAGTAATCACCAAGAACAATTGCCCAGATGCCCTAAAACCAGAGGATAAAATAGCCATTGAAAGAAGCCAAGATCACCTCTTCAAAGAGACCCTAAAATGAAAACTTCAAGTGATATTGCAGTTCAATTTCAAAATTATTAGATCAAGGAGAAAATACTGCAAACAGCCAGAAAGAAACAATTCAAATATCAAGAAACCACAATCGGGATTGCCCTAGCACCTAGCAGCTTCCACTTTAATGGATTGAAATAGCTGGGAATATAGTATTCAAAGGGCAAAGGTATTTGGACTGCAGGCAAGAATCAACTATCCAGCAAAATTAAGCATTATCTTTCAGATGAACATTCAATGAAACAGGGAAAATTCATTTATTTTTAATTATTATATTGGGTGTCTTGGTGGGGTTGGGAAGCCAGAGCAGATAAGAACCAGTAGGGGCTGGGAGAGACTAAGCTGGCTCAGATCCAGTGAGAGCTGAGACAAGCCCGATCTCCTATTGGAATTCAAAGGAATGCTATTTGACCAGGATTTGTGAATCAAAGGCTCTGGCATCCAGGAAAGACAACTTGTCTGGGGAGGATATGCCTTAGCCAGAAGGGACTGGGAATCTGAAAGGAATCACAGATCAATAGGAAATACAATTTCTAAAGGGACCACAACCCACTTCAAATTTACTCTTAAAAAGGTACCAGATAGTTGATTAGATTAAAATGTAGAATTTTCCAATATGTTGTTTACAAGAAACACATTTAAAGCAGAGCAATCCATACAGAGTAAAGGTAAAAGGCTGGAGCAGAAAATAATGTGCTTCAGCTGAAGTAAAAATAAATACATAAATAAATAAAGCAGGGCTGATGATCCTAATCTCAGATGAAGCAAAGCAAAAATAAATCTAATGAAAAGAAATAAAGAAGAAACTACATTTTGCTAAAGGGTACCATAGATAATAAAATAATATCAATACTAAACATATGCATCGAAATTCTAAGAAAAGAAGTTAAGAGAGCTGCAAGAAGAAATAGCTAGCAAAACTATAATATTGGGGTATTCAATCTTGAGATCTATTAAGGGCAGCTCTATCAGAATTAGATAAATCAAACCACAAAATATATAAGAAGCAAAGGTGACAAACAGAATTTTAGAAAAGTTAGGTATGATAGACCTTTGAAGAAAATTGAATGGGGACAGAAAGGTATATATTAGGGCATAAAAACCTCAAAATCAAATGGAGAAATGTAGAAATAATAAATGCTTTTTTCAGATCAAAATGAAATAAAAATTATATGTAATAAAGGGTCAGGGAAAAATAAATCAAAAGGAATTGGAAATTAAATAACTAAATCCTAAAAATGAGCAGGTGAAACAACAAATCATAGACACAATTGATAATGTCATCCAAGAGAATGACAATAATGAGAAAACATACCAATATTTATGGTATGCAGCCACAGCTATTCGTAGGGGAAGATATATATATATATATATATATATATATATATGCTTGTTAATATAAAATTGAGAAAGAAAAAAATCAGGCATGCAAGTAAAAAAGCTAGAACAAATCTAAAACACACCATTAAATACTAAGTTTGAAATTCTAAAAATAAAAGGGGAGATTAATAGAATTGAAAGTTAAAAAAAAAAAACTATTGAACTTTTTTTTTTTCCTGAGGCAATTGGACTTAAGTGATTTGCACATCGTGTTAAGTGTGTGAGACCAGATTTAAATTCAGGTCCTCCTGAGTACTTTATGCACTGCACCACCTAGCTGCCCTTAATAGTCCCATTTTAGAAAACTTATTAATCAACTTTCAAAGAAGAAATCTCCAGGGCCAGATAGACTTACAGGTGAATTCTACCAAACATTTAAAGAACAATTACTTCCAATAGTATGCAAAATAATTGGATAAATAGGGAAAGAAGTCCTACCAAATTCCTTCTATGGTGCAGAAATAAGTGCTGATATCCAAACCAGGTAGGATCAAAACAAAGAAAGAAAATTATAGACCAATTGCCCCAATGCATATTGCTGCAAAAAATCTTGATAAAATATTGGCAATGAGATTAGAGCAAGTTATCACCAGGAAAATACATCATGACTAAATAGGATATATACCAGTAATGTAAGGCTGATTCAATATTAGGCAAATCATAACTGACTATATCAATAACAAATCATATAATTATCTCAGTAGATGAAGAAAAAGCATTTGAAAAAATCCAACACAAATCCATATTAAAAATACTAGAGAGCATAAGAATAAATGGAGTTTTCCTTAAATTGATCAGTAGCATTAATTTAAAACCATCAGCAACCATCAATGCATCAGCAAGCAAGGTAATGGGGATAAACTGGAGCCATTCCCAAAAAGATCAGGGGTGAAACAAAATTGCTTACTATCACCATTATTATTCAATATTATACTAGAAATGTTCATTTCAACAATAAGAGAAGAAAAAATAAGGGAATTAGACTAGGTTATGAGGAAATCAAATTGCCACTTTTTACAGATGATATGATGAGATACGTAGAGAATCCTAGAGAATCAACTAAAAAGCTACTAGAAGTTGCAGGATACAAAATAAATTCACATAAATCATCAGCATTTCTATGTGACCAGCAAATTCCAAAATCAACAGATACAAGAGAAATTCCATTTAAAAATGCCTGTAGATAATTTAAAATATTTGAGAATCTACCTGCCAAGACAAAGTCAAGGAACAATATAAACACAATTGCAAAACACTTTCTATAAAAATCAAATCAAATCTAAATAATCGAAAGACTATCAAGTGCTCATGGTATGGCCAAACTAATATAATTAAAATGACAACTTTACTTAAATTAATGTATTTATTTAATGCCACATCAGTAAACCTGCCAAGAAGTGACTTTATAGAGATTTAAAAAAAAAGAAAAAATATAATGAATTTCTTCATCTGGAAGAAGAAAGTTCAAGGATTTCAAGGGAATTAGAGGGGAAAAAATGAAAATTAAGATTTCCTAGTTATCAAAACCATTTGGTACAGGCTGAGAAACATATCTGAGAAACAGAACTTAGTATTTGACAAAAATTGTTGGAAAAATTGAAAAAATCATATGGTAAAAACTAGGCACTGATCAACCCCTAATACTTTATATCATGATTTAGACATGAAGAGTGATATTATAAACAAATTAGAAGAACAAAGGAGAGCTTACTTCTCTGTGAAGAAGAAAGGAATTCGTGGCCAAAGAAGAACTTGAGTACATTATTGAATGCAAAATAGATAATTTTGATTATATTAAATTAAAAATGTTTTTGTACAAACAAAACCACTGCAGACAAAATTAGAAAGGAAGCAATAAACTGGGGAAAAACCTTAACATTAAAGAGTTCTGATAAGGGCCTCATTTCTAAAATATATAGGGAATTGATTCAAGTTTATAAGAATTCCAGTCATTCTTCAATTGATATATGGTCAAAGTATATGAACAGACAATTTTCAGATGAAGAAATTGAAACCATTTCTACTTATATGAAAAAAAATGCTCTAAATCATATTGATCAGAGAAATGTAAATTAAGACAACTCTGAGGTATTACTACATACCCCTAAGATTGGCTAAGATGACAGGAAAAGATAATGATAAAGTTTGGAGGGAATGTGAGAGAACTGGAAAACTAATACATTGGTAGTGGAGCTGTGAAATGATCCAACCATTATGGAGAGCAATATGGAACTATGTCCAAAGGGCTATCAAACTGTGCATACCGTTTGATCCGCAGTGTCTTTACTGGGCCTGTATTCCAAAGAAATCATAAAAAAAGGGGAAAAGATCCATAGGTGCAAAAATGTTTGTGGCAACCCTTTTTTGTAATGCCAAGGAACTGAAAACTGAGTGGATGCCCATCAGTTGTAGAATGACTGAATACTTTGTGTTATATATGTATCTCATAAAATTTCATTTTTCTATAACAAATGATCAGCAGGATGATTTCAGAAAGGCCTGGAGAGACTTACATGAATTGATGATAAATTAAGTGAGTAAAATGAAAAAGAATATTGTACATAGCAACAGCAAGATTATGTGATGATCAATTCTGATGGACATGGCTCTTTTCAACATTGAGGTGATTCAGGCCGGTTCCAAAAGATTTCTGATGAAGAGAGTCATCTGTATCCAGAAAGAGGACTCTGGGGACTGAATGTGGATCACAACATAGTATTTTTATATTTTTTTATTGTTGGTTTGCTTTTGCTTTTCTTCTCATTTTTCTCTTTTTGATCTGATTTTTCTTGTGCAACATGGTAATTATAGAATCTTGTATAGAAGAATTGCACAAGTTTAACCTATAATGGATTACTTCCTTCTAAGGGAGGGCATGGGGAGAAGGAGGAAACAAATTTAAAACACAAAGTTTTGCAAGGGTGAATGTTTGAAAACTGTACATATATTCTGTAAATAAAAAGCTTTTTTAAAAAGGATGAGGGGAATGGTTTCTGGGAAAGAGAAAAATAAAATCTATAAAGCCTTAAAAGAAGTGATGCAAACTGAAATAAATAGAACCAGGAGATCATGATACATGTAACATCAACAGTGAAATGACAATTGACTGTGAAAGACTTAAATGAATGACAAATTCTTTGTTTAAAAAAATTGACAAGGAAGAAAACAAAATAATATAAAATAGAATCAATTTATAAATAAGTCCTTGTAATATATTCTCATAATTGATATGAACTTTCAATACCTCTGTATTCAATTTGATTTTGTTGCAACGTCTAAATCCTTCCCTTTCAGTCATTCTTAACTTAATATATGGGATTCATCAGCCATGATAATGTATTTCATGGGTTCAGATCTGCTCCAAAATAATAATGCTTAAACCTCTACTGAGGCTCATAGAACTTGAACCAAAGTCTTTGGATCAATGACAGGAAACTCACATATCTCACGTATACAATACTAGGGGAGAAAAAACACAATATCTGCTTTTTCTTACTTCATATTGAGAATTTTCTCATGCTCAACCTTGAAGGTAATATTTTTTCTTCCTTAAAAAAATTAGTCCTCATTCCAGGAGCCAAGTTTTTAGAATACAAAGAAATCCGTTATCTAGGTAGTAATCACTTGTGTTATTTACATTTTTCATTTCTAAAAAATTTCCATTTATATTCAGTAATTTTAGTGCCTCCATAAATAATTTCTATTGACTTTAGATATTTAGAATACCTGCTTAAATCTGGATTACCAAAAATGTATTTGGCATCATTTTAGGGCCTATGTTTCCAACAAACTGCCAGCAATTGCCTGTATCCACCTTGCTAACTATATTTTCTTAATCTGGATATTCTTTTTATCCTCTATACCAATAAATAGAGGTGGGAAATCATTATAATGAAAGCTTTCAAGCAGAGTCACTTTCAAGGTATTGCTTTCTATCTTGAGTTTTCACAATACAATTCCTTTTTATTTTATTTCAACTATAGCTATAACTCTGGTGTAGATTTTTTTAATGTATATATTTTCCTACCAGAAAATCGGCAGGAAAGGTGTGTCACATCTGAGTGAGAGTGGAGCACAGTCTAGCATAGAGCAGATCCCAGCAAAGCAAAAGCAAGCATTGGGAGACACTGAATCAGTAATGACAGCAGCTGATTCTAGAGCTCTCAGTCCCCAGACTACAAGGAGATAAAACAATTGATCAGAAGGAGATTAGAGTGGTTACTTTGCTAGCATTGTAGCAAGACTATATTGCTTTACTTATACTTGGATCTAGGTCAATGTCCCACCTGGCAAAACCAGCACTTTCACACCAGAGCTTATGGCTGGATTGGAGCAAGGACCCTTACAATTCCAGGACAAAAAAGAGGGCCTCTTGTCACTCACAGATCAGAGCACATCAGGGAGAGTAAAAATACACTTCTCCTTAGATCATATCACATTTGAATAATTGAAAAAATATAGATCCCTAGAAGTATCTCTGAAAACTGCACAAAACTTAGGATAGCATACATTCCACCCTGGAAGCTAAGCCCTACTTAAACAAAGATTTTAAAGTCATGTAATATGATGATCAATTCTGTTGCACTTGACTTTTTTCAACAATGAGATGATTCAGAACAGTTCCAAAGGGCTTGTGATGAAGAGAGCCATCTGTACCCAGAAAGAAGACTGTGGATACTGAGGGTGGATCAAAACATACTATTTTCCTTCTTTCTGTTGTTGTTTGCTTGCATTTTGTTTTCTTTCTCATTTTTCCCTATTTGATCCGATTTTTGTTGTGCAGAATGATAATTGTGGAAAAAATATATATATATATATATATATGTATATGTGTGTGTGTGTGGAAGAATTGCACATGTTTAACACATACTGGATTATTTGCCATTTAGGGGAGGGGGTTAGGGGATGGGAGGGGAAAATTAGGAACACAAAGTTTTGCAAGGCCAAATGTTGAAAATTATTTAGAAATTTTAACTTTCACAACCCTACCAACAGAGCATTAATGTCTCATTTTTCAAACAATACCTCCACAACTTCTCATTTTCCTTTTCTGTCCTATTAGCCAATATAATTGGCATGAGATAGTAATTCAGAATTGTTTTAATTTGCATTTTAATTTTGTTTAACCTTACTAATTCCTTTATGATTTCCCTTATCTATTGACCATTTTATGCTTCTCTTGAGTCTTATATTTGAAAGTTAAAATTATATTATTATTATATTATACCTATGTAGTCAAGAAAAACATATTTGCATTTTAGCTATGTTGCAAAAGTAAACAGACAAAAAGAGAAAAATAAAGATTTACAAGTATGATGTGATCTGTCTACATTCAGATTCTATCAGTTCTTCCTCTGGAGGTAGATGGCATTTTTTCATTATAAATCCTTAAAAATTCTCTTGAATCATTGTATAAATAGCAAAATCATTTAGTGCTGATCAACATAAAATACTGTTACTGTGTATGATGTTCTGTTGGTTCTACTTACTTCACTTTGCACCAGTTCATTTTTCTTATTAGTTTTTTTTTTTTTTTTATGAAAACCTCCTGCTGATTATTTCTTAGGAAACAACAGTATTCATCAAAGTAACATATCACAAATTTATAGATTAAATATTGAAGTTCAAATGGATTCAGTTTCTTACAGTGTAGAGCAAGGTTGGAAAATGAAGATATTTCTGGTTTAGGGATAAAGAGAAAGATTTTTTCATCAGATGTTTTTATCCCTCCAGCTCCAAATGCAGATGAGAATGTCTGCTTATGCATATATGTTTATTTGTATGTGTGTCAATGGTGGTGAAAGCGGGGGTGGTGGTGGTGATGGTGCTGCTGTAGTCTTTTGTAGTTATATAGGTGTTCTAAGTTATTAACAATTTAAATTAGTACTCTAAGACTAAATAGTAACAAAATACTTTGTATCATATATGCTTACTAACAAACTACTACTTAATCTATAGGTCTTCATTGAAAAAATAATATTCACAATAAACCATAAATGACTTGCTGCATTTTAAAATTATGAATAATTTGCAGCCCTTGCTGCATTGTAAACAACACAATCATTGTACCTTAGTGTTTACTCTGTAAAGATATATTCTTTTTCTTAAAATAAAAAATCTATCTGCTTTTAAAATTGATCTAAGGAGTTTTTCTTCACATTGTGCTCATTTTCTTTACTTTCTTTTACTCAAATTGTTGTGCTACTATTTCTGAATGATGATGAGACAAAAAAAAAATTGGAAACACATTAGCCAGGTTTTGGAAGGGGTAAAATACCTGCATTGCCCACTATTGTTTTGTTTTTAGGTGTGCTGGTGGCTTAGGGTACACCATCTAGAACTTTCAATTTTAAATATTAATCTATTTTAAACTAAACTGAAAAACTCTTGACAATATGTCATCATCATGGTTGACTTAAGAATCCTTGCCAAGTCATTTTCATCCTTGAACTATATGCAAAAGATCAATAGACTGTAGTGTGCCAGAAAGAAAAGAGGGGAAGAGAGGAACAGACAGATGGACAAACACAGAAATAGACAGAAGGACATAGAAACAGACAAAGAAAGCAAGAGAAAGACGGACAAAATAGGCATAAAGAAAAATAAAGACACAGAGACAAAAGAGACAGACAGAGACAGAGACAGCGACAGGTGAGAGAGAGAGAGAGAGACAGAGAGAGAGAGAGAAACTTAAGGGGAAAGGCAAGAAGGAAGGAAGGAAAGAAGGAAGGAATTAAGGAAGGACGGAAGGAAGGACAGAAGGAAGAAGGAAAGAAGGAAGGAAGAAATGAAGCAAGGAAGGAGGAAAGATGGAATTTTGCTGAGATGTATGTGTAGGCTATACTCATAACCCCTTATTTAAACTTTTTTCTATAAGGTCATGAGATAAAATTATAATTTGCATTATTTCACTATTTCTATTATCAGTAACATAGAAAACATTTACTGGTATTCCCCATTACTTTCTTTCAATTGTATATTTCCCCACACAATTCTAGATATCAATTTGTCGCCCTTGGGAGATAACATTCATCCAGAAATCTTTTTTCCTAGTTGGTGTTACATATTTCTAGAATGACTTCTGAGATCTTTTCAGCAGAGTAGAATCTTTAGCATGATAGACAGAGTGTGAGCCAGCAGTTAGCACATAGGATGAAATGTCATCACTCCTGGGGTTTTCTTCTTAGCCCTGTTGGTGACCTTGTATGTGACACTACATCTCACCATGCCTTAATTTTCCCATCTGTAAAACATGAAGAAAGCATCATTAACTGTTCTGACAGCAGGGGTGTTAGGTAAAGGGGGAAACTGTGAAGTATTTATCACTCTAGAAATTATTTGGAAAGTCTAATGATTTCTGGAAAATCTTAATGACATTTTCATTGAAGATATAGGCAGCAACATTTAAAGAAAGCATATAGATAAATGAAATAGATAATGAAGAAACAGTGCTGTGTCAGAAAAACTCTTCCTGAGTTTGGCCTCAGTTTGTCACTAGCTGTATGACACTAGGCAAGTCACTTAGCCCTGTTTCCTTCAGTTTCTTCATCTGTAAAGTGACTTGGAGAAGGAAACAGCAAACTACTCCAATATCTTTTCCAAGAAAACCCCAAATGGTTTTATGAAGACACAGTCAAAACTGAAAAACCAGTCAACAATAATAAATGTAGTCTCATTTTAAAAATATAAATAAAGAGGCTCTTAGCTGTTTTTATACACCTTTGGTAATCTGCTGAAGTCTATGAAGTATTTCTCAGAGGGGAAAAATGTGTTTAGCCTACTCTCATAATGAAGGAAATGCCACATTTCAGTTAGAAGTTAATAAAAATAAAGATATATACATATATATATATATATATATATATATTTCTCATCCAACTTTTCAGACCTCATGAAATTTATCTTTGGACACCTTTAGATTTCTGGACTGCAGGTAAATAAGAGAGGCTAGGGGAGTGGTTTTGCCATTACTTGGAATATCTTTAATTTTTGTGGCAAGTTAATGTTTTCTCTCTTACCATTTGGTCTATAAATTTAAGCTTTAAAATGTGAAATTTAAAAAGCAAGAGAAAAAATTCAGGAGCTCATTTTCTTTTTATTAAACTCTTCAGTAATATGACTGACCTCTTCATCTCATGGTGAAGATGACTCTCTGGAACTTTTTCATTAGGTTTAAGTACCTGTTTGAATTTTACTTTTTTTTTTTTTTTTTTTTTTTTGACCTCAAGAACAGCAACCCACGTTTACATCTGCTGAAATCAATTCCTTACTCTCTGCTGAGGTTCCTTAGTGCCTAATGACGTTTTCAGTGTTGACTCTCCCTATCTCATTCGGTCCCAACCTTGTGATCCTGGTAAATCTGCATACGCAGACAGTAAAATAGAATATTGATGGCAAGAAACAAACACTCCCAATAATCCCTGAAGGTGTCTGAATGTGTTTAATGAGGTCATTTAGTAGTATCCTGCTTCTGCTGCTGCTACTGCTGCCTGAAATGGGGGTGGTAGAGAGAGCAAGGAAGAGCCATCTCTGCCCCAAATATGTGTGGTTATTGCACATAAACTGCACAAACACGCTTACAAACACATTCACAGGCATAAAAATTTACACTTTCTTCTTTTTCTAGAAATAATCTCTCTCTCTCTCTCTCTCTCTCTCTCTCTCTCTCTCTCTCTCTCTCTCTCGCCCTCTCTTTTCTCCCCGTCTCCCTCTCCCCACCGCTTCCACCCTCCTTCTCTGCATCACACAATACAAATACTGGAAAGGCATAATACCTTCCCTATTACCCGCAATATCGAATCAAGCACGCTCTTTCTACACATACACACAGACCTCTTTGTATCATGCCTAGTTATAATATACACAGTGTGCATCTCTTGCAGAACAAGTCCCTCCAGACTCTATCCCCTATTACCCTCTTAGCAATCAACCTCATACAGAGCCCAGGCACACGAGCTGTTGGGAGTCTCAGAAAGTATGGGACAGGAACATAGTAATTAAGGACAATGCCCGTAATCCACAAACTCTCCAAGAACGACCCCTCCTTTGCTATACACCTTCTGTAACCCCCAAGCACATGCTTCATCATTCGAATCGCGGCAGAAGCTAATGCATTTACCTATTCCAGGCAAAGGAACTGCAGTTCTCTTCACCTCCCCCTAGTAGATGAGAATTCCCATAAAGGTCTGTCGCTCCCTAGCCTACTGTAAGGTGCAGCCTCATTGTTGGGAAAGTGGCGGTGGCTTTCAGAAACATACTTAGGCACTGACATAGTAGAGCAAAAATTCCACTCCCAGGGTCGATGCTACCCTACAGTATTAAGGGGGAAGGAAAGAAAATGGGGTTCCACTTAGAAATAGAATTGAATCGATGGTCTCGCAGGATCCAGTAGATGGCGCAAGAGCTCTTCCCTTTCGGGGCGTTAACCCTTAGGTCTGAGCTATGAAGCAGCTGAATCTAGATGCATAGATGCATACATTTTTCGTTTTGAAAGAATTTCCCTTAATTTACATATTTGAGAGTACTTCAGAATTGATACAAATGAGATGGCTCTCTCTTACTATCTCAAATTATTCTTTAATTGAAGCACACTATAGGGGATAAAAAATTATGTGAAGGGGCAAGTATTTGATAAAATGACTCCCCCCCGCCCCCCCTGCCCATCCTGTGATGAAATTGGGCCACATGTAAGAATATGGGTGTATGGGTAAACATATACCTATCTAATGCATATAAGGCTTTGTTCAAAGGCAGTCTTTTGTAATCTCTATTTCTAATCAATTCAAAGAATAATGAATGCAAGCAGTCTTCCTTAAATATACTGCCAGTGGAATAGTGGCATAGGCTATATTAACGATGGGGGCATCGAAATATAGAAATAGACATAGAGGACCCTATGCATTTTGAGGACATTTTCTCAAAGATCAAACTGATACCTGTAATAAAGTATTTCTTTAATCCTTTCTAGCATTAGCTTCTAGATTTTCTATCAGGCTGCAATAGAAATCGCATTATTTCTTGGGCTGTTTTTACAGACAGAATTGATCTTCTCTGGAAGAAAAAAAAAAAGCCCCTTAATATCAAATATTGTTTGGAGTTTATTAGAGAGCGTCGCTGGTCTTCAAGATGCTCTCTGTTGGTTTCTGGCAGTTGCTATAACAAGTGAGAATTGTGGTAGATTTGGGTTGAGGGGAAAAATGCATAAGAAAAGACAAAATCCAGAGTAGCTGAGACTCTGTGCCCCCGTTGGAGAGATGGTTGAGTCCTCGTCAAGGTTGCTGTGGTATCCCAGAAACACCATTCACTCTGAGCTGTGACCGCGCACCAACAACAGCAACAACTCTACTGCGCCTGGCCAAGGAATAGGAATTAGGAGCTCACGAATAATATGAAAGGGATCTGCAAAGGGGAAATCCGTGCAGAGGAATCAAAATCGGGGGACTTTGGGAAAAAAGGATGTATTAAATGCGGCCGACTTGACTTCATTCTGGTGAAGAAAATGGGGATTAAAAGTGGATTTACGTTTTGGAACCTCGTCTTTTTATTGATGATTTCATGTGTGAAAGGTAGGTTTGATTTCAGGGGTCTCCTCTTTTGATCTGAGGTGTTCTGAGTTGTCGCCTGGAAATAGGTCTGCATATTACTTTGCCGTTCGGACTAATAATGATGATGATAATAATGGTGATACTAGCAATAAAAATAATAAAGAACGGGTTGATTCACGGCTCTATTCTCAGATAGGAAATGCATTTGCTTGCCAGGCTTGGCGTTCAATGCAGTGATTGAGCCCGAGCTCAATAAATATTCTTGCAGTATGCTCAAACGAATACGTGAGTTGATTCGTATAGCTTCTAACTAGTGGATATTCAAGCACAATTCGACTGCAAGACTTTTTTTTAGGGAGGAAGACTACCTTTTTTTTTTTTTTTTTTTTTCTAGTCATATAGGTGGATATTCTAACCCTGGTAGAATATTGGTACTAAAGACACTACTGTAATTCCTGTAACCCGTTCAGTGGGGAAAGTTAGGGGAGGTGCACTGCATGTACACTATATGTTCTAAAAGGCATTAGGGAGCTATGACTCACAACTCAGGAAGATTTCTCCTAGTGGGAGAGGTAGGTAGGTAAGAAGGTAGGTAGGTAGGTAGGTAGGTAGATAGATAGATAGATAGATAGATAGATAAATGTATTTGCATGCATCTGTGCATTCTTATATATGTCTGTCTCTATGGATGAATGGAAGGGTGTAGAAAAGCTGCACTGGGACCTTGCACAAGGGTTGGGCAAAGATTAATCTTTTAAAAGCATGAAATGCCTTGGAGTGCAGAGATGGATCCTTTGACAAAGAATAAAGGTAAAAAGTCATTATCTAAAGACCAAAATAAATAAATAAATGAAAGACCTCCAGAAAGTCTGCTGTTCAGACAGGTAGAAGTGAATGTCACATGTACATGGGGAGGTGGAAATGTAAAATGTCATGTAAAGCAGCAGAGATGCAGGGAACATTGGGGAGCATGGGAAAGGGATTTCCATGAAATAGGCAGGAGAGGAAAAGAGCCCCAAAGCCTCATTCTACAACTTCACACGCACCCTGCTATCTATTAATTGCTGTAAGAAATACTCTTGAGGTGTTTATGACTAATGATGAATTTTGGATAGATTGACTCCTCCTCCTCCTCCTCTCTCTTCACCTCATCCGTATCCTCCTTCTCTTCCTCCTCCTCCACAGGGCAGCTCGAATAGACACTTTTGATCTCAGGTTTTGTATATGTTGATGGGGGGGGGGGGGGTTGGACACAGTTTTAAATCTCGGTTTTTGCATAGGCACACAGAGGTTGTCAACACAAACTGCATGTTTCTTCCGTTTTAAAGGGGGTGACTCTCTGAACTGCAATCTGGCTCCGTCTTTATGAAACAGTTTATTGTACAGCTTGCAGCTGGTTGTCTTCACACAGAAAGCAGTGCATTTGCATTCCGTGGAAATAATAATTCATTTTTCAAGGGACTGGGAGGGCTACGTTGAGATATTTTATCTTGACATTATGTTCAATAGATAATACAATTAGGTGTTTTTTTTTTTTTTTTAACATTCTTAATGCAACGGAGCTTTTTCTGTCCGTATGTGCAAGCAAAATGTTAATTCTCAGCTTGCATTAAAGCATATTTTGTCAAGAATCTTTCTTTCAGATCCAAGCCAAAACATAGAGAACAGCCTCATCTCTTTAGAAGTCTACTTTTCTACATAAAACATGTTTCTAGTTGTACCGGACCGTGTTACAGTTATCTGCTCGACATATTAGAATCTTAGTATTAATGTGCAGTTTGCCTGCCATAAGACTACTTTAATAGATGGCTCAGAAGCTCCTTAGGAGACGGGTGTTTTCTAAGTAGGAGTCGCGTGGAGGCAGCATCCTATAGCATTAAAGAACTAGAGTGCCTCTCCTTGGGAAAAGATGACCACGGGTTAACTGCAAGTTTTGTGGTACCTGTTGAGTGAAAAACATTTTGGGGGCGGAAGAATGGGGAGGTGGGGCGGGGGAGTATCGGAGCGGGAAGCGCAGGCAAGCCTGACAGGATACCAAGCTGCGCTGACTGCAATTATAGTATTGTAACCCGCACTTACCGTATGTTCTGAATGAGGCGCGCCAGAAAATTGAATGAAGTGTTAATTTTCTGTAAATGACATGAACAATCTGACCCTTCCTGACTCTAGAAATTTTATGGATTTTTTTTTTTTTTTTGAGGGTGGAGTGGTTTGTTTTTAGACGAGATAAGCTCCAGTCTATTTTCATTAAAAACATCCTATTCCATTCTTAAAGGGGCTTTGGATTGTATAGAGTTACTCTGTCCTTTGCTCCCTTCTAGAAAGGATGTTCTATTGTTCACTGAAGGTATTTTTTAAATACTCTGTTTTCGGTAATAGAGATCACTTTCAAGGCCACTTGCAGTTTTATCTGCCTCGAAAATAGCCCTCGGATTTATACATTTATTTATTTTTTCTTTTTAAGAAAGTGTCTATGTGCTTCAGTTCCTTTTCCTTAGTGACAAACTCTTAAGGTACTTTCAAGGCCCTGATGATTTTTTTTTTAAGGCCCTGATGATTTTTTCTGCTTTCTTTGGGGGGAAGGGGAGAGGAGGGGGATTGTTTTCAAGGATTTCCCTTGCTAGTCTTGAAACCTAGAATACCAGATTGGATTGAGCCTTACTTTTCCTGTGTGTGTGTGTGTGTGTGTGTGTGTGTGTGAATTCAGCTAGACCATTTCCATTTGGCCTTAGGCCTATAGACAGGCTATTGAAGGCACTCTTATCTTCCCTGTATATTTTCATGTACAATCAACTTCTAAAATCTAAAAACCCTCCTAAGAGCTGAAAGAAAAGCACCTGACATTTGAAAAACAAGCTTCCCAGTAATTTCTTAGCTGCACAATTTTATATTCTCAAATGTACACTACACATACATATCAGAGACATGCAAAACACCATCACCTGCAAGGTAGAATTGTGATCAATATCAATCCTACTGGGGAAAGATTAAAATGAGCAGACACTAAAATAAAGTGTGACTCTTATAAGAGTGTACATAGAATTGAATGAATAGATATACATATATTCTACATATTTGTACATGTATTTGTATGATTTTAATAGGTTTATGATGTGTTTTACTGAACTGACAACCAGGTCTTACTCCTTGAACATTTAACCAGGGGACTGAAGGAAGGGGTGGGGGTGTGGAGAGGAATCATGGGAGAAGAAGGAGATATTTGGACTCAGCAAACCCTTTGAGCCACTGCTGCCCAAGGAGGCTGCAGCGTATCTGTCTCATCTAGAAAAGAGCTGTGCTTCTATCTTAGAGGCACCACTATC
This sequence comes from Sarcophilus harrisii, assembly GCF_902635505.1. NCBI lineage: Eukaryota > Metazoa > Chordata > Mammalia > Dasyuromorphia > Dasyuridae > Sarcophilus > Sarcophilus harrisii. Next base: position 598,027,595 of record NC_045426.1, on the reverse strand, counting down.
TACATTTGATATCGCTCTCTCTCTCTCTCTCTCTCTCTCTCTCTCTCTCTCTCTCTCTCTCTCTCTCTCTCTCTCTATATATATATATACACACACACACACACACACACACACACACACAAAGAGGTTGCTTTCCCACGCTCCTCCCTTGGGATATGAACGAAAAGAAAGTGTCGCTGAGCTGGGAAAGATACAAACAATCCGAGTATAGTGGGAGGTGAGAAGAAAAAAAATGTCTCCCTCCTTTCCCGTCTTAGCTCCATTTCCCCAGCTGAGTGGCTGGTTAGCGCACACGCCCCAGGCTTCGCTGAGTCCGAGGGTGTCTCTGTTGCTCAGACCATGCTGCCTGAAGTGTGCACACTGCTCTCTTGAACTGCAAGGCTATGACATTCTTGGGAACCCAGGCCACCAGCAGCCAGGGACATACTACAACTCCTCACCCCTTATCCTAACTCTCCAATCTCTCCTTATCAAATCGGAAAGGGAGAGGTAGGGGTGAGGGGGCGATTCTGAAGTGCTCCAAGCCACTGCAGTCATTAGCACATCTTTACAAATCACCACAGTTATCTCTTCCCAGGGAGTTCCTCTTGGGGCTGGTGTAGTGGCCGCCCGCTCTCAGAGACCCAGGCTTGCACGTGCACGCACACTGGCGCACCACGACTTCTAGTCAAATTGGTGAATAGAAAGATTTAGATTTTTGAGTACAAGGTCCCAAGTTCGAATTCTTCCCCTGCTGGTCTCCACGCATGATCTTGTACAAGTTACCTAACCCTCTAAATTTCATTTTTCCATTTTGTATAACGACAGCTTAAATACAATGCCTTTGAGATCTTTTCCAGTTCTAGATATGTGATTGATTGAACGAATGGGGTTAGAGCTGAAAAGTGCTTTAGAAGGAATTTAGTCTTAACAGCCTCATTTTATAGATGAGGAAATTGAGACTCAGAAAGGTTAACTAACCTGTCCTTAATCATATAATAAGGAAATGTTAGAAGTAGGAGTGGAACTCACTATCCCTGATTCCGTGTACAATCAGTGCACTTCTTTACGACACATCACTGCAGGTAAAGGGGAACAGAAAAATATATGTATTCACAAAGAAGCATGAATGTATACACTTATTCACACATATACATGCATGTGCATGCTTAAAATTGATATCCCGATTTGGACACTAACATGGGTCTGTGCTAACATGGTCATTACATGTTGGAAACTAGGATTCGGCTTCATTGTTCCTCCAGGCTTAAGAAAAATATGTGTATTGCATCATTTTTTTTTTAAATTTTCTCCTAGGACATATATACATTTATTCCCAAAGCATCTCTGTCTGAACTTTTAATCGATTGACTCTAGGGTTAAACTGATGGAGGACACCGCCTCTGCTGATGTCTCTGTAGGGGAGCGGAGGTTAGGATGAATTGACACTGAGGAAGCCTCTGAAAGAAGCAAGTGTGTGCATGTGTGCGCCCCTGAGGCGGAAGCGGTTAGGCGGGTAACAGTAGGTTAATGTTTCTCTGAAGTCCAGATGGTCACTGTTACTGCTGCCGCTGCTGCCACAATATCTAGTGAAGGCTTTTAGAAAGAGAAGGACCGTCCTCAGAACTCTCAGCATCTTCTCACCCAGACAGCCTTCCCCCCCCCCCCCCCCCCCCCCCCCCATGTACACCGTTATAACCACGGGATGCTCTAGAACTTTGGAAACGCATCTAGGTAGTGAGAGAGAAAACAGTTAACTGGGGGAAAGGAGTGAGACAGAAGCCTTGGACCATCTCTTTTAACTAGAAATGGGAAAGTAGAATGTCCCTATTGAATATATTAAGATCCTTCTGGGGAAGATGAGGAGAAAATCAAACATCAGACTGTGTTCTAAAGCTCCTGGAGAGGCGCTCTCCAGGAGAGTAGCAGCTGCTGTCTGAAAGTGATACCCTCACTGGGATTGCAGCGAATTACAGAATAATAACAAAGCACAACTATTCAAATGTAATAACAATAATAATTACATCCTTTCCCTCATTATTATTAGAGGTGAGATTTTTTTTTCCATAAGTAATATTTCCTTGGAGGGGAGGGATACTTTTGTGGTTGGCAGATCTTTCCCAAGTATCAAGTTGTGAAAATAAGTTTGTGGAAAAGTTGACCTTTATTAACTAGTGGCTGATACTCCCAGTGCTAGTGCTTTAGCAGTGGGACAGATGGAGATTTCTGTCTATTAATCTACCATTATGAGTGGACTATTTTTTAGAACTCATTTTCCTGAAATTGTGAATTCCTTAATGAAAATAACAGCAACCTTTGCAAAAATACCTGAACAGAAATATTGGACAGTAATTTCAGTATCCTATCATTATACTTTCAATAATGAGAACCAAAAAAAAAAAAAAAAAAAACTCAAGTATTAAGGAGATGGAAAAGAACAATGTTTTGGGGAATCAATAAATTAAGATTGCCATACATGTATATGTATATGTATGCATAGCTCAAGCTCAATATACACATAGAAATATATCACACACATACACACATATGTCCCCCATGTGTCAATAAAGTTGTTGTTTTGTTTTACCAAACTGTGCCTGTGGGTTTGCAGTATGTTTGCATTTTCACAGTTGTGTTCATTAGTCCAGAATTGAACAATTTCTCTCTTATACAAAATGAGTGTAATTGTGTTGGTAGATACTTTCAAATATCAGAAGTGGCTTGCTTGGCTGATTGTTTATTGGCCTCTCCATAAAGGAAAGCAGAGATATCTGATTTATGTTGTTTTTTTCCCCAAAAATCCTTTATAAAGAAGGTAAGGACATTTGTCAATACTCTTGGCAAGGCACATGTTCTTTTGAAAATTCATTATATTATTAACAAGAAAGTGTCCCCATTCTTTATTTTCAAGCATGCATATGCAATAAGATGAAAATGTCTGGCCTATCAATGAAATTAAAGCATCAGACAATGTCATATATCATTTAAATTATGCTATTTTTTTCTCTGTGTACAATGCTTTTTGATGACCTGAGGCCAGAGATTTTACTAATTAATTGCATTATAGTATTGTTATTCTCTACTTTTATCTAAAACTTTATTAGGTAACCACTAATAATGGATAGTATACTAAATCTCTATCTTTGTGGATTAAATTGGAATAAGATATTTTACACACATGGCCTTATGAATATCTTCTTAACATTTGAAGGAACATTCAAGATCATGTAGTCCACCCAGAGCATGTGAAAAATAAAGGAAATAGGACTCAGGAAATGTTAATCTTGAAGTGATATTGATAAATGATAGTGTTCAATAAGAAAACAAGGAGTTTGAAAAGTTCTGGCTTTGCTCCAGATAATGATCATTTAAAAGGAACTATGTTGTTTAATTTGGAGAAGAGGAAGCTTAGAAGTTAAAGGATAGCTGTCTTCAACTATAAAAATGACTATCATATGGAAAGATTAATCTTATTTAATTTGCTTAGTCCCAGAGGATAGAACTAGTGATAGTAAGTAGAAGTTTCAAAGAAGCAAATTTAGACTTGATGCCAAGGAAAATTCATTAATGCTTGATGCTATCCATAATTAAAAAAGACTTCCTTTGACAGGTAGTATCTCCCTGTCACCACTCCCTCATATGTCTTTAAGAAGATACTAGTTGAACATTTGTTGAGGGAGTTGTAGGGAGATTCCTATTTAGATATTAGCTGGAGTACATGATCTCTGAGGTCCTTTGCATCTCTGTCATTCTGTAAGTGAATTCTTCAATGCCAGAGAAATACTTTAAATCCCAGAAGTTCTGGGTTCACCAAAGAATAATTCTAATTTTTAGTCTATGGAGACTTTCCTATCCCTCTAGAAACTATTAAACTTTACTCTAGGTCCAAACTTCTTTCAGTTATATCAAATTAACTTTACCAACAGATTTTTTAAAAATACTAGTATGAAAAATTTCAGTTAAAAAAGTGGTATATTGAATAATATTCATAATCACCTTTATATAAACTGCCTAACAATGTTTGTTTATTCTATAAAAATGGAAAATAATAGTTTCATTTATTTACTAAGGCAAGAATGACTAAGAATAGATTTTTAATAAAACAGTGAAATGTTTAATTCTCTGAAGTCTATTATAAAAATAAGCCACTGCTGATCTCCAATGAATAAAAATCTCTTTCTTTGATTCCTTATTTTTTCATAATATTGAGATTTCTTACAAAACATTATAAGGATCATATTAGAGAACTGAGATAATTCAGCTAAATACATTTTGTGGTTTTATGCTTCCTTTTTAATTACATGTTACTTTATGCATACTTTATTCATACATATTTTCCAGTTAAATTCTAAGAAATTATATGTCATTTGTTCTTTCTAGTTCAGTGTTATTTTTAATTGTAATGAGTCTACTGGAAAAGTATAAATTTTATATACTTTCTATAAAAATTTTACCATGGGGTCCACAGTCTCATTATATTCTCATCATATAATATCATAAGAATGCAGTAACATATTAAAGGGGATATAATAGTTCAACAAAATATGTTGCTTTAAAATTAAATTCAATTTCAATTAAGCATTAATACTTTTTAGAACCCCTGTAAGACATTTCATTGAAGATTTCAAAGTGAACATAGAGGAATGTATTTAATGGAAAGGAACTGTAGTAGTTTACAATATAATAAAATGATTGCCAATATACTCACCACTGGGTGAATTTGAAATGAGATAACAATTTTAGAACATAAACTCTTTGAGATCAGAAGCATGTTGTCTTTTATTATATTCTGGTGGAAGTGGGGTATTTATTTGGGGAAAAAAAACATTTAAGACTTCAACACTATAAAATCAACAAAAGGCAAGTACCCAACATTTGAATTTTGCCATTAAAAATAATGCCCCTCGGCATGGGAAACTACAACTGAATACTGATTTTGCAAGACTATTTGTGTAGTCCATGACAGGGACTAGCTTTGAAGTCAAGAAGGCAATGGATTTAGGTCTTTGTTTAGATACATCCCACAAGTCATTTTATTTCTCAGTACTTCAAGAAAATTGGTAAAATGATTATTTGAAGACACTTGCTAGTCTTCATTTGTGGAAGGAATTTCCTGAGAGTTACCTATACTTATGAAATCAGAGCACTAGATTATATAGATTTGCTTAATCGTATGAATATATGTATATGTATAAACATGTTTTTCTATTCCTACATGCATGCAATTGATAGATCAGTGATACAATAGTGATTGATATCTTTTACATTATATATTATTTCATATTAAGAATGAAATCTTTATCCACTAATTTTTTTCTTATATAAAAATCAGATGCCTATCAAAGTTCAAGTTCCCTCTGATACATATTTAACAGAGTTAACAGGGAGAAGAAGCAGCTCTAGAAGTCTTCTATAGCACAGAAAGAAAGGAAGAAAGAAATTTTAAAATTGCCACTAATTTTTAAAGTGAAATACACAGAAGAAAAAAGAGTAAGAGCCAAAAGTCATCATAGTCACATAAGAAAGCTTTATTTTGAATTTATTTAATACTTTAAAAGGAAAACACATCATAAGTTAAGAGGAACTAAAAGTTCCTTCACAATGAAATTTTTTTCCAGTCCTACTTTATATATGAGAATGATCATTTTATTTTTCTGTTAATTTAAAAAAATCAAATAACCAAAATTAGAATAATATAAATTTAACTTGGATGACACCTAAATATCCTTAACCCTAGTTATTTTACTTAATACTCTCAAAATATTAACTGGAAAACTGGTATAGAATTTGTTCAGCACAGATCAGAATCTCAAAGGATGGACAGGCATAGAAGGGTCCTAATCTGCACTATAGAAGAAAATATCCATATAGACCATAGATATAGAGATGGACAGATGATATTACAGAACTATTGCAGTATCAAGAATGCTATCTCTCTAATAAATGTTTACCAGAAAACCAACTTAACTTCCAAAATGACCCAATAGTAGTATATCTAATTTAGTGAGTATACCATTTCATAAGGTTTCAGGAAAAGATAGTCAATACCACTAGAAATCTGAATCTATAATAAGGAAAAGTTTTACTAACGACAATTTTTCCACCATGGAATCTATATATCATAGCTCATATGTGAAAATTGCCCACATGTCCAATAGAAAAATTAATAAGTCCTTCTCAAAATTAAATACAGACTTACATATGCACAATATATTTAGATCAATTGAAAGCTGAAGTATATAAAATTTGCAAAAAACTAATTAATACAAATACTAAATGGAATAAGCAGAATACAATAGAATGCCAGTTAAAAAGTAGTTTGTGACATTTAGTCTTTTCTTCTTCTTTGGGAGAAAAAGCGGAAAAATGCTGACCTAGTTTCCAGCAAACAAGAATTTGATATTTTACTTAAATGGGGTCAGAGCTAATTGCTTTAATGATATTTAGTAGCTTTTATATTATCTTTTACAGTTTGGACAAATATAACTATTTATTTTTCTGTATGTGTATCTTCAATTATATAGTTTACTGAATATAACTTGTACGATTTTTATATCTAGACAAAAAGAACTACTTTTCTACCTTCTTAGACTAGTGATATTTTTAATGGCATTAAAGAACCATCATTTCTTAAAATATTATTCAGCACTATTCCCTAATTTGGGGATAATTAGATAGCACAATAGATCAAGTGCTTGGCATGGAGACAGAAAGGCCTGAGTTCATGTCCATCCTCATCGAATTACTAGCTGTGTCATTTTAGGCAAATCTCTTAAATCTGTTTGTCTCAGTTTCCTCAGATGTAAAATATGCGAGGGAAGGAAACAGCAAAACATTGCAGTGTCTTTTTCAAGAAAACCTCCAAAGAGGTCATGAAGAGTTAGACACAACTGAAACCAACTAGCCAAGAATAGCAATAGTTTTGCTATAAGGCAAGAGTTGTTTTAATTTTTTTTCTGCTATGTGTAGTACCATAGCTTCTTTCTTTACTATCTTTGGGGTACATGCTAACAGAGTTAACACTGGGTTAAAGAGTACATATAGTTTAGTGTGTTAAGGGTTATGTTCCAAATTGCAGAAACTACCATTTAATTAGAAAGAGAATGATTTTCTTTAGAATTCTTAGGCACTTGATGAAAAAACAAGTTTCAAAAAGAGGAAAGTTTTAAGTTGAAAATAGTGAAAAATTTATCCAAGATTTTCAAAGTTATTTAATATATAATCGATGATCTAATCTAATGATCCACAAATAATAATAATAATAATAAAAACCTCATCCCTAGGCATTCTAAATGAATTGCCCAAAGTCTCATAGAGGATTCAAAACAAAGCTGTGATTTGAACTCAGGTCATCTCTCTTTAAATACAATGAGGTTCCTCCTCATCCACCACAGTTCCATGATTCTTCAAATACCCTGTAATACAGATATCATCACATTTATAAATATCACCAATTGGCATGAAAAAACTGAGACTCAGATATGACAAGTGACTTGCCCACAATCCCTTAGATGGTAAATCTCAAAATTATGTTCTCGAATCTAGTTCTCTCTTTATTCCAACTTCAACACTCATAGAATTTTTTGAATTGGAACTGTCTAAAAATAGAGTACTCTGTAATCATTCTAAGGACATGACTAGCCACTGAGGCCACGGGCTATAATATTCACAGAACTAGTGGACTGAATTGGTGTTCACGCTTGACTGAAATATGTAAAAAAAATACTTTCTGTATTTTGCTGTAACAAATAGACTAATAAAAATGATAGAATGTTGAATTCATCCATAGGGCATTCATTTCATGATTACATCTCCATTATATCCTACAAGTTCCTGATGGATAGAATTCATTTTATTGTTATCTTTGTATTTCTAGTACCAACAGAGTGCCTGGTTTATAGTTGAAGTCTGATAAATGCTTGTTAAATTAAAGTGAATTGAATTTTTGCTTAAGTAGAAAGTCTTTATGAGATGATGGGGCTATAACCAATTATTTATCTCCAGGTCAACCTTCTAGTTCTAAAATGAAATGAGTGACTACATGACCAATAGATACATAATCCATGTTCAAGGCCGTTTCTTTTTAGCAATGACCTGCCATTAGGATGTTTTTTATGAACCCACAGCCACTTTCACACCATAAAGAAACAAAGAAATAAGATTTTAATAGTGGGTCCAGTTTGTGAAATTGCAATTGTAATAGCATAAATTATATACCTATATATAAGATTTTTAAGCACTTAGAATAGTGCCAAATACACAATAAATAATTGGTGTCTCTTCCTATCATACACATACATATATAAGCATATATATATATGCTTTTTACTTTACACACACATACACATACATATTTCTATGCATTTATTGTTTCTGTACTTATTTATATCTATATTACCAGTATTTAGCACAGACACGGGCACATGGAAAATATTTCATAAATACTTTTATATTCATATATATATATATATATATATATATATACATGTGAGTACATGTGTATACGAAAGAATGAATGAATTAATTCATGTACATATTTAGGATGCAACTATGGTTTCACTGAGGAAATGAAATCATTAGGGGAAAAAATGCAACATCTTAACCAATTCAAATTTTCAGAAATTTGATAGGAACATTAAGAATTTATGTGCCTTTCCCAGGCTCATGCAACTGGCAGGATAGAATTTGACGCTACGCTTTCATGATTGTTTTGCTTTGACAATATAATAATAAATGTATTTATTTACTTTAAAATCATTTAACTAAATAAGTATTTAATTATTTATAAATCTTTAATAAAAATAAATGTTAACTATTATTTACTTATTAATTATTAGTTAATTATTAATCAGGTTATTAAGTATTTAAATATTTAAAATAAAAGTTCTTTTTTATATATTTTAATTATTTATATTCATTAGTGTAGATATACTTGGGCTGGAGCATAATTTAAAATAATTTCAAAAAGACAGAGTGAGTCACCTATTCAAGGTTCTACAAGTAGTTAATGTGCACAGAATATTTAAGAAAGACTTCTCCCTAACTTTTAGATCACTGTTTTTTCATTCTAAATACTAAAAAAATAAGCCATCCATTCAGAGTAACCTATGGGGCTATTTGTTGTTTGATTTTCATGAGTGTAAGGCACAATGGTTAGCCCATTGAATTGCATAATTTTGGAATTAGAAAAAGGATGAGTTTCTCTCCTGTACCTCCTTTAATTAATGAATGAGGAAATAAAAACTCAGAAGTTAAATGACTTCTCCAAGATTATGGACATACAGGACTTTAATACTGCATATTAAGTCTCAAGATTCTCATGTACACATGTCATATACATTCCTTGTTTATATCATTTTCCATGTTCCCCCTGCTTCACGCATTGACTATTTTGATAGTTGTATCACAAAATCACAGATTTTTTACATTTTCCTAATATGCCCTAACACTTAGAATCTGATGTACAATAGGTTATGTCATGCATTTATATTTATTTAAAAAATCATCAATGGATTTGAAAAAGATAATAATCAATATGTCTTAAAAAAATTGAATCCCAAGAAATGGACAATGACAGAATCAACTCTTTTGACTTTTATACATATGCATTACTTTTTAAAGGATTGTACTGCTCTGTAATTATTTCATATTTTATTGCTTTATGTGTACAGTCTCTTAGAGAAGACTCATAAAAATACAGCTGGCAATTTGCATATCATTTCAGTGCATTTACAGTACTTTATGAACAATATTGGATTTCATCCTATATGAATAAACAACTGAGGAATGCTAATATATCAAGGAATTCTGCTTTGTATACAGTAGAAACTTCTATCAACCTGTTACTAAGGTAAATCAATAACAATTGGCTTCGGGCTCAGCCTTTATAGCTTATAATTTTCAGATGTGAAAATTGAATCCAAATCTTCCTTAATTAAAATTCATTCCTCTGTCTACTATGTATTATGTTGCTTTTTTAAAACCAAAATTTTGCAGAGAACGAAATTGGTGCTCAAATAGAGTTGTAAGTTAGGCAAAGTAACGCAAGAAGAATCTCAACTGGAACTCACACATAATTCTATTTTCCCCATGTTCCTTCCTATTTCTAATGTATCATAGCCTTCTATCATGTTAAACCCACCATGATCAGAAGTGTTTTGCGTATGTGGTAGGTATTGAATTGAATAGATTGTATTGATGTGGAAAAAAATGCAATAGAGAAAGGGACAAATACAAGGTTTAAAGGAGATACAAATGTGTTAAAATAATCAAAAGGAAACTGCATCTTGTAGTCTAAAGAGTTAATTGTAAAAATAAAGCACTGATTATATAAAGAAAATGGCACATGGGTATTGAAAAACGTTATAAAAAAACAAAAACAAATTATTCCTAAATATTCTAAAAATAAGCCATCACATGTTTATGAAAAAGGTGAGAAAATTCATTTTAATATCAAGTTTTTAATTACACTTTTCTGAGCCTCCTGTTTAGAAAATCACTGCCAATGGAAAATCACACATATATACATAACACATTATATATATGTATGTGTATATGTGCATCATACATATACAGGTGTATATATAGAAACATATGTATAGGTATATTTGTGTGTGTGTGTAGATATATATATATATATATATATATATATATATATATATATATATGTAAAACTTATATTGCAGAAGCTTTCCTGTAAACAGCTTCTTTTTTTAATTTTATTTGTTTGTTTATTATCATTTTTAAACATACATTGCTTTATCAATTATGTTGGGCGAGAAAAAGCAGAACAAAAGGGAAAAAAATCTTTAGGAGAGAGAAAAAAAAAACATAAAAAAGGAGTGAACATAGCATATGTTGATTTACATTCAGTCTCCTTACTTCTTTTTCTGGATGCAGGTGGTCTCTGAACACATTTTCAAGAAATATTCTTTTTAAGTCCCCCATTGTGACTGTGCAAGAAAATCTTTCCATTACCAAAATATATTTCATGTGAGGTTCAATTGATGTCACTTAATCTATAAAACATAGATGAAGCAAAGAATCATTTTCACTTTTCCAATGATAACTTAAGTCAATGATAAAGATAATGTTCCATAATCATTTCTACAATTCCTTTTCCCAGAATTTTAACAAATATTTTAGAAAGACTGAAATACTCAGATTGAACTGTTAGGATATTTTTTCTATCCATGCAATAACAAACCATATATATTTGAGCTTACTATGTGCCTTTGATCCACGCTTTTCCATAAGTTCCTCTACAAGGTAACTGCATTCCTTCCTCACTCTTACCCTGCAACTTCATGAAAACACAAGTAGAAAAAAACATTCAAGATATTCACTACATATTCCTTGTTCTTAACATATTACCATTCTATCTTCCCCATTCATTAGCATATTTTCCCCTGATATTAAATTGTACTTCACTTCTTTCTTTGAAGTTTCCTTGTTTTTTGGGGGGTTTTTGTTTGTTTGTTTGCTTGTTTTTGTTTTTGTTTTTTGTTTTTTTTGGTTTTGGGTTTTTTTTTTTTGTACATTATAAGCTGCTCACACCTTCTGCATGAAATACATTTTTAATTCTTTGGAGACTATGACTTGAAAACATATGAGTACTAAAAAATACTATTATTAAAAAGATATTGGTATTTTCTGTGAAAATTTAAGAGTTCTTAAAACTCTGCAGTTTTCCAAAGGCAATCTCAACTGTTCTTTTCCTGGACCCAAATAATTGTCCAATTGTAGTACTGTTCAAAATATGTATGTGTTCATATAGCAGCAACAACAAAAGCAATCAGTTGGCTAAAGAATGCCCTTTTTTTTCAGATTTAGACATACGAGTAGACTCTCAACATATATTGAAAAAATATGTAGAAAATGGCAAAAAAGAACGAATAATATATTTTTTAAAGTCCATATAAAGAGAATCAGAGAGAAGTTGGTTGAATTTTTTTCTATTTAATTAGACTTCTACAAATAAAAAAAAAAAACAAATATAACAAACCTATCATTCAGAAATAAATTGGAAAGCCAGGAAGAAATTTTTTCTCAATATGTAAAATTTGTCCATCTTTATCTTTCCCAATTTCTTCATTGATTTCACTAAGAATCTGATGTATGTTGCTTTACTTTGGAGGGGTTCATTAAGTTCTTAATTTAACTTTTTAGTATAGATAAGCTGATATTAGCATGTAAACTACAAATTAAATATGATTTTTTATGTTTTTATAAATAAGTATTGCAATATCAATCAGCTGACCAAATGTGTCAGTTTCTTGTTATTTTTGGTAGCATAATAGCACCAGTTTACTCACTCCTTTATTTATGTCACTGAGAAGAACTTGTGAACCATCCTTCCACTTTGCCAGGACTTTGATATTCATATTAATTTCATCACAGCAAGCACATGGAATTAATTAGATTTGATTACTCAGTAGAATATCATGTTGTTGGCCAATGTATAGTTACATGATGTTTATTGCATCAACATCTAATTCATATGTTATGGAGGCACCAAAAAATTTCATTCTTATTAACTTCTTCCCCTTTCCTCCACTTTTCCACAGCCATGGGAAAGGCAAAAGGGGATAACACAGGGCTGAATACATCAATTTGTATTTGTTCTTGTTGTAATAATCAAACTATGCTTCTCCAAGTTTCCAGCGTGCAAGTTCCAGTGTGTGTTGATTATCTTTTCTGCCATTATATCTGATGGTCTTTGCAATGCAGAATCTGCCCAATACCACAAACACACATAAAGTTTTTTTTTTTTCAACTTGGTAGATCCTGCCAGACCTTGTTGGCATATTCTTCAGGCCACTTCCATAACTTAAAGAGGCAATAGAACAGCATTTTTGTGGAGGAAAACAATCTTCCAACTTTTCCAATTTATTTTTGATGGATTTGTAATATTTGTTTTTTTTTTCCTGTTTGTAGAAGTCTAATATTTAATAATCCTTTTACCACCCCCCCAAAAAAAACCCTTTAGAACCAATTGCTCTCTGATTCTGTTTATATGGTCTTTAAAAAAGAAGGTATTCATTCTTATCTGCCACTTTCTATTTATTATTTTTTTCATTGGGGGATTTTCAGTTGCCTTCTCTTACCATTTTACATGTCAGCACATCATTATTAATCCTTAGTATGTTTACTGATCGGCATTTGGCATTTTAATTATCAGAAGATTACCTAAAATGATAGGGACATTTCATTTTTAACCTTAAAGGATGCCCATCTTGGAAAATATGGAGAAAAATGTTTTAAATTTTTCTATTTATGCTACGATACTACTTTACTTTACATTTTATTTAACTCTAAATCAAATTATGTGTTACAAAATTTCAAAACAGTCATTTGAGTCAATGATTTAAAAAAATGGATGTCATTCACAAGACAGATTTAATTAGTCTTCCATTGGTGTGACAAGAATAGTCAGGAAGATTACAAAGTAATTTCCCTTGGATAGATAAATAAATAATATGATATTATTTGAAATTAATAGTTCTAAACAACAGGTGATTTAAGAAATGATTTGAGAAATTACTTCAGGGGATCTATGATTTCATCACTATAGATATTGCCTTCCATAATTCAGATCATAACCTTCACATGAGTTTTTACCATATCCATCCATAAATATGCAAATGTAGATCCTCCCATCATGCTGGGGAGCTTCCTTTAGAAGTTTTCAGAACTGTATTGACTACACAACAAACATATTTGTTATTTTTTCTTATCATAAATAAGATTTATTTGACAAGTAGTCCTACTTGTCTGTTATTTGTTGTAGTCTGTATCACTCCTGCCATGTGAATATTACTCAACTTCAGTTCTTTAGACATAGTATTTTATGTCACCTAGTTATAATCCAATATGGATAATTATTGCTGATAAAATGGATCTTGGATTCCAGGAAGAGTTTAAGGTTATTTTTTTTCCTTTAAAATATCTAAAAATAGGTTTTCATACAGAAACATGGTTCTACAGAACATTATCAAGCCTTTTTTTTTCCTTAGTGGTAAACTTTTTTTTTTTTTTACAAACATTCCCTATTTAATGTTGTATATTCATTTATGGCTAATGATGTCCATTTGTGAAATAAGTAATTATATTTAGAAATATGGCATGTAAACATTAAACAGGGTGATAAAATTAATAGCAAACACCCTGGCTTTATTAACCTTTTACTTTAAATAACTAAACTAAGAAGTCCCAGTCAATATTTGCAATAAGATTTCAATGTTTGAAAGGGGTTACTTTACACTCATATGGTGTGGCTTCTTTGACTAGAGAAAGTCTAAATGAACTTTTTTGAATTGAGAAATCCTAGGAGTTTAAGGTTTCATTGATCTCTAAATCAAAACAGATGAACTGATTTAAGTATTTTGTGTAAACAAATTTGCATTCAGACTGTTAAGATCTGTGCCAAATCCTAGCTTTATATTTTTTTGAAGTGATGGGAATACTAAATCTCATGAAATAGAGGTTTACAGGGCAGCTAGGTAGAGCAGTAGACAGAATGTCAGGGCTCTAATCAGGAAAACTAATTTTTGTGCATCCAAATTGGATTTAGACACTTGTTAGTTATGTGATTCTGAGGGTTACTTAACCCTGTTTGCTTCAGTTCTCATCAGGAAAAATGAGCTAGAGAAGGAACTACCCCAATATCTTGTCAAGAAAATCCCAAATAGGATCATGAAGCATTAGAGATGATGGAATAACAAAAAAATTGTCTAATTTTGTATCTTCCCTAGTCTCTATCATTAGACACCCTGAACAACTCAAGTGTTTGTCCCATATTTTAAAATAAATAAAATTTAAAAAATAAAATAGAAATCTCAAAAAAGCAAATTAGTATGGAATTAACAAACCTTAAATTACTATAGTGTCTTGTCAGAGAACATTAACTCTTTTTGATTCTCTGATTGTTAGTTCCAAGATAATGATTTTCCCAGAATATAAGATCTTAGCAATATAGAGTTGTAATTGAAATTGAAAATTTTCAATGACTCCAAATTAATAATTTAATTTCACATGTATATTTTATATAGTTTGTTGAAAAACCAATATACGTAAAGAGTTTTGGTTTCCTTTTTATGAAAAACTCTGAGGTCTTTCATACAATAAGATGATGGCATACAATTTTTCAATTATTTTACATTAAACTAACTGTCAGCTAGCTCACAATTTAAGCATTTTCACTGATAATATCTTCTTGTTATCTACTATTTACACAGTAATATAGAATTAATTTAATATGAGGGTTCTGGACCTATTTTGAATATTGTGACACTGATAAAAAAATAGGTCTAAAACCTTTTTTATAAAAATAGCCAGTGATTTTGTAAGACAGTCATCCATCAAAAAAGTACCAGTTATGTTTATATAATGGAAAAATAATATGTTGAAAGTGAATTGTTTAATGAACTATTCAGATGTGTTTCATATCATGTAGATATAGTTATATTCAATGACTATTATTTAGACCCCAGATCTTCACATTTCAATATTTTGAAAAATTTGATTTTATCAGTGTGGATAGGCAAGATTGACAAACATGGAATTCACTCCATATTCAATAGGTACATTTATATATTGCTGTGCATGCTTCCCTCCAAAAAGGAAAAAAAAAAATTACCTGCTCTTCAACCTGATTAGCTATTTGGGATTTAAGTAGGCTATTCCTTGTGTGATATTGCACCTTTGGAATTATATTCAAAGATTTTCTAGCTTGATATGATCCTTTAAAGCTACAGTTACATTTTCATAAATCATATTATTCCACAAAAAGACTATGGAGTAAGAAATAATGACTCAGAATAAGGTTAAAATCATTTAACAATTCTATATCTTATATTCATTCAATATTAAAATGATACTTCCCTCTGATTCTTTCCAGTATAAGTAATCACTTTTATGGTCTGCTTTAATGTGATTTTTCCCTTGTAATTTTCAAATTAAAATGTTTATTGACTTCCATCTGTTCAATCAACTGTTATTAACCAATTTACCTAGTATTAATGGAGATCCCACATGAATTTCTGCAATGGTTCTTGTACAGTTATATAATAGTTTGTGATCAGAAAATTATACTTTATACCTATCACTTTTAATGTTATCTCCTTTCTTGGAACTCTCTCACCTTCCAATGTCTTTCACAATCAAATTCAAAGTTCTACGCCTTAATTTTATGGCAACTGTGAAAATAAGCCCTGACTTATTTAATCAATGTTCATAAGAATACAAAAAAGGTGACGTGACAAAATGAAAAATGGATAGCCAGACAACCTACTCTTTTGGCCTCTAATATTTCTGATTTTCATAAAAAATCTGTGATCCTACAGGAGCACTATTTTTCTATATAGCAAATGCCAGTATTCTCTTAAATTAGTGGTATTAGTGATTAGTGATAAATTAGTGATAGTGAGAATATTCAAAAAGAAGAAAAAGTTAACACCAAGCTCATGCAAATTTTGTTAAATAAGAGTCTAGTAGATCAACATATTTTTGCAAGAATTATTTTTAAGGCATGCCTCCATTTTGTACTTTTGCATTTTTCATTACTTTGGCAACAACAATTACACACACACACACACACACACACACACTCACAAAAATCTTTCTGAATAGTTTGTAGAAAACATTTTGGGGGAATAGGGACCTGGCAGTATGTGATTGGATCGTATCAAATATTTGTTAATATTAAAAATCATGATCAAAATTATTTTGATGTTTAAGATATAGTTGAAGGAAAGTCCTCAGAATCTGTTTATATTTTTTCCTATTTTTTCCAAACTTTATAATTTGAATCTTGCTTTTCTAATTCACTTTCTAATCTCTCTCTCTCTCTCTCTTTCTCTCTCTCTCTCTCTCTCTTTCTCCATGTATAAATTCCAGATGCTTTGGATGATAAAATCAGCCCTCTGTGATTGATCTTGTAAATTGGTCATAAATTTAACTAATTTAGAATTTCTCGATGATTTTTGGATTCTAATCATTAAGAAGTTTTACCCCAAAAACCTAAATTTGTTTCTTTATATTTTTCAATATTACTTATGGTTTGCCATTCTAAGATAAAAAAGAAATTCAAATAACAATCCTTCAATATTTGAAAATAGCTCTTATGTCCCTTTCTAGTATCTTCTCCATTCTAGTTAGCAAAGTTCTTCAAAGTCCCAATTATTTTCTTCTGGACATTCTCCATCATATCAGTGTTCTTTCTGGAATTGGGGCATATAAAACTGAACACAGTATGGGTTCTGGCTAGAATATAGAAAGTGCTATTCCCTTTTTATTCCTGAAAATTTTGCCACTTAATCAGGTCAAGATCACACTAGTTTTTGTTGTTGTTGTTGTAGTGGTGGTGGTTGTGGTTGTTATTTGTTTATTTTTTGTTATCACAGAAATTTTTTTTTTGTTATCACAGAATGCTGACTCATTCTGAATATGTAGTTCCCCAAGACTTCCAGGAATTGGCTTTTTTGTTTTTCTTTTTTGTTTTCAGAACCTGAGTGCTTATTATATTTTGTTATTTGGAAGACAACATTTTTCCTTATTTAATTTCATAACAATAATAACTAATATGCAACTGTGATATGCAAAACATTTTAGAAATATTGTTTCATTTTATCCTCACAACAACTCTTGGAATCAGATGGCATTATTATCCCCATTTTGCACATGAGGAAAATAAGACAAGCAGAGTTTAAGTGATTTTCCTAGCCTGACATAACTATTAAACAGATGAAGCTGGATTTGAATATAGGCCTTCCTGAAGTCAAATCCAGCACTCTATTGCTCTACCCCATAGCTGCCAATTTTATCTCCTCTTATTCAGCTCACTATTCTATGCTGTCAAATTTTTTCTCTCACACTTTTATCCATTGTAGCCATTCAAAGCTTGTATCATCAGCAAATGTGATCAACATGTTGTTTATACTTCTATCCCAGTCAATGCTAAAAATATTAAACAGCATAGAATGAATCAAATACAAATTCCTTGGACATTACTAAGGACTTCTTGTCATGATAACAGTGAATAATTAACCACTATAGTTTGAGTCTTACATATTAAATTATTTCTCAAAATAGATTTTTTCATAAATTATTGGAATCTGCAGAATCATAGCATTTTAGACTTGGAAAGGAGGTTAATCCAAACAATACTTTTAAAAGAACCCCCTCTCCAATATACCTACCTCTTTTGTCAACATCATATTTTGCTTGGAATCCTTCCATGAAGAGGAACTCACTTTTTGCAAGGTAGTTCTATGGAAATTTTGAATAAATCTAACGTGAGTTAGTATTTAAATCCAGAAACTGCAGGTGTAATGAAGAATATATGAAAAAAAGGAATACACCTGAAAGAGTATTATCATAGAATGGCTTAAGAACATCATTCCATAAGAACAATTGGCCCTAATGGTATATAAACTATTTGAAAGAAATAGAGAATGAAGGATTCCTACCAAATTCCTTTTATGACATAGACATGGTACTGATACCTAAATCGGGTAGGTTGAAAATAGAGAAAGAAAATTATAGACCAATCTCCCTAATGAATATTGATGCTAAAATCTTAAATAAGATATTAGCAAAAACACTACAGAAAATCATCCCCAGAATAATACACCATGATCAAGTAGGATTTATACTAGGAATGCAGGGCTGGTTCAATATTAGGAAAACTATCAATATAATTGGCTTTATTAATAATCAAATTAACAAAAAACATATGATCATCTCAATAGATACAGAAAAAGTATTTGATAAAATCCAGCATCCATTCCTATTAAAAAATACTTGAGAATATAGGAATAAATTGACTTTTCCTTAATATAATCAGCAGCATTTATTTAAAACCATCAGTAAGCATCATATGTAATGGGGATAAACAGCAACCATTCCCAATAAGATCAGGAGTGAAACAAGGTTGCCCTCTATCACCATTACTATTCAATATTGTATTAGAAATACTATCTTTGGCAATAAGAGATGAGAAAGAGATTAAAGGAATTAGAGTAGGTAATGAGGAAACCAAATTATCACTCTTTGCTGATGATATGATGGTATACTTAGAGAACCCCAGACATTCTACTAAAAAGCTATTAGAAATAATCCACACCTTTAGCAAAGTTGCAGGATATAAAATAAACCCATATAAGTCATCAGCATTCTTATATATCACTAACAAAATCCAGCAGTTAGAATTACAAAGAGAAATTCCATTTAAAGTAACTACTGACAGTATAAAATATTTAGGAATCTATCTGCCAAGGGATAATCAGAAACTTCATGGGCAAAATTACAAAACTCTTTCCACACTAATAAAGTCAGATCTAACCAATTGGAAAAGTATTAAATGTAATTGGACTGGGCAAGCAAATATATTAAAGATGAAAATACTACCTAAACTAATCTATTTATTTGGCGCTATACCAATTAGACTCCCAAAAAACTATTTTAATGACCTAGAAAAAATAACAATAAAGTTCATATGGAAAAACAAAAGATCAATCATTTCAAGGGAATTAATGAAAAAAAAATCATTTGAAGGTGGTCTAGCTGTACCAGATCTAAAATTATATTATAAAGCAGCAGTTAGCAAAACCATTTGGTATTGGCTAAGAAATAGACTGTTTGATAAATGGAATAGGTTAGGTTCAAAGGTCAAAACAGCCAATAACTTTAATAATCTAGTGTTTGACAAACCTAAAGACCCCAGCTTTTGGGATAAGAACTCACTGTTTGACAAAAATTGCTGGGAAAATTGGAAATTATTATGGCAGAAACTAGGCATTGACCCACACTTAACACCATACATCAAAATGGGTTCATGACCTAGGCATAAAGAATGAGATTAAAAATAAATTGGAAGAGCATGGGATAGTTTACCTCTCAGACCTGTGGAAGAGGAAGGAATTTATGACCAAAGAGGAACTAGAGATCATTATTGATCACAAAATAGAAAAGAATGATTATATCAAATTGAAAAGTTTTTGTACAAACAAAACTAATGCAGACAAGATTAGAAGGGAAGCAATAAACTGGGAAAACATTTTTACTGTCAAAGGTTTGGAGAAAGACCTCATTTCCAAAATATAGAGAGAATTGACTCTAATTTATAAGAAATCAAGCCATTCTCCATTTTTTTTCCTTTTTCTTTTATTATAATAACTTTGTATTGACAGAACCCATGCCAGGGTAATTTTTTACAACATTATCCCTTTCACTCACTTCTGTTCCAATTTTTCCCCTCTCTCCCTCCACTCCTTCCCCTAGATGGCAAGAAGCCCTATATGTTAAATATGTTGCAGTATATACTAGATACAATATATGTGTGCAGAACTAAACACTTCTCTTATTGCACAGGGAGAATTGGATTCAGAAGGTAGAAATAACACAGGAAGAAAAACAAAAATGCAAACAGTTTACATTCATTTCCCAATGCTCTTTCTTTGGGTGTAACTGCTTCTGTCCATCACTGATCAATTGAAACTGAATTAGGTCTCTTTGTCAAAGAAATCTACTTCCATCAGAATACATCTTCATACAGTATCATTGTTGAAGTGTAAAATGATCTCCTGCTTCTGCTCATTTCACTTAGTATCAGTTCATGTAAGTCTCTCCAAGCCTCTCTGTATTCATCCTGCTGGTCATTTCTTACAGAACAATAATATTCCATAACATTTATATACCACAATTTACCCAACCATTCTCCAATTGATGGACATCCATTCAGTTTCCAGTTTCTAGCCACTACAAACAGGGCTGCCACAAACATTTTGGCACATACAGGTCCCTTTCTCTTTGGGGTATAAGCCCAGTAGTAGCACTGCTGGATCAAAGAGTATGCACAGTAGCCATTCTCCAATTGATAAATGGTCAAATGATATAAACAGACAATTCTCAGATGAAGAATTTGAAACTATTTCTAGCCATATGAAAAGATGCTCCAAGTCATTATTAATCAGAGAAATGCAAATTTAGACAACTCTGACATACCACTACACAGTTGTCAGATTGGCTAGAATGACAGGGAAAGATAATGTGGAATGTTGGAGGGGATGTGGGAAAACAGGGACACTAATACATTGTTGGTAGAATTGGGAATACATCCAACCATTCTGGAGAGCAATTTGGAACTACGCTCAAAAAGTTATCAAACTGTGCATATCCTTTGATCCAGCAGTGTTACTACTGGGCTTATATCCCAAAAAGATCTTAAAGAAGGGAAAGGGACCTGTATGTCCAAGAATGTTCATGGCAGCCCTCTTTGTAATGGTCAGAAACTGGAACCTGAGTGGATCTCCATCAATTGGAGAATGGCTAAATAAATTGTGGTATATGAATATTATGGAATATTATTGTTGTATAAGAAATGACCAGCAAGAGGATTTCAGATAGGCCTGGAGAGACTTACATGAACCAATGCTGAGTGAAATGAGCAGGACCAGAAGATCATTATTTACTTCAACAACAATACTATATGATGATCAATTCTGATGGATGTGGCCCACTTCAATAATGAGATAAAACAAATCATTTCCAAATTGTACAGTGTTTCAAAGTCTGACTGGTTTTATACATCAAAATAACTGTTTGGACAAGTATACATATATTGTATTTAACTTATACTTTAACATATTTAACATGTATTGGTCAACCTGCCATCTGGGGGAAGGGGTGAGGGGAAGGAGGGAAAAACTTGGAATAAAAGGATTTTCAACTGTCAATGCTGAAAAATTATCTATGCATATATGTGTAAATAAAAAAGTTATAAAAAAAAACATCATTCCATGGAGGAAAAAAAAACTATCTAGATGAGAAAGGATCTTCAGCCAATGTGCAAATTGGAACTGTTGAAAAAGGCAAACTCTAATACAGAAAGTTAGTATAAAATATCATTTTGTAATAGATATTTTCTATTCTTGAGCCATATATATATATATATATATATATATAATATGTGTGTTTGTATAATACATATATATTATATATATATATACTTCATTGAGTTGATTTTGCTGAAATACACACATATGTTTAACATTTGAATATGTGAAGATATATTTGGCATTGCAAATGAAGGTGAGATACTTTAGTTAAATGATCCACTTTATTTTATGTCTAGTAAACAGTATGAAAACTAAATAGAAAGTAGATAGCAATGTCTACATTTATAAGACAAGTTCTTAGGGTTTTTGCCTAGGATACAAGTAATTGGAGTACAATAGCATAAGGAGCTCTCATATCTCATTTGTGTATGCATACATGGTGTTTAAATTGTAGTTCCTATAAAAGATGATCTTATGTTGACACAAGTTTACATATGAACAACTGAATTTCAAAACTGTTTATTTGGGGACAATAATTTACATTCCAAAAGGAATGTACTTTGTAACAGTTCAGATTACCATTTTCTAAATAAAATTTTTAATAATAATATCAAACATTTATATACTTGCAAAGCTCTTTACAAATATTATCTCATTCTATCCTCATAACAATCCCAGGTATTAAGTTCTTTTATTCTCTGCATTATACGGTTAAAAAAAAGAGGTAGAAAGAAGCCAAATGGTTTGCACAGAATAGGAACCTGAAAATAAATTTGAACTAAAGTCTTCCTTTTAAATACAGAGCTGTCCACTGTGCCTCTTAGGTGCTTTTAGGTAACTGGAGTTAAATTTATTATTTATTACTATTTCATAAAGCGACATAGAATAGATAAGCAGACACAGCATGGCATAGTTCAGCTCTTCTGTGGACTGACTTTGAATAAGGAAAACCAAAACTCAATTGTGTCCTTCTTAGACCTGATCTATCCATGTGATTGTGAGCAAGTCACTTAGTTTCTGTTGGTCTCAGTTTCCAAATTTGTAAAATGGAGATAAAAGTACTCCCTATTTCACAAGATCTCTGTGAGGATCAAATTTTATAGATAGATAAAGATTTGTATATGTATGTTTGTTATATATACACATACATATTTAAGTAAACATGTATGCAAGCCTTTGCTAGTTTTAAAAACATTACATAAATGATAGCAATTACAATTATTATGTAGCAACACAACTTTCACATATAAAAATGTCCAAGTTCGATCAGATCCTGTGTCTTTTATCTGTAGACCAATTAAACTAAGCATGGAAACATTTAGAACTTTTTTGACTTAAGAGTGATGACTTTTGTTTTACACCACAATTCTTAAGGAAGAACAAAGTTGTAGAGGAGATGTAGTAACATCAAAGGAGGATACTGACCCTTGACATATTTATTTGGTTATAGATAATAAAACATGATCTTTAGGGTCAATATGAGTTTAGTATAGCTTGTATATTAAGCTTTTATTTTGCTTCAGTTTGGTTTATTTTTATTCTTTTGAATAGTATCCCATTTCTTTATTTTTTAGGAAAAAGGAGATTTGTGGTAAGGATAGTTTGTTTTTCTTTGACTTTGCTGAGATCTGGGGACCTAGCTTCTATCAATGAGATTGAAAAGGCAAGTCATTTCTTATGGGAATACAATACAAGAATAGACTAGTTTATAAGAAGAAATTTCAGATATTCTACCACCCTTTCCTTTTCTATTCTTCTTCCCCCTTCCCCTTTTCACATTACTTTATTCTTCTTCTCTTTCCAGATCCCTATCTCCTTCCTCTTTCTCCTTATTTTTTTCCATTTCTCTTACTTCCTTCCTCTTTTTTTTCATGCTCTCATTTGTCTCTTTCTTTCTGCTTTCTTATTTTCTCTCCTTTTTCTATCTGCTTTTCTCTCTCTCTATGTCTGCTTCTATCTCTGCTTCTATTTCTTTCTGTCTCTGTTTCTGTCTGTCTCTTTTTCTCTCTCCATTTCTCTTTCTCTTACTTCTCTCTCCTGATCCTCATCATAGATTGCTACTCTTTCTTCTCCTCGATATATCACCTGATTCTTTATGGGCCAGTCTATGTTATTTCCCCCACTTTCTTCTTCCCAGTTCTACATAAGAGCAATGGCATCAGGTTAATGCCTAGAAAAAGATGTTCTCACTCTGATGTTATATTAGATCTCATACTCATATATGCACTCATTGAAATTACTTTTTGATATAATCCTTTTTCAGGCAACAGAAATATCAAGAACATAACTAAGTTTTAAGTAGACTGGATCTCTGTTTTAGATAGGACCTGTTAGAGCTGTCTTTTTCCCCACTTTCACTCACTATCCATTCACTTCTCAAACATTTTGCAATCTGTTTTCCAAACCTAAAATATTATTGACTGCTCCAAAAAGTTCCTAATTATCAAATGCAATTTTAATGCTCATATTTCTCTGAATTATTTCTCTTTGATGAATTTGCCTTCCTTTTTTAGCCTGTCCTCTTTTCATATATAAAACAATTTCCTGGTTCCCCTTCTAACTCTGTTGCTACCATACTCAGTCTTCTTCTTTGGCTCTTTTTTCTGCTTCTGAAAAATAAACATTCTTCAAAATTCCATTATTGGCCTTTTCACTTAAATTAATTCAAGTTAACAATCCAGACCTTGGAAGGCATTTAGTTCAATCTGTAATGAAACAGAAATCTACTCAGCACCCTCAGCAACTGGTCACCTTACCTTTGTTAGAAGACTTCTAAGTAGAGAATGAAACAGTAGGTGGTTCAGTGGATGAAGTTCTTTTCCTACAGCCTAATTTTTCAGCCTTACCTCACATTATTATCTTTAATATACTCAATATCCCAATCAGGCTGCATTACTCATTATTTTATTACTATACAGCATCTCTGCTTTTGCTGGCTCTATAACTCAAATATTATGCCCTGTCCATATTTTCATCTGTCAAAATCCTGTCAGTCTTTCAAGTCTGAGGTCAAATGATACCTCTCTCAAGAAGCTAATGTAGTTTTCCAAACTGCAAATAAACTCTCTCTTCACTGAATATTCATGGCAATTTCTTGGCATATTCTTAGAATTTATCAGATTTTACTTTGCATTATGCTAATTTCCTACATGTCTTATCTTCACTTCTCAGAATCCTTAGCTTCCTTCAAAACTCAGCTCATACTGGCTTCCTGTGTCCTTTTCTGATTGCCCCAGCTGATGAAGTACCTTGTACCTCAAGTATATATACAAGTATATATAGTACTTATATAAACATTTGCAGCATTTTCACACATTTTGTATGAGAGGCATGTGTAATATTTATATTCAATCAGTCAGACAACAACTGATTATTTAAATATGCCTACTATATGCCAGAAACATAGTAGTGGTAAGCACTGGGGATATAAAGAACGCAAAAGACAGCCTCTGCTCTCAGAGTTCACAGCCTAATGAGAAACCAACAGGAAAACAAGTAGGTACAAACAAGACATACTGAGGTTAAATTGGAGGTAATCTCAGAGGAAAGGCACTAAGATTAGGGAGGACTAGATAAGGCAGAAAATGGCACTTTAGCTGTGACTTGGAGAAAGTTTTAGGTGCATGAGAGACTGCCAGTGAAAATGCAAGGAGTCAGGAGATGGAGTGAGAGAAACATCAAGGAAGTCAAAGTCATTACATTTCAAAATATGGTATTAGGAGAGGCCACCTGGCATGAGATATAAAGAACTATTTAAGAAGACCTGGGTTCAAATATCACCTTTGTCACATCTTAGCTTCCTTTATAATTTTATTGTCTCCAATCAATATGATAAGATAATAAATTCTACAGAAAACTCTTATCTACTTTGGTAAAGTGAGATCTTACCATTTGCTACCCATACCAAATAAATCACAAGTATTTTTTTTTAATTTTTTTATTGTTTTGTTTAGGGGGGACTAGTATCCATGATAAGCCCTTTTCGAGGCTACTCATCCACTTTTAGTGTCCATCTAACACCCAATTCCCACCTGTGACTTCAAGAAACTGTAGTATGCATAGTGGACACACTCCAATACAACCATCTTGACAATGACTAAACTGAGCTGAAGGTACCTAACAGGCTTCAAACCCTTCAGTGATCTGAAGGATATGAAGCATGTGAAGACAGCCCAAAGGGTAGATGAGAACAATTTGTTCCAATCACCATAAGGGAGGCTGGAACAGGTCCTATAGACTGTTTAGAGTTTGATCAGACATCAAAGATGCCAAGGCCATTCATAGCATCTTGGGCCATGGCCAGTCTACTTGACATTCTTCCTGCCATGAACTTTGATGACTCCAGGAGAGTGAGATTGAAGAATTTGTACAACTCTGTCTCACTTAAATTTTCTTAAATACAAAATTAAATCCAAAGTACAATCAAGATACCACCTAATTATGTCATTAGTCCTCTCAAGAATGAACAAAACATTTACATATTTTATATAAGATGTGCATTTTCTTTAGGGAATGTAAGTTCCTTGAAGGCAGCAACTGTTTTATTTAGTATTTGGGTCTGAACCCCTAACATAGTCAAGCATTTGTTGGTGTTGTTGTTGAGTCATCTCAACAATGTCCATCTATCTGTGGGAGTTTTCTTGGAAAAGATACTGGAATGGTATGTTATTTCCTTCTCCAGCTCATTTTATAGATGAGAAACTCAGTATTAAATGACTTGTCCAGGATTAAAGTGTTAGTGAGTATCCGAGACTCTATTTGAACTCATATTCTGACTTTAGGTCTAGTACCTCTATCCATTGTACCACCAAGCATTAGTGGATTCTTAATAGAAGCCTATTGATTGATCTTTCCTACTAAAATCCAAATTTTTTCACAGCAAGTTCTTTACCTGGTTTATCTTTGTAATCTACAGAATTTAGTTAATTGTCTTTCAAACAAAAAGTATTCAATAAATGTATTTTGAATAGATTTTAATTTGAATGGCACAAGGTAGGGTAGAGATAAGGACTGTGATGTACACAAGAGGAGATCTCTTTAAAAATTCTTTTTAATTGTCTTGCTGTTTGAATAGTACCAAAAATGCACAAATGGGAGGTCTCTAAATCCTCAAATGCTCAAGAAGTCCTGCTTTGACTAAGAAGAATAAAATTAGTAGGCCTTTGAATTATAGTTCTTTTCCATCTCTCCCACTCCTGGAGTCAAGCCTATTATAATTTGCTGCCTAAAGCTACTGAGGTTTGCATTTTGTTTCTAATTAGTGTGGTGAGGTGAATTTTTAAAGGTACCCATGGCCTCATCTACTATTGTTACCTTCTATACAGAAATCAGCAGGTAGAAAATTGGTGTGGTGATTTTCCCCCTTTGCTCCTTTTGCCTCTTTTGCTTATTGGCCTTATTTCTGGTCTCCAAAATGCCAGATAGGAAAGAGACATAGGGGTGGTAAGATTATTTTAACTTTTTTAAATGCAGAATCCCTCTGCATTGCACATTTACTATATATTTTTTGTAATAATAATAATAAATCATTACAACATGGACATTTTACAATAGTCTAGTCATATAGCTAAAAATTTGAATCTTGCTCATTTGATCTTTCTGCCCCTCACATATTCTGTGTTGTCTTACTTCTTGGTTAGATGGGATTAAAAGTGCAAAAACAACAATAATAACACCAAAATGTAGTTAATGTTTACAGCTGCAATCACTTTGCTTAACTCCCATAGTATCAGCATAGACAAGCAATTCCTGAAGTCCAAAACAACAACAACAAATCAAAAAACAAACAAACAAACACTTCCTCATACTCTTTGGCTTTTTCTATCATGTTGATTGAGCTAACTTTTTAAAAAATTTTTTTAGAATTTAGGAATTTGACAATTACAGCTGCCAACCATCTGACTTAGAATTGGATAGGATATCTTTTCTTATTGAAACCTATGTTGTGTTATTTTAGCTGGCACTTGCATATGACAGTTGGAGAAAATGTGTAGCATAGATCCATCCCAATTTATACCAATACCAGGAACAGGATTCAAGAGTACTTTTTAAAATTAATGTTCTAAATCTTTACGCCATGTAGTCAAATATTGGAAACAGACAGAAATACTAGACATTCTTGAGCAATGTCTTATGTACGGGAAACCTGTATTCAGCCACTGAAGGAAATAAGGAAAGCAACAATTTACTAGAAAAATATCTACTGTAAATTGATGGTGAAGGACTTATTATTTTTAAGCACTAATAGTTTAATAAAAATGCTTTTAAATGAGATCTTTTTAGAAATTTATTTTAATAATAACCTAGTTAGGTCAAAGTAAAAATAATATTTCAGCAATATTTAATTCCCTTTTGTTGCATATTGTAATGTTGGAGAAATTGAGGCAAGATAGAGATTAGAGAGTTATAATATTTTATTTGAAAGAGAGAGATTTACTGGGACTTTATGGATTCATGGTTTGGTCCCAGGGCTGAATGAGACTATCGTCTCCAAAAATCCAGCAAACAGTGTGAGTTCTCAAAGACATATATACATGTGGTTCAGATACACATCTGAGTAGACAGAGGCAGGGGTGGAATCAGAGTGCTAAGAACTGGAACAGGATTCTGACAGGATGGAGGGAGGCACCGGAGATGAGGATAACATAACAGGGGCAGGCACAAGAGATGGGAAGAGGCATCCGATAAAATGGTATCTGATATTCTGATAGATTGGGATGAAGAGAGGCATTCTGATATTCTAAAATATAAGATCTTTTATTCTTATCAAATATTCTGATAATTAAGAGGGAGAGTGGTTTTGCAGGATTGAGCAGAACAATTCAGGGAGACTTGGGCAGGACAATTTAGGGAAACTGAGTCAGGACTACTAAGGAAATTGAGTCAGAACAATAAAAGAGAACTGTTGCACAACATTATGGGATAGGATAAAATTGCATATATCCCATCAATGGAAAATAGTTGGAAAAATATAAAGCTCTGAGGACAAATGTCTTACTATGTTACTTTAAAGAAATAAATATTTTAAGAAAAAAAAAAAAAAAAAAAGAACAAGAGACAATCCAGTACTGGAAATGAGTAAATGTATCTATTTCTGAAAAAAAAAAAAAGTAAGATCTTCATATTTCAGGGCAGAACACTGATAATGAATACTGATAAAATTCTTGGTTAGATATATTATTTTGGTTTATAAGAAAGGGAAGTAGTGCTCAGTAAGAATCATCATGCATTTTATAGGTTGTACCACTGCCCCATTCTGGGGTTCTCTAGACAGTAGAAATAAGAGTCTAGAACTTTCATTATTCAAATCCTTCCTCATTACCTCAGGATTTTGTAATTAATATAACTTTGCACTCCTTTATCATCAATCATCTAATCTCCTCTACTCCATCTCAGAGTGCTGATTTGGTATCAGACCTTGACCATACCCAACTTCTTGATTAATGGTACTCTACTCCTACTCTACTCTACTCTACTTTAGACTTTTTGCAATCTCCAGTTTGGCCATATATCAGGTGTTTCTTTCCTCTAGAGAAAGATCAATTTAGAAAACTGGTGTCCCTTCATTTGTGTGAGCTGTTTCTAGCTATGACTATATTCTGAAAGAACTTGCTTATTTCACCTGCTTTTCACCTACATGGTTGTTGATATATCCTAGGTATCTCACAAGGATTTGCTTAAACATACTTGATCACTTTCATCAGGATGTCTTAAGTTCATCCAGGGGTCTACAATTCCCACCAGCCACACCTACTCCCAAAATTGAGAAATGTAAAAAGCAATGACTGAGAGACTAAATCCAGTGTACCCAAAGGAGAAACTCCTTCTTTCCATAATTCATTTCTAGACTGTGACAAGGACCTTGTTTTCAACCACCCTCACCCTCAGTAAAAGCAGGGTATATATGGAAAATCATTTTTTCATTTTCTATTTTGCAAGCTTAGTCAATCAATAATATGTTATAATTTTTAATTTACACATGAATTTCAGGAAGCCACTTAGCAATATATCTCATGCTAATCTTATAGACAAGATAGATATGAATTAGCTCATAGTTTAGCTTGATGAATTTAGAACTGAGTGAATGACCTGGCCAAAAGAGTAATCATTATTGGGGTAATGCCAATTCAAAACAAGAGCAACTTGACCTTATGCCTTTCAATATTCAGTCAGTGATTTAGATAAAGGTATAAATGGCATGTTTATCATACTTTAACACAAAGTGAATCTTAAAGGGATAGTTAACATGGCCAAAGAAAATATTATTACCTTGAAAGATGAGCAGAATCAAGTAAGATACAGCATAATAAGGATCAATGTCAAGTTCACAAGTAAAGATGGGAAAATAACTCAATAACCAATAATCTGAAACATTTGAGTATTTTACAGAACTGTAGATTTTTTTTTTAATTTAATAGCCTTTTATTTACAGGATATATGCATGTGTAACTTTACAGCATTAACAATTGCCAAACCTCTTGTTCCAATTTTTCACCTCTTACCCCCCCCACTCCCTCCCCCAGATGGCAGGATGACCAGTAGATGTTAAGTACATTAAAATATAAATTAGATACACAATAAGTATACATGACCAAAATGTTATTTTGCTGTACAAAAAGAATCAGACTCTGAAATATTGTACAATTAGCTTGTGAAGGAAATCAAAAATGCATGTGGGCATAAATATAGGGATTGGGAATTCAATGTAATGGTTTTTAGTCATCTCCCAGAGTTCTTTCTCTGGGCATAGCTGGTTCAGTTAATTACTGCTCCATTGGAAATGATTTGGTTGATCTCGTTGCTGAGGATGGCCAGGTCTATCAGAACTGGTCATCCTATAGTATTGTTGTTGAAGTATATAATGATCTCCTAGTCCTGCTCATTTCACTCAGCATCAGTTCGTGTAAGTCTCTCCAGGCCTTTCTGAAATCATCCTGTTGGTCATTTCTTACAGAACAGTAATATTCCATAATATTCATATACCACAATTTATTCAGCCATTCTCCAACTGATGGACATCCATTCAGTTTCCAGTTTCTAGACACTACAAAAAGGGCTGCCACAAACGTTCGTGCACATACAGGTCCCTTTCCCTTCTTTATAATCTCTTTGGGATATAATCCCAGTAGTAACACTGCTGAATCAAAGGGTATGCACAGTTTGATAACTTTTTGAGCAAACAGAACTGTAGATTTAAAAAAAATACTAATTTTTATTTTTAAAAGATTTTACTAATTTTATAGTGGCATACATAGTTTCAGGTTGCTCTTTTCAGGTTGTTCTTTTTCAATGGAAGTCTTTAACAGAAGCTAGATGGCTATTTGCAGTGTATTTTGTATGGGAATTTCTTTTCATCTGAATTAAATCAAATGATCACAAAGATACTGCCAACTCTTGGATTTTAGATTAGGTTGTTGTTTGTTGTTGTTGCTTTGATTTTAATTGATTACTTGAAAAGAAATTATAAAAGAACTCTTAGGGATGACTTATAAGCATAAGGGAGAAGTTTGTTTGGATTATTTTAGACAAATTTATTAATAATTTAATGATGGAGATAATAAATATGTATATAAAGTTAATGAATTTTGGTTTTTAGAGCAAATTATTTTTATTTATTTAAAATTTATTATCATAACTGGTATTTATTTTATCTTCTTATGATTGGTAAAATATTATAAATTATGTTTGTATGACATGGCATTTAGAAAGTTTTATTCACTGATGTAATATTAAAGACTAGGTTTATTAAAATTTTCTCTTTAAAAAGCATAAGGAGAAAAGTTTGAATTCTTTCCTAAGGTCCTGGAAGAGTATTTTTAAAACTACAACTCTAGAACTCAAAAATTGCTATTTTTTTCATATTATTGATCTTTCAAACATCAATTACCATTAGTAAATTAAAATGTTGGTTTGTCACTGTATGCTCTCTAATAAACTATACACAAACTTGCCCCAGAGAATACATTTAATAAACATGAAAAATCTTTTCAAGCCTACTAAGACAGAGTCATAATAACTCATTATTCTTTCTGTCTTGTATTTATTGCTTAATGCCTAGTAATTAAGCAGCATTAGAACTTTTTTCTATTTCCTCTACTGTTTAACACTGCCCTCATTTTTATGGAACAGAGATATAGATATGTTGCCATATTCTCTTCCGAGATTTACCATGTTTAATATAGAGGTTTATGAGGGTGGCATCAATGCAGTTAACTTTTCTAGTCATTTTAAGATATCTACATATTTATCATTTGAGTACCTATTTTCTCAGTATTCCTAGATCATTTAGCAGTGCGCTCTCTGAGAATTCTCTCTTGAATTCTCTCTAAGAATTCAGACTTAAGCCTTGATTATTTTTGAAAATTAAAAAACCCACAAACAAACTGAACAACAATCAAAATTAAGAATGATATTCAAAGTGCATTTTTTTTCACATTCAGGTCTTTCAAGGATAAATACAGTATGATGCAATGGAAAGACATACTCATGAGGACTTGAATTCAAATTCTATCTGACAATCAGTAGCTGTATGACTTTGGACAATTTTATTTCCATTTATGAACCTCAATTTCAAAATAGGAGTAATAGCACATCTTTCATGTGATTTTTGTGATTTATAAGCACAAAGAATTCAATAGCATATTATTAAAAATAGAAAATATGCTCAACATCCCTAGAACAAGTCTTTATGAAATTGTTTTTTTTTTAATTTTGGGTTTTTTTTTCTTTTTAGAATCAGAAGCATTTGGGGGCTAAGGAAAGAATAAAAGTTAAAACTGTGTGGATTTTGAAATATCAGCCTTACCCTAAAGGCTGAATGTATTAAGTTTGCCTTAGAAAGGGAATAGAAAATTTAGCCCTAACTAGGTCCTACTTGGCAAGAGGATTTCTTTTCAACAAATTAGGAAGCTAAGAGAACATGACCCAGTCATTCTTTATCAAAAGAATGTGGGAGGTTTGAAATTGGCAATAGGAACAATAAACTTCAGTGTTAGGGACAAAATTAAAAAAAAAAAAAAGACAGTCATACATCAAGTGCTGAAAGCACATCGAGTTTCTAGTGTGGTTTTTGGATAGCTTTTTAAAACTGTTTTTGCTTTGAATTGTTACTTTTTTTTTTTTTTTCAAAGCATTCAATGTCACTGAAGTATTTTCTTACCATAAAACAATGGGATGGGATAGGACTATTTCAGAATACTCAGAGCTATTTCAAAATATTATCTTTTTAGATGATTACATGGAAACTCTCATTGCACTCATTTTTAAGAGTAAAAATAATGAAATAAGTATATTTTGATGTAGATTCTGGTAATTTAAAGCTGACTGTTTTATTTAATTATATTGGAATGCATTCTTGAAATTTAAAATGGAAAGATTAGAAAAAAATAATTGTAGCAATGCATTTAAGCATGAGGTTAAATATATTCTGTGTAATCATTCTCACCCAATGCATGGGAATTTTCTATCATCCTGAAGAGCTAGCCAAAATGTAGAGGGAAAGGCAAACCTTTGCCCCCACAGTTTTGATATGAAATCTGAAAATAAAAATGTTGTATTTCCCTTAGATGTTTTGCACAAACCAATTATCTGCAAGAAAATTAGCATTTAGCCAATTATAGGCAAATTAAGAAGCAAAGATTATAAGAAGATAGTACCAATGGTTTTAAAGCATTTAGGAAATATCTGCTATGTTCATACAAAAATGAATCAGTATTTGCCCTCAAGGTCCTTATATTCCAATGTTTTTCTTCTACAATTTTTAAAGCAAACTTTAGGATTTTGTGTAGACATTAGAATCATGGAATTCTTGCAAAATCCTGGAATATTGGAGCTAGATTATATTTTACAAATCACTTAACCCATTAGCTACACATTATAAGGAAGAGGAAATCGAGACCAAAAGATATAAACAATGTGCCTAAAATTAAAGTTAGTGACAGACACAGCACTAGAACCCAAATATCCTAAGATCCACACCAAGACTCTTCCTCATATCCTATTGACTAACTGAAATGATCCAAACATCTTGAATTGAACAAAGTGTAGAAAAGGGATGTAGAGTCATGTGGAATACCATAAGAAAATAAGATGAAGTTTGGGTTTTTTTTTTTTGGTTGTTTTTGTTTTGTTTTGTTTTCAAATGGCTTGAGTCTTATGGTAATTTTAGCCTCTGAAGAAAGAGAGAATATTAGCCACTAGCTTCAAGGGACAAGTCTAGGGAAAATATTAAGAGACAGAAATGGGGAACTAAAGTAAATTATTGAGAACATTTGAGAAAAATATCAGAGGAGGCAGAATTGTAAATAGTGAATATTAAAAAAAAAAACATTGGGATGGGGAGCATCATCTCATGTGGCTCTCCATCCATAGTAAGGCTTTCATGTAGCTACCTCCAGGAAATGCAAAGCCCGTTATTATTTCCATAGAATTTTTGTTAATAGTACTCATGGAAAAAATGGAAACGAGGTTTTTAAGCACATTCCTACATTTCATTGAAGCATAGAATATTAACTTTACTTATATTTCTGGGAATTTTAATATTTCTTGAAAATAATGGAGAGTAGTACATCAGATGAATATTTTAAAGCAATAATATTGACATGGCTGATGAAGGTACCAGGTGATGGTAGGCACCAAAAATTGGAGTTAAGTCATGTGATGAATTCACAATGACCATTCTCTTTGACAAAATGAATATTTATTTACTGCAACAGGTTATAGACCAAGTGAAAAGATACAGTAGACACCAGGAGTGCTAAAAATGTAATAAAATGGGAGAACATATAAACTCAGTGGAATTCACAATTATCCAGCAGAAAGGGAACACCTCATGAGTTTTGGTCATGGCATAAGCTGTCAAACTAAATCCTGAAAGAGATTTAGCATCCTAAAAGTTATCTATAAGGAGGGAAAGTGAGGTTGAGAAGCATAGTGGAGTTAGGACAGATGTGGCATGGGGAGAGGTAAGAAAAAAGACACCATGAGACAGGGTGCCATGGTGGATTAACCAAAAGGAGGACAGTGAATGTCACATGACTATAAGTAGATTTTATAGGGAAAATCTATTCTCAGAGACATGACTGGGATTTCTGATAGGACTTGGAAAAGTGAGCCTTCCCAACACCCCTCCAGAGGGTGGTCTTCAGAGATTTGATGTTTATATGAGACTCTCTTCATTAATGAAAACTGATTACTCAATGATCCATAACTATAAGAGGTGGTGGATATGGTTGGAGTTGACAAGACCTTGGCAGAGGAAAGATCTTTGTTTTCTGAGTTCCAGTTTCTAAAAGCTGTGTTTCTGTATTATCATAAAGAAGAAGTCCCTGAAACAATAAACTGGGAAAACATTTTTACAGTCAAAGGTTCTGATAAAGGACTCATTTCCAAAATATATAGAGAATTGACTCTAATTTATAAGAAATCAAGCCATTCTCCAACTGATATGAACAGACAATTTTCAGATGATGAAATTAAAACTATTACTACTCATGTGAAAGTGTTCCAAATCACTATTGATCAGAGAAATGCAAATTAAGACAACTCTGAGATACCACTATACACCTGTCAGATTGGCCAGAATGACAGGGAAAGATAATGCAGAATGTTGGAGGGGATGTGGGAAAACAGGGACACTGATACATTGTTGGTGGAATTGTGAATACATCCAGCCATTCTGGAGAGCAATTTGGAACTATGCCCAAAAAGTTATCAAAATGTGCATACCCTTTGATCCAGCAGTGTCTCTACTGGGCTTATACCCCAAAGAGATACTAAAAAAGGGAAAGGGACCTGTATGTGCCAAAATGTTTGTGGCAGCCCTGTTTGTAGTGGCCAGAAGCTGGAAAATGAATGGATGCCCATCAATTGGAGAATAGTTGAGTAAATTGTGGTATATGAATGTTATGGAATATTATTGTTCTGTAAGAAATGACCAACAGGACGAATACAGAGAGGATTGGCGAGACTTGCATGAACTGATGCTGAGCGAAATGAGCAGAACCAGGAAATCATTATATACCTCAACAGCTATACTGTATGAGGATGTATTCTGATGGAAGTGGATTTCTTCAACAAAGACAAGATCCAACTGAGTTTCAATTGATCAAGGATGGATAGAAGCAGCTACACCCAAAGAAAGAACACTAGGAAAGGAATGTAAACTGCTTGCATTTTTGTTCTTCTTCCCAGGTTATTTATACCTTCTAAATCCAATTCTCCTTGAGCAACAAGAAAACTGTTCGGTTCTGCACACATATATTATATCCAAGATCCACTGCAATCTATTTAACATGTATAGGACTGCTTACCACCTTTGGGGAGAGGGCGGAGGGAGGGAGGGGAAAAATCGGAACAGAAGTGAGTGCAAGAGATAACGTTGTAAAAAAACTACCCTGGCATAGGTTCTGTCAATAAAAAGTTATTTAAAAAAAAAAGAGATAAATTAAAAAAAAAAAAAGAAGAAGAAGAAGTCCCTGAAAAGAGTGAAAAATTATGTAAAGATGTGAACAGCTTCTCTATCTCAGCTTTTGAGAATTTTTCACTTCCTTCTGCAACCTCTTTCTAAAGACAATCTGGAACCCAGAAAATAAGATCTCTCCTCTTCTACATCTTATCATTTTTTTCTCTTGGTATCGGCATAGAACACTGAACAATTTTTCCAATTATAAGGCAAATCTCATATAAATAGGATTTAAACATTTCTTCAATACTATATGCACATATACATTAACTCAATTATTCACTTTTTACACATTTTATTATTTCATTATAATTTTATTGCTCTATTATGAGAAATGTTTAAAACTGTAAGCCTCATGAGGAGAGGACATACTTTTTATCTTAAGATTCTGTTTTCTCCAGCCTCGTAATAGTTTGATGAATAAGTTTAATGAATCTGAATATTGCTCACTCAATGTGTATACTCTCAGAAAAGATGCAAACTGTAACACATCGATGCCTGATCACATTATGTCACTTTTTTTCAGTGGTGTCCTGTAAATCCTTTACAGAAGGAGCTAAAGAAAATATTAGTTGACAAAATTAATGTTGAATAAATTTTTAAAAGATTTTAATCTAGATCTGATATCTCAATTATTAATTCAGAAAAATAATAGCAATTCATAATAATGGTTTCCCTTTATATACTGATTACTGTGTTCCAGACAATTGTGCTATATTTTGCAATTTTGATCCTCACAATAACTGAGGGAGGAAGGTTCTATTATTGTTACAATTTTATATATGAGGAAACTGAACAGAAAGTGACTTTCCCAGAGTCATGTAGCCTTAACTTCAGTTAAGTTTCTGAAAATGGATTTATATTTAGGTTTTCCTAACTCCAGAATTGGTCCTTTATCTACTGAACCATTTCCCTGTCCCTTATTTTCAGAAAAGTCTACCACAGAATTCTGAATGTAAATAGTCAATAAAATATTGGATTTTACACTGAGGAATTGCCATTCAAATTTTTATATACAAACCAAAGAAGTTCCTATTGAAGAAATAGGCATAGTAGAAAAGAATTTAAGTTTATAATCATAGACATACTATGTATTTAAAGGAGATCTTAAATAATTTTAAGGCTGCTGCCCCATTTTTCTTCTGCAGCACATTATCTTACTTTTCTATTCTTAGCCATGGAAAATACATACGTCATGATTTTCTGATAGTTTTGCACATAATCTATAGTAAAAATTCATATCACAAGGAAAATCTGTTTTCATTCAGAGAAACATCAGGTTTTTATTTTCTCATTAAGCATGCATAGTCTTGAGGTGTTCAATATTTCAAAACTGTCTAATAGTAAAAGCAACCTGAAAATACTTTTGCACTATCTTTCATAAGGTCATATCAGTGAACATGTTGGTTCCTTTTGACATGTTTTAAACAAAATAGATATCTTGTTTATAGTAAAACTAATGTATTAAAACTAGTGTGTTGAAATATTAAAGGATTCTCATATTACCCAGAAACATAAAATAGTTAATCAAAATATGAATTCTTAGATGCTGCACTGAGTTATCTAATTCTTTGGACAATAATATGGACAATAATTTTACATAAAATGTAAAATTATTTTTTGTATGTAAAAAAAAAGATAAAAAACTGACCTAAAACTGTCACTTTTGTAGTATTCAATGATAATTTATTAAATTTATTATGGGTAAAAATGCACTAACAAAAAATTTGCTATTTAAAAGAAATACATTATTGTAGTTTTCACATTCCTTAATATGTCCCAGTGGGATTTAATTTCAAGTTCCAAGCAATTTTATGAGGGCCACTAGGAAATCTACAAAAGTCCTATTGGATTACTACTTAAAATGGTGACTTCTAAAACACTTAACATCACATATATATCCAAAAGCAATCCACTACTAATTATTAATTACTTTTTGCCTCTTTTGTGGAAAATGAACTTAACACAAAATTCAAAAGCAGAATTCCAGATTGACAAAACCATAATTCTAATGTTTCTATTTGAGTATGACATACTCATTTCATTGAAGATTAAGCATTACAAATATCTTCAGTGAAATTAAAAACTTTGATAGATAACCTGCTCATAAGTGAAAAAGAAATTGAATCAAAAGGCATATTGCCTCAAATATTAACATTCAATTAATTCATCCATTATTTTGTATATTAAGATAAGTACTGCATTTAGACAAAGAATTGAGCCAATAACTAGTTGGAGGATATTGAGTTGAATCATATAGAAAATGTGTATTTTATTTTCAATGATGTCAAATGT
This sequence comes from Sarcophilus harrisii, assembly GCF_902635505.1. NCBI lineage: Eukaryota > Metazoa > Chordata > Mammalia > Dasyuromorphia > Dasyuridae > Sarcophilus > Sarcophilus harrisii. The sequence continues at coordinate 597,989,024 of NC_045426.1, read as the reverse complement.
CTTGGTGGTGTTAACTACTCTTTCCTCAATACTTATTTTTGAGATCTGTAGAACATATATACATATATCTTTATAAACCACAAAAATATAAAGACAATAGTTGTAATATATTGGCTTCAATATATTACATGGTAATTAATGCATGAAAATTGGTATAGAAGGAAGCATGGAGATCAACATGAGCTAATCATGAAGTAATAATAGGGATAATAGTCTAAATGTTGTAATAGTATTCATAAAATATTAAAAAGGAACATAGAAGACATCTACTTTTTAACTGAGTAGATACTTTTGGATATGTATGTGTGTATATGTGTGTGTGTGTGTGTGTGTGTGTGTCTATAAACAGGACACAATTACATAAGATTAGAAAATATAGTCAAAATTTACATTGTGTCATTCGCACAAGATGAGTAATCATATTGACAAAATCACAGATCCACCAAAGGACCTATTTTGTAAAAGAATGGATCATAGAGTTTCAAGATTAGAAGGAATAGCAAAGACAATTTAATGTAATCCATTCTTTTATACAAATCTGCTTTATAACATATTCAGTAAATGATTTACTAGACTCTGCTAATCCAACTCTAGTGATGGGAAAGTCAATTACTTTCTAAGCTACCCAACATTCCATTTGGATACCTCTAAGTGTTAGGCATTTTCTCCTTATTTTTGAATTATTGGTATTCATTTTTTCCATATTTATAAAATTAATCAGTCTACCCAATAATTTCCATTGATTATTAAATAATGATGAGTAATGCATTCATTAAATATATATTTATGATTATTAATGGTAGACATTCTGCACAGCAAACTCACTGTTCCTAGTTCTTATACTGTGCAAACTTGATTTGTAATAATTTAATTCAAATATTTTGATTTAGTATCTATTACTATCTCACATTTAAATAGGATTTTATGGTTTAAAAAGAACTTTCCTCAAATTATTCTATGAAATACCTTAGTATTACCTTTATCTTGCTTTTACAAATGAAGAAACTGGTGTTCTTAAACGTTAAATGAGTTCCATATTCTTGAAGTGAGGAAAGTGTCTGGTACCTTATTCCTCTCATCTATCAACTAAATTTCATTTCACTGCCTTTCTATTAATAAATAGATGTTCATAAATATTAACAGCATAGTAGAAATAACACTAAATTTGGAGCTGGATAACCCATATTCTCCACTCTTTCTATAATTTCTGTTTTGGAAATCTTCTTTATTAGTTTCAACTATCATCTATATGTAGATAAATTCCAAATCTATTAGTAAAGTAATATGTTCCAGTGAAACGAAAATTGGATAAAAAGATAGTTGACATAAAGACACATCTTCGTTTATTACATGGAATTTTGTAATGATTGTATCACAATATATGCCTGTGGCAAGATAGTCAAAATTATCTTTAGATCAATTTTCTGAAACATATTCAACTTAGTGTAGAAGAGAGAAACACTTGAAAGATCTTAGAGAATTTAAAACTCTGGGATACCATCCCTTTAGGAAGAGACTTTGATACTGCATAATGCTATACAGATCTATGAGGATGAAGGAGGTTCTGGAGAAGGACTTTAGTTAGGCTTCAGGTAGGTGGAAGAAGGAGGGAGCAAGCCATCTGGTAGATCTTCATTTTAACTAATTAGCTTAACTAACTAAATAGACTAGAAAATCATGAAACAATCATTGTTTTCATTCAATGTGAGGAATGTGATTAAAATTTCAGAGAAAAATTTCCATGGTTGATATTTGTTAAAAATTTGACATCTATTAAGCATATTATATTAAATAAATATAACATTGATTTATATTTCATTTCTATATATTCATATCTCTGAGTTTTCTTTTTGAGAGAATTATTTCAAATTTTGAATAAATCCTATGAGGAAACAGTCAATTTGTATAGGAAATCATGTGGAATAAAATGGTATCTCTCTGTAAAACTGAAAGCTCATTTAAAATCCAAACACTTTAAAAAATAATCATTTTAACTGTATTTTTGTCTTAAGGAATCCATTTACTAAGAAAGGATAGCTAGAAACAACACAGTTGCTGAGGTTAATTTCAGATCCATTTATAAATAAAGGAAAATTAGATAATCTTTGGGTAAATATAGTTCTAAATGAGAGTAATTTTCTCTTGTGGTTGGCAGGGTAGAAGAGTACTTTAATCAACCAAGCTTCATTGAATGTTGGCTATATAGAAGCCATAGTTGTTTCTTTACAGTTAACCTCCTTTGGATGATTTATTCTACACTGGTTTCTTACATGACATAGAGATTATGATTGTTAACTATTTCATGATTTTTATTCATATTCAAACCAATAGTCATTAAAAGGAAAGTAATTGTATCCTTAATTGATTGTAGTGCAATTGTTTGAATTAAACAGAGTTCAGTCACATCTAAGATATTCAGGCTCAAAATTTTAATATTATTTGTGATTCCTCCATCTCCCTAGTCAAACCATATTTACTTAGTAACCAAATCATCCTCTTAATTTTTTTTTATTACTTTATTTTTTTATTATGTCAGATACCATGTGGAAGATTTTAAGGTGAACAAATTAGCAAACCAAATTAATGGTTAGTAAGAATTGATATGAGGAGGAAACTGATAACTCCCTGGAAGCATATTTAAATATTTGAAATATCTTTAATTTTTGTTTTAAATGTTTTACTCATTTACCCCAGGCTTTCATTATTTAGTGAGGAATTTGTACCCTAGTAAAACCTTATAAGACTGGTGCTGAAGAAACATATTACTTTATTCTTTATTGATATAAATTTATCATCATCCATAGAATACTAAATTGCAGTAAGAACTACTAGACTGATAGGTGTGATTATAATCTATACATATCCTTCATAATTTTCTTTCTTTTTCTTTTGTATTTTGCTTTTGCATTTTCCCTTCCTTCTCATTCTACATATTCTTTTTTTATGCTCATTTTTCCAGGAAAATATACCAACTCCCATGATTTCAACAAATTACATTTATGCTAATGATTTCAAGATTTCTCTTCTCAAAATTCTCCCAAGTTCCAGTTTTGCATCTCTAAATACTTAATATTTTCCAGATTGATATCCCATTATTACCTTAAATTAAGTATGTCTCTATCATTTTATGCCAAAATTGTATTATTTTCTTTCCCATTTTAGTTCTTATTTATTCATTCATTCATTTATCTATTTATTTATTATTTATTTTCTTATTTTTATTTATTTATCTATTTATTTTATAAATAATACATATTTTAATATTTATTATTTATTTGTTTAGTTTTTTATTTTTAGTTAGTTTATTTTAGTTTTTAGCTAGTTTTTTTATTTTAGTTTTTTTTTATAATTTTTTATAATTAGTTTATTTTAGTTTTATCATTTATTTTTATAAATAATAAATATTTAAATATTTATTATTTATTTAGTTAGTTTAGTTAGTTATACTTTAGTAAACCCCCTTTATTCCTTTATTTTCCTGACTATACAATATCCATTCAGTTACAAATTCTTAACAATTATTTTTTAAATTATTTTAAATCTAAATAATGATTTTACCAATATTAAACTAACATTTGAATATACACCAAATTTTTAAATTCCCTAAAATCACCCTTTTGTTTTAATAATTCTTATCACATGAAATCCGAGCCTTTTCCTATTAAAAAAAGAAAACTATACCTTTACACTTTTTACTTGGTACATATTCACAGTCTTCTGATTAATATAGCTGATCATAGTACCTTATTTCTCCATTCTATTACACATATGACTTTATGTGGAATTTATCTTCCTTAATATGACCTTGAGATCATAGAGTAATAAAGTAGATAATAGAAAGACCAGGACTTCATTCCTTCCTCAAACACTTGCCAGCTATGACCCTGAGCAAATCAAGTGAACTCCAAGCCTCTGTTCCATTGTCATAAATAATACTATAATAATTATTATTATCTTAAAATTATTACTATATAATCCTATAATAATTATTACAAAATCAAGAGTATTTTTAAAAATTGCAACAACAAAAGCAATCAAAAGTACAATGTCCTATCTTAGGAAAGATTTCAATGAAATTCACATTCCTGTTGAGCGTGTTATATACTAGATAGTTTCAGAGACCCTGGTATGAGACTAGTGGTTCTATGATTTTATTCTTCAAAATATTTTTCTAGCTTTTCATTGCCTACCAGATGTTTTCTAAATTTTTCTTCTATTTTTTACCAAGAAGGACCTTCCACTCCAATAGGGATAACCTATTTATTGTTCCCTAAATAAACTTAAGTTGTTTCCATATTGGCCTTTTCCTTCTGACTGGAATGTTCTTTACACTTTTGTCTTTCTCTCCAAAATCTTCATCACTTAGTTTAAGCTCTACTTTTTTCCTTAAAGCTTCTTGGATTCTCATGGTTCCCAAAGATCTTTTCTCCCTCTGAATTCTTATGACTTTTTATTTATTTATGTATTTTTACCGTAAACTCACTATATAAAGCCATCTGTTTTGTATTTGGCATTTCACAATTTTTTATTATACTTATCCAAATTACTCTGTCCCTAGAAGTAGTGACTTTTTCTGTACTTGAGTTCTTTAAACAAGATTATTGACCATTCTCAGGTATATTATACAAATGATAACTTTTCAAGAATGAGCTGGAATTGGTGGCATCTATTATTCTTTCCTATTTTGATATTGCATGATTCAGATGTTTAGCTTTTTATGTATGCATTCCTGATCTTTCTAAATCAATCATATGATTGATATTCTTCTTTGTAGATTCCATTTTGCAAAAACTCAAGATTATATGCATAGTTTTCATTCAATTAATATTTGTTGAATAAATTAAACTGCTGACACTCTTCAAATGATCACTAATATAAAAACTCTGTATGATATAGATCACATTATGCTGCTAATTTTCATTGTGAATAACTATAGCAGATGCCAAAAATGATAACTGATACTTTTTATTTGTGTCTGACAGAGGTTACATTCCATTGCACAATCTTCAAGAAACAAAACTTACCTCTCTATTTCTCTTAAACATTGGAAGAAGATTTCAATGAAGAATAGATATTAACAGGTAAAGAGAAATAAAAGGCTAGATAGCCCAGTGGATACTGCACGGGAGTTGGAATTAGGAAGATCTGAGTTTAAATCCAGCCTCAGACACTTACTAGATGTATAATCCTGGGCAAATCACTTTGCCCTTGCTTTCATTAAGGAAGTGGCAAATGACTCCAATAACTTTGCCAAGAAAACCCCATGAACATTATTGGTATACTACTTGTACATGGGGTCATGAAGAGTTAGGCACAGCTGAATGATTAGACAGTAACAAAGAGACAAAAAAGATGAAAACTCTAATTGGTAAACATGTATCTTAAATAAGTTAGCTACGGGGATTTTAGCCTAGGGTATCTCCATTTATTTGCATTGAAATTTGCACTATATATTTTTGTTGTTTGTTTGTTTTGTTTACTGGTCAGTTTCTGGTCAGGATATCATTACATTTTGAACTTATTTCTAAGTATTAATTAGAGCTTAAGTTTTCTTTATTTAACAAGCTGATTAGTTTCTTGAGGATAAAGATTGCACCATATACTTTTTTGTTATCCTTGAAATCACGTTACACCATTCTACACAAATAGTAACATTAGTAAAGACTTATAGGATGACAACATATAGGTTACAAATTATCTAATCTGGATGCCTCACTTTATTGAGTTAACTAAATTCTAGAGCGTTTGTGTAACTTATCCAAGAAGAAAAAATCTGCTAATATCAGATTGGAGCTCAGATCATTTGACTCCAAACTGAACTTTATAGATTTCAGGGAAAAAATAAAACAAAAAGGTTTTAAGTGAGTCTCCTGGAGTTAAAAAGTATCAAATGTCAAATTCAGGAAACAGAAATAGGCCTTCTGAGTCCAATTTAAATTATTTCTCATTTGCTGATTTGTAGTACCATATAAATTTCTAATTTATTAGGTGCTATGGTCTTTATACCATACTAGATGCAAGAACAGTATCAAAAGTTTTATTTTATCCTCAATAAATAATGGAAAGGAGATTTTCTAATAGATAATGCAGTGGACTTAGTATTAAGAAGATATGACTTCAAATCTTACTTCTGCTGTTTGTTACCTATCTGACTCTGGACAAATAATTTAACCTCTCTGTGCCTATAAAATAGTTGCATTTGTCTTGATGACTTTGAAGGTCTCCTCCAGATCTAAACCTATGTCTTTTGGACCTAAAGAATAAAGATGAGGTTGGAATTAGGGGGTGAAGATTATATAAATGTATGTGTGTGTGTTTTTCTGACATTTTCATCAAATAGGTGCTTATAAATACATATTTGTATGTATTATAAAGCATTTGATGCTTTACATATACATATTAATATATATGAAACTATTATTATTATTAATAGGCTTTGCTCTGGTTAGGACCAACCCCTCTTTGGAAGAATTAGATTGATTCTCATTTTCTATTTTGTTTTCCCCATTTTTTCATTATAATCATATGTGCCTTAAAATGATATGATTTCTATAATTCGATGTGCATATGGAATTATTCTTCTGCTATACTCCTCCATCTATGACACATACTGCCCAAATTAGTTTAATAAAAGATTTTCCTGTCCAGAAACTCATATATACTTTCATAGTGGGTAAATTTGCAGGCCCATAAAATTGTTGTATAAAAGAAACCTGGATATAGCAGTTAGGCTGCATTTCTTATATATTAAACTTAAAAATTCTCAAAATTGTGACAGTTACTTAGGATTTTATTTAGCATGACAATATCTTGTCAGAATGCATAGGAGAAAACATATAATGATTCAGTAACTCTTTTACATGATCATCCATATTAATAATCACTCTTAAAAATGTCTAATCTTAACTACCATATTCACAGTCTTAAAAACATGTCATATGAATGAAAAGAAGAGAAAAAATGAAATCTCACCAAAGAACATGATTTGAAAAACAGAAAAATACAAACACATTTTCAATGAGATTTTCATTTACCTTATGCTATTAGAAAGATTTTAGCATACAGATAATTTTAGGAGATATATCTGATGGTAGATGCTTAACTCCATTGAGTCAGTAATGCCCATAGGACATAAAATTTTGAGATTGTTTAAACAAATAAAAAAATTAAACAAAGGACTACTTCAATAAAATAAACAAATTAAGACATCACACATTTATTAAACATTAACTGTGTGCCAAGCACTTTTGTAAACACTAGGGATAAAAAGAAAATCAAAAAAACAGTCCCTCCTCTCAATGAATTCATGGTCAAATGGGAAAAACAAAATGCAAATAACTGCAAACAAACCTGTTATGTACAGGATAAATTGAAACCAATCTTAGAAGGAAGATTGATATTAAAGAAAACCTGTGATAGCTCTTGGAAGAAAGGAGTCTCTAGATAAAACCTCATTGAAGTCAGGAAGCACAAATAATGATGGAGAGGTGTTAGAATCTTTACAAAGTGATGTCAGTTGCCTAATTTAGCATGGCACTTAGCAAATCCTCTAGCTCACTAATGTATTTAAGTACTCATTAGAATTCACAAATATGGGAGATTCATAAAGTTAAATTAATTTGTAACTTTGTGAATTCACACCTCCCTTAATCCCTCCCTCGAGGAGGAGTCAACCTTTTACACCCAGCATAAATAGATCTTCATTGAGCCAGTTAGGGTCAGTTCAGAAGAAGCCCACTCTTGGAGGTGGAGTTAGATTCATTCCAACTTTCACTGTGGTGCTGGCTGAAGACCTTTGGAAGAAGAGAAGCCAAAGCTGGCAGAGGCAAAAGATTAGCGGCAAAAGCTCTTGGAACCAAGCAGAGAGAGATAGGCCACCAAGAAAACTAACCGGGCTATTTTGGAGGAAGCAATAAACGATCTGAACTTTTAACACCTAGCTGCATTTGGAGTGATTATTACTTCCAACTGAAAGTAAGGCTGCCTCCAGAAAACCTCCCTGAGAAACCTGCTCTCCCCCAGAGAGCTATTATATTTTAAAGAAGAGAATACCACAGAGAGAGATCTAGCCATGGGAGACAGCCAGCAAAGATATTCAGTCAGGTGATGGAATGTTATTTGGAGGAATAACAAGGAATAATATCTTTGAATTGGCAGAATACTCAGAGAAGTACAAAAGTAAAAATACTGCTAAGGTAGAAAGGGGCCTGGTTATAAAGGGCCAAGCAGAGGATTTTATATTTCATCTTGGTTGTAAGAAGGAGTCAACCAAATTTATTGAGGGAGTGAGGGAAGAGGAAACAAAGTCAGACATGGGCTGTAGGAAGACTATTTTGACAGATAAGTGGATAATAAACTAGAGGGAATAAAAACATTGAATCCAACTAACAGGCTAGGAAGGTGAGAAGAGAGGAGAGAACATAAGCAACATGTTATATAGAGAGAAATAGCTTTACAAATGATTAGATATAAGGCAGTTAGAGATTTAAGAGCTTAGGATGACCTGTAGTTTGTGACATTGAGAAGTTCACTGGGAGGATAGTAGTACTCTCAGAATTAAGAAGAAAGTTAGGGGGGGAAAGGATGATTTAAGGGGAAATATGAGATCAGTTTTAAGGCATATCCAAACTTAAGGCATTTATAAGATATTCAATTTGAAGTGACCAATAAGCACTAGTTTTGCAACTAGAGGCTGCTAAATGGATTAGGGCTAGACAATTTGAGAATCTTATACATAAAGATAGTATTTGAATACATGGGAGCTGTTGAGATCACAGATAAATGCAATATTTGGTATAAATAGGACGGTATGTTTTTGAACTTTGGAATATTTTTGTTTGTTTTTAGGATCAGATTTTATATCTGAGATTTCTTCAAAAGCCACGGTCTAGGCAAAAGGTGCAATATTGAACATCATTATTCAGAGGAAAGAAATATGAAGAAATATGCCATTGTGTGACAAAGTATAAAATTAGAAAGGAGAGAACACTATTGCAACAATATAAGAAAACTCTCCAATTGGAATTGTCTATTGCTGTCTACAAAGAGAGCTATATCCATGTAAATGTCCCCCATTTGCAATTTTTGGCATCCTTGTTTTTTTCCTCTCTTGGAGGGACACACAGAAGTCTTCTTTATTTCTTCCATTGCATTATTTGATCAATCACATTTTAATATGAAATCATGTTAGTTAACTCATTACCTCTTCCAAAGTTATTTGTATAATGATGTTTTCCTGAGTTAAGATATTATAGAATCATGTTTCTTCTCCCCCTTACCCTTCATAACTCTATTCCTTCCTGATTCCCTGGCCCAAGGATAAACTGGGAATAGACCCAAATGCAGTTTTTGAAAAATATATATATTTTGAATCTATAAGGATTTCTTCCTGTAATAGTATCAAGGCCTGAAATTACTCCTATTTCAGAACATATTCACCTTACATGTTCACCCTTCCTCTTTTCTCCATCACTTCTGGCTTTTAGCCTTTCCTTGATTCTAGCTCATGCCCCTGGTTTCTAACTGTTCCATCTTGATTTTACCCTTCCCTTTGTTATCCATTTCTAAACCTCTGGGTTCATTTCAGTCTTACTTGTTCCCTACCCTTTTCACTTCTAATTCAATATTGCTAGACATTGATGATACAGAGCCCAATTTCAAGGTATTATCTTCCTTCTTGCTAATGTTATCATCCCCATTTTATCTATCTTACACTTGATGTGGCTATAGTATATCTCTGCACTCAGTTTCCACTGGATCTTTGAGACTCTTGGTGTCTAGAACAAGTCTTCTGGGTATGAGCTCCCCATACCTAGTCTTCTGATTGCTAAGTACCATTAATATGCTAACTGACTATGCTAATCTTGAGTTTAAAATTATCAAGGAGAATACTTGTATATATCTTGATATAGAACACTGTAATGTTCTGACACCCAAGATCCTGAATGGAAATCTGATTGACTCTCACTGCTTCAACTATCACTCCTACATCGGTGATGTCTATGCTCAGCCTTTGTCTCTCTCTGAATTCAGACTCACATCTATAATTGCCTATGTGATAACTGTAACTGTCCAACTAGCACCTCAATTTTAAAATGAGCAAGACAAAATTTAACATCATTTTCAAAAAAAAAAATTACCATACTTTATAACTTTGCTGTTTCTTTCACTGGTGCCACATTTTTTCTAAATTGTAGCTACTATTTTTCCCCTCTTTTCTTAAAAGTGTAGATTCCAAAAGGTGACTCAGTAAATAAAATTTTGAAACTGGAGTCAAGAACACCTTAGTTCAAATTCTGTATCAAATAAGTTGCTAGCTGACTTTCAACATATCATTTAACCTCTACTCTTTTAGGTACTTCATCTGCAAATTAAAATAGTACTAACCTCCCAGGGTTGTTATAAGGAACAATAATTTGAGATAAAATTTCTAAATGTCTCTACAAACCTTAAAATACTATTTTAATACTTGTCATAATGGTTGGCTGTTGTTCTTCATTTTGAATAAGTCCAAAATGACATTACTATGTTGGAGTCAAGTTACAGTGTGTCTGACTGTGAGTTGATATTTACAATATAATTTCAGAATGCTTTGCCACGGATTAAGCACAAAGAGTCCATGTGAACATTTAGGGTAAATTCTCCAATTTTGCATATCTCACATTTCTTCTGAACTACTTAAATTTTCTTTTGTTCATAGAGCATAGCACCTTCTTTGATAAAGGAATAGCATGGTAAAAAGTCCTGTGCCACTGTCTTCCATGTCCTGCAATCAATTCTAAAGTTCTTAGGAGTGATCTTGAGAGTTTTCTTGTATTACTTTTCTTCAACCTATATTCCTCACTATATATCTATGTATATATAATACATATGTATGAATTATACATATGTGTATATGTATTATACATATTTGTGTATAGATGTACACATATATAAATATACGTTTAGTTGTTTGGTTTTTTAACTTATGGATATGGTTGTATAACTATTCAGAGAAAAAATATAGCCTGATTGTTAGTACAGTATATGTAGAAAATCAGTGTTAATGACTAGTTAGGTACAGGAAGAAACTCAAATAAAAAGAGAATTAGACTCCATGTCAGAAGATCTTGATTCTGCAAGGTAGCAAACATATTGTGGTTGAAAGGATGTTAGACTTGGAACTATGGTTTAATGAGCTGAGACTCATTTGCCTTCAACTGCTGAGATTTATTAGTTGTATGACTATGGTCAAGACGTTTGATCTCCATGAACCTCAGACTCCTCATTTTAAAAAATGGAGAAAAATAAGCTTACAGCACCTACCACATAGGACTGCTCATATGAGATAATGTCTGCAAACAGTTTGTGGAACATTAAAACCCATATAACTAACAGCTATCAAAATATGTTTATCTTACAAGGAAAATATATTTACAATGGTTCATGTTACTGAAGAATTTTTTAAAAACGAAACTGTAAAAATAGATTTTAAAAGTCATGTTAAGTGGAGATATTTACATAAATTGTTTGCTTTTTATGTCTGCTTAGCACATAGAGTAAAAAAATATAAGCATAAATCAGAATTTTTAAAAAACAATACTCAAAAAATATTTTCATATCTATTTAATCTTTTCATTTCTTGCTTCTATAATACAGGCTTCTGTTCCTAGCTTTAAAAAATAGAAAAAATAAACTACCTTATAATACACCATGTCATATTTAATACTCTTGAACAGAAATGAGATTTTCAGAAGAAAAATGTAGTTTATGAGATAACTATTTGAATACTTTGAGCTAATCCAAATTTTAATGTATGAATTATAGTCATTTAAAATATGCCAATATTTTGTAATCTGTACCTTTCTTGCACTAAGTTTAATCTTTGAAAATATTTTTCTGATCTAGTTTCCTTACCCTTCTTTATAAAAAGAAAACTCTCAAAAATACAAAAAAAACTTATGTATGATTGTATCACAAGTAATTTCTTAACCATGCACACAAATCTACATGCACAATATTAACTGCTCTGTTTCTCATGATTATAAAGAAGCCAGCATGGTTCTTTGTACTATTCAGGACTAAAATCTATTTCAAGCCACAAATGTTCATAGAAAAATTGTCATGATTGGCAAGATGGACCTTTTTATCATTATAATATTTTAAAAAGAGCTGTCTACTTTGACTTCACTACTTCTGAATTTAAAAACAGCTGTTGCTGGATGTTTCTGAGAAAGAATGGGATGAATTCATACAGTTAATGTGAAAATTGCCTTCCCTTTAGAACTTCATAGCCATAGGAAGCAATCATGTTTTGTTAAGGCTCTTCCTTTTATACTACCTTTGGAAAAAATGGAGGTGGGAAGAAGACAAGAGATGATCCCCTACTTCTCAGCTTGGGGCCATTGGCAGGTTTCCTATATTTAGCTGGCTATTTTTCTGAATTCTTTATAATTTTGCTTGAAGTGATATACCCAGAGGATCCTGTTATTCTACTCAAGAAGCCCAAATAAGAGGGGAATAGAAAAGAGAAAACAGGATTTCAAAATCATATAAAATATCAGATTATTCAGGAAAAACTCACCATCTCCAAATGCATGTTCTTTATGATGCTAGGGATCATTTCCTTTCATGAAATGGAGCCTAAAGAATTAGTCACATTTTGGTTTAATTATTCATTATTTTTGCATTATAGAGCATTAGTTTTTCATTAGTAAAAACACTAAATCTAACATGAAGCCTCGATAAAAAGCAATACAAAAAAATGGACACAGCTGTGGGTTTATTAAATCCAATTCAGTCCTTATTTAGTCAGAACTCCCACTGATTCTAAAGATAGTTTTGCCTGAGTAAGGACTGACAAATTGGTCTTTATATTCAGAGGCTGCAATTGTATTTAATGCTTGGATAGTTATTCTATTCTGTCTTGAAAGTCAATAGTGCACCTGGTTTATAACTTAATTTTGAAAACAAAAATATGTTAGTGTTTTTTAAGGTAAGTGATAAAAAAAAATTACCAAAATAATGGTCTACAGTTTACAGGATATGATCCATTTTGGCATAGCTTTTTTCTCTTCTAATGAACACATAAATGGTATAAAAAATCTTAATGTAAATAGATAATAACTTTTTCTTTCCATTATTATTTACTTAAATTTTATATCCATTATGTTTGTATATACACTGTCCTTTTAGTTTTATAGGGCAGAAATATCATATTCAGAAAAACTACATTGTGGTGAGCCTAAGCAAGCTTCAAATCATTTTCTTATCCCTCCTCCAGCTATTATTTATCTGACCACTAGTAAGCATTTATTAACAATTTGTTATTTGTATTTAAGAAAATATAATCAAATGCATTTTAGATGTAAAAATAGCCCCTTGAAATTCCTAAGTAATTCACACTTAAAAAAAAAAAAAATGTCCGCACTTTTTATTTCATCCCTGAAAGTAACTCGCTCCATGGAAATTTCTTCCACTGAAACAGACTAAAACTGATTTGAAACTTACAATAGGAGCATACATTTAGAAAATCTCAAAAGAGAAAACCTAGAGATATTTGAAGCATTCTATCTCTTCTCTCATTTTACAGATGAAGAAATAGAAGCAAAGAACTATGAAGTGATCTTCCCAGTGAGTGTCAGAAGCAGTATTTAAACTTAGGTTTTCCTGAATCCAAATCTTGCTTCTGATTCACTATGCCTCACTTATGGTAATAAAGAATTCCTTGGGGATACAAAGAAATTAAATGACTTGTTTATGGACTCACTTCTGTGTTTTAGGTGCAGGTCTTGAACCAATACTTTTATGAGACAAGCTCTCTATCTACTAAATTTAATTATGTGTGATTGTATGTTATATTTGTTTATTTGTTTTTAGAACTGTCTATCCTTTTATCTAATATTTATTCTCCACTGTTATGCATTTCCATCTATATTGTATCATCCAGGGATTATATCTTTAATAATTTTAGATTCTCATCATTACACCGACCACTTTGCCTTCCACTTAGGAAGCATTAAAATGCAACTGAATGATCATGAGTCAGATTCTCCAGTGCATCAATGACTCCCTAGGAAGAATTAAAGTCTTTACTGAACTCAGCTTACTCTAAAACCAATGAGAGGCTATGGTTTTGATATATTTAATTGCTGTTGCTTACTCTGTGAGGAATATTTATAATGCCAGATTTCCAAGAAAACAGCATCATTTTGGTATAGTAGTTTCATGGCATGTCCATCTACATTGTAGCATCTATACCTCCCTTATACTTTAGAGGCTGGCTTAATCTATCCAACTTGCTTGAACAAAGATCATCGATATAATGTTACACTCTAATTCTCTCAGGATCTTCAGAGTAGTTCTGTTATGAGGGGGTATATTCACCTTAATTAGTACTTTAGATTCTAAGTCACTACAGAAGCCATTCATTCACTATGATGTTGCTTTTAAATTATAGAGGATAATAAGGAAAAAAGAAAAATAACACCCTCAGTATCTATATATTAAAACAAATGTAGGAATAATAAATTAGACTGAAAAACATTCATATACCTAAATCATATTCTTACACCAATATGCTTGAAATTTGTGTGATAGAATGGATACACACTGATTTACTAGTACATTTAGCAGTAGAGTAAAAAAAAAAAAAAAGATCATCAAAATAACTCACAATTCTGGAATTATAAATTTAAGTACCATCTTTTGGTCTTGGAATCATCCATAAGAGTTCCTTAATTAATGCAATTTCTGTGTTGAGCAAATGATATTGCTCCTAATCTCGCTGGATCCATACTATATTTTGCTATTATCTCAGGAGGTACAAAATCTTAATCAAACTTGTTGATCTTGATGACTTTTCTGATACACTGCTTACAAAGTGTTTTACTACTTAATTATACTCCTCAACAACAATTGCAGTTTCCCTAATATAGTTTCAAACTTAACTGATGTAGCCATTAAATGGATTTTAACCCCTTTTTTCTGGATTTAGAATTAGTATCTTCTCTGAAAATTATCCTATCATAGCTTTTGGATAATCACATTTTGAGGTTTTCTGATCAGTTAAATTACATTTGTTCCATAACATAGAATAGTATTGATGTCAATATTTAGAACTGTGAAACAAAATAATAGTTCCTCTTAAGAACCCAGATGATTCTTATAACTCCCGACCAAAGAAATTAATTGTATAAAGCAGATTAAATATAGCAGTAAACTAGTACTTATGAAATGTAAATACTTTACAGAAATATTACTTTACACCCAGGGGAAGCTAAGTTGGAGTGCTGAGTTTTAAGTCAAGAAGAATTATCAAGAGTTTTAATCCAACCTCATACATTTACTAGCTACATGACCCTGGCAAGTAATTTAAATCTATTTGAAGAATCTATCAGTTCCTTATCTGTAAAATCATTCGGAGAAAAAAATGAAAAATCACTCCAGTGTTTTTTTCCAAGAAAACACAAAATAGGATCACAAAGAATTGAACACAACAAATAACATTCTTCCATTGGAGAAAAGGAACAGGAAATTACAAAGAAGTTTTTGCTAATTTTGCCTTAAGTCAGAAAATAAAACTCAGGCAAAATAATTCAATTGATTATCCTTTAACTAATAAAAAAATCAGCAAATTCTAGTCATATTCTGAGGAATCAGCAGTGATGTTTAATGTTAAATATGTGAGGCCTTCTCTCTCTTGGTGTAATTTCCTCCGAAATTATCAGGTGTCACACATTTTAGTGAACCGGTTTTAAGCTGCTTTTAGAAAGATATGTTACTAAGGTGATATAGTAAGAACAAATGTTTCCCCCAAAGTTTGTTCATTTAATGATTTTACATATGTAATCTGTGATTTTGTTCATGTTGCCTTAGCAATCTTTCATCAAGATTAATTTATTTTAATTATACTTAATATATGTTACTTATATTCTTATAATTTCCTCTGTGTGTCTTACCACAAAATAGACTTTGGGGAACTTTCTTTTCTGCAAGATCTTGGCCCCTCTGTCTTGACTGACCTATCTTGATCTCGGTGGTAGAAATCGTTCACTTTGTATATTACTTGGCATATATGTTCCTCTAAATACCTTCCTTGATTTCTATTTGCTATTAGCTTGGATAAATAGGTTTATTTGCTAAAAGAAAAAAAGAAAAAAGAGAATTTTCTAAAATAATCTCTCTTTGGAAAGGGTCTACCATTGATTCTATGATGTTCAATGGTTTTAGTAATGATTTGGATTAAGAAAGAGATGGAATATTTATCAACTATGCAGTTGACACAAAACTAAGAAAGATACTTGCATAACAGTAAATATTCCAAAAGATCTCAAGAGACTAAAATCATGGGCCATAGAAAATGGAAGGAATAATTACATGGTATATATAAATATATCTATTATGCCATAATTACATAAGTGTATAATAAGTTGTATGTTTAATTCAAGAAATAGATTTCACAACTTCAAGATGGGAGTAATATGTCCAGGCAACAGTTCATTAGGAAAAAAAAAAGACTTGGGGAATATAAGCTCACTATGAGTAAAACATGTAAATAAATTTTACAAAATTATTAATGTGACTTTAGGCCACATTAAATAAGGCATCATTTCCAAGGATATAATAACTCTGTTTCATTCTGTCTTCATTACTTCATATTTTGAATACTACATTCTATTCAGGGTATCACATTTTAAGCAAAGAATGAAAAAAAAAAAGATGAAAGCCTTTAAAGGATGTCAACTAGAATTGTCAAAAATATTTAAAGAAATTTAGGCTATTTATTCTAGAATGAAGTATGCTTTATATACTTTTCCCAGTAGAGAACATATGATAGCTTTAGCCACGTGTTTCAAGAATATTCTTTAGGAAGAGGGTTAGACTTGTTCTGCTTGCCCCCAGAGAACAGAACTGAGAGCAATGGGTGAAAATTTAGAAAGGCAGATTTACCTTGAAGAAAAGAAAAAAAAATAAACTTCCTAATGATTAGAACTGTGAAAAGGGGCAATGCATTGGGACAGCTTTGTCAAATGTGAAACTCAAATGGAAATAAAACCCCTAAATTTTATATAAGGTTCCCTGCCAGCTGCATGTTGACTTTGAATATCACATGTTAAAATTATATTGTGTTCCATTTTATTTTTATTTTATTAAATATTTCCCAACTGCATTTTAATTTAGTTTTGGTGTCCCTTAGGAGTGTTCTAGCCTCTTATTTGACACCTCTACATCTAGGAGATGTTGAATCATGCGTCTCAATCTCTTCATTTTACATGGAAATAGATGTCAAGTATAACTGAATAGCATTCTTAAGGTCTCACAGGTAGATAGCCATTAGTTAAATATACTAGAGATTTGTTGTTATTATTCAAACATTTTTCAGTCATATTCAACTCTTCATGATCCCATTTAGGAGTTTCTTGTCAAAGATACTGGAGTGGTTTGACATTCATATTAGAGATACAAATTCTGAAAATATAACTTGAACTAGATGGATTACTTCTCTAAGTTTGTGTTATTATAATATTTTCTTAGTATATTTAGGTTTCCATTCTTTCTACTTTCTTTGTTAACATACAGGGATTAACTTTGTTAATCCCTTATTTTTCAACATGGCAATTGCAAACAACCTGTACAATGCCTTTATTCATTAATCCAGATTATTTTTACCTTGCTTCCAGGAAACAATTAAAAGTACTTCAATATCCTGCCAGTATCAATATTTCCATTTGCTCTTCATTATCTTGTAGTACAAAATCCAAAATCTTTAGTGCTTTATAAAATTTGGATTCCTCCTTTCTTCCTAATCATATAATCTATTATTTCCCTACATTTATCATCTACTATAGTTAAACTAGAATAATCATTGCCCCAAAATGAAGGTTGTACATTCTTGCCTTTGTTGAGTTCACTCTCTATTTAGTTTTTCATCCTTCAGTTCTAAGCTACATTTTCACCTTTTCCATAAAGTTTCTCTGACCACTATATAAAAACTCAAAAGCATTAGATTTGGAATTTCTGATTTCTAATCCTGGATTTTCCCTAACTAAATGTATAACCTTGTAATCTCTATCTTTTAGTCTTCAGTTTTTATCTCTAAAATAAGGAATCTACATTAAATCATATTGAAGATCCGTTTTTGGTTCTAAAATTTTGTATTTTTGAAATGTTTGCCTAGTACCTTACTCTGCAAGTTATAAGAACCCCATTTAGATAGGCTTTTTGATACTGATTATTGAAATTCTATAAATACTCAATATAGACAGTTTTTTTCATTTTTTATCTAGTTAAACCATTAAAACAACAGAAGAAATATTAGCAAGCATCCTATAGACAGGTAGAATAAATGAGATCCAATTTAAGTAAAATTTTAAATAAGCTTAAGCCAAACCTTTTGAGACATCCTAAATTTGTTTCTCCTGTTTCTTTTCTTCTTTTTTTTTTAACTATAAATTGCAGTTTAGTTTGATCTAGGGTATTAAACAAGTAAACCCTTCATTTCCTATTTGAAGATTTGGTAGTTATCAAATTCCTTGGTGGTTCTCTGCTTAAACTTATTCCTCAAATGACTGGTACCTTCCTTTGTTGTCATTAGTGGTATTTTTTTTTTTTTTTTGATGAAAAACCTTTCCTGAGAAAAAAAAAAAGATAGACCCTAGATTTCCTCCTCCATCTGATTAGATTCAGAAGTACAAAGTGTTTCTGAATTTTTTCCCATATTTTCCTCTGCAGAAAGAATCAACGTTTTTTTGGTTCCTCTCAGTGTGATTTCTCTGAACTGCACTTTTAGAAATTGTTCTTACAATAAGATGCAGGAACCTTCCTTGCTGTTTCCATGATAGTATTTTCCCTGGTCATTGAGAGAGAAGTAGGGGTTTTCTGCTTTCTCTTCTATGTCCTCTAGCTCTCTGTTATATGATCTATAATTTCCTCCTTGTTCTGGAAAGTTATATTCATTTTAAAAAGCAAGGGAGCCCAAGCACTCAATAGCTTTACATTTTTTCTTAGTCTGGCCTTTTGTTGAAACTTGCTTGTTATTTTTTGAAAGATGGAAAGTCTCGTTTGCACAAGCTAAATCTAAATTGGAACATGCCTAAAGTATGTACTTAGTAAATGGTATATAGCAAGTGTTTAATAAATTCTTTTTGGTAATATTGGTTAAGCTGTATTTTCGATTCAATTCTTGTGCTATTCCTCTGGCCTTAATCATTTACTGACAAATCACATATCAACTAGCATCCTTTAGTATATGCATGCTGAATAGAGTTTTTAGAGTCAGGAAGATTGGTGTTGAAATCTGAAAATTAAGGCTAATAAACTGTGTGACTCTGAACAAGTCAGTCACTCGATTTCTACTTTTACTACTGTCAGTTTCCTGGCATTTATCGACTAAGGGATAGGCTGTAATCTGACATGGTAATTTGTAATCTGACATCCTAATTTCCCAAATCCAAAGCAGATAATAAAATTACTGTCACAAAGAAGGAAGAAAGTATATAATAAAGTGACACGTGTTGAAGACTATTCCTCTTGTTAAATTCATAAAATTAGAATTGAGAGAATCATAAAAAATCACACAATATGTAGAACTGAAAGGAACTCTAAATGGCTTTAGTGCAATCAATAACACCAATTTAATCCATACTATATAGCATCTAAAAACTGGCTTTGTTATAGAAAGTAATTCAGAGATATAGATGAAAAGTTAAGAAAGAATACCAGAAGTTATTTTGGTCTGTGGAAAGGGATTGAGGTAATGAGAAAAACATCAGCCCACAATCACACATAAAGTGATTACTTCAGCTAAATTTATAATTGCTATGACTTTCCTTTTTTTTTTTTTCAACAGCTAATTAATACTGATTATAAATAAAAGAGAATGTTTTAAGTTTGGGTACATTTGTACTTGTCAGCAAAAGTCTCCTACAGTTTTAATTTTAATTTAATGTTTTATCTTATTGAATATTTTTGATTCATTCAAAATTATCAGTTTAAGAAATCCATGTGTACATTGGGATTGCACAAATGAGACCCTTAATCAAAAAGACAGTCTAAATATTGACCTATATGATTTTGTCTAGAAAGCAAAGAAGCTACAAAAAAAGTAGTAATTAATAAAATGCCTTTTAAAATAACATATCAGCTTCCATATGTAGTTTCAAAATTTTGAATTATAGGAAAACTAAAATATATCTACATTTTCCTGTGTTTCTTTTCATTGTTTTAATTTTAACATTTCCTTTTGCATTGCTCTATAATTTACATATAGCTTCAATTCATGACTTTGTTAGTAAAATAATTTTTCTTCTTCTGAGTTACAATTAAATTCTAATTATATTTCTTCTCACTACTACCATCATGTCTATTACTTTTCTTTGATGTTCTGTCTCATTACTTTTTTGGTTTGTTTTATTTCATGCTTGTCTGTTCAAAAACTCTTGCCAAATAGGATAAAGAGATTACAGTACCCACTATTGTGATACAAGTTGCTTTTTCTGACTCAAATTATCATTGTATATATCTTTGAGTTCATTCCTTAGTTGTCCCAGTGGAAAATATGACCTCATAGGTGTGATCACTCTATTTTGTCACTTTTTTTTTTTACAAAGTATTTTTCCTCATTCTCTTATTTACTTTTAAAATTAGAGAAAATGTAATAGTTCATTATTAGGACGATGTTATGGGAACTAGTTGCTGGGTGTTATGGGATGCCACCTGTTATGACTGCTGGGGCTCTAATTCTGACCAGCAAAATAGATCCCTTCATGTGAGAGGAGGATAACAATACAATAAGATTGAGAGGCAGTTACATTCTTTGACCTCTCTTCTCTTCCCTCTTACCTCTAATTTATTTCATTCCCAATCCACAAACAACATCTGCATCAGTAAAGGCTGCTTTAAAATTCCTTCAGGTGTGTTATAATTCACAGCTGTGGGGGCTTTTCAGAGAATTAACCTGCCCCTTCACACTTAGGCATGGTCCTTAACAATGTACCATTGTGAGCCATAGTTAGATTCATATGGAAACAATGCTATATAACACACAGCACACATATACACAAACACACACATACCATCCATGAGGATATTTTGAAAAGGAAATATAAGCATGTATCTTCTTGGAATGTAACAAAGAGAGAAAAATTGCCCTTCACTCATGTTACCTTATAATTTAAGTCCCTAGCATTAATAAAATGAAAGAGAGATGTATTGCCCACACATAAATTGTTTTGATGTAGCTAGAATATTTTTTTAAAATGCCCAAGGCTCAAAGGGGTGGAAGAAGATCTGTTTTTATTGTGAAACCAACCAAGTAACAGATCTAAGTATAAAAATGATTCAATACATATCACAGTGCTTCACCCATAAAATTCTTATTCACCTGAAATTGCTCTCAAAGTGTTTACACTCTTTAAACATTTGCAGACATAGGAAGACACAGAATATATTCAATTTAAAGTAGAAGGTCTCAATTTAAAGAACGGTATGATCTTCAGGCCAAATGTGATCTCTCTTAAAAGGAGTTTCAGCTTTGGGCTTATACAAATTCAGTTGATTCTGAGTAGCCTGACAACAAAATGAAAAAATAAAAATTGTCCTACAGTTGGGCTTTTGCCTCCATTCAAGAGTAACTTTGGTAAAATATTTGCAACAAAATGTAGAGTATGACACTTTTTATACTTTTCCCAACATGTGGTTAATAAGACCATACTTTTAAAAGTAAAATTAAATGAGTATTCTGCATACAATATGGATATCAGGCAAAGTATGCCAGTTTATGTCCTCCATCAGGGAAAATATTTAGAAAACAAAAGATACGTAAGTGTGCATTAACAAGACAGCAACTTAAAATAACCTGCCATACTCATAATCTTCTTAAAGGTAAAAATGACTATGTGGACATGACACAATGACAGGACACAAATTTAACTGTTATATTAATTATTCAAATAACTCACAAAGTCTTGCTCTCCTGGCCAGTTAGGATATAGCATAGTCTTCTCCTGCTGCAGAATTAACTGGAAGTGGTGATTTTCTCCTCTGAAAAGTGGTACTGTTGTGGAAATAACCTACTGAGCAGCTAGCACCTGACTCAAAAACTCGAATTCTCATTATCTCCAGAACTAAAAACATCTATTTCTCAGAATCTATTTGTTGCTGACTTGTACTTGGGGAAGAAAACAGGGAGCACAAAACATAGAGAGGGACCTGATTGACCTGAAAAAGTTCATGTTCTTATTGTCATGTGCTTATAGTTGCCATCACCTTTAGGATAGAAGAGGTACAGAAACTTTGCTAAAACATACACATTCATAATTTGCTGAAAGTCCAAAAGATAGAAAGCAATACAAGACTATCTAAAGTTAGAATTTTTTACCTTCTTTTCCTCTTGGAGCCTTCAATGGGCTTCCTGATTCAATTGCCAATTGAGTATAAAAAGGAGAGAAAAATAAAGAAAAATTGTGGTAAAAACATGCATGCTTTTAATAAGTTTATTCTATACTATAACTTTACTGTAATCAATATTTTTTCAGCAAGTCACCTACTTGGGCACTTATTCTGCCTCTGATGCTGACAACATGTGAGAAAATTATTTAAATTCCTTGGTCCTCAGTTTGTTCATTCCTATACTGGGGGTTGTACTATATGATCTCTGAAGTCCATTCCTATTCTAGATCTATGATGCTATGATATGCCTGATGATTATGTTCTCCCTTTGTCTCCATAAGAGAAACATCTAAAATGAGGGCACCATTTTAAATTTCCCTTCATTTAGTAACTTTCTGATAAGTTTTCCTAATTTTCATATGAAGCCACGTGATCTTTTTTCTAGTCAAAAGCCTGAGAAAGTTAAATATCACTATAACTTTCTATTTCAAAATAGCTTTAAGTGATTTTATTTTGGAGAGGTCTAAATGAAATAGGCCTAGATCATAAGCCATGTTCTCTTACTTTACAATCTTTCTTTATATTAATATAAAAGTGTGTACATTTTCCTAGTTTGATATTTTAAGGAAGACTTCTTTAGTCTTCTACTCATTATTATTCTATTTTATGCCTCATTCTCCCATCCTAAACCAGGTAGAACAAGGAACAATGGGTATACATTTTCATGAGACAAATTTTATTTTAAGATGAGGAAAAAAACAAACTTAACAGTTAAAGCTGTGTACAAATGGAATGAACCACTTTTAAGAGTTTGAGAGTTTCACATCAGTAGAGATCTTTAAGCATAAACTGAATAGCCATTTGACAGGAACATTAGAGTGAGATTCCTTTCAGATATGAGCTACATTTGATAGCCATTGCATGCATGAAAGTGTCAACTTGTATGTTTTCATCATTGATATGATAATTCAACTTTGATATCTTCTGAATGAACTAAAAAAAATCAATCCATAAAATTTCAATTTTTATACTCAATCAATTATTTTCATAAAAGAACATGACATTTATTTCTCATTGGATTATTTTTCCTACCCTACCCCCATTTCTTTCCCACATTCCCCTCATTTAGTTCTGGTCTCTTGGAGTTGATTTTCCCCTAACATTACTATATCTATTCTGGCTTTTGATAGCTTGAGGATCTAATTGTGGAAATTACTCACAAATGTACAAATTAGAAAATAATAGAGTAGTATGAAATCATAATTTTGAAAACATAGTTTTTTCAAGACTTTGGCAGGTCAAACTGTTTTTTGAGGACCAAAGAAGAAAAATTGGTTGTTTTGGTTTTTAATTATGGGAACTTTTTAAAACAGGGTTTTGTAAAGGTACAATTTGGTGTAGAGAATAAGCATCTAAATTTAACTTGTCAATTTCACATTGTTTTGGAATTGGAAAGAATAAAATTACTTAATAACTACTATTATTGGGGGGACTGTGGAGTGAAAGATTCATTTTCCTTATTTATAAAATGAAGAGTTTGAACTAAGCGGTATCTAAATAAGAGCTTACTAAATCCATGATCCTGTAAATTAGGTATAATGCTTCATACCTTGAAAGTTCAGGATGGCATAATGGGAAAAGTTCACTACTTGAAATTAGAAACTTGGAATTTGATGATTAGCTTTGATTTTCAAGACATTGTTTTTCCTTCCATTTGATTGTTCCATCTCATCTCCTGTACACAAACCTCTTACATGGATGTAATCCAGGACTTTGCCCTATGTAATCTCTGTCTTTATTGTTTCATAATCTTTTCTCTTCTTTTTTCCAATCTCTCTTCTTCTATATATGTCTCTCTCTACTTCTCTTTCTATCTCTTTCTCTGCCTCTCTGTTTCTTTCTCCTTTCCTCCATCTCTTTTCTTTCTGTGTATCTTCTCTATGTCTGTGATCTCATTAGCTCTCATGAGTTAGCTTATTATCTTTATGTAAAAAATTTCCAAATCTTCATATCTAGAGCTTATATACTCATCTCTCTCTAGACGTCCAGTTCTGCATCACCAATTGCCTATTAGACATGTCCATCTAGATGCTCTGTAGTCATCTCAAACTGCACATATTCAATATATGACTCATTACTTTGTAAAGCTATCCCTCCTAATTTTCCTTTTTCTAGGAGTACTTAGAGATTCAGGTGAAATAATAGATACAAAGCACTTTGCAAACCATAAAGTGGTATAAATATCAATTATTATTATTAGTCTATAGTTACTAAACTTCTTGTCTGGTCTTCATATCATTTTCTAAACTTTTTATTGATATTTCTATTATATTCAAGCATGTTTATAGAACAATACAGGCATGGACTGATAAATCTTTAACAACTAGTGGGAGGTTATACATATTCAAAAATTTTTAATTTGTATTATTAATATTTTAGTTTTGAGTTAAGTGATAGTGCAAAGGATGGAGTGCTGGATCTGGATTTAGGAAGACCAACTTTTCTACCTGTATGACCCTTGACAAGTTATTTAGCCTCTTTTTGCCTCAGTTTCCTCAACTTAAAATGAAGATAATAGTAGCACCGACTTCACAGTGTTGTGAAAAGCAAATAAGATATTTTTGTGAAAAAAAATGTACCTAGCACAGTGCTACACGCTACACATATATCTACACATAAGAGATGCAATATAACTGTTCATTGCCCTACTTCCTTTTCGAAGGTTAAACAACTAAAAAAAAAAAACCCTACTAAATCAATTTGATGTATAAAATTGTCAGTTTCAGAGATGTAAATAGTCAATGACACTGAAATTAAACAACCAGTCTTCACACCAGTTACCACTGACTTTAGCACACTCCTATTTCTTCATATTGCAGCTATTTAGATATAAAACTTTAACTTTCTTTCTTAGACTCTTCTCATATCTGATTGTTTTATTTTCTATTTTGTTGATTTGATATCCACAACATTTTTGGCATTCGTCCCTCTTCTCTCTTAACATACTCTCACCACCCTAGTTCAGAACCTTACCACCTATTTTGGGTTATTGCTATAATTTCCTAATTAGTCTTTTTTTGTTCTTATTTTTCCTTTATTTGAATCCATGCTACATACAACTACCAAACTGAAATTTGTAAAACTCAGATCCTACCATGCAAATTTCATTTCCTTTCTAAAGAAAGTTTAGAGGCTTCCTATTGCTTCTAGAAGAAAATACAGACATATTTGTTTGTCTTCACTATTTCCAAGCTTATTTTGATATTTTGTGTTCTAGTTAAATGGAACTATTTGGCTTTAGATGAAGCTTACCTTTCTTCATCTGTGACTACACAGTCTCTTCTCTGTGCTTAGCATGCTTCTTTCCACTCATTTCCATTGCTCAGAATCCTGAAATCCTTTTGAGATTTAGCTCAAATGACATTTCCACCTTGTAGGCTTTCCTGATCCCTCCAATCATAAATACTTTTCCTTCTTCCTCACCTGCAATTGCTTTATAAATATCATGCATTTACTATGTGGTATACAAGTTCCATCTCCCAGTGGGATGTAAGCTTAAGTGTAAACAGTGTTACTTTTTTTGTTTTTTGTGTTTCCAGAGTATAACATTGTGCTTGGAAGGTATATAATCAATAGTTATTAAGTGAATAATGTGATAAAGATAAAAAACAGGATAGAGTGCTAAATTTAGTACACTGCTATTTCTACCAATACAGTTATAATAGTCCAAGTGAAAAATCTTGACAGCCTAAAACTAGGGTGACCATCATGTGACTGGAGAGAATATATTCAAGATGAATTGTGGTAAGGATATTAATTGCTCCTAATCTATATCTATCTATATAATATATATACATATATATACATGTATGTATATATGTGTGTACAGATGCATATATGTATTATGTATATATTCCTATAAATGATAAAATTATTCTCTTTTCAGTATAAAAGAGTGGCAAAAATTTGAATTGGTATTATATACCAGCATACAGTAGGCACTTAATAAAATAAGTATTGATAGAATAACTTCTCTGTCCATAATTTTTTTTTCAATTCAAAATGGAAAGTTAAATGGAACAAGCTCTAAAATTATATTATTCTGGTCATTTGCAAATTAGGGATATTTCTAATTCCTAATTCAAAGATGTTATAGTGAAAAAAATATCATGCATCTTAATTCATTACATGTTTCCACTGATGTTCAGTTGTTCATGTTGACACTTTGACTCAGTGGACATACTATTTATGGGGTTTTCTTAACAAGGATATTGGAATAATTTACCATTTCCTTAGCCATTGGTTCAAGACAAACAGAGATAAAGCACAGGTATTATCTGAGGCCAGATTTGAACTCAGTTTTCTTGACTATGCCCACAATTCTGAGTCATCTAGATTACTCAATTCATTATATACCTATACGTTACTAGACAACTAAATGCACTGGAGAGAGGGAGAGAGGGAGGGAGCTTCATTGCCTAAAAGGAACTGGCCAGTTGGATTTCCAATCAGACAGCTATTACAATTCTCACAGGTTGTTATTTGCCCTTTGTTATTGAAGAGAACCTGACATCAGAAAGATGATACCATGACTGGCAAGTGAATTGAATTTAGTGGTGATTGAGCAAAGTTTCTCACTCTTCAATCCACAGCCATCTGGGTCCAGTGGAAAGATGTAGATCACAATAACTACAAATGGTCCTGATGTTAGTATACTAGTTAATTTTGTATTCACTATTCCAGTTAGCCGAACAAGGTTCCAAGGTTTTAGTGGATTAATGGTTATAGTAATTTGAAAATTAGTTAATGAATGTGAGAACTAAGATTAGAACTAGGATCATAATTAGGTTTTCTGATTCTTAATTCAATTTCCTCAATGCTTAGATACTAGATACCTACTTAGCTGGTTCTGGGATCCCTTTCCTGTGAGATTACCTCCTATTTATATGTACTATTCTATGTGTATTTAGTCATTTGCATTTTGCCTCTGCCATTAGAATGTTTACTTTTTGAATACAGGCATCATATTTTTGGTTTTGTTTTTATTCTCATATTTCATCACAGTGCCTGACATACAATGGGGCTTAATAAATAATTATTATTGTTGTTCATAATGATGATGCATACACTGTAACTATACTCTGCCATAGTGACATCATTTTGGTCCTTTTTGAATACAAATGATGGCAACCAAGGTGGAAGTGTTTAATCCTTCCACCAGAGCCAATTATTACCTCTCTTTGTTTTTCTCATTTTGTGTGATTCTTTTGTGTGATCCATATTTTTAAATTATCCATAGAGAATTCAATTCACCAGTGGCCTTATTTTTCTTTTAATAACTTTGAAGTAGCAATGTAGCACTTAAGTTATCTCTTTATTTTTTCCCATTCTCCTGGTAGGAACAACACACTATCTTTCTCAGTTATACTTATTCTTAATAATGGCTTTGATAACACTTCTCTATCAAAAACCAATATTGGTAACAAACTGCAGCCTAATTACTGCCAACAAACATCTTCCAACTGTTCTTTGGATTGCATGTGATTTTTATTTTTTTCTAGATTCTGAGAGTACATGATTCACAAGTTCATAAAATTACTAGGAGAATATTAGTGTTAAAAAGATGCACTTTTGCAACCGTGAGTAGTTTGACAATACTCCAATATCACAAGATATTCCCCTTTCAAACAGGTATTGGGGTATTTGCAAAATAGTTTTGAAACCTTGTGTGTTTATGAAATATATAATAGGCTGATCTCAAACTACTCATGGTTGCAAAAGTGCATCAATTTTGACATATTTATTGACCAAATAATATATCTCATAGGAATCATAATCAACCAACAAGGCAGGGAGGCAGCATGTAAGAATGCAAAAAGATGGGAGAGTGCCACTTGTGTGATAGCAAGAAAGCTAATATAATAAGTATAATGATATAGTTCTTGCCTTTGAAGGGGATTGTGACTTGAGACATCACAAGTGTAAGAATATGAGGAATGAATAATAAGTTGTATGTATATAATGAATTAAGATTCATACTTGTTTTTCACAATAGCCACTTTGAAATAGATGTTGGAAATATCACTATTTTATAATAAGGAAAACTGAAGTTTAAAAGGGTAGATTACTTTTCCAATGTCACATTACTCAGAAGTGTCAGAACAGGGTTTCTGTATCAGACTATCATGGAATTTAGAGGTTTTGTTTGTTTCATTTTTAAAGAATCATACAGACCAATTTGTGCATAAAGCAATAAACCTTTATTATGGTATGCTTCAAATTACATAAGAGAAAAAACAAAGTCTAAAAAGAGCCACTTACATGCCCACATCTCTGACAATAGTATAAAGGAATAATCATCAAAACTATTTAACAATCATTAAAATAGAAGCCAAGAAGTCAGTGGAGCATACTGAAAAAGCAAACCCAGAGGCAAAGGAACACAATAGACCAATTCTGAAAAACCCTAAGGATACAAGATACTTGGGGAAGGATTCCCTTTTGGATAAGAAACACTAAAAACAAGTCCAGAAAGTTTCACAGAAATTAGATTTAGCTCTACAACTATACCCCAGATTATAATAAGCTCCAAATTTATAAACGAATTAAATGATAACAATCTCTCAATAGACAAACTTGAGAAAAGTAAGATGACATGTTTCAGAATTATTATTTGAAGATAAATCCATATGTAAAGGAGAAAAGAAATCATTAAAAATTTTTAAAAATCAATTACATAAATTTTAAGTGTTTAAGTGCTTTCATAAGAGCAAAAGTTTCACAGCTAGAAGGAAAATATATATTGGGATATATTGGGAAAATGTATATGGGAAAAAATGTTTGCATTTAACATCTCTGAATAAAATCTTATATTTAAGATTCGTGAGTAATAATCTGAAGTATATGACCAAACACAATTCATTAATCAATAACTGGTTAAATGATATGAAAAAATAATTTTCAAAAGAAGCAATGTGATCTATCAGCAAATATATGTAAAAAATTCTTCTAATCCTTCACAATTAGAAACAGTAATAATTAAAATTACTTCTGGAAAGAACATATTTTATATCCTGAGCCACCTTTTGTTAAGGACGATAAAAAATTTTCACTATTCCCAAGCTACCTTTTGTTAAGGATGATTTAAAAAAAATTTCACTATTTTCACTATTAGATAATATATATGAAGCTAGAGTCATGAACTGGTTCACTCATTCTGTAAAGTAATTAGGAAAATAGGAGAAAAACTATTCTACCACTTATAACCTTTTAGTTATTCTTCTACTGGTAAAAAAAAAAAAACAAAACAAAACAAAAAAAAAACCCAAAATCAATGATATTGCAATCCCTACTTTGGGTGATATTTCTTTAGGTGGTGGCAATTACATTCAGAATTTACTAGATTATACTGTGGAAACTTACTACTAAACCTATAGAATGTAAGCCTATTCTTATTGTAGTCTCCTATCAATAATCAGTCAATGGACACTTTTAGCAAAGTAATTTCCTTACAAAGAATAGAAGGTACTGTGGCTACAAAATATTCCTCCCATAATTCTGCATTATATTTGTCCACAAAGGCCATGGAAAGAGTGAGAGACAAATTTAAATGATAATGACATATACATGTGGGAAGTGTATGTGAATAAGGTAACTCACAACTCTGAAACTACAGGGCTTCATTGTTTTTCTTTTTTAATATTTATAGAATTTTCATGCATTTATTCCTTTTATACAGAAATTCAACTTACAGGGAGGTTGGTTTATTTATGCTTCTATATTCTACTCGTATCTTGAGTTCAATTATCAGCATTCAGGGCTAATACTTAATTAAGTCCATAGCCATAGTTCTCTTTTTTGATGCCAAAATATGAGCTTTTTGGAGGTATTTCTAATGTTGAATGATCCTTTCTCTGTCTGTGTTTGCCTCGTTCTGTTCATGTCTACCCCTTACTGGATCAAATATCTACTACTAAATAGCTCCATTTCAATGTCATATGGATGATTGGAGGAAGGAGAAAGAATCAATCAACAAATAAATATTAAGTATCTATTAAGTTCCAGACAATGAATTTCCACCTCCCTCATAAGCAGTTCTTTCTCAGAGCCATATTATTCCTTTATAATTGTCACAAATGAAGAAACTAGATGTATGGTTAACAACTGAGCCTATGAAGAGTTATTGGAACATGGTTTTTGTTTTTGTTTTTGTTTTTGTTTTCTATTTTTGCTCTTGATACCCAGGGACAGATCTTCCTAAAGGAATCATTGTGTATTAATACATTGTTAATCTCATTTACACTTCTTACCTCTGTTATCTTCTTTATCTTCTCTAATCTTATCAACTATTAGGAATAGAGAAGCAAAGAATAAAATACCTTCTCCTCCCTTACAACATAAATAAGAAGGCACATACACCAAATTATACATATTATTTTTGAAGAAACATACAGTGTGTATGTCCATTGATTGGAGAATGACTACACAAAGCATGGTATGTGAATGGAATGATGTATATGAGAAAGAAAGAAAAAATGTAAGGCTTGGATGAATTGCTGTAAAATAGAGAAAACATAGGAGAACTATAAACACATTAACTATAATCATTTAAATCATAGACAAAACCCCTCATCCAATATAAAAATAAATAATAAATGATCAGTAGTAATATCTATCTATCTAATGATATTTAATTGAAAACAGCAATGCATTTCCTCTTTGGAGGAGGCGGGGGAAACAGAGAGACATATAGGCAGAAACAGGCACAGACACAGACAGAGAGACAGAGACAGAAACAGAGAGACAGGGAAAGAATCTTAGTGCTTACCATGTGAAAAGACCCATGCTAAGGCACTAGATTATAAGTGATAAACATTAAATAATAATTCCATTATTTTGTTTTGATTAACTGTTACTTTTTATTTTTATTGCAATGGAAGTTTTGCAGGGAGAAGAAGTTACTGTGATATAACTATCATGGGGGCAGGAGGTGGCAACCTTCACCATTGCAAATTGAAAAGGGAGAATAATATAGCATAGGACTAATTAAAAAGCAGATTTGAATATGCCAACAAAAGTATAATTGAATTTATTTATTTTTTTTATTTAATAGCCTTTTATTTACAAGTTATATGTACGGTAACTTTACAGCATTAACACTTGCCAAACCTCTTGTTCCAATTTTTCACCTCTTACCTCCCAATTCCTCCCCCAGATGGCAGGATGACCAGTAGATGTTAAATATATTAAAATATAAATTAGATACACAATAAGTATACATGACCAAACTGTTATTTTGCTGTACAAAAGAATCAGACTCTGAAATATTGTACAATTAGCTTGTGAAGGAAATCAAAAATGGAGGTGGGCAAAAATATAGGGATTGGGAATTCAATGTAATGGTTTTTAGTCATCACCCAGAGTTCTTTCTCTGGGCGTAGCTGGTTCAGTTCATTACTGCTCCATTGGAAATGATTTGGTTGATCTCTTTGCTGAGGATGGCCAGGTCCATCAGAAGTGGTCATCATATAGTATTGTTGTTGAAGTATATAATGATCTCCTGGTCCTGCTCATTCCACTCAGCATCAGTTCGTGTAAGTCTCTCCAGGCCTTTCTGAAATCATCCTATTGGTCATTTCTTACAGAACAATAATATTCCATAATATTCATATACCACATTTTATTCAGCCATTCTCCAACTGATGGGCATCCACTCAGTTTCCAGTTTCTAGCCACTACAAAGAGGGCTGCCACAAACATTCATGCACATATAGGTCCCTTTCCCTTCTTTATGATCTCTTTGGGATATAAGCCCAGTACTAACACTGCTGGATCAAAGGGTATGCACAGTTTGATAATTTTTTGAGCATAGTTCCAAACTACTCTCCAAAATGGTTGGATTAGTATAATTGAATTTAGTAAAATCAGAAAAGACCTGGAAATTAAAAAATGGTAAATTAGGAGCAATTAAAAGATTTGTCATCACTAACTCAATGTTGGTGATTGAAGTGTCCAAAGTACTTTTATATATACATCTTCCTTTTTTCCCCTTGAGGCAACTGGGGTTAAATAACTTGCCCAGGATCACACAGCAAGGAAGTGTTAAATGTCTGAGGTCAGATTTGAACTGAGGTCCTCCTGACTTCAGGGCTGGTGCTCTATCCATTGAGTCACCTAGTTGCCCTCTCATTTCTTAAATAGAAGATATTTAGTTAACTACTGATGCTCATTGGCATCTCCTAATGACTTGCCTTTCATTCTAAATGGGCAGAAAGGAAAGGAATTATAAACTGAACAACTGCTCAGTGTTCCTTATTCAAGTCAGTTACTATTCCTTAAAGTTGTGTACTGATTTTTATATTCATAGTTTTCGGTGGTAATTGTATTTTAGAAGAAACTTGGGCTTTGAAAGTCCTTTAATAGAAGCCTTTCTTTTGTGTGAGATTTATGGAGGGTCATTCTACAATAGGTGTTCCTGGTTTCTATTCTAAATCCATATTCTTAAGTATCTTTATACATATTTACAAAGATGCTTATGAGAATTCTTGGGGATGGTAGACTGCTGATAGCATAAAATTCCACATTTTCTTAGAGTTACAATTGCCCTTTTTAATAATATCATATACCTCACTCACCCCTTTTATTTTTCAGATGAAAAATTAATCCTTCAGAAATTAAATGTTTTATCAAAGATCAGATAATTTTATAAAGGGTAGAATCAGTATAAGGAGCAGGGGAGTGCTAGTGTCACCTCAAACTGATTTTTGAAGTATGATTATTAAATTTTCCATGTGAACATTTATCCATCAAAAATTACAGATGCTACAAATTAGAGTTTGAATTGTTGCTTTGTCAATTATTTGTATTTTTACAAGTGAGGCAGGAAATTTTTTAAATGCAGATTAAACTTTAAAGTGTGATATGAGTACTTTTTTTTCAGATGGGAGAGCAAGTTGTTAAATATTGGCAAGCATACCCCTGAGAAGATATCATTTCTTCATTGAATCTTTCCTTATAAAGTTTCATGACTCTATGTCTCTCATTAATATTTTCTAGGCACAAATTATGACAAAACTATCATTCTAAAGTTGGAATTTCATTTACCAAGTTCACATTTGGTAATTGATTTTAAAATTTAAATATTGTATCACTATAGCATTCTTAACTATAAATCATTCTTGATCAAAGAATATCATTTATTTCTCTACTTAGGAATGTTTACTCCGATCAACCATTTCTCTATTCACCATAAGTCTTACTCTTTCCCTATTCAGTTTGTATCCTTTGAGCCAAAGGAAATTTTATTGTGAATTTATTATTTAGCTGTTTTCCCTTTGCTGATACATAAATAGCTCTGTTCATTCTGACCTGGGAAAAGTATATTATTTCTTCAAAACTGTTAAAAATAGAATTTGGAGAATCTTCTTTTTATAATATTCTTTAAGGCTCCTCCAGTGATGACTTGAATTACAGATTTTTTTTAAATCATCAATTCACGTATGAGTTAAAACTGCAAAATGTCAGTTTAGTACATCCAATGACTCATTTTAATATGCTGGGAATTGTGTCTCCATTTTTCAATAGAAGGCTTTTGAATGCCAATATTAGCCTGAACACTGCCCAAGTAACTATGAAAAAAGATGTCTCTGACAATAGGCTTTTTTAAGAAAAGCAAATGTACTAGATAAAAATCAACAAGAGTTTATTGAATGCCTACTATATGCATCATACTTTGCACCAAAAAAATTATAAGACATGATGCCTACTTTCAGGATTTTATAATATAGATTTAAGAGGGAAGTCAAATACTCATAAAAAAAAAAAAAGAATATCCAAGCCAATTTTAAATATAACCACATTAAAGACTTATTATTAAATGTTAAAATATGTGGTTATTAACATTAAGAGGAAAACAATCAGGTATCTAAGAGATCAATGTGGAATAGCTAGTATCAGCAGACAAGACAAACTCCTGAGGAAATAGGGTATGGCTACTGAAAGAGGATTAGGATGTAGTAGTAATAGTAGGAAGAAGAGAACAAGGAGGAAGAGAAGGAAGAGTACAAAGAGGAGCAACAAAAACAAAAACAATAGTAAATATTTTAGATATTGCTTTAAGATTTACAGAAAGATTTATAAATATCTCCTTAGATGCTAAAAACAGCCCTGATGAATAGGTGCTATAATTATCCCAGTTTTACAAATAGCAGAAGTAATGTAGGCAGAGGTTAAATGTCTTTCTCTGAATTACATAGATAACAAGTAACTGAAGCTGTATTTGAATTCAGATCTTTCTGACTCTAGGTCTAGTATTCTATCCACTGTGCCACTTAAATGCCAGGTAGGCATTATAATGCAATTTAAGTTACTTGATGATGTAAATTCTTTTTATTCATTTCCTTTATAGTTTCAGGACATTGTAAACATAATAGGTATTTAATAAAGGCTTATTGAAGTTAATGACTTGAATGGAGAAAGGAAAGTGAAGTAAAAGAGACTTTTTAAGTGTTTGTTTATATACTAAATACTGTGCTAAGGATTTTACAATTATCATCTTATTTGATTCTCACAATAATTCTGGAAGATAGACACTATACTTTAGGCCCAATTTTCTATCTATTTCACCAATTAGTTGTTAACTTCTTGTTGAACTTAGCCATCCCATAAGTCAGCTGAACTTTGGAGGAGGGAACCATAGTAGTATCAAACACAAGAGGGCAAGCAGTGATATGGAGGCTCAAGGTATATTGGGTTCACATGGTAAAGAAATTTCAAATATTATTTAGTGGCGAAAGTTAACAGAAGTCCCTGTCCCATCTTCTGATATCATACAATTTCCCCTACTCTCCTGTGAGTAAGATTGATATCTGTAAACATACACATGCATACTTGCAAATATAGATACAGTCACACTCACAGATTGTGCCAATTATCTGAATAGATGGTTGAGTTTAAAAAATTCCGGCCAGATTTTTTCATTTCTATGCAAATTAGTCAAGGGCATAGATGTACTTTTTGCAGTAAGGCAAAATAAATTGAAGCAGTGTTTTCCAAAATGTTTTTTCAAATGCCAACATTTCTGCACTAATAATTTTCAGAGCAGTGTCTGTGTGGGGGAGCAGTGTGTGTGCTTAAATGCCAAAGTCACTAGGCAATATTTGAATGAAAGAGATCGAGAATATTAAATTATCAGTATTCCTTTTTCTCCTCTCTGGCCAATGTCAGTAGAATGGGAAACTTACAAATCATTTATTGTAGAACTGGACTACTTCAACAGCCAAGGAGTCAAATTCTTATGG
The DNA here is from genome assembly GCF_902635505.1 of Sarcophilus harrisii. Classification (NCBI taxonomy): domain Eukaryota; kingdom Metazoa; phylum Chordata; class Mammalia; order Dasyuromorphia; family Dasyuridae; genus Sarcophilus; species Sarcophilus harrisii. The sequence continues at coordinate 597,953,358 of NC_045426.1, read as the reverse complement.
CATTCCTGAATAAAAATACTGGGATATATTTCTGTGGAGAACAGATTATTTTAGAGGATACTTTTTTTTTATTTTCCCCTTTTCTAAAAAGTACAGAGAAATGAAAATTATTCATCATTTTCCTATCAATTTAATTCAGGGGGCATTTTTGCCTTATCTTACTGGGCACCAGGCCTTCTTACTACTTTCTATAGTCTCTTAACAATATCATCTTCAATGTTGAAAGAATCCCTTTCTGTTCTGTTTCCTGCCATGTAAGATCCTTGAAGGACAGTCTTGTTTGCTTGCATTTGTATCCTCCCAGAATATCTGGCAAAAAAAATTCTTAATAAATGCTTTATCTAAATATCAATTAGATATTTTCACTTGTGTGCAAGGCCCTGCACCAGGCAGGGGATGTTGCCATTTTCTTTGTTGTTTACTCATTCCAGTCATATTCTACTCTCTGTGAACTCATTTGGAGTTTTCTTGGGAAAGATACAGGAGTGGTTTGTCAGTTAGACATAATATGTCTGAATCTTTATCTCGGGTTTTGAGAAATGTCACAACAATCATCACTTTATTAAAATTTTATTTTTATTTATTTTTTGCTGAGGCAATTGGGGTTAAGTGATTTGCCCAGGGTCACACAGCCAGGAAGTGTTAAATGTCTGAGGCCAAATTTGAATTCAGGTTCTCCTGACTTCAGGGTTAGTGCTCTATCTACTTTACCAAATGGCTGCCTCAAGAATCATCACTTTTTAAATCTGTAATTTGTATTAGCTTTTCCTTTTTGGACCTCACAATTCTCATCTCTGAAACAGACTGATGACCTCAAGACACTATTTCACTCTAAATCTCAGATCTTATGAGTCTTTTTAGGTGTATCACATATGAATTTGTTTATATCAGGAGTCTTCAAATAGTCTAAAATGAGAAATTTTAGATTTCTGTAAAGATTGTCATTTTTTGCTTGTTTCTTCCAGTGTAGGATATTAATTGAATTTCTTTAGAAATGTTTAATGACAAGTTCCATTTAGAATCTTCAAGAAATAAAAGGTTCAAGTCACAATGATTAGAATATTATTATGCCTACTATATAATACATATTCACATATTATTAGTATACATATTACATAATACCTATTCACATATATGTATATTTACTAATCATTGCTCATTAGAAAAATGATATCATCATATCAGAGTAGCTATTTTTGAAATGCATTTGTCACGGAATTTCTGTCAATAACAGTTTTCTTATGAGTATATTAAAAATTGATTTCCTCAAGAAAAAATTTTCTCTTGTGGTTGATGAAAAATTGATAATTATATAAAATTTTAAAGTTTGCAAAGCTCTTTCCACTAATTGCCTTGTTTGATTCATACAGTGCTACAGATATTATCCCTTTTTTTCAGGTGGAAAAACTGAAGGTCAGATAAGTATGCTTGAGGTAGAGGAAAGATGAGGTTTATCTGACTCAGTAGTTTGACTTCATTTCCACTAAGTGATAATGCTCTGACAACTAATTAATTTTTTTTAATGTAAGAAATACTTCTTTGCAACTTCTTATTTACTTAAAGAAAAGTAAGATAATATATATAAAGCACTTGGAAAACCTTAGATTGCCATATAAATCCTAAGTGAAGATGGTAATGGTACTAGGGGAAGAGAGGATATAATTCTTAACCCACAATGTCATTATATTAAACTTTTTCTCCCAAAGATCTTCACGGTGGCAGAGTGTAAAATTTGCAAATGAACAACAGCTTTCACTCTGGTTACAGAATTTCCCATCTGTTCCATTAGTGAGGCTGGCCCAGTATTGTCAGATCTTGAACATTTGGTTTCTGACCGCAGAATGATAATTTCACAATTGTTATATCTGTGTACAATTAAGTAGATAATTGAAAACAAAGAAACTGAGAAATATAGTCCTATGTTTCAATAATAAATGAATTGTTTTTAAAATTGATTTGTGCAATGTGTAGAAAGTTACATACTTACAGATGTATATTAGCAAGTGTTTAATATAACATGTTATCAAAATTTGCATTTCTACAATAAACAATGCTTGATGTTTCATTGCAAAATGAAATAAATTTTCATTATATTCTATTAAGCTTTCTTTTTTGCTGCACATACATACTTTTACATGCATACATACATACTATATGTATGTATGTATGCATGTATATGGGGGAATATTTAACTTGTTATATTTTAGTCCAAATATAGGCACTATTGTCACAAAATCATAATCATCAGAGCTCAAAGTAACCTTTGATATCATAGTACCATTGATATAGGTTTGGAAGTGCACTAGAGGTTATTTAATCTATTCTACTTATTTTACAAATGAAAAAAACTGGCCTGAAGAGATTATTCTTTTCAGATTTCTCAACTGCTATAGTATAGCTTCTTTTTTACGGCTATCTTCTAAAAAAGCTCAATATTTATCTTGTATACACTATTTCTCGCATCTTTAATTTCCTCCATTAATAGATAAGCTCCTTATGGGAGTGGGTTATTTTTACATTTTTATGGTATCCCCAACTCCTTAGCACTGAAGATGGAACATAGTGACTGCTTAATTGTAAGTGCATGTTGATTAATTGATTGCTCAAGGTGAAAGAGTAGTATGAGACATGTATTTGGACTAAATATGGTTTAATCATTAGAGCAGTGATCCTCAAAGTTATTGACTCCAGTAATAATACCGTGAGATTATTTGTCTATTGAAATACTCTTCCAACTACATATCATTGGGTTTTCTTCATATATTTCAATCAATATATCACGACAGATTGAATGAAGAAATACATATGAGACTTTACCTGTCTTCTATTAAGTTAGACATTATCAAATTTGCAAAAATATAAAAAATAATTCTCATAAAAGTTTTGTTGTTTTGGAAAATGAAGTTATTTGTTATAAAATTTTGTTTGTGTTAAAATGTGAAAGATCTATTTTAGTCATATTTGCATCTTATACTTGGCAATTACTGCAAAGAATGGCTTGAGTCATTATTTTGTTGATTTTTGACTTAATGAATAAATGGATATTTTTTAGCTAGTTTCTTAAAATCCATATACAGCTGTTTCCTCTTCTGCTAAAGGAGGGGAGTGGAAGAGTTAAACTAGATGTTTCCTTGCAGTTATAACATCCTCTGCTCTCTGAATACAGATGAAAGGTCAGATTATAGCATCAAAAAATTATAGCATATCAGAGCTGAAAGGGTTGACAGGAGTGTTCAAGTTCAATCCTATTTCCTAATTGTGTGGCCTAAGATAGATCTTTTCATTTTTCTGGGTTTTAGCTGTGTAAAATGAAGTGTTTAGACTACATCAGCCTTTTTCACTTGCACACCTTTTTTCTCCTAATAAATTTTTGTGTGATTCTAGGTAGATAGGTATATAAAATAGGTATGTAGATTAAATATTTATTGGTAATAAATCATAATTTCACAACTCCCATGTTCAGTTACAAGACCCAATATGGGGTCATGAATCATAGTTTAAGAAACTGAAAACCAGATGTTCCTTAAGAACTTTTCAAGTCCAGAACAATAAGCCATATCTGAAACATCATTCCTCACAAGATCATCCCCAGTGACCACCACTTTTCACTTTCTCAAACTGACCCTGCTGGATAGAGATTGGACTCAGATAAGATTCTAGATCTAAATGTCTCTTTAGTCATGAGGCACATTACTAATATTAATATTAACTTTGGTCCTAGGGACAACATTATGATAGGATTTTACTGCAATAATATTTTCTTTGTGACAGAATAAGCAGAGAAGTAACTTGAAGGCAATATTAGCAGAGCTGCATAAGAAAAAAAATAATACTTAAACCTGAGGAAATTCCTTAAAAGATAATTGTAAATATGTGAAAATGACTTTTCCAGAACCATATTATCACCTGCTAATTGGAATACAAATTAGTCAGTTTTTTAGAAATTTTTAGAATATCCAATTAAGTATAAAATGAATTATTCAATCAAGCATCTAGCATTTATTAAGTGACTACCATGTACAATTTGTGAATGTATACTTTCTTCTTCAGAGCCACCTGGGTCCAGTGGTAAGATATAGATCAATATAACAGGAGATGGCCCTGGTTGAGATAGACCTTGTCCTTTTTAAGCCAAGGTCTTTAATAGGACTCAGTTTGACTAAGGCCATACCCATTCAGTGATTAAGGCCAGGTAGCAATTAAGGTGAAGTATCTCCTCTTTCATCAAATCCAAAAAAAGCCTAAATGAATGAATGAAGAAATGAATGAATCTAGCAGGGAAAGACTCTCAGAATTTCTATCCAAAGTCAATCTGAATCAATAAGGCCCAAACAATGCATATATATTTGTATACATATAGATTAAACATATACCATGCACATATTCACATGCATATAACTTTAATGTATATATTTTGCATTTACCTAAATATATGTATTCCTATGCATATGTATAAATAAGTAGCATATATATGTATAATTATCACATACACATACATGCCTTCTGATTGAGGTAAAAGAAAAGGATCTAACTTGTTCTAGTTAAGTATTCTCTACATACACACGTGCACACACACACACACACACACACACACACACAGAGTCTATATGTGAGATCTTATCCTATTTTCCCATGTGCTCTATGAGACATTTTAGCTTAGAGTTTTTTTTTTTTTCCTACAATTCTTAGCAAAATAATTTTTTTCAAGTGATCTCAGTGGATAATTTTTAGGCACTTTTAAAAGTGTTTAATTCATTGCATGAAATTAAAAAAAATTCATAATTTCTGATTCTCCATTAAAATGTTCTTTCCTTATTTTAGGATCTTGTTTTTATTAAATTGAAAATCAAATTTATTGTGTACCATTGTTTAATAATTATAGTAGCCTGAAACCTAGACATAATTTCTCACGGTTATACAATACCATGCTTTGTAACAATTATGCCATTAGATTTCCAGTGCACATAATTACTTCTAATACCATAGTATTCTGTGAGGAATTTATTCAAGGTCTCATGCAGAAACTAATTACCCCTTGTTGCTATGATAGGATACTGACTGGAACATTTATAAGAATGTGAATTGCTTTTCAAATGCTTCCACAGAAAAGTCCTCCCCAGTGTCCTCAAAGAGGTGATTCTGAGTCCTTAAAGGCTATGTTTAGGCATTTTTCTCAAACTGGAAATTTTTTTAGATATTGGTATCTCAATAGATTGTGCCATCTTAGACAGTGTCTGCATTTTTTTCTCATTTTTCTGAATAAAGAATCTTAATCACAGAAAGTGAAATAGCTTGTCCAAAGTCATTTAAGAGAATGAATATCAAAGCTAAGCTTTGAATTTATATCTTCTGATTAAAAATATAGTGAGCTTTTCTCTACATCATGCTTACTCACGTCACTTAGTTTTTTTTTTTCTTTTCTCATAATTCTTAGCAGAGCAATCTACAAACCAATTCTTGTTCTATTACATGTATAGCAGTGTGTAAATATATACATAATTATTCATATAAACATGCATGCATATACACATAGACACATCACACATACAGATATGTTCAATTGTTATATATATGCATACACACACATATATATTAGTGATATGCAGTTATTTACATATCTTTCAGCTGATTTATAGCAATACATAATATGATTAGTGCTATATGTTAATATCATATAAATCCTGATTGATTAATAAAGAGAAAGAGAGACTCTTTTGTAATGTATAAAGTTTGGAATCATTTTAATTAAACATCATCTTTTCTTACAAATGCCAGTTATTCAATTTGTGGCATAGATCATCCATGTTCATTGCTTATCTGATATATCTATAAATACATATGTTATATTCTATAAAATTATATTGTTATATATCATATCATATTATATTATATATAAAACAGGGAATACATGTGTGAGGAAAACCTCCAATCCATTTAATGAATCCTCTTGTAGTGAAATTATAGGAGGAATAGACACAATTCTTATAAAATTGATCGAATATGTATTGATTGCTATCTACATAATTGAAAAGAACTTCCAAATTAATGAGATCATAAATCTATATGCATTTCTTAGTATTTGAGTATGCATATACATATGCACACTTTCAATGTATAAATGGATCAATGCAATGTACTGCATGTCCAATTACACTTTGTTATTTAGACAATATTATATTTTTCATTTACTTTTCATTTCCCATAGCATGAGTGGTTGGAACATTCTACTTTTTGGAATGCTGTAGATTTTAATTATGGTGTGAACAAATCATTTAGAGAACCTTTATATCAATATGGAATCATTAAATTGCATTCTGCAAAGATCATCTTCCACATATATAAGAATATTCTAAATGAACATTGTTAAGATCGTGTATTTTAAGATCAGCACGAGACAGGAATTCAGGTTAGGGGAAAATCGTCAGTCTTTATTCTCAGTGAAGAAGGATCGGAGGTGGAAGAGAATCGGCGATAGCAATGTGTGCAGCTGAGTCAAGAAGCTAGCTCGACCAGCAGCCACACAACCAGCAGCTCGGAGTCTCGAACTCAGCCCAATCTCTTCCAGCTTGTCTTCTTCTCTCTCTGCCTCCACCCACCAAAATCGTCATTTCCTATACAACACATCAGGACTTGCACGGAGAGTGGGCAGGGACCATTCTTTATCCAATCATGTATATTAATAGAGTATAGCCCAATTACTATCTAGCCTCATGTACTTGGGACCTCAGTGCATCAGCTCAAACCTCAGCCCATTACAGAACATATATTTTCCCAATTGACACCTTAATATTTCAGCATTTAATAAGATCAAGCACTTATGTCCTTATATATATGTGTCATTATCTTGGATAATTTCATACGATAAAGACATTTTGTGTGAGAAGAGTCTTCAAAATTGCATATATTTGCCTGAATTAATTTCATTAAAATTATAAATAGTAGAAAGAAGTATTTTTATCAAATTAATGACTATAAATATGTGGTCTGCTATGGAAAACAATCATCAAAGACATTCTATTCCCTTCTCAAGTTTTCATTATTGACATCCTCAAAGCAAGTATAGAACATTTTCAAAGACCCTTACAGAATTTGTTAAGGGATAGGGGTCTGTGATCTTATTATTTTGGAGTATTTGAGATTTAGTGAAATCAGACTCTAAGTACCTGTAAGATTGTTCTTTTTTATGTACCTAGGTCCAGTCACACTTTGAGACATCATTGTTTTAAAGTGTTGTTGTCACTACTTCATATCATATATTAGGTTCTTAGGTACATAAGTTACTTTACATCACGAATTAAATATGCTAAATAAGAGGTTCAACTATCACTGCTGATAAAATATAATAGACATTTTAAAATGATCACATGATACTATGGAAAATGTAATTACTACTCTGTAATGTTCAGCAAATTACACTGTATTTCAAATAGCATTACACAAAGCAACTTTACAAAGTTTGCCTAATGATCAATTTATCTGAGAGAAAGGAATGCTGAAAGACCTTACCAGTAGTAGAATGTTTCATGCCAATGGGATTACAGGGGAAAGAGATGCATCAGAAATATATTGAGTTTGATTATGTTGAAAAATATGATACTCTAAGCAGGCTAGTAAACTTGTATACATTCTTATAGGATGTTAGGATATAGAGTGTTAAAGGGCATGTAACCCTTTCCAATTAGCTTTAAATACATAAGTAAATATGTACAGAAGTACAAAAATATAAATACAAAACTCAAAAGGGCCAGATTATCATTAGCATAGTTAATCAATTTATAAACACTTATTAATTAAGCATATTCTAGGAATTAAGCAAGGCACTGGGATTAAAGACAAAATTAAACTGTTACTACCCTCAAGAAAAGTATGTTTTATTGGAAGAATAGTGCATATGAATTTAAATGGACATACAGTATAAGTACCAAATAAATACAAGGTAGTTTGTAAGGAAGGGGATGCTTAGAAACTTCAGGTACTTAACCTGCCCATGATGACATAAGATATTATTTGTGTTAGCAGAGGATAATGCAGGTGAAATAATCACTACAAGGGGATGGAGAAAAGTGATAAGATTGTTGCATGTAAGCTAAGAGCAAGAAGATTAGTTGGACTGGACTGCGGGATATGGGAAAGGAAAGGTAGGTCAGTGCCAGATTGGGAAGAGTTTTCTAAATAAAACAGGAGTTTAATTTAATCACAGAGGAAATCGAGAGCCACCAGAATTAATTGAATAGGGGAACAATTTTGTCACACTTCTACTTAAGGAATATCACTTTGGCAGCTGTGTGGGAATGGATTAAAGTGAAGAGAGGTTTCCAGATAGCAAGATCAATTAAGAACTTATTCAATTGTCCAGTAAAGATTTGATAAGAGCCTGAACTAATGTAGTGGTCATGTGAGTAGAGAGAGGAGCATGGATATGATAGATGTCATGGAGGCAGAAATTATAAAATCTGACAACTGAGTAAATATGCGGAGTAAGAGGAATTGATATTGCAAATTTGAAAGACTGCTACAATATTGGAGCTCAACAAAAACAAAAGAGTTTGGGAAAGAGGTGAGATGAGAGTTAAATATAATGAATTCTACCAGATAATCACCTTGTAACAAGGTGCAATGGTATAATGCTATCATTATTACTGGAACAATTCACAAAGGTCATACCTATAGCTATTTGCACTTATGAAGAAAAACATTTCCCACTTGTACCTGGTTCATACTTTACTTGTTTTCAATAAATATAATTCTCTGGTGGGGGAAATAAAACAAATCTTCTATTTTGAGTCAGAAAAGACTTTGCTTCAAGTCTTGGATCTGAACTATGCTAATTTTGTGACAGATCAACTAGGTGATAAAGTGAATAAAGTGCATACCCTGGAGGCAAGAAGACCTGAATTCAAATTTGGCCTCAGACAATTATATGACCCTGAGCAAGTCACTTAATAATCTTTACCTCAGTTTCATCATGTATCAAATGAACTGCAGGAAAAAAAAAAAAAGACTAAACTACTCCAGTATCTTTGTCAAGAAAACCCCAAAGGGGATCATGAAGTCAGATACAACTGAAAATAACTAAATTACAACAAAATTTCTCTGACACTAAGCTAGTTCCTTAGACTCGTTGAAAATCAGTTTTCTTTTTTTTTATAAAATGAGAATAAAAACACTCTCATTACTTGCTTTTAATTTACCCTATTAAACATTTCATAAATCTTTAAAGTCCTATACAAATATGATGTTTAAAAATCATTATTATGACTCCTTTTATAGGATTTCTATATTTCTGGTCTCCATCTTTGTGAGGAAAGTTGTCAATATTTTTCTGATTCATTCATATTTTTAAAACGTATAGTATAAGGTTAACATAAATGTTTCTATTGATATTAAAAATAGTGGTTTTGATGACAGGTCAAAAACAACAATAACATCTTGTCACAGGCATCTTGATTATCTGTATTTGATTTGTTTTGATCATGCTTTATTTTACATCATATGATTCATTTTTTTAAGTATCCTAAATATTTTGAAATAATAAGAATCAAGAAAGAAGCCTTTAATGTAGTCTCAGAATCAAGTGAGATGGAAATCTGTGCTTGCATATTTTGCTTCCCATTGTGTAGACATAAAGATTACTGAATCAGTGTTTGTTTTAACTTCTCTTGCAGTATTTATTGTCTTTTTAATGATAATTTGGAAAGTCTCATATTGTCCCATTCAAGAGAATATAAAAGCAGTCTTGTCTTTCTAAAGATCTTAAAAGAAATATAGTCCCACTAGTTCTTTTTTAAAAAAATAGTTGTTTCCAATTACACCTTTATAGTTTTAATAGAATCTAGTGCGAAAGACCTTTTCAAATCCTGTATATAAATAAATAAACCATTTTCTGTACCTGGTTCCTCCATATATTAGCAAAACTTGATATTCATTTGTAACAGTCTTGATGTTTTTTAACTTTGATACAGTAAGCTTCCATTTTACTTCCATTTTGACTTATTTTCATAAATATGTACACAGTAAAGAGGCGTAGGAAAAATTACAGAATATAAAGAAAAGATTGTGTGCTTGAAGACAGCTGCAACTCCAAATGCATTCACAGCTTATGCATTCATGCTGTAATTATTTTCCATGGTGCTTTAGTAGTTCATGGTAAACAGGTATCTTATTTGATTACTAAATATGTCAGTAGCTAATATCAATTTGTACTAAAAATAACAGTGGAAATGGAAGTTGTTGAAGCTAAAATTAGTGAAGAGAGCAATTCAAATGTCTGAAGATGCATTTTTTCTGTTGAATATACATGGCACAAATTTATAAAATTCTAATTATGGAAACATTATGTTGGAAGACGAGGCATTGCTCTTCATTGAAATTTTAATGCCCAGAAAGATAATACTAATTCTATCCAGGAAAAGTTTGGCACCCTCTTGAAAAATATGTTGCAATCCATTGTCAGTGCCATTTCAGTTTCTAACATTTCTCCTGACCCTTTTCTTTCTTTATGACAAGACTTCAACCTGTTTTACTGCACAGGCTATACCCAGAAGGGTTTTCATGCTTTTTGCATTTTATTATGGAGCAAGCATTATGAATTAGAAATAATATCATTCTTCAGGGTCAAATTTATCTTCCTTTCCTGGACAACAGTAGTAATAAATAATCTTTTTCATAGAGTGTAATTCCCAAGAAGCAAAATCTATAATGGTATGTGAGATCTAAGACAGCTAGTTAGTGTTCCAAAATCTACACAGGTACATAAGCACTTCCTGAATCCTTTGTGCTTCTTTTCATTGTCTATCCCCAATGCTATAAATTAAATTTGAGACCAATGCTTCTCTAAATATTATGCAAAACATTTTTGGTATAGAATTTTTGTTTACCATTTGGCCAAAACGGTCCCTTAGTATGTTTTTTTTTTTTTTAATTTGGAATATATTTATTTATATCTTGGTTAATATCTTATATAATTTTTTTCATCATCTATATTTCCCTGTTTCCTTTATCTACCCATCTCCCAGAAAGCCAAACTATATAACAAGGCATATTTCTAAAAAGGAAGAAGAAAAAAGACCACAAATCTGATCAACCCATAGAAAAAAAAGCACTGGATTATAATCATGGCCCTTGACCTCTGAAAAGAAATGGTAGAAAGTTACTTCTAATATTTTTTTCAAGCATATAGGTGCACAGTGAATAGAATGTGACATGTGAAATGAGGAAATGTTGCATGTAAATATGGTCATTTATTTGTTGGTGACCCTATGCAAATTGCTTAACATCTACTTATCTTACTTTCCTCGACTGCAAAATGGAATATTAGTATTTATGTTCCAGAGTTGTGAGAATCAAGTGAGATAATATTCTTATGGAATGTATAGTGTGTGGTACATAATAGGTGCTTTATATATGCTTTTTCCTTTCTCCTTCTTCATATCATAGAAAAGTATGATAAAAATCTATGAATCCCTTATTAGTATAATATTTTAAAAGTAAAATAGAGGTCTACAGAAAAGTTATATTGAAATACAGTTGTTATTTTTAAAAAAATATATAGAGCACACATTAAGAAACTTTCTTCTAGTATATCTTTTTTCTATGGGAATCACTTAACCTCTCCATATCTTAATTTATTCATCTGTAAAATAGGAATAATAATACCTATGCTAACTACTTCACAGAGTTATTATGAGAGTCAAATTAGTAATTGTGACCATGATTTGTCAGTTATAAAGTCCTACACAATTATGAGTTGTTAAAAGGATTATTAGTGTGACCTAAGTAGACAGAGCTTCATATCAGAGAACAATTCACATATCTGAAGATGCCTATTTTTAATAAATATTAGGAGTCCATCTTATTTGCTGAAGTTTTTCCATTCTTATTCCAGATATCACAATGTTATGAGAAATCTTTTTCTATCAATGATTTCTTTGATAATACTTTTTTCTAATCCTTCTTTTGGTTTATTTTTTATTTGTTGTATATTATAGCTTATTAAATTGGGAAGGGTATGGAATGAAAAGAGTATGTTCTTATTTGAAATTAGGAAACCAATAGAATGCTGACTAAATCATAGATTCATTTCTTTATGGTTGAATTATTACAAATCTTTATTAACTTCTTTGAAAGCAATGAACTATGATGTTGCTTCTTTATTTGAAATTGGAAGAGACAGCTACTTAACAGAAAAATAAGGAATTTGTCATTTCAGGTTTTGCTTCTAACTTTCACATAAATTATATTTAATAATGTTATGCCTCCAAATGTCAGTATTCTTGTTGCATTAAATACATATGTATCTACATATATATTCCCTATTTGCTTAATCATATTATAGAATAAGTTTTGAAAAATATCTTTAAACGCTATTTAGAATTGAATTCTAATAAATTACAGTGTTTATTTTCACTTATACCTTATCATTTTTTTAAAGAAAGCATAACTAAATTTTAAATTTACCCATGAAAATTATATGCTAATTCAACCAGTCAGCAAAGATTTATTAAAGCCCTACTCAATGGTAGGAAACATGCTAGGTGCTAAGGATGCAAAATTTTAAAATGAAAAAGTCTTTGCCTTAAAGCAGACTGCATTCATTTGGGAAAGATGGTAGTAGTGGTAGTAGTAGTAATAGTAGTAAAAGCAGTAGCAGTAGTAGTAGTAGTAGTACTAACAGTAGTAGTAGAAGTAGTAGTAGTAAAGTAGTAGTAGTAGTAATAGTTGCCATCATCATCTTTGTTGTCATTGTCTAGTCACAGTTGTCATTGTAGTCATAATAGCTAGCATTTATATATCACTTATTATGAGCCAGGAATTGCACTATATTAAGTACTTTCTGATTATCTCGTTTTATCCTCACAACAACCCTGGAAGGTAAATGTTAGTATTATGCCCATTTTACAAATGAAAAACTGAGGCAAACATAGCTTTAAACGACTTGCCCAGGATCACATAGCTTTTAAGCATTTGAGGACAGATTTGCATTTTTATATCCAAGTAACATTTCCTTCTGTGATATGAAATTCATCTTTGATGAAACATGTATATTCACTTAATTCTGTCCTCTGGCATCAAACAAATCAAAGCTAATCTTGCTTTCAAACAAGAACCTTTTAAATTCTTCAAGCTAGCTATTATGGGTCCCTCCCTACAACACTCATGAGTATCTTCTCTTCTCCAGACTAAAATCCTTAGTTTCTTCAACCCAACCTCAAATATAACTTCCTAGTTTTTTGACTATGGACAATTAATTTTATTTTTTATTTTAACATTATTTCATTTTTCCAAATATATGTAAAGTTTCAACATTTATCTTTGCAAAACCTTGTGTTCCAAATTTTCCTTCCTCCTCACCAAAGACATCAAGCAACCTGATGTAGGTTAAACATGAGCAATTATTCTAAACATATTCCCATATTCATCATGATGTGCAAAAAACAAAAATTCAACTCAAAAGGGAGGAAAAACAAGCAAACAAATAACAATAACAAAAAAGTGAAAATACTGTGCTTTGATCCCCATTGAGTATTCATAGTTCTCTTTTTGGATATGAAGGGCACTTTTCATCACAAACAAAAAAATCAGCTCCAACTCTCAAGGAGTTCACAGTCTAAGGGGTGGGGAGGGAGCATATACAGTTGAAACAAGAAGTTATAATTCAAACCACAAAGAGTTAAGGAGAAAGTGAGAGTAAGGAAGAGGAGACACTGATTTTAAATGGCCTTCTTAAGTCTTTTCAACTACTCTTTATATATGTTCAATATTATCTCTACAGATATAGTAACATCTTCATATGGCAAGTATTTCCCCATGCAAGATTCATCCTAAAGTTATCAGTGTTTCTTTATGGAAAATAATATTAATAAAATGTTATTTTATTTATGAATATTTATGAAAATGTTTATGAAACTGTTTTGTTTTATTATATGCTTGTTTATAATTTTCTGATGAGAAATATAAATGCTCTATTTGTTCAAGTATTTTATATAAATAAAAATATGTATTTCAAGTTTATGTCTGATTCAGAAAGCAATTATTAGAATGTTTGAAATTGATTAATTAGTAGCCAAAAAATAATAAAAATACTTTTCACCTCCAATTATTATAAACAGGCAATTTGACAGTGCAATGGGGTGTGATGAACCCTACATTTGGAACAGAGATCTGAGTTCTATGTAGTCTAAATCTTGTTACCAATCACCTGTGTAATATTAGTTGAATCACTTATTTTCATTGTGCCTCAATTTTCTCATCAATAAAATTTTCATTCGAGTATTAAGAGTACTTAGGCGGGACACATAAACTTTGTATTTTGTATATTTAATATATTTTGTTGATTTTATTGCAAGGTATTAGTTTCCTTTGTAATCCTACATATCTTGCTTTCTGTAGTTAAAATATTATTCTGATACATCCATCGTCTTCACCAGACTGTCAAAACCAAAGGTTAAACACCTTTGGACTCAATTACTATTTAATATTTTCCCACAGAAAACTTAATTCTAAGATTTTATTAATATTTCAACTATAACTCATTTTAATATTAACAATAAAGAACCTAAAGAAAACATCATATCACAGCATTACAGAATTTGAGAATTATAAGGAACTTCAGAAGCTGTCTTGTCCAGTCTATTCACAGAAGGAATATTGACATGTAAAACTATAAACTGCTGCTTCTCCGCTTCAAGACTAAGTCCTTTTTTAGTAAAAAGTGTCATTAAACTTACCATTACACACACACACACACACACACACACACACACACACAATATTATGCAGCATGTGTGTACAATCTTTTTTTCTTTTAAGAATTTTCATTCATTCATTTGTAACACCAAAGGAACTCCTCATTCAGTAACTGGCCTCCAAAGTATCCTTTCCATATTCTAGGTAATTGGAGATATGCTGGAGTTTGCTTATGAGACCCAATTATTTATTGGGGCTTCCTACTGTATTTCCAGTAGGACATTTGCACCTCAAAAATTGACAGCTTTGATTTTTTCATTTTATTGATTTTCTAGATTTAGAATCTGTCAGAAAAAATGAATAATAGATATTGAATATTTACATATGTGTGTGTACACACACACATATATATATATATACACATATATCATGCATACATTTTTTCCTAGAATGATAGTTGCTAAACATTTATTAGAATACTCTTGCCTATTAGTCTATATCTAGTCAATCAGTCAATCAACAAGTTTGTATTAAACACTAATTTTATACTGGGGTTTTTGATAAGCACTGGGAATGCAAATACTATGGCCCATGAAATCATATAAATGTATTTACTTTTTTATCACCTAGATGACACAATTCAGTTAATGCTATTTAATTTATTATATATTCATTAATTAAGTTAGTTAATTTCATTTATTTATGTGATTATATATTAATAATTTTTTAAGTTATTTAATGAAAAAGAATTGAAAATAGCAATCAAACATTCCCTTCCACATATCTGGTGCTTTTTGCATCTTGACAAAAATGCAAATTTCACCAGTGGGCAGAGTGACCAGTGTATGAGGTAAAATCATGCATGAGATGATAAAATATAAAGAACTGTGACCAAAGCGCACAAGAGTATGCATACTTCTGATGCTGTGGATCTGGCAATTTTTTTCTGGTTATGACATTATGGCACTCTCTCTTGTGTCATTGTGGCTCTATTCCCTGCTAGACGATACTGTTTGTTGAGCCTGTACCAATAATGTCCCACTGTATTACTGCTGCTCTCCCAGAGAGTTTTTCATCTCTATTGTGCAATGGGTGTGGTGCTTCTGCTATTCCTTTCCTTTTCCTGGTCCTCTCCAAAGTTCAGAAGGTACATCACTTTGTTAATTTTGTCCTCTTGATGGACAGTTTTCTCTCCTATCAGTTTTTAGATTTTATCTCTTTAGAGTCACTTGACAACCTATTCTGCTAGGGGGTGGATATTAGAAGCTTTTCTCTCAAAAATATTGTGATAATTCTTTAGCCATGATCAGATCTAATAAATGCTAATGCTAATAATAATAATAATAATAATAATAATAAATAATAAATGTGGGTAACCACAACACATACCCAGGTTAAGATGAAATCTTTTATTAAAAATTGTAGTAGGGCTAAGATCACAGTCTGTCATCTCAGACAACTTTCTAACTGGTGTTTAGAAATCTTCTTTGTTTTCCCATGCAAATGAAATTGAGTCAGAACAAGAGATAATTTAAAAAGGCAGAATTATTCTTTACCCACTTGACCTTAATCTGTTCTTTATCACACATTTTTGTAAGGAAACTCCGTAGTATTTTAGTTATCAAAAGGCTTGCTGTCTCCTCGCATAGTTTCCATTTTTAAATATTATAAAATAAAGCTTAATGCCTGCTTATATGCATATTATTAAAAATAATGCATACTTATTAGGAATATGTGCAAGTCAGAATAACTAATTTTGCTTTTTAACTAAAAATGCAATCCACTCCCAACCCACAAAACACTTTTACTTAATCGTATATAATGTCTATGTGATGTTTCCTTATTTCTTAATGTTTATTTTACTTTGAAAGTCAAATTAGCCTACATTTATATAACAGTTCATCTGGGAAAACAAAAAGATTTGAGTGAACTGCAAAGTCGAAGTGATTCAACAGTATGTTATGGCCAAAAGGTTACTGAGACTATTTGATGTATTTAGGAGAGGTGCGTATGGAGAATACTTGTCCAATTTTAGGCACAATTATTTAGAAAAGTCATTGAAAAATGGGAAAGCAAAAAAAGAGAAGGAAAAACAACGAGGGTCAAGAGCACAGTATTTATACCCATAAGCTTTAATGTAAGGAATTAGTGATGTTTTGCCTGGAGAAGAGAAACCTGAGTTACAAAGGAGTTGCCCTCAAGTATTTGAAGCACTGACAGATGGAAGAAGATTTAGGCTTATTCGAATGTCCTCCAGGATTGGAATAAAACTTGTACTCCACACACACACACAGTAAAGTTTGGCTTGATATAAGGATAGAAAAGGTAACCATTAAAACTGTGCAAACACGAAATAGGTTGCTTCAAGAGGAAGTGGCTTCCCTTTCCATTGCTGGATGGATACTCCTTTGGTCCAAGTTTTCTTTCAATTCTGAAAATTCTGAGTTTCTAAAATTCCTATAGCTTGTACCTTTAGATGATATTCTAATGTTTATAGAATCACCCTCCTTTCTAATATCATAGATTTGTCATTATTAAACATTTTACTACAAAACGTGCATTATTTAGAAATTACTTACATCTTTCACATTGCTCTCTCATTCCCATCTCTTTGCCATTTAGGAAATCATTTTAGTTTGTCTGTAAATGGAAATGTAATACCATTGGGGTCAAGTGAATTTGACAACTCTCTTGAACTAAAATTTTTATTTTGATTAAAAAAAAATCATTGAGGGAAGCTGGTATTTTATATATGGAAGACAGTGAATATCTCTTTAACTGAGAAAGCTGACTGCCTAGAAAAGGCATAAGGGGAAAAATGAGGAGTTTTCTTCTTAGTTTTGTGTATTTGGTGTTTAGTATTTTTGGTAATGTTTTTCTTAGTTAGACTGAAACAAGTTTTTAAGAGTGTCTCTTTTTGGCTTCATTTCTTATTGAGCAAAGTGTTTTGTTCAGGAGCAACTGATATTAAAGGCAACATTCCAGTACAAAAGTGTTGTCTGTGGAAAAATAAAAGGGGCTTCATTTCATATTTCATAAACAAGTTCAAGAAATAACTGGGCTATCAACACATTTGGTACAATCATGAAGATAAATAACTTTTAAAATAAGGGTTTTTTACAAGGTTATTTATTGTTTGAAATCTTTTACCAAGGAACCAGATGAGATTTTCATAGGCCTATATATCTTTGTTTCTTTTGCTTGATTCCCTATATCAGGTTTTGGTAGTTTGGCTCAGGATATTTCTGATTTGAACCATCCTAAGAAGATCAGATGGACCTACAAATTCATTTCAATTTTAAATTTAAATAGAAACCTTTCCATTGCTACAAATATTCATCCTTTCTGCATTATTCCACAATTGAAAACTGCTATATATGTATTTTTTTTCAAAAAAAATTTCATTCATTTTTTTCAGGTTAACAAATACATGTTTGGGATGGGAAACTCCTGAATTTCATTGAAAAGAACTGGAAATCTCAATTCCCATTTAATTTACATGCTATTTATCCAATTTCTCCAATGTACAAAGTCATAATTTTAAAACATATTGTATTTGAACATGATGACTTTTTGTATGTATCCTGTAAAATCACCCTATTATCCTTTACCTTAAGACATTGAAAAGATATAAGTGTATGGGTCCAACTAATTTTAAATTGAGTAATTGTTACTCAATGGAGGAAATCCATTGAATATCATGGAGGAAAAAGCTTTAGAATACATTATACAACATAAGAATAAAAGCATAGGAAATTAAAAATCTAAATTGTCTATTACATTTCATATTTGTACTTTTACATCCACCAAAGGAATATAAGAAGGTTTGACATCTTCCTGACAACAGTAATGCTGAAAGGATAATATAAAATAATTATTTTTACTGATTACTAAGAGATGATTACTAATTACTAATAAAATGGAATTTTAACAATGACATCTTTTAATTTATTCATATATTTAAAATCTTAGGGTTACAAATGACTTCAAGAGTTCTACACGACAGGTATAATACAATCCTGTTAATCTGAAAAATAAGGATATCTAAGCAAAAGGAGATTAAATCATTTAATTACTTCAAACAACTATAGACTGGAAAAATGAAACTAGAAGTTACAGTTTACTTTCAGGACAGAGTATTAGCCATTCTAGCTGATATACTGCCTCTGAAAAAGGAAGTTCTAAATTAATATTTTTGTATCACTGACCTTAAATATTTTAAGATGTTCATAGCCTTATTATATACCTATTTAAGTAAAATCATATAATCTTAAATTTAGATCTAGTGAGGAATTTAGAGGTGATTGAGCTTATCATTTTATAGATGGGAAACTTTTTCTTTTAAATAAGCATTTACTGTTTTTTTTTTTTTTTTTTATGATAGACATTGTGATGAGTTCATACAAGTCTTTCCAGGCTTTTTGGAAATTTGCCTGTTCATCATTTCTTTTTGTTAAATAATATTTTGTTTTGTTTCTTAGTTATATGTCAAGAAAAATTTTAGCAGTCACTTTTACAAGATTTTTACTTCCAAATTTTTCTCCCTCCCTTCCAAAGATGATAGGCAATTAGATGTAGTTTATACATGTCCTATCATATAAAACAAATTTCCTTATTAGTCACAGCTGTGAATGAAGAAACAGATCAAACAATCCTCTCTTCTGTCAGTCTCCTTCCCCCTTCTACTTGCTACCATCCCTATTTGTGTTAAGATCTTTGCAAATTTCTCATTTGATCCTTTCAAAACTCTATGAGGAAGATGCTATCATTATTTCCATTTATAAATGAGGCATGTGAGACAGATATATAAATTAGCTTGCCCAAGTTTACACAGCTAGTTAGTGTCAGCTACCTACCTATTGAAAATAAACTAGTCTGAGGGTATATGACTCAGATCTTTCTGACTCCAGGTCCAGAGTACTATCCCTTATGACACTAATCGACTCTTATATGAAACTTATTATGTCTAGTAGTAATTTCACTTGGTCTAAAGGTATACACATGTTAATAATTTTTTCTGCCTACTCCCAATTTGTTTTTTTTTTCAGAATGTTTCAATCAATTCACATCTCTACCAATGAAGTTTTAATGTATTTGTTTCCTTATAGCCCCTTCAAGCATTTTTTTTTTTATTTTAATCAACTTTGCCAATCTGGGTAGAGAGGGGGGCAACCTAAATTGGATGATCAGAATTGCTTAAATTTTCATTTCTCTAATTATTAATGATTTGGACAAATGTGAGATATATAAATTTAGAGACCTCTCCCTCCCACATGTCATATAGATTATTTGTGCCCTATCTATGGTAAAGCCGTTTGAGCTTGTATTAATATGATCAGACATTATGATATCATTTTGACTCTCTTTAAGCATGAAGGACAAACAATTATTTGGAGCATTTTTTCCCCAAAATGACTAATGAAGCTTAAATTTGTTTCTTAGAAAGCTGCCTTTTGATATCCTTTAACCACTGATCAATTGAGAAAGTGATCTTATTCTTTTTAATTTGAATATTTGTATGTGTATGAGTTTATATGTTTATTTGTGTATATATATATATATATGTTATATAATAAATATAGACTCATCTATTATTATCTATCAATATCTATAATATATATGGATTTATCTATCATCCATCCATCCATCCCTCTATCTGTCTATCTATCTACTTACTTATCCATCTAATATCTTGAAAATGGGAACCTTATCAGAGCAACTTGTTTCAAAGGTTCCCCTCCTCTTCTGTTTTAGTAAGATTTCACTATTTCTATAACGTCCTACAAGACAATAGTTTCAAAGTTGGAGAAGACCTCAGACCTTTGTTTCTTAGTCTTATAAATTTTACTCTTTTCTAGAAAAGAGATAAAAAATAACATTTTAAAATTCAATAATCTACATTTTTCTGTGTTCATTAAAAGAAAACAATACAATCTTATTTGCATTTATTCATTGAATACTAAATTGAGAATTGCTTCTTTAAATCAATCTTCCAAAAAATATACCCTCAGACTAGTTTATTTTCAAAATAACCATGAATAAGTTGCTTTTAAGATACTTCCATATCTCTGTGGGTATAATTAATTACCAACCCCAATGTTTCTTCTGACTTTGCTATTGGGTTACACTTACACTAAAGGTACTATCATCCAATTTAATTAAGAATATCTCACACACACACACACACACACACACGAGAGAGAGAAAGAGAGAGAGAGAGAGAGAGAGAGAGAGAGAGAGAGAGAGAGACAGAGACAGAGACAGAGAATCAGAGAGACAGAGATAGAGAAACAGAGAGACAGAGAGAGACACACACAGAGAATTTGCATTCCAAACTACAACCATTAAATTGAAAAGTGCTCAAGGATTTCCTTATACAAAATACTTATGATCTTTGCCATTCATCCATGGGGAAGGTTGATTTCTTTAGAACCATTTTTAAAGAGAGACTGGAAGATGCAGAAATGGTGATAAATTGAGGAAACCTGCCTCATTTCCTTCCCACTTCTGGTTAGTCAGGAAAAATAAAATAAAATGTATTTGGCCAAGTTATCTATCCTAGTTGGCCACACACACACACACACACACACATGGGAGGGTGGAGAAGGGAGGAAGGGATATGGGAGAAGAGACAGACAGACACAGACAGACACACACACAGAGGGGAGAGAGAGAGAAAGAGAGAGAGAGAGAGAGAGAGAGAGAGAGAGAGAGAGAGAGAGAGAGGAGAGAGAGAGAGAGGATCATGATGATGATGATGATGATGATGATGATGATATCAAGGTTAAAATGGAAGTACTTTATACCATTACTAGGTCTGTATCCCAAGAAAATCAAAAAGGAGAGAAAAAGGCCCACATGTACAAAAATGCTTGTAGTAGCTCTATTTGTGGTAGCAAAGAATTGGAAAAGGAGTAGATGCCTCTCAGTTGGAGAAGAGCTAAACAAGTTGTGCTACATGAAAGCAATGGAATATTATTGTTATTTTAAAAATGAACAAGCTGATTATAGAAAAGGCTTGAAAGATTTACATGAATTGATGCTGAGCAAAACAAGCAGAATCAGGAGTACATGTACACAATAATAGTAACAATGTGCAATGATCAACTATGAAAGGCTTGGTTCTTCTCAGTGGTTCAGTGATCCAAAGCAATCCCAATAGACTTTTTTGGGTAGAAAATGTCATCTGCATCCAGAAAAAGAATTAAGGATTTACATCAATTCAGAAAGAATTTATTTACATTCAATACTTGCTATGTTCACTTCTTTTTTCTGTTTTTTTTTTTCTCTCTCCTATTTGCACTATTTTTCTCTCTCAACATGATTCATAAATCAAATGTGTATAAAAATAAATAAACTTACTACAATAAAAAATAAAAATTAAATTAAAAAATGGAAATACTTTAGAGAAGCTTCATTTATTCATTGAACAAGTATTCATTAAGTATCTTCTATTTGTCAGGAACTCTGCTAGGTTCTGGGACATACAGAGAGGAAAAAAGAAAAAAACAGCCCTTACACTTTAAAAGCTTATATCATGTTGACTAGGGGCAGGGATGATAATATGGACACATATTTAAAAAAACATATACAAGATAAATACAGGTTGATTATGTATAACTATATATATGCACAGATATATCCATATGGTAAATAAAAATAATTTTTGGAGGAGACACTAAAATGATGGAAGGAGAAGAATGATGAAGCTGGATAGGTTTAAGCAATCCAACACATCGTTAAGTTTTTACAGTGTGCATATATCCTATAAATCAGGGCTTGATTTATTGTGTTGCTGATTGTCTAGACTTTAAAAAGTAATGGAGAAAATATTAATAATGCAGATTAAATTTATTTATTTTTTATTTCATAGCCTTTTATTTACAGGATATATGCATGGGTAACTTTACAGCATTAACAATTGCCAAACCTCTTGTTCCAATTTTTCACCTCTTACCCCCCACCCCCTCCCCTAGATGGCAGGATGACCAGTAGATGTTAAATATATTAAAATATAAATTAGATACACAATAAGTATACATGACCAAAACGTTATTTTGCTGTACAAAAAGAATCAGACTCTGAAATATTGTACAATTAGCTTGTGAAGGAAATCAAAAATGCATGTGTGCATAAATATAGGGATTGGGAATTCAATGTAATGGTTTTTAGTCATCTCCCAGAGTTCTTTTTCTGGGCATAGCTGGTTCAGTTCATTACTGCTCCCTTGGAAATGATTTGGTTGATCTCGTTGCTGAGGATGGCCTGGTCCATCAGAACTGGTCATCATATAGTATTGTTGTTGAAGTATATAATGATCTCCTGGTCCTGCTCATTTCACTCAGCATCAGTTCGTGTAAGTCTCTCCAGGCCTTTCTGAAATCATCCTGTTGGTCATTTCTTACAGAACAGTAATATTCCATAATATTCATATACCACAATTTATTCAGCCATTCTCCAACTGATGGACATCCATTCAGTTTCCAGTTTCTAGCCACTACAAAAAGGGCTGCCACAAACATTCGTGCACATACAGGTCCCTTTCCCTTCTTTATAATCTCTTTGGGATATAATCCCAGTAGTAACACTGCTGGATCAAAGGGTATGCACAGTTTGATAACTTTTTGAGCATAGTTCCAAACTACTCTCCAAAATGGTTGGATTCGTTCACAACTCCACCAACAATGCATCAATGTCCCAGATTTCCCGCATCACCTCCAACAATCATCATTATTTTTTCCTGTCATCTTAGCCAATCTGACAGGTGTGTAGTGGTATCTTAGAGTTGTCTTAATTTGCATTTCTTTGATTAATAATGACTTGGAGCATCTTTTCATATGACTAGAAATAGTTTCAATTTCTTCATCTGAGAATTGTCTGTTAATATCCTTTGACCATTTTTCAATTGGAGAATGGCTTGATTTTTTTATAAATTAGAGTTAATTCTCTATATATTTTGGAAATGAGGCCTTTATCAGAACCTTTGACTGTAAAAATATTTTCCCAGTTTATTGCTTCCCTTCTAATCTTGTCTGCATTAGTTTTGTTTGTACAAAAACTTTTCAGTTTGGTATAATCGAAATTTTCTATTTTGTGATCAGTAATGATCTCTAGTTCTAATGCAGATTAAATTTAAAAGTGTGTTGTTCTTATGCCCTCTGCCCCAAGGCAGTTATTAAACATTTACCAGTACACCAGTAAATAGCTAAATGGAAAATCTCAAGTCATTCTACCCACAAAGGGTGACTATATCTTGAAATCCTCTGCCTTCTCTTCTTACTCCCCTGATATTCATTGAAGGAGAAAAGTAGACCCCAGGGAGCAAATGGGTCATAAGGACAATTGAGAAACTCCGTAATGAATAGAGGACTTGACATTTCTCAGCTGGACAATGTAGAGAGTAAGATCTGAAATTCAGTAATTAAAAGTTTCCCTCCTCCAAAATATATCTCTTTCTAGGTTTCCACTAAGTCTCATTATTTTTACCTTTAGAAATTCATTCCTATGTGTTATATTCTCCAGGTGTCCACTTTTAAAATGCAAATATCTCTGAGGGAGAGCAAATAGAGTAAACCATTAATACTTAATGGTGAGTAGGCTGATCAGGGATTAACAAATTAGTGGTCTGAAAAGTCCCTAAAGAGATCAGATACAAGATGAAGGACTAATAAAACTTAATTTTGATTGGGAGCCTGGAAACTTGAGAGTACAAAAAGAAGACAATACAAATCTGCATTTCATAATCCTGTCTAGGGCAAGTCTTGTTCTCTAAATTAACTAAATCAGACCAAAAATTAGTTTGAACTTTTTCAAGTGTTGAAAAAAAATATAATCCCCATGGGTTTCAGTAAAACAACATAAACAATTAAGGTATGATCTTGATGGTGTCAGGTCTGTCATAGCTTGCCTGTGATAAACATGAAGACTTTTAGAAGAATCTTTTTAGCATATTAATAAAAACATTGAGTCATTCAAAAAAGTATTTTAATCATTTTCTGAATAAAGGATTTACCAAGTTTTTTTTTTTTGTTCTTTGTTTTTTCATTTTATTTTTTTGTAATGATATTTTAGACTTTTCATATTTCACAAATTTAACATTTAAAAAGTATCGGCTAATAAGATAAAGAATATAGACTTGTCCTATGATTTCATTGTTATAGGGAACTTCTACCAATGCAAGGTGGTACCTTCTCTATAATTTGTAGCTTGAGAAAAATGCCTAGAGCACAGAGAGAGATGTTGTGCCTAGGCTCAAGCCATTTATCTAAATAAGAACTTGAATTCAGGTTTTCTTGGCTCCAAGATCATTTTTCTATCTATTCTTCATCATAGCTTTAATAAACTAATTGAGGAGAAAATATAAAAGTAATATTTATTTCATATACATAAACAATTAGTAAAGAATGAATAATCACTAGTACTTTGCTGCATTGTCTTTCTAAAACTACTTAGCCATGTCTCTGTAATGATTTGAAAACTACATTTGTGGGGAAGATATCTTGATAAGCAAAAATCATTGTGCATCTTAACAAAATTTAAAATCCTTGTTGAATGTTATCCTTAGGAACAAGATAGAGAAAGATTCATTGGACAATCAGATATATTCAAAACTGGTTAAATGACTTAACCTAAATATTAACTATTAATGAATTGAAATTAATCATTCAACAAATATTTACTAAGGGTCTGCTGTTTCTCAGACATTCTATAAGGTACCAGTGATACACAGAGGAAAAGAAAATGAAAGTTCTTGTTTTTAGGGAATTTACAATCTATATGGAGAGATAGGAACATAAAATGACTGCAGACTATTTTCTGGAGATTTTTCAGATTACAATGCAGTAAAAAATATAT
The DNA here is from genome assembly GCF_902635505.1 of Sarcophilus harrisii. Lineage (NCBI taxonomy): Eukaryota > Metazoa > Chordata > Mammalia > Dasyuromorphia > Dasyuridae > Sarcophilus > Sarcophilus harrisii. Next base: position 597,927,819 of record NC_045426.1, on the reverse strand, counting down.
TTAATAAGAGACCATGGAAATAGATTTAAAATAACTAGAGATTAAAAAAACTTAATCTTAAAAAATGAATATGTTAAAGAAGAATAATAGAAATAATCAATACTTTCATTAGAGAGAATGACAATAATGAGACAGCATATCAAAATGCAGCAAAATAACCCTAGATGCAAGGTACGTATGGAATGTATTGCCAGGAAGCCAATACAAAAACACAGACAAGAGAGTTTCAATTTATACTGAATAACTGTTTTGTTTTCACTATAGAATGCAGAAAAGTAAATAATATATTTTAAGTCTTGAAGCATAGGTAGTGATCAGTATTTCGTTTAGCCCTATTTAATTTTTTTTTCAACTACTTGAACTCATAGGCATATGTGGCTCAACTAAATTTGTAGATTACAGAGGCTGAGAGGAAGGAGGAAAAAAAATAGGCATTTATTTAGTTCTGTCTGTGACCCAAACACTCTACAAATGCTGGTTCATTTGATTCTCTCAAAAATCAATGGAGGTAAATGTTAATATGTCTCAGTGGATAAAATGTTGGGCCTATAGTCAGGAAGATCAAATTCAAATCTGGCCTCAGATACTTCCTAGCTGTATGACTCTGGACAAATCACTTATTATCTCTTTGTTTTAATCTATCAGAGAAAGAAATGACAAACAACTCCACTCTTTTTGCCAAGAAATCCATGGGGAGTATTGGTTCCTTTGGGTTATAGTGTCGCAGAGTCAAATGCGATCGAACAACAACAAAGATCTATATGGGACAAAATATTAGACCTCATTGAAAAAATTTTCTAAGATAAATATAAAAAAAAATCTTAGTTTTGATTTCAAAGATTCACCCTAACAATTTAAATGATGGTGGAGATATGGGATATTAGTTCCTTTGAATAGGATTCAGTGATTTTGGCTAATATCAAATTTAATGAGTCAACAAGGTGATTTGGAAGACAAAGTAAATGATCTCTTAATCTTCACAGTGAAAGTTGTGTGTAGTGTCCAGAAGTAGAGACACTGAGAAGTAGAAAAATTTGCTATTCTCTGATCTGGTCTGACTATACATAGTAGCTCCTTATTAGAAGATTTAGAGCAAAAGTAAGATTAGGAATAAAATGGGGATATCTTAAAGAAGATTTCACCCACATGGGACTGGATAGGAGAGAAAAACAAAGAAAAAAGAAAAAAAACTATTTTTATAGCTATTTCAAGTATGCAAAGCATTTGACATCCAAATTCACTCCTTAAGGCATTCTTTGATGTCCCCTTAGATCCTTCTGTGCCCTGAGGCACAGAAAAGGAACCTTTTCTAGAGCTGATTTAGTTATTATGCAATCCACCACCAATTTAGAGGTGAATAGATTAAAGTCCAGAGAGATTTATACAAGTAGGTTGCACAATGGAGAGTGTTGGATTCAGTCTCAGGAAGGTTTAAATTCAAATCCTGACTCAGATATTTACTTAATAAATTATCCAGGGTGAGATACTTAACCACTCTATGATTTGGTTTCCTCCTCTTTAAAATGGAGATAATAATACGACCTTTCTCATAAGAGCATTGTGAGGAGTGAATAAGAAAATATATATGCCAAGAAAGGATTTTGGAAACATTAAAGCACTTTATCAGGACTAATCTGATGTACCAAGACAGCAAAAAAGTTTTGGTAGTTAAGCTTTCATTGTTATTGATGATACTGTCTACAATGAACTTCTGATTCTGTTCATTTCACTTCGAATCAGTTCATTTAAGTCCCATGGTTTGTTTTGGTTGGCCAAACCCCTCATCATTTCTCATATTGCACAATAATACTACATTATAATTATATGCTGTAACTTATTCAGTTTTTTATGACTTTAGATAAAGTCCAAATGATTTTCCAGAATAGTTAGATTAGTTTGCAATTCTACCAGCATTTCACTAAATGCACCTATCTTCCCTCATCCCCTCCAGCATTTCTGATAGGTGTGACCTGATATCTCAGATTTAATTTAATTTCTTGCTCTCAATTCAGTAATGATTTATAGCATTTGATATCACTATATATAACTTTGATTTCTTCTTCTGAGCTGTTCATATGCTTTCACCATTTATTAATTAGATAATGACTTTTTATAACTGGTTCAATTTCATTTTTTTTTCTTTTTAGAAATGAGGTCTTTATCAGAGAAATTAAAAAAAAAAATCACTTCATTATCTATGGTACCTTTTAGCAAAATGTATTTTCTATTATTTTCTCTCTTAATTAACTTCAATTTGCTTTTGATTTGTTTAAGATCATGATTGTTGCCCAAAATTTCTTCCAGTTAAAACAATAGATTCTGAGCCAAGCCCTTATTATAAATGCATGTGTTGCTCTTTCAAGTGTGTCTATTTTAAATAATATATTGTTGAATTCTAGTTTCTTATCTATTCTGCTATCTGCTTTCACTTTATGGGGGAACTCATCCCATTCACATTCATAGTTATAATTACTAATAGTATTTTCCTTTATCTCATTTTCTTCGGTTTATTCTTGTTTCTCTGTTTTTATCCTGTCCTTCTTTAAAAGTATGTTTTTCTTTTTAACATTGCATTACTTCATCCACTTTTTTAAAAATTATTCCCTCTCTCCCCTTTTTAAATTATTTCCTTCCTATTTCACTTTTGGGTAAGATATATTTCTATACTTAACTGAGTGAATACACACACACACACACACACACACACACATGAAATAATTTTCCTCATTCTACTTCTCCCTTTCTCTTTCTCCCAGTGATTCCCTCTTTCTTACCTCTTTATCTTTTAAAGATAATTCCAAAATAATTGACTTATATTCATGCCCTCTATTAATAATGACTCCTAATTGTCCTATTAATGATGAAGTTCTTGGGAGTTTTATGTAGTCTCTTCCCATGAAGGTATATTGTGTGTGTATGTGTATATAAAATTTTGGTGGGGGTATGATTTCATCAATTCTTTCCTTTTACAGATTTTATGCATATATGTATGTATGACAATGTATACTACATACATATATGTGAAAGTTAAAGATATATTCATGTATTTTTGCATGGATGGTGTTTCTAAAAAGGAAGGTGGGAGCCAGTCCATAAGAGTTTGGATGAAAGTTCCATTTCTAATGAAATGGGCTATGCAATTCAAGACAAATCATTTAGCATCTCAGTGCCCCAGGCAATAACTCTGGAAGCCTATAGGCTTAAAGATGAACTGCATTGGTAATGGGACTATACTTACCAGGAATCTCTATATCAACAAAATCATAATTCTAGTTCCATCTTATGACATGCATAATATATGCAAAACTCCACACACATAGCCTTAACTGGATTATGATAAATTGTTTGGTCATAAGAAATCTCAAAAAGCCTTTACTCTGTCACACAGGAATTGCAATCTAAATCAGTGGAGGATGAATCCACAATGAAATTGTGTCATTATAATATTGCAATAAATAATTTTTAGAAATGTGATATATGAAAATAAAGCATTTTGTTGGTGAATTGCTCACCTATTGCATATACAACCTACTACAGTATATTTATATTTCATTGTCTCCAAAATATGAGCTTCATCAGCTCTTTCTTCTTCCAAAGAATCAATAGAGGAAAAGATTTTAGAGCGTAAGCTAGAGTGAAAATTACCAGCAGGTGTTATGTATGTTTGAAGGCATTAGATATAGTAATACCATCTGTTCCTGTCTAATCCCCGCCAATATCTTTTTCTCCACTGTTATGAAAAGATTGGAGGATTTGATATAGCTTCAAAGTAACTATTATAAGTATTAGGTAATTTTGATGGAGATGAAATGAAAATGCTAATTTTAAATAATTAAAAATATATGTCTGTATATATTACCTTTGGAATAAGTTTTTCATAGTATGTTATTCTAAATGTTCCATTTTATTTTTAACTATTGGATATTTGCTTCCCTATATTTGGAGGGTAGTCTAAGAAAGTACATTTTGGTATTCATAATTGAGTGCCAGTATTTAGGAAGTGGGAGTCATGGGAATTAAGACTGGGGTTCTCTCTATTGGTTGGATGGCTATTTCTATTGTATTAAAGTATCCATTGTGTGAATAAAAATTGAATTTATATGGTTATATTCATTTAAAATTTTATGCCTACCTATAGAGGTGTCTGTATTGGACAGTTTAGTTTAGCTACTCAGAATAGCACTTAAAATCAGTATATGAAATCATTATATATGTATATATAAAATCCAGGTCTTGCTTTGTATAGGAAAGTTTTTTTGCTACGAAAAAATCTGTAATAGGAGATGGTTTCTTTTATTTTGTGAATCTCCATTATTCTGTGAAGTCACTTAATCCATTAATATAAAATTCTTCATCTATAAAATAGAGACAATAATACTTGTCCTACCAATTTCAAAGGATTGTTCTCAAGAATCAGCGGTGTGAGTTATAAAGAAATTGTAAGTGTTATATGTTAGTATAGTTAGATGTAATCTATGATTTTCATCCAGTTAATTTTAAAGAACCACTTTAGAAATGAATACTAGTTCCTGAGAAACTGAAGTTGAAAATCATGTAAGAAGTACTGGAGAAACACATTGAAGACATAAGTCACCAGCAATGCATAGTAACCCAAGAATCCTAAAGAAGTATTATAAAGGATAGGCTCAAAGAAATGTATGTCTGAAAAAGAAGACTGACTGATCATGTGGTGAGGAGAAGGCATAAACCTAGAACTCACTTGTTCCATAGTATCTCTATGATGGTGATGATGGCCCTAGCATATCAGATGGATTCTTTGGGAGGAAAGAAAAAAAGTGAAGCATTTATCAACCTCTTGCTCTGTGCAAAACACTGTGCTAAATTCTGGGAACACAAAAAAATGGAGGAAAATAACATAAAGAAGATTTATGCTACAAATTAGAAGGAAGAGTCCCATGGTCCTTAGTTACAGTGGCAAATTAAGTACCATTTATTTTTTTTAATGTTATTTCCATGAATAAAATCGTAATATTTTCTAATATTGAACTATTTAACCAATGTCTTTCTTAAGAACTTTCTTTTTTGGTTCTTCAGTAACTCTGGCTATGATATCTACAGAGAAAATTTAGTATCTATATTTACAGAGGTGTTGTTTCCCCAGAGGATGTCTGAGAGCACTGAAAGAGAAGCATTGCTATATATAAGACTTTTGGTTTCAAAATTCTGGGTAGTCTCCATTAAGCTCTGAGGGAAGATGGTGGGTCTAGGAAGTAATGACAGATTAAGGTGTCTGATACATACTGCCTCCTTGTTCTCCCTCAGTTGCCTTGCTGCTTCAACAAGGCAGGCTTGCCTGCTTTGTGTGTGGTAATTGACTGACAATTGCTGGAACTAGCTGGCCTCATTTCTACAGAAATTATTTCCCTCAGATGATAACTATGAGAGGTAGGCTAGAAGAAGAAATGATGGTCTGGGGGTACTTCCATTCCTATGGCTACTATGTCCATCTGCTCTTTTGTGGCAGTGAATCAACATTTATTGTGGGTAATGATGAGGATGATATTCCCCTGCCCTCTACTATAAAGACAAACATTGAACAGAATGGGTAGGCAGGGATGAATTGCAACCTTAGCCATTGACTATAACATCAAAAAGAACATAAAGCTCTTAGAAATTTGGAGTACTGATTGTGCCTCTTCCAAAAGTGATAGTATCAAAAAGTCTTGGGAGGGGCAGTTAGAGAAATGAAATGCCCATAGCTAAAACATTTCAGAGGTAATTGTAGGACATGAAATAAATAACATCAAGATTCAATGTTTTCCTCTAAAACACTATACTACTTTTTCTATACAACATATATATATTACAAATACACATATTAATTCACTTACTCAACCATCATCTCCCACAAACACACACATGCATATGTGCATGTACTCACACAGATTTAGTCAGTCACTGAGGGCACTGAGAAGTTAACCAGTTTGATGATGATAGTAGAAGAGGCAGGAATTAAAATCAAGTTTTCCTTACTCTGAAGTTTTTTCTTTATGACGCCACCCATCACGATATATCATTATTATTATTTAGCTTAATTCTATAGAAAATTTATATAGCATGTTTCAGGTGTGTTTGGGCAAAAAAGAGCAAATAATGGAAGATAACATTCCTTAATAAATCTATAGATAACACCATTTGGAATTTTAAAATATTTCAGCAAAATAATGTCCATCACTAGAATTTGTATGGTTAAGTGATTATGAATTCTTCTCTTTCTCTAGCTGCTAATTGATGCCTTTTCCTTTGAAATTATCCCTCATATCCCAAGGTACTTTCATTGTTTTCTCACTGATGAACAAGTGTGAGTTCCTTGAAAATGGGGATTTTTGTATTTCTTTGTATCTCTGGATTTTATCATGGCCCCTGGCATATATGAAATACTTAATATAAAATGTTGTACCTAGTAACTGAGTTAAGTATAACATTCAGGTAACTTTTATAGGGAAAAGAATTGCCTTATTTTTATAAAGTTATGCTTATGAACAAATGACCTGAGTATTCATCTCAGGGGTTTTACCAATTTTCCCTCTGATACCTCCCCACAGTCAATTGATTCTTATTTGACAGAATTTACTGAATCGGCCTTCTGTTTTGTATGTTTTTGCGCCAGTTATATAAGATAGAAAGGCAATTTGTCAACATAACAAACAACTCTCTCTCACACACACACACAGACATACACACACACACACACACATATATATATATACACACATATGTATAATATACATACATACTGATATATGTATGTATATATACATATATATTTATACATGCACACACACACACACACACACACATACATACACTTGTGTTGCACTGGACCCAAGAATAGAAAGTAAGAGCCAAGGGATCTTGTTTTAGAAGTTACAAAATATCAACAGGCAATATACTAGAGTAATGCCTATGAGGCAACACAAATTATATTGTGGCAAGTTTGTAAACTCCATGTATAAAGCATTCATATTTTGTCCTTTGAGAAGAAATTATTTTTAAGAAGAGGAGAGCTTCAGAATTCACAGGAGAGTCATATACAACTCTACAGGCTCATCAGATGCAAGGATGAACAAACTTGCATTTTAAAATAAAGAGGAAAAAACAACTTTTTACCTCAGTACTGAATGTTACAGTGATTTTATAAAATATGCTATTAAGCCAAGGGTACTCCATAGAAAATAGTCTTATCTTTTAAAATTTTTCAGATTTTTTTTTATGAAACAAAACACAAAAGAAAATTTTAAAAATTTCTAGATCAAAGTAGAATAAAGCTGTTTCTGATTTGTCATGATATTAGGATTTTAGAATATAGTGAATTTAAATATACAGTCTATTTCAATGAGGAATATCACCAAAATAAGACACAGAGACATATTCTGAAGAGGTAGGATATTACTAACAAAATTAAATACTTTATCATGAAAGGATACCACTTATAATAGTTTAAGTTAGCTGAGTAGGTAATGAATGAATGGGTTCATGACATTTCCTAAAATATATTATTTTGGTAACAAGTTATATAAAATTTTTCTGTAGATATGAACTATTTTCTATGTATTTTGTGTGAAGGATTTTGTGGGATCCCAAATTTATATTATATGACCAAAGCATGCTGGAATGCTTATTTTTGGAATGTTATTCCTACATTCCAGTTTGGACTACTATTCAAGATCTCAAAACAAAAAGGAACCATAAGTCAAATTTCAATGTAAGTCAGAATTTTGTTTTTGTTCGTGACCCCATTCTGGGCTTTTCTTGACAAAGATACTAACGTGGTTTGTCTTTGCCCAGCTCATTTCATAGATGAGGAACTGAAGCATATAGTTAAGTGACTTGCCAAGAGTCACCCAGCTAGTGTTTGAGACTAATTTTGAACTCGTAAAATATCAGATTTTTGATTTTCTGATTCTAAGGTAAGTGCACTATGCACTGTACCATTTAGCTACTCCCTAAGTAAAACAGCAAAATATATAGAGAATATAATCTTTATGACACACACACCATCCCCGTTTACAAATGAGTATCACTTAACAGAAACTCACTATACAGTAACTAATAGCATAGTACCTTCTTCATAACAAAACCCCTGGAAACTCATTGCCTGAAGCAAGGAAGAGGTTTAGACTTCAGTGTTATTTGTCTTGTATGACTTCTTTCTGCTTGAGTCTATATGGTTCCATATCCTGATAATTGATAATGACTATTACCTTGCTACATTACCATTGTTTCCCAAAGCTCCTTGATTAAGCAAGTACTTACTGTAGCCATCTTGCCTATTCACTAATAAAAAGAAGTAGAAGCTCTTCATCCTTCTTTCCCCACTACACTTTAACTCTGTTGCAGTTATTTGCTGATATTCTATGTCTATTTCTGGGGTCTTTAAAACTGTAACTTCAAGAAATGCCATTGCTCTTGTAGGAGACTGCCTTTACCATATTTCAGTTTAATTTTTAGCCTTTCACTTCAGCCTGTCACTTCACAAAAGAATGACTAATGAGGCATCTGTAATAACCCCCCCATTCAATTGTCCTTTGCAATCAAGGGTCCCCAGCCTTTACTTCTAGCTAAGTCAGGGTGACTGAATTCCATTTACTTCTTCCTCATCTCAGATATAGACAATATTCCTTATAAATTGCCAGAACTTCCTTTTACATGCTTCTAAAGTTGGGTTTTACAAACCTTTCCTTTTACAATTCTGACCATGCACTAACTCATTCAAATCACTTTGCTTTTTGACATTAGAAGTCAAAAAGCACTGGAAAGAGAATTTCAAAAGCTAATATTCTCTCTATTATTGTCATGGTGTATCTCCACATGAACCTAAAATTTTGTATTACTAATCACAATTAGGACATATTGTTACTATAGGAGGATATACTCATTTTGATATGTTTTAAACCATTCTTTTAATCACTGGACCCTTTGGAGGCTATGCCTATTTTTAGTCTTTTGTTGCTGTTACTCAGTGGTTTCAGTCATGTCTGAATCTTATATGGCCTCATTTGAAATTTTCTTGGCAAACTTCTTTCTCCAACTCATTTTACAAAAAAGGAAATTAATTGAAGGGTAAAATGACTTGCCTAGGGTAATATAGCTAGTAAGTGACTGAGGCCAGATTTGAACCAAAATCTTCCTGATTCTTCCACTGTACCATTTGTGATTCTCAATCTTTATACAGTTAGTCCATTCATCTTTATACAATTCCAAATCATTTTCCATATACATCAAAAATGCAATAATGTATGTACAAAGTTCCTCAACCCTTCCAATATTGGCTATTCTCAATTTTAGTTACCATTGTCAATATGTTAGGTATGATGAAACCTCAGAATTACTGATTTAAATTTATTTAAATATTAGTCATTTGAAGCACTTTTCTATATGATCATTAAGAGTTTACAAGTCTTTTGATAACTTTTAAAAAATATACTTGGAAGGCTTATCTATTAGGATCTTGCATTTTGGTCTTGTATATTTCTATTGTTGCTTCTCTCCCTCTCCCATTCTCCCTCCCTCTCTTCCTGCCCCCTCCTCTGTTTTTTTGCTTCTGTTTCTCTATTTTTGTTTCTGTCTCTCTCTCTCTCTACCCCCTGCCTCTTATTAGAGGTATTTGATAGAAAAAAACTTTCATAGTCAAATGTTTTTCCTTTTCCTAATTGTATTAATTTTGTTTATTCAGAAGCTTTCAATTTTATATAATACATTTGTAAAAACCCAAATAGTTGGGATCTATTTGAAAAATCAAATAAACTGTACAACTATACATCTACTTCAGTGTCTTCTGAGAATGACTTTAATATGATCTACTTTATCAGATGATCTAGACATTGTCATTTTTGAATTCTTAATAGTAAGTCCTTTCATTTATTTCATTTTTTAATTTTTTCTTTCACCTTCAGTCTCTCTTGACTAAGTCTTTGTATTCTATTTATAAATATGCATAGCCAACCAAATTTTAAAGTATAAAGAACTTTCCCTAACCCTTTATGGAATTAAACTATGTGTTCGACTGGACATATTCTAACCCCCTAACAATTAGCAGCAGTGTTTTCTGGGAAGGCAGCCATTTGTGCCGACATAATCTAGTGATTATTTTAAAACCTTGTTTAAAATCAGGCAGCCTAGAAGGTGGTTGCATGATGACATAATAAGAGAAGTACTGAAACAATACTAGCCCATCTCCATTTAAAAGCATGTACCTCTCAGTATCATCTTGCTATTATTATAAAAGTTGTCTATAAAAACAGTGAGCAGTTTGAAGTTGTCCTCCAGTGGCACACAACAGGATTTTGCCCGAGTGCTACAATAAACTTATTTTTTTTTCTTATTTTCTTGAAGTCCTAACCAAAAAAAAAAAAAGAAAAAATTAACAGTAGCCATAAGAAAGTCTCTTAAAATCTCTAATCCTCATAGTCCATACTTATAAAAACATATTAATAGTACCTTTATTTCCTTCCTTATGTTTTTTGGAAACTCAAATAAGACATTAGAGTTCTTTGGATACTTTAAAGTAATAAACACATATATGGATGTGTGTACATGTGTATGTATTTATGTGTACATATGTGTGTATATTAGTATTAATTATTATTTTAACTACCCAGCTAAATTCACTCTTTCTTTTGTCCTTCATGTCACATCTTGCCTGATAAAGAAGTCCCATTTTGGAGGATCCTCTTCCCAGTCATCCACTGTCTCTTTAAAATGCTAAATAACAGAATTTCACAGCACCTACTTAGAAACAATAAGATAATGGTAATTCTAGAAAATGGAAAGAATTCTGAATCACCAAATGTGAATTCAGTGATTGTTACCCATTTGTTTATATCATCAAGAACAACAAAATATTTGTTACCTAAGAGAAAGGGATTATATAGTAATGTGGAACAGCTTATAAATGAAAAAGAATCTCTTCTATAGTGAATGAAAATGTCTAGTGGAGGAGAACTACCTCTAGAAATAAACCTATCCCTGTCAGGATATCTCTGATTGTCAGGTAGTTTTTCCTTTATATCAAATATAATTTTTTGTCTCCTCTTTATAACTTCCTTTTTTGTTTTCTAGGCCCAAAATAAACAAACAAAAAACAAATCCAATTTTCTTAAAGAAAAATCTTTCCATACTTTAACATGTTTAACATGTATGAAACTGCCTGCCATCTAGGGGACACGGTGGAGAGAAAAAAGGGAAAAGTTGGAACAGAAGTGATTGTAATGGTCAGTGTTGAAAAATTACCCATGCATATGTTCTGTCAATAAAAAGCTATAATAAAAAAGAAACATCTTTCAATTACTTGCAAATGGCTATCATGTTCCACCTGACTTATCTCTAGTGCAAAACACCTCTAATTCATTCAAGTAATTTACAAATGGCACCAAGTCAAGAAACATCACTTTGTTAATTTTTCTTCACCAGAGGCTCTCTGATTTATCAGTGACTGTCTTAAAATGCGATGTGTTAAATTGGACCAAGTACTCTAAATATGATCTGATTAGGATAGACTATACTAAGACAATTACTTTATAGCTACCTTAAAATGTTGTCTTCTGTTCCCACTAGAATTTACAGGTTCTTTGGACCCTGGGGTTGAGAGGTAAAATTTTATCTTATATTCCCTGAAACCAGGCAATTGTACCACTTTCCAGATAGCTCTGAACCATGCTGCAACACAGGTACTTCATCTCTCTCCCTTTTAAACTCTCTGTGTCCCAAATGAGTTGTTCCCCATTCCCTGTCTCCTCCTCCATTAGAACGTAAACTCTTTAAGGAAAAGCACTGTTTTGTTTGTTATTCCTTGTGCCCTCAGAACTTAGTATAATGCTTGGAGCATATTTAATAAGTGATTTTTGATCCATCTATTTCTTATTCCAGTGATCTCTGCCTTTCTTAATGAATAAGATTCTATTAGCTCAACCTCTAACACTCTAGCTTCCTTCCTATCCTACCTACTTAAATAGTCCCTTCAGAAATCATGAATGACCTTCTCAGATCCAAGTCTATTGCCTTTTAGTCAGTTCTCACCCTTCTTGACTACTCTGTCACTGCTGACATTATTAAATCCATCATTCTTTGGTATCCAAGGGAGAAAATCTCCTTTGAATTGAGACAACACATTCTCATGATTCACCTACTCCAATAACTGATCCTTCTTAATCCCTATCTACTGGACTGTAAGCTCTCCAAGTTCCAATTTCTTCCAGTGTCTATCTGAAGCTTTTAATACATGCTTATGGGAATTTAATTTCTCTAAAGCCACTTACTCTAAGGTTAAGCTAAAATAGTTGCTTAAATTTAAACGCTCTGTCCACAAGCTTATTTTCCTTATTATTTCCAATTCAATAATCTGCTTTACAGTAGACAGACTACCAACAACTGCAAGAATTAACCTGGTTGGAAGGTATACCAAAGAACAAAAACACAAACAAAGGCTACTTTGTTAACTAACCTGTGGTAGTATCAAATTTTTTCATCACTTAGGTATCATCAGTCAAGACCAGAAGTGATCTTAGTGAAGCAATTTATAATATCATTAATGTTTTACCCACATAACCACAGACACACAAATATTTCAATTGATGTGAGAATACTAGCATTGACATTGTTGATTCTTGTTATCAATGTCATTTGACATATTGAGACTAAAAAGATAGGTAGAAAAGTCCTATGTGACCTTGCCACTTGCTTACTTTGGTCTTCAGTTCCTGATCTGTAAAATAAGAATGGTGGGATGAATGCCTTTAAAGTTCCCTTCTATCTCTAAACCTATCATTTTTTGATTCCTTCATTTTCCCCATGACTTGAATCCAGGGTGATTTCTTTTAGCTCTTTGTTAACAATTCAGATGGTAGTAATAATGTTAATAGGCATAGTAATGATGGTAATAATGGTGGCAACAGAAAGAGGAGTAGCAGCAGAAGCAGTACTACTTTTAGGAAGAGAAAGAAGAAGAAAAGGAGGAAGAGGGAGAGAAGGAGGACAACAACAAGAAGAAATTAATTATCATCATCAACATCATAACAGCTTGTATTTATGTAGTACTATATGACAGATACTCTGTTAAACCACTTCAAAATATATTATCTTATTTTGTCCTCACAACAAACTTGGATATTATTATCCTCATTTTATAGTTGGGCATGTTGAAGCAGACAGAAAATAAGTTACTTGTCCAAAGTCATGAAGCTGGTAGTGTTTCATGTCTCCCTGACTCCAAGTCTAGAGTTCTATCCATTATGCCACTAGCTGCTCTCATGTACTATATGTACTGATTGCTGTTGACACCATATTCATTAATCAGATTAAGAATTAGCAAAAACAAAACAAAACAAAGCACTTTTTAATTTAAATTATACATGCCTGAGACAAAAGTTAACAATTAACATTTTACCACACCATCTTTTCAGAACACCATAGGTACTTTCACACTTTTTTTCCAGAGAGAAAAACTAATAGCAATCAGTGGAAGCTATAGACTTGAAGATTTTGACTCAATGGAAGGAAAAACTTAAAAATGAGAACTACCCAATCAATGAATTAGTTGCCCTAGGAAGTAGAGAGTTTCCTCTCATGTATTTTCTTTAATCAAAGCCTGAATACCCATTAGGCATGCTGTAGTGTATTTTCTTTGTCTGGTAACAGAACTGGATGGCCACTATAGTCCCTCCCAACTCTAAAGTTTGTTAGGAGTAAATAAAACAAAATAAAGCCATACTCAACACTTCTAGATTAACTCCTTCCACTAAAAATGCATGAGAGAATTTTCTTTTTGTTTGTAAGCATTCTTATTATTTTGGATTGACCTATCTTTCTAATTGTCTTTCAATAATTACATTATAAAGTATCCAAAGTCAGACTAGGAACAAGATTGTATTAAAAAGAGCATACGTTTCAGGATAAAACAGACAAAAAAACTCACTAATATTCCTGGTTCCTTCACTAACTCTCTGTGATATCTTGCTCAAGTTATATCTTCTATGGAATGCCTTCTTCCTTGTTAAATGAAGTTGGATTAAATGATCTCTAAGATGTCATCCAGCTCTACGAGCCTATGTCTGTGCATTATTCTATATTTTTCACTCCAGAAATTAGTACAATGTCATGTGCATGATATACATAATATTAGTTTCTAATGATGGTGATTAAGGATGCACACTTGTCCGGTTTGAATTATATATGTTCTTAAATATCTAATACATTTCCTCATTTAACTCTTATGAAGAAGAATTATATAAATTAAGTCTTTATAGATTGAATAAAATATTATTTCTCATGATAGTCTGTTGTAGTGTTTTAAAAATAAAAAGACTTCCTTTCCATGGTTTCTAAGATATGGAAGCTCAAAAAAAAATATTTCTTCTGTATATTTGTACAGATCTTGACTGAAGAGAGCTTATAGTCCCGAAAGGAATGTGTGTGTGCATATTTAATCTGCACTGATTCATATACTGTGCTAATAGGAATAAGATAAAAGGTTAATTAGTACTCCCAATGAAATTCAATTGCACAGAATGAGTGTCTCATGAATCAAGAACTTTCCAACAATATGGCTAAGATGTGCACTAGAGCTGCAAAACTGCTCAAATTTCATTAATATGGGCTTCTTCTATTTAAAATTTAGAGCCACAGGAGCATAATAGCATTAATCTTCAATACAGCACCTACATTTTAGTGCTTTTATTTTTGGCTGGCATAAGCACATGGATGCAATCATACAAGCACAGCAAAACCATAGTTTTGCAGTAAACAAACTTCAGGTACTTTGGCCATCATGGTCACTGGAAACTGGGACTCTGAAAATGGGGTAAAATGCCTCATGATAATCACTTAATAGAGTTCTTGTTTCAGAGAAATCATGGGTATACTCATATATGTATATTTGTGTAATGGAACTAATAAAATCATCATCCATAAGGACTGATAATCTACTAAGGGTACAGATATATAGGATAACTGGGGCCCAGAAATAAGTAAATAAGTATGATATATATATATATATGTATATATATATATATATATATATATGTATATATATATATATATATATATATATATATATATATATATATATATAAACCTTGTAATTGGAGTGGGGATTATTTTTATGTAGAGCCTGGATATTGTCAAATTGTATAATGCCCCAAATGACATGATATAATAATGACACTTTAATTATCATGTAGCATAAATAGATCAGAAAAAAATTGCTCAATCTATTTAATATTCTATGCTCATATCTATGTAAAAATAGAAATATGGGCAGAAGTAATGAAGGGAATATGTGGACAACTTAGCACTGTGTGTAACATATAAGTACTTACTAGATGTTTATTGACTGACAATTTTCTGTACTATGAATAATCAGAATATTTATTTCCATTTAGCTTTTATCTGCTATTGGGATGCTGCCTATCATAAGAGAATCACTAGAGAAATTTAATTTAGAAAAGGGAAGACATAAATGGGTCATAATAGCTGTCTTCAAATATTTATAGGATTTTTACCAAGTTAAGGGATTAAATTTTAGATAAGGTGGTTTTGGCATTCAGGAGCCACCTGACAGTGGCTGCTGGAGATCCAACCCAGATGGATTGGTTTGGATGGATCTCCAGAATGGAGATCCTCATGTGAGAAAATGATGCAAGGAGACTGAAAGGCCATTGCATTGTCTGACCTCTTTCCTCTCCCCTCTGCCTCCAATTTATCTCATTCCCAGTCTGCAACACCTGTGTCAGCAAAGGCTGCCTTGCAACTCCTTCAGATGTTATGATTCACAGCTATGGAGGCTCTCGGAGAATTGACCTGTCCCTTAACAAAGTGGCTAAACTTTTCATGCCTGGCTTCTCTACCTATTTAATTAATTCTATTTATTCCTCTCTCTTTCAACAAATTACTCCATTTATCATCTTTGATTTATCATTTATTTTTTATTAAAGCTTTTTATCTTCAAAAACTATGCATGGATTTTTTTTTCAGCACTAATCTTTGAAAAACCTTGTGTTCCAATTTTCCCCCTTTCCCCCACTTCCTCTCTTAGATGGTAAGTAATCCAATACATGTTAAATATGGTAAAACTATATATTAAAACCAATATATGCATACATATTTATACAATTATCTTGCTGCACAAGAAAACAAATCAAAAAGGAAAAAATTAAAAAGAAAATTAAATGCAAGCAAACAACAAAATAGTAAAAATGCTATGTTATGATCCATATTCAGTTCTCACAATCTTTTCTCTTGGTGTAGATGGCTCTCTTCATCACAAGATCATTGGAACTGGCCTGAATCATCGCATTGTTGAAAAGAGCCAAAGAAATAATCATCATATAATCTTGTTATAATCTACTAGCTCTGCTCATTTCACTTAGCATCAGTTCACGTAAGTCTCTCCAGGACTCTCTGAAATCATCCTGCTGATCATTTCTTATAGAACAATAATATTCCATAGCATTTATAAACCATAACTTATTCAGCCATTGTCCAACTGATAATCATCCACTCAGTTTCCAGCTTCTTGCCACTACAAAAAGGGCTACCAAAAACATTTTTGCACATATCATTTATTTTCAGTCTCTCAATGTCTCTGGCTGCTTTCATACTGCAAGTAAATATGTATACCCTATTCTAAAAAAAAGAAGAATATTAACTTAATCTTTCCATCCCTGAAAACTGTCTAAATTTATTTTGTTCTTTGTGGCTAAACTTGAAAAGCTCATCTACAATAGTTGCCTCTATCTTCTCTTCTCTCACTTTCTTTACAATCTGGCTTTCAATTTTATCATTCCACCAAAACTGCTCTCCAACATTACCAATAACCTTTTAGTTGTCAAATCCAAAGATTTTTTTTTCTCTCAATCATCCTTTTTCCTATCCTTGGTGTAGACTCTGTGTAACTTCTTCTACTCTGAAATTCCTTTCTAGGTTTTTAGGAGACTACTGTTTCCTGATTCTTTATCTATCCATCTGTCTACTCTTTTTCAGTCACCTTTGCTGGATATTCATCCAGATCATGATCTCTAATTGGAGGACTACCAATGTCCTAGGTCTTTCAATCTTTTCTTCCATATAAATTTACTTGGTGACTTCATCAATTCGTAAGGATTCAATTATTGTCTCCATATTAATGATTCTCAAGTTTAGCTGTCTTATACTGATCTCTTTTTTGATTTCTAATCTTGCATCTCCAACCATTAGTTGGGTGACCATTAGACATCTTAAACAAAATATGTCCAAAGTGGAACTCTTCTTTTCTCCCTAATCTTTTCTCCTAAACCTTCTCCCCTCTTAGCTTCTATATTATTGTTGAGTAATACAATAATATGATCCCTTTAAAAAATCAATCCCTATATACAAGTAAAGCTTTACAGTGATTTATTAGTATGTCTTATTAGTAAGGGATGAGACTGAAATTTAAATTTTCATCTATTCTAGTCATTGCTGTTAATAGAGGTTCCCTGGTTGGAAACATTTTGAACTCTATCTATGCAAGCAGTTCAGGTTTCAGAATAGATGCCTGGAACAGTGCTGGTTCAGCTTCAGTAATAACCTTTGAAATTTGCATTAGCTTCTAACCAGAAAAAAATATCCTGGGCTAAACAAAGAAATACTAAAGAACTCTCTGGAGCATCTGTCCACATAGATGTGACCAGAAGAGCATATATTGATATACACGTATAAGCCTTCCTCAAGTTCTCTCCTGTGGAAACTGTCTAATCCTTATGCAAATATCCATGCCCAAATACAAAAGACAGAACAAAATTGATCATGCTTTGAAATGGTCAGTTAGACATGAAGATTTGCTTGATAGAAGTAGTATTTAATGAACTCAAAATCCTACTTTCAGTTCACATAATTTATATTCATCTGTGTAGTGCTTGGTAATTTATACAATGGTATAGTTATAATGTATGTGCTATAAATGACCAGTATTATTCCTATTGCATTTTTTTTCATAAAAACATATTTGAAATCAGACTTTACTGTTTTCAAAGAGAGTTGAACATCTGTCTGTCTATTGCAAATCCAAAGATTTTCTTTCAAGACCAATATTAAGAGGAAAAGTAGATTTTTGCCTTTTTAGCAAAAGGAACCCTCAGATAGACTGACTTTGCAGTCAGAAAGGTCTTGGTGGAAGTCCTACTCCTAGAAAGATATGTGCTATGTGAAGAGAGAGGTAAATTATTTAATCTCTGAAAGTCCCAAGTCACTCTCTAGTAACAACCTTTGTAACAACTTTCAAATATGTTCCCTTTTCTTCTGATATTGCTACCACACTGTACAAAAACTTTTTAACTTAATATAATCAAAATTATCTATTTTGTCATCAATAATGATTTCTAGTTCTTTGGTCACAAATTCCTTCCTCCTCCACAGATCTGAGAGGTAAACTATCCTGTGTTCTTCTAATTTGTTCATAATATCATTCTTTATGTCTAGATCATGAACGCATTTTGACCTTATCTTTATATATATATGCTAGGTGTGGGTCTTTGCCTACTTTCTGTTATACTAGTTTCTAATTTTCCCAGAAGTTTTTGTCAAATAGTGAATTCTTATCCTAAAAGCTGGAGTCTGTGGGTCTGTCAAATATCAGATTGCTATAGTCATTGACTATTTTGTTCTGGAAACCTAACGTATTCCACTGATCAACTTTTTTTTATTTCTTAGCCAGGACCAAATGGTTTTGATGACCGCTGTTTTATTATAAATTTTAGATTTGGTACAGCTAGGCCACCTTCATTTGTTTTTCTCTTCATTCATTTCTTTGAATTTCTTGACTTTTTGTTCTTCCAGATGAATTTTGTTGTTATTTTTTTCTACACCAGTAAGATAGTTTTTTGGAAATTTGGTATAACACTAAATAAATAGATTAGTTTAGATAGTATTGTCATCTTTATTATAGCCATTCGATCTATCCAAGTGGACTTGATATTTTTCCAAGTGCCTAGATCTGACTTTATTTGTGTGGAAAGTGTTTTGTGGTTTTGCTCATATAGCTACTGACCCTCACTTGGCAGATAGATTCCTAAATATTTTATCCTTTCGACAATTATTTTAAATTGAATTTATCTTTATATCTCTTGCTGCTGGATTTTGTTAGTGATGTATAAGAATAATTTATGTATAATGTATGTAGTGATGTATAATTTATATAGTGATGCATAAGCTAATGGTGTATGTGGATTTATTTTGTATCCTGCAACTTTGCTAAAGTTTTGCATTACTTCTACTGGTTTTCAAGTTGATTCTCTAAGTTTCTTTAAGTATAACATCATATTATCTGCAAAGAGTGATAAATTGGTTTCCTCATTACCTACTCTAATTCTCTTAAACACTCTTGATACTAAAGCAGTAAACTTAGGGGTTATAATAATAAGAGTTTTTAAAATATACATATAACAGTACCAGAGGCAAAGCTAAAATGCATCTGTTTATAGAAAACCACAAAGCTCTTATTCTTTCCTCTTCCTTCCATACCCCTAACTTTGAATTCATTAGCTTACAGGTTATGTTGTAATATATATGATCGGTATGAGATATATAAGACAGTTTACAATAATTGAAGGGATAATTATACTTGGATTACCCAGTAAAGAATAAGAATTAGCATGCTAGAAATTTAATTAGAAATTAATAGGGAAATATTGAGTTTTGCAGTGCACCTCAAGGCCAGTAGATGGAGCTTTTCAATTACTCCTGTTGTTATCTTAAAGGTATAAGAATTCTAAAAAGAGTATCTTATCCAAGTAATGTTGATCCTTACCTCCTCTATCTATCTATCTATCTATCTATCTATCTATCTATCTATCTATTTAGAATCCTGCCCCCTGTATCTTCCTACCCTTACTTTGGATAAATAAGTAGCTGCCATCAATTGTCTCCCTCACCTCTGCAATGGTGAGGTGGAAAAAAAAAATTAAAGACATTATATCATTCTTAATTTACATTGTGTGCGAATTGTGTCAGATGTCAATGTCAGATGTCAGTGAAAATGTTAAAAGAAAGTTCATCATTTTGTTAAACTTTTTTTGATATCAGATAGATTGGTACAAAACTTTTGCCAGGTGATACTCCTAATTTTATAGCAGAGAAATCTTTCCTTTTAAATTCACATATATCAAGTTTCATTATTTGTCTCTTGTGTCCTCTATTTTCATATGTCCGTTAATATTCTTTCTTTTTAAATTCATCTTCTATATTTATGCTTTAAATTATCAAAAGCCATTAAATGTGCTAGGCTATATGTTAGAAACTAAAATCTGTCAGTTGGAAAATAAACTGGGGGAAAAAAGAAATGTCTTTTGTAGTTTTCAGAAACAGGGCCTTAAAGGGACCTAAGAATTCAAGGAATCAAAGGTGAGGAAAAAGAGAAGGTTAGGGAAGGAGACCATCAGTATAATAACAAGTGGGAAATAGAGTATCTTATAAGAGGAACAAGTAGACTTTGGCTAGGACACTGAGTATATAAGTACATTCTGAAGTATCTGGACTATTTTCACATACAATATGTATAAAATAACTGTAATTGATTTTGGCTCTTTCTACAAAGATTTTACTATTGCCCCTCAAGGAATTTTCAAATGGGTTGCATTTATGGAGAAATGTGAATTAAGCTAGAATATTTCAGATTTCATAAAATATTAGATCTGGAAGGAATCTGAGATTATATTGTTAAATAAGCTCATTTTACAGATATATACCAGTATAGCAGAAAAATATTTTATTGCTACATGTTGGTTACATACTCTATATAGAATACATAGAATGACAAGGCTGAATATCTCCTGTGGTGAGAAGACATGACTGACTTGGTTTATACTAGGTGGGGTAGAATGAAGGGACTATTCCTTATTGAAAAAAAAAAATGAATTGTTTCCTCAAATGTGCTATAAATGTATAAACTAATATAAACTGTACTTTGATTGACTCTTCTAGGCCAAAGATTATTTTCTGGGATATATTTATCCAAGGGTTTCTGAAAAAAAATGTGGATTTTAATGATTTAAAAAATCATTAAATATTTATTATTAATAAATAAATATTTATAGATTTATTTTGGATCAGATGTTAATTATTGATAAAGGAAATTCTAGTTAATGAATCTCCTATTAATTCTGATTTGAATTTGCAATGCAATTTATTGTCTTGAAGAATTGTGTGGAACATCAAAAAATTAGGCGACTTTCTCAAGGTCACACTGGACAAGTAAGCATCAGAATTGAAACTTGAACCCAAATGCCAGTAAATTAAAGATAGATAGAATGCAGATAGTGTTCTCTGAACAGATTAAATTTCAGTCCAAAAATAATGGTAGCAATATTTTCATAATTAAAGGCTGTCTCTCTCTCTCTCTCTCTCTCTCTCTCTCTCTCTCTCTCTGTATATATATAAAGATTATAGCTAATTTAAGCTATAGCATTTATAACTTTTGGTTCAGAATGTAGAAAATGTCCATAGATAAAATGAAAATAAAACACTGGACTTAAGAGCTGAAAGATTTGAATTCAGATTCTGTTTTAGGAACTTATTAGCTATGTGACCCTGGGCAAGTCATTTACTTTCTCACAGCCTCAGTTTTCTCATCTAAACAATGAGAATAATAATACTTTCATTATTCACCTGACAAGGTTATGAGTAGATAGGAAATGTGAATCATTTTTGTTGTTAAGCAGTTGTTACTGTTATTTAAGCAAAATAGTTGAGTAAAGAATTCTACATACTAAAATCAGGATGAAATAAGTCAGATAAAGTAATGATGACTCCTCTGAAATTCTCCTTTTATACAAATAGTAACATGGAGACACCCTGATGTATCAAAAATTATGTGTACCAATAGGGCATAGTCTCTGCCAAGTACTACTAAACTGGAAAAGTTTCAAGTAAGACCTGGTGACAGATTGTATGTCTGTCGACTGAGAATAAGCCCTGCTAAATTCAGAGAAGTCTCATCAGCACAAGGTTGGCCACTAGGAAATTGTGTGTGTGTGTGTGTGTGTGTGCGCGCATTTGGCTAGAAATGAAAACTATATACTAAGGTGAAAATCATTGCAATCTGTATCAGTTATGGAAATACCATCTTTACTTTGGAAGCAGAAGAATGTTTATTCTCCTTAAAATCCACCTTAATGTGTTAAATTTATGTTTGAATTCAGCTCTATTTTGTTAAGGATTAATTTTGTAACATATAATAAGAATTTTTTTAAAAAAATCTCACATTTAAACATCATTTTGTAGGTTACAAAGAACTTCCCTACCCCTAACTCTTTGATATGGATAGTATAAAGTTTGTCAGGCATAGAAATTGGGGATGAGAGAACTTGTGATTTTCTCAGCATATGGAGCTCCTGGCATGGGATTTTCTCTATCAATGTACATTGGTTCTCTTCAATTTATAATCTAGGGGATCTAGATAACTAGAATACTAAGAGGCTACATTATTTGCTCTGAGTCATCCAGCCAGTTGTATCAGGAAGGAAGGACTTGAGTGCAGATTGCACATCACTCAGAAGTTAGTGATCTCTAATGCCATTTATAGACAAAGAAATTCAGATAATTTAAGATCAGAAAAACTTAAAATGACATACTCAAGATCACAACATTAAATGTAAGAGCTAGATTTAGAAACTAAGACTTCTAACTCCAAGACAAATCTATACAAATAAAAATGTATTTTAAATTTCTTGAATGTTATAAGAAGACTTATTTTCCCCAGGAGTAGAGTAGAAATTTCGGTAAAAACTTATCTAGGGCAAGTGATTACAAGAACAACTTTCCACAAATACCTCTTACCCTAATATATTCAAATAAGCTGCTAAGCTCCATTCATTAACCCTAGGATCAATTTGAAAGACAAAGGATAGCACACTTTTGATTATGAACCAGTACTGAGCTGATTAAACAAAAGAGAAATATGTATTTATCTGGACTTTCCTATTTTTGCAAAGGATGACACTATCCCAGTTATCCCAAGCAGTTATTGACTTAGAGGCTCCCCCTCAGCCCACAAATACAATCATTAGCTAATATTGATCTATTTATTCATATTCTTCACATCCTCATATAACTACTACCTTTATTCAGGCACTAATCATATGTCATCTGAACTATGAAGTAACTTCCCTACCTCACCTCCCCTTCTTCATTCCATTCTCCACACAGCTGCCACTCAGATATTTATAAAGCAAAAGTTTCGCCATGTCACTCGTCTACTCAGTAAACTCCAGTGACCATGTATTGTACCTGAGATTATATACAAAAGCATTGATTGTTTCCATCCACATTTCAAAGATTGTTATACATTATTCCCTTTCTTATATTACAATCTATCCAAACTGTCATTATTATTGTTTCTCATACACAATGTTCTATTTTTGGCATCCATGCTTTTATAAAAACTGTCCCTCTGTGCTTGGATTATGTTCCCTCCTCACCTTTACTTTGTAAAATACACAATTCATATTTACATATCATCCCTTACATGAAACTTTTCCTAAGGACTTCAAGAATTGGTACCTTTGAAAAATTTGCATTGCATTTACTTTGCATATATATATATACATATATATTTAGTATCTATTAATAAGTGTACAAATTGTGTGCACTTGTCCTAATATACACATTTGTGTGTCACCCACTCTAATACAAACACTTAAATACAAATTACAAATTCCTTAAGGAACTATCTATTTGTTCTTAATATTTCCAGTATCACCCCAATTCTGGCACATAATAAATTGATTAATTGAGGATAAGAAAAAGGCAAGTCTAGCCACCATATATTTCATGAGTAGAAATTCACATGTGAAAGATTCAAATATAAACTTTCTAGTATTCTCTCTGTTGGAAAACACTATTATGCAAATGATTCCTCACTGAAGATGGAAAGGAGCCAGGTCAAAAACAATCTCTGTCAACATCCCAGTACATTCTTATGTGAAGGGCAGCTCCCATACAAGAGTGGCTGATGCTTTAATAGGGAAGAAAGCTCACAAATACAATGATCATAATCTAGCACAAAGGAATATCTCTGCCATTGTGGAACAAGGCTGTGGATGTTACAAATCATTGTTGCATAGAATCCCAGAGTCTTAGCCTTGGAAGGGACTTGAGAGGCTGAATCCAAAACATATCTGAATTGGAACCGTTTTTCACAAAATCTCAGAATTGGAAGATACCACTGAGTCCATCTGGTCTAAAATGTGTCAGATTGAGAATCCCCTGCACAATGAACAATGAATGTTTATTGTACTTTTGCTCGAAAACTTCCAATTAGGACAAAGTCACTCTTAAAGTAGTATAGTCCACATTTATTTTATTTTATTTTATCTTCTTTACATTTTTTTTTTTAACAGAGGATGATAATAGTGGCAGTGGTGATGCTTCTAACCTCCATGTAAAAAAAGTTATTCTTTTTCATAGTTCTAATTTCTAGGAACTTTATGAAGACCATTTTTCCATGTAAATTCTAGTCTTTGCTCTTAGTGATATCCTCTAGAGTTAAGAATAAGATAAAAGATTCATATTTAGAGGGATAAGAGGTCATAAAAATCATCTTGTCCAACCTCCTTCATATTATAGAAGATGAAAATAAGATTCAAAGAGGTCACATAATTTCATAGGTAGTAATAATAATAGCAATTATGCTGCATTTTAAGGTTTGTAAAGTATTTATCAGTATTATTTCATGTAATCCAGACAACAATCCTGGAAGGTCAGTGCTATCATTTTGCAGATGAGGAAAGTGAGATAGACAGGTTAAGTAACTAGTGCCCCACAGCTAATATCTGAGACAAAATTTGGTTGTCCTGATTCCAAGTCCAGTGCTCTATTCTCTGTGCCATGTAGCTACCCAATAGAGATTAAGTGGTATAGTCATTAATTCACTTTGATTGTTATCCATTCTTTTGGTACCCTGTATTCTTATGTATTCCTTCTACTTCCCTTCCTTTCCGTTCCCTTCCCTTCCCTTCTTTTCCCTTCCCTCCATTTCCCTTCTCCTTCCCCTTCCCTTCCCTTCTCTTCGTCTTCCCCTTCCCTTCCATTCCCTTCTCCTTCTCTTCCCTTTCTTTCTTCCTTTTTTTTTCACTCTATAAACTTCTTTTTTTGTTTTGAAATACTTGTATACAACTGGATATAGTGTTGAAAACAGCACCTTTGCCTTTATGTGTCTTCCCCTCCCTCTAACCTTTGCAATCTTTAGTAATGCTTTATAAATTCCTTTGTGAGTTTCATTTGTGATCATGTGAGTCACCACAATTGGTAGTAGTCATTTGGTTGATAAGTTATTTTGGGGAGAGATCTTCTGTCACAAATTAAATATATGCTGTTCACAAATAGCTAGGTCATATCATTCAGCAGGGAATTACTAACTAGAATCCTAATACTTCATTTGACCCCACTGGATAATCTTTCCCCTGGTAGTCTGTGTAGATCTACATAATTATTCATGACAGAACAAGCAACTAGCAGCTTTATCTTAAGAATATACTAGGATTTTTATTTGTTATTGTTGTTGTTTATTGTTGTTGTTATTTGTTTGTTTTTTGTTGTTATTTGTTTGTTTTATTGGGAGGAATAATTCTATATATCTTTTCACTCTAATTTTCTATGTATCATTTGTCTGTGTCATGTTCTTCTAACTTCCAACCTCCTGTTATGTCAAACTTTTTCAGTACTCTCTTATCTATCTCCCTTTTATATTTTGTATTCTGAATGAATCCCTTCTTGGTTTTTTATAAAGATTCTCGACTGACCCAGATAAACAGAAGAATGAAGATGAAATTTTCAAGTTTCTTTATCTTCTCATCTTGGAAAGAGACCAGCATGTACTGTTATTATAGATAACAAATACACAAACATTACTCACTCTCCAGAGGTGACTAGGAAATCTGTTTTCCATACTGAATGGAAATAAAATTCTCAGTCCCTAACTATTCTTGCTAATTGCTTCCCTGCTGTGGCAAACTGTAGGAGTTTTCAAAAATGGGATTGTCAATTTCTCATCTCCTTAGAAATGTGTATCATTATCTTTTTTTTTTCCAACTTTTCTTTCTGTCCTAGTAGTCTCTTGCTCCTTCTTTATGTCAGCCTAGCAAAGCATATAATGGTACTTAGAGTTCATGTGCTTCTTTTTTCTTAGGAATGACCCATATGGGGTCATTCAAAAATATTTTAAGACTCTATTTGAGAAAACTCCTGAAATCTAGGCCCAAATTGGAGCTCTATGTCTTATGTTAACTTCATATACATATACATATTTAATTCAAACAAAGATTTTCCTCCTAACTCCTCCCTTCTCACTCCACTACAAAGAGAGGGGAGGGAATATTAAACAAAAAAGAACAATAGTAACAATAATGAAAGAAGAAAGAAAAAAGGAAAGAAAGAAAGAAGGAAGGAAGGAAGGAAGGAACGAAGGAAGGAAGGAAGGAAGGAAGACAGGAAGAAAGAAAAAAGAAAAAGAGAAAAAGAAAGAAAAAAGAGAAAGAATGAGGAAAAGAAAGAAAAAGAAAGAAAGAAAGAAAAGAAGAAAGGAAGGAAAAAAGGAAGAAAGAAAGAAAGGAAGGAAGGAAGGAAGGAAGGAAAGAAGGAAGGAAGGAAGGAAGGAAGAAAGGAAGGAAGGAAGGAAGGAAGGAAAGAAGGAAGAAGGAAGGAAGGAAGGAAAGAAGGAAGGAAGGAAAGAAGGAAGAAACAGAAGGAAAGAAAGAAAGAAGAGAAAAGAAAGAAAAAAGAAAAGGAGAAAAAGAAAGAGAAAGAATGAAAGAAAAAAGAAAGAAAGAAAGAAGAAAAAAGGAAAGAAGGAAAGGAAGGAAGAATGAAAGAAAAAAGAAAAGAAATAAACATCTGTTAGAAATTATGTAATCAAGTAAAACAGAAATCTACATTGGCCAACTTGGACAGGTTTCATTAATGGGAAGATTTTGATTGCCTCTGGCCAAAATCTCTCTCTCTTTAGCAACCATCTATTGCTCTCATTCTGTCTTCTATAGCTAAGAAAAGGGTGTGGGGGGAGACAAAAAAAACAAACAAAACAAAAACATGTTTAGAGGAGGAAAGGTGTTCTGTATTTGCTTCTCAAGTATTTGAAAGGTCATCATATAAAATAGGTTTTTAACTTAGTATTTTCAAAATTTTTAAGATATGGCAATGTCTGGTTCCTTTAAGTGACCATTGTATGTCACAATTTCCAATCTTCTAATACTTCTCATTGCATTGCTTTGAGCATAAACCAGCATGTTCATCATTGTCCTAATATATGGCACCCAGTACTTAAAAAAAAAATACTCCAAAGGGAGGCTAACCATGGGATATACTTTAATACCAATTAAGTGATACAGTGGATAGAATGCTATACATGGAAACAGGAAGACCTGTGTTGAAATGAAGCTCAGACAATTATTAATTGTGTTATCATGAAAATGTCACTAAACTTCTATCTGCCTCAGTAACCTTGTCTACAAATTGAGAATACTAATGACACATATGTCTCAGAGTTCTTATGAGACTAAAACAAAATATTCAAAAAGTAGTTTGCAAATCTTAGAGTTGTAATGATATATTTATCATCACTAATATTATGAAGCTACATTTAACTATATTCAAAATTCATGTTTGTTTTTATCATTGCAAGAAATTATCAAATTATTTTTATATATCTTACTAAAACTCCCATACTTCTTTTGAACTTTATTAAAAATTTCTTCCCTAAAAATTTTTACAGTTAAAGGTTCTGATAAAGTCCTCATTTCCAAAATATATAGAGAATTGACTCTAATTTATAAGAAATCAAGCCATTCTCCAATTGATAAATGGTCAAAGGATATAAACAGACAATTTTCAGATGATGAAATTGAAACTATTTCCACTCATATGAAAGAGTGATCCAAATCACTATTGATCAGAGAAATGCAAATTAAGACAACTCTGAGATACCACTACACACCTGTCAGATTGGCTAAGATGACAGGAAAAAATAGTGATGAATGTTGGAGGGGATGCCAGAAAACTGGGACATTGATGCATTGTTGGTGGAGTTGTGAACGAATCCAACTATTCTGGAGAGCAATCTGGAATTGTGCCCAAAAAGTTATCAAACTGTGTATACCCTTTGATCCAGCAGTGCTACTACTGGGCTTATATGCCAAAGAAATACTAAAGAAGGGAAAGGGTGCTGTATGTGCCAAAATGTTTGTGGAATACTTTTTTGTAGTTGTTAGAAACTGAAAAATGAGTGGATGCCCATTAATTGGAGAATGGTTGGGTAAATTGTGCTATATAAATGTTATGGAATATTATTGTTCTGTAAGAAATGACCAGCAGGATGAATACAGAGAGGCTTGGAGAGACTTACATGAACTGATGCTAAGTGAAATGAGCAGAACCAGGAGATCATTATACACTTCAACAACGATACTATATAAGGATGTATTCTGAGGGAAGTGGATATCTTTGACAAAGAGAAGATCTAATTCAGTTCCAGTTGATCAATGTTGGACAGAAGCAGTTACACCCAAAGAAAGAACACTGGGAAATGAGTGTAAACTGTTTGCATTTTTGTTTTTCTTCCCAGGTTATTTTTACCTTCTGAATCCAATTCTTCCTGTGCAATAAGAAAACTGTTCGGTTCTGCACACATATATTTCATCTGGGATATACAATACATTTAACATGTATAAGACTGTTTGCCATCTAGGCGAAGGGTGAAGGGAAGGAATGGAAAAGTCGGAACAGAAGTGAGTGCAAGGAATAGTGTTGTAAAAAAATTACCCAGACATATATTCTATCAATAAAAAGTTACAATTAAAACAAAAAGTCTTCCCTAATCTATATTCATGAAGCTAATTGTAATATATTTACCTCATTGTTTCATTTTATTAAATTTTAGTTTTATCATTCTACTCTATTAAAATCTTTTCCATTGTGACTCTTCCATCCAACATGTTTCATTTGCCTTCCCAGGTTTGTGTCAACCACAGTTCTGATTATCATGCTATCTGTGGCTTATTTCCAATAACTGATGAACATACTGACTAGCCCAGGGTCAAATATAATTCTTCAGGGCAATCTAATAGATCAGTCCAAAATGATATCATCTCTTTAATACTCTTCAAAACCATTCCTACAAATTGTTCCTAGTTCAACTCATTCTGCTATTTTATAATTTATGTCTTTCTGCAAACATAATGTTCAAAAATACTATGAGAAACTTTGTCAATTGTGTAACTAGAATCCAGGAATGTGTCATGTCTAAGGCATTTCTTGTTGCATGAATCTAGTAACTAGTTTTTAAAAGAAATTGAGAAAAGTTTAGGTTGATTAACTTTAAGAAGTGATATACTACAGTGGAAAGAGCTTTCATTTTAGAGGACATGGGTTCCATTCCTGGCTCTACAAATTCCAATTGTATGCTGAACTTCTCTGAGTTTCTGTTCTAATCAGTAAGATGATGATTTGGTCAGCTGAGCATTAAGGGCCTTTTCCTCCTCTAAAACTGTGATGCTAATTTTTTTTCAAGATTTACAATGAAGTACTTACTTCTTACTTACTTGTTGAAAAGTTGCATGACAGAATAATGGATAGAGAGCCAGAATCTGAGGAAAAAAAGATCTGTGTTGAAATCTTGCCCCAGACATTTATTAGCTGTGACATGCAAGGCATATCACATCATCTTCCAGACTCAGTTTCTTCTTCAGCAAAAACAAAAACAAAAACCCCCAAAATCATCTACCTCCAAGGGTGGTGGGGATCAAATAATAAAAATTGTATATATATATATATATATATATATATATATATATATATATATATGTTTGTGTGTGTGTGTGTGTGTGTGTGTGTGTGTAAGTGCTTTAATAAACTATAAAGCTAGTATTAATACTCTATTATTGTTTTATTGTGTTGTTGCTATATCATTCCCTTGTCAATTAAATGCTTTTATTTCAAAATTTTCAAAACTCATCCTTCATAGGAAAGAATGAGAATCATTTTAGCTAAATCACTTTTATGTAAATAGTTTATTTTTGGGAAAAAGCAATCTTATATGCACAACACTCATTCATTGGAACACTGTGATATCATAAAAAGAACAATGGATTTGGAGTTAGAGGAACTGGATTTAAATCCTCCATGTGTGATCTTTGGTAAGCCGCTCAATATCCCTGAAATTGAGTTTCTTCATTAGTAAAGTGAGGGACTTGGAGGTCCTACAAGATCATTTCCAGTTTGTTTATTAACTTTATTTTCTCTTTCCTCCTTTGTATTTTAATCACATTGCTCTTTCTATATATTGTTCAATTATTTTTCATTAACTTAAGCAGAAAACTCACACTTTTGGAAAGGATGGTACTAGGATAGTTGTGACTTTGCTTTTATTTAAGTAACATCTTTAAAAATAGAATGGTGGCTCAAGTTGAAGAAAAAAATGTTTTACTGGAATGCCATGCTAAAAAGAAAGGAGACAACAAAAGGAAGCCAAAGGGGAAAGAAATAGCTGGGCAAATGCTTTACTGATAGATAAACTAGGCCAGTGATGCAAACAGGCAAAAACCTGAAAAATAATGAAAAAAAAAAAAGATGAATTAAATTTTGAAGGATAGACTCTTTTTAGTTGTTTTTCTTCTTTTTTTTTTTTTAAAGAGAAAAGCATAGTTCTCAAAATCACAGGTTATTTTTAGAGAGAAACATTGCATGACTATAAAAAAAAAAGTTTTCCAGAGTGTGCAAACCTGATAAGAAAATCTATCCACAGGCTTAATTCACTATGTAATTATCAACATAAGGTTATTTTGTGGAAGTGATGAAGAAAGCAAAAATATTTTATGAGAATGAAATAGTAACAGTCATTAATTAAATAAGGATATATATATATATATATATAATTATATACTTTTAAATTACTTATATATAGCCAAATAACATAAATGCATAAAGTCATCTTGAAGGTCCTATAATACATAAAGGCATTGTAAGGTAAAAAACTGAAGCAACTGTGAATAACTAGGTTTTTCAAGGTTGCCTGTAAATGCTTTTTAAATGTTATCAAATTAATACAAATTACAAATTAGTTTTATGAAGTAGAGGACAGATGAGAAAAGATTTTCTCTCTCCTCTAACATACAAACACACACAAATGCACTGTGAAAATCCAAAGCTATAGAGCTAACAATTCAAATACATTAAACAGAACAATATATTTGGGCACTTTCTGAAAAGTTCAATCTCCAGTATCAGATGCAGATATTTTGTTATATAGATAAAATCACCTATATTTCTTCCAAATCTGATTATAGATACCCAAGATATACTCTTGTTTTCACCGAGCAAACATTTATTGAAAAACTATGATATTCTAGGTATAAAGCTTAACTGTAAAGTAAAATGTGCCAAGTCTATAAGACATGTACATTATATATGAACAAAGTCATAAGAAGTCAGAGAAAATTGAGATAATATCTGATTTAATGCCTTGTTGGTGGAGTTGTGAAATGATCCAACCATTCTGGAGAGCAATATGAAATTATGTCCAAAGAGTTATAAAACTGTGAATATCTTTTGACCCAGGATTGCCATTAAGGGGGTCTGTATCCCAAGAAAATCATAAAGAAGGGAAAAGGACCCACCTGTGCAAAATTATTGTAGCAACTCTTTTTGTGGTAGTAAAGAATTGAAATATGAGTAGATGCCCATCACTTGGAAAATGGCTGAAGAAGTTGTGGCATATGAAGATAATGGAATATTATTGCTCTATAAAAAAAAATGAACAAGCTGATTTTAGAAAGGCCTGGAAAGATTTACACAAACTGATGCTGAGTGAAACAAGCAGAACCAGGAATACATTTTACACAGTAACAGCAAAAATGTGCAATGATCACCTATTGAAGACTTGGTTCTTCTCTGTGGTTCAGTGATCCAAAGCAATCCCAATAGACTTTGGACAGAAAATGCCATCTGTATTCAGAAAAAGAACAACAAACTATGGGGTTGAATGCAAATCAACCCATGCTATGTTCACTTCTTTTTGCTGTTTTTTTCTCTCCTTTTTGTTCTTTCTTTGCTCTTCCAACATGATTCATAAAGCAATGTGTGTTAACATCGTACACCAAGATAAGGTCAAAATGGGTTCATGACCTGGGCATAAAGAATGAGATTATAAATACATTAGAGTAACACAGGATAGTTTACCTCTCAGACCTCTGAAAGAGAAAGGAATTTATGACCAAAGAAGAACTAGAGATCATTTTGATCACAAAATAGAAAATTTTGATTATACCAAACTGAAAAGTTTTGTACAAACAAAACTAATGCAGAAAATTAGAAGGGAAAATAAACAGGGAAAATTTTTTTTTACAGTCAGTTCTGAAAAGGCCTCTTTCCAAAATATATAATTAACTTAATTCATAAAAAAATCAAGCCATTCTCTAATTGAAAATGGTCAAAGGATATGAACAGGCAATTCTCAGATGGGCTTTTTAGAAGAAAAATGCCCAAAATTAAAAGAAAACAAAAAACCTCAAGATACCACTTCAGATTCAAGATGACGAAAAAAATAATGGTGATTTTGGAGGATGGGGAAAACTGGGAATTGATCATTGTTGGTGGAGTTGTGAACGAATCCAACCATTCTGGAAGTAGTTTGGAACATGCTCAAAAAAGATCAAACTTTATACCCTTTGATCTAACAGTGTTACTACTGGGCTTATTCCCGAGATTATAAAGAAAAGGGACCTGTTTGTGCACGAATGTTTGTGGCAGCCCCTTTTGGTGGTAGAAAACTGAAACAATGGATCCCAAGTTGGAGAATTGTAAATTTGGATTGAAATTATGGAAATTCTGTTCTGGAAATGACCAACAGCATGATTTCAGAAAGGCCTGGAGACTTACATGCTGATCTGAGTGAAATGGAGGACCAGGAGATATTATATACTGCAACAACAATACTATTGATGACCAGTTCTGATGGACCCGCCATCCTCAGCAATGGTCAACCAAATCATTTCCAATGGGATAATGAACTAACCATATGCCCAGAAAAGAACCTGGGTGATAAAAACCATTACGAATTCCCAACCCTATATTTATGCCCCACCGCATTTTTATTTCCTTCCAAGGCTAATTGTACAATATTTCAGAGTCTGATTCTTTTGTACAGCAAAATAACTTTTTAAATGTATACTTTTTTTATCTAATTTATATTTTAATATATTTAAATCCCAAATCCTGCCATCTGGGGGAGGGGGAAAGAGGTAAAAATTGGAACAAGAGGTTTGGCAATTGTCAATGCTGTAAAATTACCCATCATATAACTTTAAATAAAAAGCTATTAAAAAAAAAAAAAAAAGGGAAGGAATTTATGACCAAGAAACTAGAGATCATTACATACAAAATAGAAAATTTTATTATACCAAACTGAAAAGTTTTTTCCAAAACTAATGCAGAAGGATTAAAGGGAAACTGGGAAAATATTTTTACAGTCAAAAGGTTTGATAAAGGACTATTTCCAAAAATATAATTAACTCTAATTTATAAGAAATCAAGCCATTGTCCAAATTTAAATGGTCAAAGGAAGAAAGCAATTTAGATGAAGAAATTGTTATTTCAGCCTATGAAAAGATGCTCCAAGTCATTATTAATCAAGAAATGCAAATTAAGACAACTTGGGTACCCCACACCCTTCTTACTGGCAAGAATAGGGCAAGTATGTGGAATGTTGGAGGGGATGTGGGAAAACAGGGACAGTAATACATTGTTGGTGGAATTGTGAATATATCCAACCATTCTGGAGAGCAATTTGGAACTATGCTGAAAAAGTTATCAAACTGTGTATACCCTTTGATCCAGCAGTGTTACTACTGGGCTTATATCCCAAAGAGATCTTAAAGAAGGGAAAGGGATCTGTATGTGCACCAATGTTTGTGGCAGCCCTCTTTGGAGTGGCCAGAAACTGGAAACTGAGTGGATGCCCATCAATTGGAGAATGGCTGAATAAATTGTGGTATATGAATATTATGGAATATTATTGTTCTGTAAGAAACAACTAGCAGGATGATTTCAGAAAAGCCTGGAGAGACTTAACACGAACTGATGCTGAGTGAAATGAGCAGGGCCAAGAGATCATTATATACTTTAATAACAATATGATGACCAATTCAGATGGACCTGGCCATCCTCGGCAATGAGATAAACCAAATCAGTTCCACTGGAGCAGTAATGAACTGAACCAGCTACACCCAGCGAAAGAACTCTGGGAGATGACTAAGAACTATTACATTGAATTCCCAATCCCTATACTTTTGCCCACTTGCATTTTTAATTTCCTTTACAGGTTAATTGTACAATATTTCAGAATCCGATTCTTTTTGTACAGCAAAATAATGGTTTGGTCATGTATACTTATTGTGTATCTAATTTATAATTTACTATATTTAACATCTACTGGTCATCCTGCTGTCTGGGTGAGGGGGTGGGGGAAAGGGGAGAAAAATTGGAATAAGAGGTTTAGCAATTGTCAATGCTGTAAAGTTACCCATACATATAATCTGTAAATAAAAGGCTATTAAAATAAAAAAAATAAAGCAATGTGTATTAAAAATAAATTTTTAAAAATCTTTTAAAAAGGTAATTTCTAGTTAAAAAACAAGCAAAACAACACAAGGAAAACTTTATAGACCAGGTAAATTTGCCCTACTATTCCAACTAAATTTCTTGATGTACGTGTCTCTATGTGTGTATGTGCGTGTGTGTGTGTGTGTGTGCGTGTGTGTGTGTGTGTAAAATCATTCTATAAATTGATTTTATCAGTTCTTTCTCTGCTTAGAGTTATCATCTTTCTTCATGTCCTCTGTAGTTATTCAAGGATAAATACATCACATTTTAATTGTTCCACATAGAAGCTATTTTCATGCATTTAACCATTTTCACTCCTTTGTAATTTTCTCCTTTTTGAAGTATGATAACCAAAAATGGATTCATTAAACTAGAAATCTTCTGACTAACACAGAGTTCAGTTCTATTTAATAAACATTAAGTTCTTACCATGGGCAAGAAAAAGACCTAGAGAGAAGGAATTTGAAGATAAAATGACAGTATTCTTAATAGACTGTCATAGGGTGTCCCCAAAGACTTAGTGTTGTTTGTAAGCTTTAATAAGTTGTATACTCTTCTTAGATTGGCTCCACATATACATAAATAGGCATATAAGAAAGCCTAGAACACTTAAACTGGATTTAAGAAAACCTGAATCCTTATCTTGATTTAAACACTTAAAATTGCTGTTAGTCTAACTTGTCACTTATTCTCTTATTCTCATTTTATTCACCTGTGAAATGCTGATAATAATATTGACTACTTTTCAATGTTAGTCTCAACTAGTCTCAAAGCCTCAAAAAATAAAATATGGTAAATTGATGCTGCAGTCAATAAACTCAGTCTATAAATATTTATTCAGCAGCTATTATATACTAGTCACTATTCTAAGTTCTAAGGAAACAAATAACTAAAGAAAAAAAACCAAGACTGTTCCTTTTCTCAAGGATATCACAGTCAAAAGGTAGAAATAGCATGTAAATAACCACATATAGATAAATTATTTATATAAATTTGAGATATTCAACAAAGGGAAGCCACTAGCATTTTGGGGGACTGCAAAAGCTATCTTACAGAAGCTAGGCTTTTAATTGGGACTTGAAGAAAGCCAGGAAAACGAGGAGCTAGAGCATGAGGGATCTGGAGTGAAAATGTCTAGAGATTGAATGTTTTATTTGAGTAATTCTAGGGAGACCAAGGCTACTTGGTTCATAGGGTACATGGGGTAAGGATTTTGAATACCAAATACCGAATTTTACATTTAATCTGAATGTATAGGGAGTCACTGAAATTTATTGAATGGATATAGGTATGAAATAACATGGTCAAAGTTGAGCTTTAGTAATTTGATGGCATAGTAGAGTATTTATTGAACAGGGAGAGACTTGAGGAAGAACTGAAATTAGGAATATCTGAGTTAAAAAAAACTGCCTCATACATTAATGGTTGTGTGACCATAGAAAAGTCTCTTAACATCTCTCAGCTCTTCTTTTCTTTCTTCATTTTTTTTTTTGGTAGTGTTAAGAGACGTGGCCAGGTGCACACAACTAGGAAATGTCTGAGACAGGATTTAAACTCAGATTTTTCTAACTCCAGAGCTGATCCTCTACCCACTATTCCACCTAGCTGACCCTCTTAACCTCTCTCAAAATGTTTCTTAATCTGCAAAATTTAAGATAATAATAGCAACTATCTTATTAGATTGTAGTGAAGATCAAAAGCCATAACAGGTAAAAAGTTTTACAAACCTCAATTTTCTATATGTTTTGCTATTATTATTATTATTAATATAAAGCTCTTTGCAAATCTAAAGTTGATGTGTTATAGTTAAAATTAAAAAAAAAAAATCTGCTAGCAGTAAATTGAGGAGCACATTGCCTGGGAAAATACTTGCCTGCTTACTTACTTGATTGATTGATAAAGTAATTGATAAAGCAAAGAAAATTAAAAATTGTGGGACAATTTGATTTGAGAGTTTTACTATCAGTTTGAGGAATTGGAGAAAGCACCAATCCTGAAAGAGAAAGTAACTCTGCTGGAATTTTAAGAGAGGAATTTAATTAGGAAAACAAGAAATGTCCATATGAACTTCAAAATTCAGAGATGACTTTTTCAAGGGAAGTAGGTAGCTATAGTATGAGATGAGGAATTAACCAGAAGCTCAGTTTGATTGGGAAGAAGTATTTCACAAAATATGTGTGAAATAAGTATTTCATGAATGTGTGAAATAAGACTAGACAATTAGCTTGTAACCATACTAGAGAGGACTTTAAACATCATTTAATGGAATGTAGATTTTGTCCTGTAGGCCAAAAACAAAAACAAAGGGAACTTTATATTTTCCAAAGAGTACTGTGCTTGAATCTGAAGATTTGGCTTTCAAATCTGAATTTGCTACTTATTACCTGTGTAACTATGATTAAATAACTGAAATTGAATCTCATTTTCCTCATCTATAAAAGTTCCAGGTAAATATTACTACTAATAATAGTAATAAAATAATGGTTTTTATGTAATATTTACTATATCCCATCTTTTGTGCTAAGTAAAATAATATACATACCTATACATACATATATTTATATGTATGTATGTATGTGTGTTTGTGTCTTTGTATATAATTTGAGCCAAACAAAAACCCTGGGAGGCAGATATATCATTATTATTATTATCTCCATTTTATAGATAAGAAAAGTGAGGCAAATAGAAGTTAAATGACTTTCTTAGAATTGGTTATATAGCTAGTAAATCTTTACGGTTAAATGTGAACTCATAACTAACGTTGAATTTTCCTGACTCCAGGTCCAATAGTCTATACACAGCTCTACCTTACTACCAATTATCTGAAATAATCTGTAAGGTCTAAAATGTTCTTAAAGCTCTTTTCAAGGTCTGAATCAATAAGGAGCCATTGACGATTTTAGTCAAAATGATTTAGTTAAACCTCATAAATAAAATAATTTTTCAGTAATCTGAATATGCTTCCCTAGCAACTTTTAGCATTGTGTTGACTTTTAAAATTTTGACATTTTACAAAATTACATCGGTGTTTTATATTTACTTTGTGGCCTATGATGACTCTTGAATTTTTTTTTCTGACTTTGTGTACACAATATTTACTGGGAGAAATCCTTCCCACCAATAGTTCTTCCTTCACTTGTCCAGTAACTTTTTAAAATCAGTGATACCATGCTAATAACAAAAGATATGTGAAAGAGAAGATAAAGAGAATCAAAATACAACTATAAAAACTACAGCTAAGATGTATCATTGAGAAATTATTTTCCTTTCCTTCACTGCAAGAGATCTCCGAGACAAAGAGTTTAGAAAGTTTCCAAGAACATCTAGAAATTAAATAAATATATTGTCTACAGTTTCAGTAGCTGCTATAAAAATTCCATAGACAATCAAGCCTTTAATATGTTGTATAGCCTGCTCTTAGCAGGAAAAAAAACAAAGTCTCTTGCTGGGATATTATTTCATAATTAGACACCTTAAAGATTCCCTTCAGGTTAATATGCTATTTGCCAGAATTAGAAATAAATATGACAAACTAGATAAAAGATAAGGATTAAAAAAATAGTAGTGAGAGAAGAAGAGAGTATTGTTTAGTAAGGCTAAGAATATTATTTCCCAGATGTATGTGTTTGCCATGGATTCATTAACTAAATGCTCTTTTTAAATGGTAAATTTAAGACCCTTTTTAAGGTGTAAATAGTGGATGTAGTGCTAAATTTAGAACCAGAAAGACTTTAGTCCTGTTGTATTTGTTGTGTGATCTACCCCAGAGTCCCTTAGCCTCTGTGAGTCTCTTTTTCCTTCTTTAAAGGTGTAGATTAATAATAATAGTAAATAATTCTAATGTAGTAAGTAGCTCATAGAGTTATAAAAAAACAATGGAACAATATGTGTCAAGGACTTCAACAATTGTCTTCCTTTGTGTTTGTAATGCAGTGCCTGGCACATTGTAAGTATTATTAAAAACTAAGTTTATTAAATAAAAACTTGTTATTTTGTAGCTTATTATTATTATTATTGCTTTGGAATTTTCAGAGTGTTTCTTAATTAGCACCTTTTTAAAAAAAAAAAAACTTTTTCATTGTAGAATTTCAATGACTTTTTGTATGCTAAGATTAGTTTTAAAGAATTTTTTTTCAAATTGTTTCACTTGGTATTTGTAATTAAGACATCAAGATTTGTACCCATTCTATTGGTTTTATTTTTTTAAAAAAGTATTTATTATTACTACTCTTGGACTTTTCCCTTCATTTTCTTGCAAGCAACAGAACAAGAGAACAAAGATAAGCACTGAGTTTATAAGAAGACTGTAGGGAATTATTTGTCTTCCTTAGCTCCTTTTATCTGGAAAGATTTTTTACTCTTCTGTCTCTTTTGGTAAATAGTCTCAGCTTTATAACTTCCCCTTTACTTAGGGTTTTCTTTTTCTTTGTAGTTATTTTTTTTCCTTTAAAAAATCTTTGATTTTTTCTCCAGAGCTGTCTCTCTCTTGCAAAGTTCAATCCTTTTCTTGGGGCCCTTGCTTAATTGAAAAATATAACTTTTCTTTTATTTTTCATCTTTTCTTCAAATGTTCTCTTTCTCAAAAAAAAAAAAAGTTGTTTGGTTTCCATGAAAGTCCATATCTTGACAATAATGCTCAAATATCTATTTTTGTAGACACCCTCATGCCTATGGGTTACAGCTGGACTGTCACCATCATTAAATTCCAATACCCCTGCCATTCTGTGAAAATGATAAAATGACATCTTATCTTTTGCCTCCCTTTATTCCTTTGATACTACATGACTCATTGAATTCCTCTTCTAAATGGTAATGTTATCTTCACTGTCACTCACTCTATTCTTTTGTAAACAGCCTTGGGAAGGAAACTTGTATGTGAAATATCTTATGAATTTTCCCAGTGTTGCTTTGTCCACTGCTATCATAATAGGATTGATTTTGCACCTTTGGGTTCCTTTCAATAATAACATAATTCATTCCCTAACCTATAAATTCCAAATAGTAACCTTTATTGGAAGAAAAACCTATGAAGGTGTGGGTTTAGAGAATTATTATACCATTTACTGTTAGAACTTTGTTAAGATTTTGATGGAAGCCATAAAGGGAAAGGTAGAGTAAAATCCTGTTTTTGCCACTACACCGAAAAAAAAAGTATTTTTTAAAGTAAGGTTGGAAACTAGATCTATGAAAGCCTTTCAGATGTTTTTGTAGATATAGGAATGTTGTCTTTCCCCTTTTCAGGTAAATGCTTGAAGAAATTAATAATAACAATGACAAAAATAGGGAATGACCAGGTAATAAGATATGGCAGGAAGCTTGTGTATCTAAAGGGTTATTAGGCTATTTTAGATATTATAAGACATGGCACTGAAAGGTGATTGAATTAAGATGCCCTGAAATACCGTAATCTCCAGAAGAATGCTGCCTTGAATATCTTCATTCTGTCATGAAATAGAAATGATTAAAAAAAAAAAATGTTAAATGTCACAAGCTACAAACTCTTAATATTCTTCCCTCTGGAACTACAAGATTAATGTTAACAGAGAGAAAAGACTCCATTAGTGTCCAGAGCATGGCAGGACAAAGATTTGTCAAGAAAATAGTATTCAGTTTCATTTTATTTAGCACTTATATTTAGAAAATTTTTAATGATGATTTATTTGCATATGTGTTCTGTCAATTTTCATACAGTGATTGTAGTTCACAGAGAGAAATTCTGACTGATTTTGAGTGGTATCATCATTAGAAGAAACTAGTTCAAAAGGCAGGATACAGTTAAAGGCTAGCAATAATATTGTTGTGCTCTGAACCTTAACTATTTCTTTTTTCCTGGAACCTCTTCATGTACAGTCACTCATTGAAAATATAAACTGCTTATAATTTAGGCTCCAGCTTCTGACACAATTGATAGAAGTACAATTTTTATGAGTCCTTTATAGATAACCTATGGTTAGTGCCCCTGTATATAGCTTGATTTGGTCTCCGCAAAAGGGCTTTCAATTTTCTGATAGCATCCAGACTAACAAGACTTTTGCTGTAAAATAATTTAACATTAGAGTCAATGCAGAATATACACGTGTGTACATATATACATACATTTATGTATATATACATATATGTATGTACACACATATATATATGCAATATAGGTATATGTGTGAATACATACACTTATGTATACACAAACATATATGGTTAAAGACAGTAGAAAAGAGGAAAACAAGTATTATGTTTGCACTGTGCTTTACAAATAATATTTCATTTAATCCTTATAACAACCCTAGAAGTAGATGCTGTTATTATAATCCCATTTTTTCAGAAAAAAAGAGTCACAAAGCATTTAAGTGATTTGTCCAGAGTCACACAACTGTATATATCTGCCACTGTAAAACTGAAAAACTTAAGTTTTTCTGATTACAGACCCAGTTCTCTATCTACTGTGTCACATAGCAATATTGTTAACTAAACTTTACTTTCTTTTAATAGAAAATCATGTGGTCCTTTCAATTCTTAATATTATTTTTTGTGCCTTGGAGTTAGGATCATTTTATTTCAATTCCTTCCTCATTGGAATTAAATCCATCAAAGATTTTATTTTTTTCCCTGAACATGCAAAGGTCACACAATTCACAGTATTATCAAAGCATGAGGTCCAAGATTTCCCTTCTACATCTTGCCTCTGTATTCCATTGTTCCTTGTTTCCTTTGGTACCTGGACATTATTTTTGCCTGCATTCCCATACCCCTCCCCATTTTGCAATTATCCTCATCAAGATTGTGTTTCTTGCTTATTGTTCTCATCTAGACTTCATATATCAAGTTTCTGTGCGATATATAGCCTATGAGTCTCCCCTCGCTCCCCCCACTGTGATGCATTATTGC
Source organism: Sarcophilus harrisii (assembly GCF_902635505.1). Taxonomy (NCBI): domain Eukaryota; kingdom Metazoa; phylum Chordata; class Mammalia; order Dasyuromorphia; family Dasyuridae; genus Sarcophilus; species Sarcophilus harrisii. The sequence goes on along the minus strand of NC_045426.1, from coordinate 597,886,320 downwards.
CTTCATTCTCTAATCTTGTAATACTGCAGGATTCCATTACTCTATTTCTCTTACTATCCCAGTTCCATTTGACATCATATACTTCCTATTTATGTAGCTATATTGATATGAACTTGATGTAACTTATGTCTCTTCTATGAAGTTCATGGCTCTCTTCTAAAGAAAGAAGCAAATCTCTTCTTGTGTCTTTTTTGGGTTCTCCAAGAAAGAGCCCTCCAAGAAAGAGGGCTTCTCCACTAAAAATTAATGAGATAAAGACAGATAGGTGGTGCAATGGATAGAGCACCAGTCCTGAAGTCAGAAGGATCTGAGTTCAAATCTGGTCTCAGATACTTAATACTTCCTAGCTGTGTGATCCTGGGCATGTCACTTAACCCCAACTGCCTCAGGAAAAAAAAAAAAAAAAAAAAAAAAAACTTTAATGGGATAAGCAATGGCAGTGTCATAGCCAAGGTTTAACCAAGGTTTGATATCTCATTCAATTAATTGTTAATTGAAAAATGAATGGGGTAAGGAGGATTCTATTTAAATAGTGCTTTTTCTTGTTTGATCCTCAGAGCAACCTTAAGAAATAAATATGTCAGACATATTTTCCCCCTATTTTTATAGATGAGAAAATGAAACAGTCAGGAGGTGTTAGAATCAGGACTTAAGTCAAGGTCTCTTCTTATTCTGGTGTTTGTCACATATTTCACATGGCCACTGTTCATCAAAGAAACTCAATTCAATGAAAGTGTATTCTGTTTATTTATATTTCAGATGTAGAAGATATTAAAGAAAAACTAATAATTAAAATGCAAAAGTAGAACATAGAGCATTTGGAGTCAGGAAAATTTGGTTAAATCCTCTTTGTTATGCATACAATTTTTATGACCATGGACAGTCACTTAAAATCTGTGAACTTCAGGTTTCACATCTGAATAATAATAATAATATAATACTGATAATAATATCTATAGAACCTGTTTCATAAGGTTACTATAAGGATAAAAATATGTGTAGTAATTTTGGGAAACAAAATACTACATAAATATCAGCTTTTTGTCATTACTATGGTATAAGATCCAATAAAGAAAAAGGTCACTGCTAATCGATGGGATTACAACATGCTTCATTGATGAGGAAGTATATAAACTGAGTCTTGAAACATGGATTGGATTTTAGGAGGGAGAAATAGGGAGAAAATGTTTCAGGAGCAGAAAAAGGAAATTACAAAAGGTGAAAGACAGCATGTTTTTAAAGAACAATGAAGTTATGTTGGTTGAATCAGACTTTGTGATGGGGGAGAAGAATAAGATGTGGAACAGTATAATGCAGGGTTTTAAAGGTCTACATAAAGCACTTAAAATTTTCCTAATAGGTTACATGAAAATGTTCCAGGGTTTTGAGAAGAGTGACTAACATCTTATTTGTGTTTGTTCAATCATTTAAATGTCTGTTTCTTGGTGATTCATTTGGGGTTTTCTTGCCAAAGATACTGGAATAATTTGTAATTTCCATCTCCAGTGGATTAGGCAAACAGAAATTAAATTACTTGCACAGGGGCATCACATAGCTACTCAGTGTCTGAGCCCAGATTAGAATTTAGGTCTTCCTTTTTCTAAACCCAAAACTCATTACTGAGCTACCGAGATGTCTAAGATTCCTATATAAAAACAAGATTCTTATGTGATCTGTGGAACAAATGGCATATTGTAGTGAGTAATATAAGGTTCTACAAAGAATAAGAGACAATTTGTGTTCTGCTTATTTATTTATTTGTTTGTTTATAATATTTCATTTAATTTACTAAATATTTCTCAATCATATTAAGAAAACATTTTGTCATTAATTTTTTCTCCAAATTCTCTCCTTCCACATCGTTCTCCCCCAAACCTGCAATCAGTATACTACTTAAAGAAAAATGGGAGCTTTGCTTATGTAAAAATGATGATGATGATGATAGTGGTAATAATAATAGCTTCTATGGTGCTTTATAATTTGCAGAGAAAAATTACACATTATAAGGAGCAAAGAAAGGACTAAAAATCAGTGTTTGCTTTCTAATCTAATCTAAATTAGTTCTCTCTTTTAAATGTTGTACTATATAAATGTCATAATAATCCTTAATATTGCAGAAATAAAAAGGGGAAGAGTTTGATAATTTTTTTAAAAAACCTAAATATGGACAAGGATATTGGAAATTGTTATGAAAACAAATATAAGAAAGAAGAAATGCCCTTTGATTTTTATGGAGAGAGCTATTTTTGTTTTAAATAAGGACTAGTCCATTTGAAAATATCAAGAAGAAAGTACAAAAAAGAATTCAAAGGGGCAGCTAGGTGGTGCAGTGAATAGAGCACTAGACCTAAAATTAGGAGGACCTGAGTTCAAATCTAGTCTCAGACACTTAATACTTCCTAGCTGTGTGACCCTGGGCAAGTCATTTAACCCCAATTGCCTCGGGGGAAAAAAGAACTCAAAGACATTTAAAAAGAAAATTTAGGAGTCATTCAGTACTTGTCCAACAACCCATCTTGAAGTCAACCCACTCCCATTTTTCCTGGTTATTTCCTTTCCTTTCCCCTGAAGTAAATAATAATAATAATGATAATAAAGAGGTACTCTATAGATTATAGGAAAAAAGCTTATTTACATGGGAAAAAGCAGCAAAAGGGGCTGAGTACTGAAGAATGGAATTTCCTGTGTAAAGAACAGCAAGAAGGTCACACTATACCTAGATCATAGAGAATCTCGAAGAGAAGGAAATGAAACCAAAATGGAAAGATGGAAAATGGCCAGCTTGTGAAAAGTTTTAAACATCATGATTGTTATATTTGATGCTGAAGATAATATGACAGAAGAAAGAGAAATTACTTTAGGGAAGGAAAAAAGAATACACATGTATAAGGTACCTACTATGAATCATGAACTGGTTCATGATTACACACATTAGCAACAGTAACAATAATAGTAACTTACATTTGTATAGTACTTACTATGTGCCATTCTTGTACTAAGTAAATTATAAATATTTTAATTACTAAATATTAATTGAGAACTATTTTAATGAAGATCATTTGATCTTCATAGCAACTCTGTGAGGTAGGTACTGCTACTATTCTTATTTTATAGTTGGGGAAAGTGAAACAGCAATTAACTTACTTGCCAAGAGTCATTCAGTAAGTGAGACCAAATTTGAATTCAGATCTTTCTGACTCTAGACCAGTATGCTATAAACTGTCTTACTTATCTGCTTGCAACTTCTAGTTGAAAGATCAAAGACTTCAGACAGAAGTTACATGTAAGTTAAACACTGAAGTTAATAGTGAAATCAATGTCTTCTGGAGGTAAGGTGAAGGACCTTTCCAGATACAGCTCAGGGTAAAACATAGCCAGTAGGTAAGAAAGCAATAGAGAACAGTAAAAAATCTAATTTTTCTAAAGAACAGAGTCCATGACAGGAAGAAATGGAAGAAAAAGCAAAGAAAGTAGGTTTAGACATTTAGAAGTGAGCCTTTTAATTAGATTCTCTGCTTCAGGCCTCTCCTCATTCTAATCAATCCTCCACATAGTTACATCAGGTTTTCCTAAAAGCACAGGTCTAACAATGTCACCTTTCTATTCAATAAACTTTAAAGGCATCCTGCTTGACCTCCAAGATCTGATATAAACTCCTGTTTTTTTACATTTAAAGTTCTCCATAACCAGTCACTTTGTACCTTTCCAGTCTTGTTACATGAATATTAGCCCCTTCTACATTCTACAATCTAGTCACACTGGCTATCTTATGGTTCCTTACACATGATATTCCATGATATTCAATTTTCCTTTTCTGTGACTCTGCACTGGCTGAATTTTTTTTTTTTTTTGCAATGATCTCTTTCTTCATTTTCTCTTTCTCACAATCTCTGACTTGGTTCAAAAGTCAATTCAAGCAACACTTTTTTCAAGAGGCTATTAGCAGTGTTCCAACCTTGCAGTTCTTTCCCTTTTACAGCTACCTTCCCTCTCCTTTGTCTGTATCTTGGATACACTTATTTATATACTGTTGCCTCTCCATTAAAGATAAACTCTTTGGTGATAATTACTATTTTCTCCTTTTTTGACTTTTTTTCTATAACCCTAACACCTAAGATGGTGCCCAACAAATAGTAAGCAGTTAATAAAAGCTTGTTTTCAGGTGATTATATTTCTATTTGGAATGTTAATAAGTCTAAAACATAACCAAATACATTTTAAAATTCAGACAGAATTTTCATTCAGAAAATAAAAAGTCTACTTTGAACAATTATAGCTGAACAATTTGAACAATTATAAATTATAGATTTAAAGTAAATTGGTTAAGAATATATTTATTAAGCATCTACATATAACAACTGGCAAGTACTATGGTTGGTAAACAGAGATAGTTTTTGAATGAGGAAGACTAAGGGTCAAGTTATTGCTGTCTGTGTGACTATGGAAAAGTCACTTAGTGCTCTCAGAAAATTTTATACATTGTTGAATATTGGCCAGTTTGTATTGGAAATGGGAGTTGATTTATTTAAAGTTATTAACACCAATGAAATCACAAATTAAAAAAAGAAACAAGTTACATCATCTCTTCCCCATACAATGAAGGAAATGTACTAAGTACTAGAAACTCAAAGGCAAAAATAAGTCCCTTTCACCACGGTATTTTCAGAACACACTTTTAATTTCAGTAATTAAATAATTTAAGACTTCCTTCATATTAATACACTTATCACTGACACAGACTGGAATCTTTTTTATAAGCCAGCACATTTGAAAACTCTATAGATAAAAAAATTTCATCACCTGTAGCGAACCTAGTAATAAGTGTGAACTTCACTGATCTAGTCAACAAGTGACAGGCACATATAGTCTGTTATTCAACCCCAATCAATGTCTTTCCAGAGTTTTTTAGACCCTGGGTTACATTGATATAACTTTTGAGAATTGACCACCTTCTCCATGTTAAAAGAAAATATTAAAGGAAGAATGGAATATACTTTTGGTAGAAAAACTTTATGAATGTTCTTCGGGTAAAAATATATTTTTTTTCCCTACAACATAAAATGCTTCTGACTGTTTACAATTACTACTAATGTCTTATTACCAATTCAGTATACTGCTGTTTTTTATAATTGAGTTTAAATTATGATAATAATTCATATTATTTCAGGAGGGAGGGGATATGTATTTATGTAATAATGCCTCCTGTGTGCCAAGCACAGTGCTAAGTCCTTTAAATTTTCTAATTTCATCTTCACGACAACACTGAAAGGTAACTCCTATTATTATCTCCATTTCATAGAGAAAATTGGGGAAAACTGGATATGTGACTTACCCAAGATCACAGTTTTTAAGTTTCCTGAAGAAACATTTGAATTCAGGGCTTTCTGAATAAATGTGTGAAAGAATTTGAATGTAAAAACATTTATTCAGCACTTGGCAGCTAGGTGGTGCACTGGTATAGTGTTGGTCCTGGAGTAAAATTCCTTTTTCCTAATTTCAAATGTGTCCTCAGACATTTATGTGTGACCCTTAGCAAATCATTTAATCCGGTTTACCTTATTTCCTGTAAAATTAGCTAGAAAGGGGAATGGCAAAGCACTACACAGCATTTTTACCAAAAAAACCCCAAATAGAATCACAACACATGAAACATGATAAATATAACTGAACAACAACAAAATTCAGCACTCAATGCTTGAAAAGATCAGCATGACTTACTAGATATAGAGTTGACCTTGAAGCCAGGAAGAACTAAATTCAAACCCTGCCTTTGACACAAACTGAATTTGTGACCCTAGGAAAGTAATTTAATTTCTTACTGCTATAAAATACTTTCTAAGACTTTATTTATCAAGAATTTTCCTCAAAGTAGAATGTGATACAGTTCAGACAAGTGATATTACTTCTGTCTTACAAATGATAGGATTAAAAAATGACTGATGTGCCCATGGTTGATTGACATGTAAAAAATAGTGCCAGCCTTCAAGTTTGCTGCTCATTCAAAGGTGAACCCTGCATTTCTCTGAAATTATGTATCCATTCATGCAAAAGAAAATGTTCTGTAAAAAGTGCCTGGTTTAAATTTATATATGTTTAAGAACATATGATCAACTTCAAAGATTCTCCAATAATGATATGAAAAGTTGTTGATGTTTATAGAGCATGAAAAAGTATACATATTAACTATCAAAATGATGCTGAAAAAACGATAGTATTCCAAAAAAGAGGTATAGCTGAAATTAAGCCTACCCAACTAGGATTATTATACTTACATTGGTAAATTGACCGCTAGATTTATATCATGCATTCACCCACTTAAGAAGAGTTTGTTGAATTGAATCAAACCAAACAATATGATACAGGGCAAATAACACTGAACTTGGTATCAGAGGACATGGGTTCAAATTTTTTCTCTGACATTACTACCTATATGACTTTGAGAGTCACTTAATTTCTCTGGACTTCAGTTTACTTAACTATATAATAAAGATACTATACTGTATAACTGCTAAAGTTCCTTCCAAATCTGTATAGATGACCATATGATCTCATGGAATTTAAGTGAATTTCATTTTTTTTCTCTTCCTGACATAGTATACTATCTCATCAGACTCTATGTATCCACTGATCATTGAACTACCAATTTTGCTCTGTATATAGGCAACATTGGAATACAAATCAACACATGGTATAAAAACCTAGATGACTTAAAAATAATAAAGAAATACTTATGTGGCAAAATATTATAGATGAGTTTTATTGTATATTTAAAACTCTCTGCCTTGGAGAATTCTGTATACCCTCCAAATCTCTTATTTTTTGCAATGCCCTTTCAGACACAGCTCAATTTCTCCAAAAGCATTTTGGATAATTTTCATTGGCCTAGGATGCTATAAGTGAAGCTATAATATAAACAAATAAATATGAGTTAGAGGAGCTTATCACAAAGATCATAAGAAAAATAACATGGAAATATTAAAGAATTGCTGTTAACTTTAAATTGGTAGAAATTATAAATATGGGACACATTTATACACATTAATAAATAAAAAGACAGAATTTTCAGCAAGATCTAAAATGGTTGCTGTTATAATACTTTAAGATAAGAACATTTTTAACTTTTAAAAAAATGGCACTGGCATTTTTTCTTTTTTTAATCCATTAGAAGTCTACAATTTCCTTAGTGTAGTGGTTGCTTATTTTGCATCTCCTAATCTTAGAAAATTTCTTGTTAAGGAAGACATGAACAAACTCAGGTTCACCTAACTATTAAATCTCAAAGACAAGACTTCAATTCAGACCTTCCTGTTAACAGAGTAAGTACGTTATCCATTATGCCCAGATGTTTTACCTATTGAGTTATTTGAGATTCAATCCTAAGATCCATTCTCTACTCAGAAAATATGTCTCATTATTAGAAATAACTAACTTAGAATTTAGCAGGTCATCAAACATAAGGATATTAAGAATATGAAAATGACAAATATTGAAATTGATAGTTTTACAAGTAGATTTAAAAAGCAGTTAAACATTTTATAAAGGATCTTAAATTTTCATTGTAAAATTATATTTAGTTTAGCTTTAGTACAAAATTTTGTATTCCAATTGAAAACTGTATAAAGATGACTAGTAAAGATTCTTAATTATCTCCTCAATCAACTATTCAACAAATATTTATTGAGTATGCAGAGCCCTATGTAATTGCCATGGGGATAAAGAGAAAAAATGGGATTTTTGAGCTATTAAATGCTTGTGAACATTGAAACAATTAAGTATGAGTTGTATCCTTTCAAAAAATAAGCAGTTACAACTTATATTGGGGAAAAACATTTAAAATGTATGTGGGGCTACTAGGAAAATTGAAAGAGATGTTTAGATAATCAGTAGTAAATCAATTGATGCAATTGGTATGTGAAATATAATGGGTGAAGGAGGGCTGTACTTCATTTTCAATGAGGACCACAATGGCATCACTATGTTAAAAGTCAAATTACAGTTTGTGCAACTGTGGCTGATCAGAACAATATGAGGTCAGAATGCTATACCACAGGTTAACTACAAATTGTCCATTTGAAGATTTGGGATGTATTCTCTAACCTTGTATTTCTTTTGAGTTACTTCATTCTATTTTGTTCACAGAATACCGCACCTTTCTAATGAGGACATGACATGCTTGGTAGTCCTGTGTTAGTGTCTCCCATGTTACACAATCAATTCCAAGGTCATAAAAAAAGGTTTTGTGAGTGTCCTTGTATCACTTTTTCTGAACATCTTGTGGATGCTTTCTGTGTGAGTTCTCCATTAAATATTCGTTTTGGAAAGCATACATTTGGCATTCAAATAATGTGACCAGCTAAATGGAGTTATGCTCTCTATAGTAGAGTTTGAATGCTTGGTAGTTTAGTTCAAGAAAGGACTTCAGTGTCTGGTACTTTATCATGCCAGATGATCTTCAGAATCTTCCTAAGACAATTCAAATGGAAGTGATTCAGTTTCCTGGCATGTAACTGGTATATTGTCCACTTTCACAGGCATATAACAATGAAGTCACCACATCGGGTCTGTAGACATTCAGTTTAGTAGTCAGCCTAATACATCCTCTATCACACTTTCTTTTGGAGCCTTCCACACACTGAGCTAGCCCTGGCAATGAGTGTGAACCACTTTATCAATGTGTACATTTCTAAAATTTATACTGCCAAGTTAAGTGACATTATCCACAGTATTCAGAACTTCTCCATTTGCTGTAACTAATAGTTCCACATATGGATGGGGGCTGATGGAGTACTTTTTGGAGTTAATTATTAAGCCCAAATTAGCACAAGCAGCAGAAAATCAGTCCATCATTTGTTGGAGACTGCATTGAGTATACAATCATTTACAAACAAAAAAATGCACCAACACTTTCTCCATTTTAGTTTTAGCTTGTAATCTTTTCAAAATGAAGAATTTACCATGTGGTGCTAGTTGACCTTGATGCAATGTTCTTCCTCATTGAAGACATTTGAAAACATATCTGAAAATATCATTCTGGGAGCAAGCACACATCCTTGTTTCAACTCCATTGGTGACTGGGAAAGTGTAAGAACACTGTCCATTATTCAGAATCTAAGAGCGCATGCCATCATGAAATTGACATACAATATTGATGAACTTTTCTGGGCAACCATATTTTAACAATTTTTCATAGGCTCTTGTGACTGGCAGTACCAAAGACCTTGGTCATATCTACAAATATTGTGTGCAGACCTTTGTTCTGTTCTAGTATTTCTGGACAATGGACAATGGAAGTATCCTTCAATTCATGGGGAATAACTTTCTTTTGTCAGATAGCCCAGAAAATTTCAATCAGCTTTTGTGTGAGCAACAGATCCCTTACCTTGTAAATACCAGCTGGAATAGAATCAGCACTAGGTGCTTTTCTACATTAAGGGAGTTTAATGGCATTCAAAACCTTTTCTTCAGTTGGAATTTCAGTTAGGAAGGGCTCAACTTCAACCTGAGATAAATAGTCAATGGTTTCATCATTGACTGATGATGTTCTGTTAAGAACAAAGTCAGCACATTTCTCTAGGATCATGTCCTCATCACTAATCAATGTGGAGCCATCAGTGCTGAGTAACTGAGATGCACCATAGGTCTTTGACTCATAAATAGTTTTCAGGGCAACATAAAAATACTTAAGATTGTTTTCAATTTCAGCATAAAATTGAATTTCATCTGCCTTCTTACTGAGCCAAGAATCCTACTTCTTTCTAGGCTTCACTTGTATTTTATTTTTGATGGAATTAAATGCTGCCTGCTTAGAAATGGATGAAGTATCCTGCTGGTAAACCCTTTGGAGTTCTCATTTCTTCATTTAGCAGCTGCTGAATTTCCCCATCATTTTTTTTCAAACTAGTCTTGAAATCTGCAAGTCTTCTGACCCAAATGAGCAAATGCAGTACTGTATACCAAGTCTCTGAAAGCTGCCCACTCCTTTTAAGTTCCATTATTGTTAACTGCGTTTTAGCTCAAACTTTCCCTCCAACTTAGCTACAAACTATTGCAGCTCAGAGAAGTGCTCTAATTTGTTGACATTAATTCTTCTGACTCCTTTTGTTTTAGGACTGCTGCTTTTGTTAAATGTGAATATTTAACTTGGAGAGGTTAAGTCTGTGATCAGTCCAGCACTCTTGTCTACACATGACATGCATCACTTTCACACACTGACTCTTCTCCTTATAATCACATGATCTAGTAAATGTCAATGTTTACTGGAAGGGTGCATACACAAAGTTTTGTTGCATTTAGGTAAATGGAAGACAATGTTAATGAAATAAGTTTATGAGATGTGTAACTCTTCTGTAGAAAGTGAAAGTTTGTATTGTTATTTCCAACTCCATTCCTCCCAAGGACTTCCTGCTATGACTGGTATTCTGAGCTACATTAGCATTAAAGTCCCCAGAATTATAAGCTTATCCTCTTTTGGTACATTGTGTCTCTAGGTCTTCATAAAATCTTTCTTTGACCTCACTAGAGTTTATCATGCTGGGAACATAAGCACTGTTATTGGTAGTGTACTATTTTGAGACAAGTGGCAATTGCATTATCATGAACCTATCATTTACTCCTTTCAGTTGCCATATAAGCTTGTTGACTAGATTAGTTGTTTTTTGTTTTTTGTTTTTTGTTTTTTTAATTATTACTTTTTCCAGGCAATTGTGGTTAAATGACTTGCCTAGGGTCATACAGGTAATAACTTATATGTATCTGATCCTGGATTTGAATTCAGATCCTCCTTATTCCAGGGCCATTGCTCTATCCACTACGATATCTAGCTGCTTCTGACTAGATTAATTTTGATTACAAAACTTATACCAGCTTCATAGCATTCTCTTTCCCTGAGGACACTCCTCATGTATCCAGTTTCAACTTCAGTAAACTGGCCTTCATTTGCCAGCCTTGTTTTTTCAGGTCTGCTCTTGGAATGCCACATCTACTAAGTTCTCTCACAATGAGAGCTGTTCATCTTTCAGGTCTATGAGATTTTGTGTTGTTTATAAATATGAACAAATTCAATGTTCCAATGACAGAGAAACATCTTTGTAGAAGTTTTGTAATTGTGTGTGTGTGTATTTTTCAGTCACAAATTAGAATCCCCTCTTGCAGTAATCATAGTAGGATTGGATAAGTGGATGGTTTTTAGGGCACCTTTCCTAGCCCCTTTATCACATCAGGAGGTGAGCAATGCAGTTTTCAAAAGGTTACTCAGATATTCAGGGGACTGCTGAATCCCACTGTTCCTTACAATGAGAAGACATCCATATGACCTGGACTGCCTATATGCAAGGTTGTGACTTCAGCTTCTAGTGTATCCATTGTCATCACAAGACTTTGAAAGAAGTAAAAATGGTAAAGTTAAATGGGTGACGTCTTTTGATTCGTGCATAAATTGGATTTATGTGAGACAGACTTGTGCAAAGTTGTTGTTCTTACTCTTGGAGAGTTGTCACAGTCCTTTGGCAGGATAGCAGCAATACTACTAGTGATAGCTTGAGACAGTGAATAACATTGGCATCTTCAATGTGTAAATAAACCCTACTCTTCCCACAACACCTTTTTCAGCTACCTTCACCGTCTTTGAAACAAATTATTCTAATCTACCCATTCTACCAGGAAAAGTTTTCACATGCTTGGAGTAGATACTCCCCTGACTCACTAACCAGTTTGAGACTCCTTAGTTACCCTCAACATGGTTTCATCCATCTGCCAAAACAGTTTATTGGACTGTGGTCACTGTGCATGCTATAGCTTCTTAGAACTGCAGGTGACAGTGAGATGGACCAAGTAGACACTATAGGTGGAAATTCACTTTGAAAAGGGCTTGACAGCCCTCATCCTAGAAATATTAGTCTTACCTGAACATATTTTACGATATAAAGGTCAATGTACTGAAAAAAAAAAAAAAAAAAAAAAAAAAAAAAAAAACCTACTGACAGGGTGGAAGGGGAAAATGAAACAGAGAAGGGCATGAGAACTTTTCAGAACTTCAGTTTTCTAATCTATAAAGTACATAAAATATTCAATTCATAGAATTCTTGGGGGACGAGACATATTTTGTTATCCTTAAAGTACTATATAAATATAAGCTCACAAGATCTTAACCTTAGAGGTGAAAAGAATCTTTGAGGCTATCTAGTTCAACGACCTCAGTTATGGAAGTTAAGGGGCTTCACCAAGGTCACACCGATAGTAAAATATAGAAATCCTTAAAACCTAGGTCTTCTGACTTCAAATGTAGCATTCTTTCCACCATATCACCTCTCAATTGTGTATGTATTTTTAGATTTACATGTGTATTTGATAAATATGTATATACTTGCATGTATACTTGCTTGTATATACTTGCAAGTCCCCACCAAACCAGCCCTTCATATTTCAGCTTTTAGGAACAGCTTCAGAGGATTGTATAAGGCAAAGATTGCAGTATCTCAGTTCTTTTACCATGACTGACAAATATTCCAGTATGAAAAACAGTGTCTTCTTGGATTTGAAATGCCTTTTTTTAAATATTCAAGATTCTAGGAGATTAAAGCTTATAACTAAATGTTTGTTTTTGCTTTTGTTTCTCTCAAGTAGCATTATAAAAGTGTGAAAGAAAGTTGGAGAAATTCCCAATTATAAAATTTTCTTTCCTTTTTGGATCAGTTCATTTTTTTTTTTTACTAGTATAAAGAATATGCAATTAAAAAGCTCCTTCATCAGTTACATATGCTCTTCAATTAAGTCTTAGAGATCTGCCTGTAGCACAGCAGATCTTTTACTTACAATAATTAATGTTTTGGTATATACATCACACGAGACCATAGAGTTATAAGATTTAGACTTAAAAAGAACATTAGAAATGATCTGGCCTAACCCTCAAATTTTACAGAAAAAAACTAAAGACAATTGAGGTGAAATAATTTGCTTTGAGGTAGTTTCCAAAAGTAATTCCTTTGATTTCTAAATATTTTTTGCCCATTTCACAAGTATATATCTTAAGAAAACCTCAATTTTTCTTCAATAATTCAAAGCATCTGTGATTTCCCTCTACCAAACAGATTGCAATATCTTGATGTCTTAGATTGCGGTCATTCTACTAAGATATGAAAAGGATATTTCTGTTGTAGACAATTAACTATATTTTAAAATCTGTTACCATGCAAATTGGAAATGAAAGAGCATGTTCAGGACTAGCGTTAATAAAAGGGGTATGGGAACAGCTAGAAATCTTCAGCTGTGCTTGGCACTAAAATATTTGAAAACAGCTGTCAGGTTAATATTCTTATTTCAGTGATGCTTGGTGTGGTGAATAGAGTGTTATACTTTAAGTCAGAAAAACTTGGGTCCAAATATTTTCTGTGACATTTGCTAGTTGTTTTGCCATGGGCCAGATATGAGTCTTCTCTGAAACTCAGGCAATTCTCTAAGCCTTTAAATTACAAATGGGATTTTTTTTTTGAGGATGGAGAGATATCTCATATTACAAAAACCAGAGTTCCTTGGCTTATTATATGTGTAGTCACAGAGTTAAATATTATCTAGAAGACAATAGACAAAGATTATATAGTTGATATCATGCTTGCCATTATCTATTTTATGAAGATTAATCAAATAAATAATATCTTGCTCTGAACAGACTTAATTTTATATTTCTAGTATTTAGCTAAAGTTCTATAGACATAAGGTGTATATACATATATATGCATACTCTACATATATATATGTATATGTATCTCTATAGAGAGACACAAACATGTTAGTGCTACACATTATAAGGTTATGTAGGTCTCAATATTAAATATTGTCTAGAAGACAATAGCAAACTATCACATAATAAGTATGATCTTGGTCAGTATGTATATGCATATATAAAATATATGTACATATATAGATATATACAGAGTCATAGGTTTAAACATTTTCTAGAGGTAATTGCAAAATATTACATAGATAATAGAATGTTTATCAGTATCCACTTGAGGGAACTTAATGAAACATAGAATATGCTAGTATGCACAAAAATAATTTTCTATTTCTGGTATTTAGCAGACAGTGCTCCATGTTCATGATCTATGTTTTTGTGTGTGCATTCACGTACAGATTTACATATAGATACATATATATGTTTGTGTATACTTTTATTCCAAAAGATTTAATGAATTACAAAAATCTATACTAGATGGAATGCCAAAGAAAGAATATATATATATATATATATATATATATATATATATATGTTGTAGCTTAAAGATTTTTACTATTTGTTAAGGAAAAACATTGTGAATTTAAAATTTTGTGAGAGTAATAGAAACCAACATATCTTCAAGTGTTATGTAGTATATTATGGAAAGAGTAATGGATCAAAAATCTTTGGTGGTATAGTTATGGTGGCAGTTTTTTCTTTTCTCATTTTATTCTTCCACTTTCACAATTTTTTTCTTCATTTTTGTTTTCCCATATTATTTAACTGAGTCTCTTTTTCACAGCTTTCTTTTTTTAAATCAGTTTCTTTATTATGTTTTCTATTTGATGGTTTCTTTCCCTTTTCCCTTTTTCCCCAAGAAGTGAGGGGAGAATGTATTGCTCCTTAATGCTATTTTGTCCAATTGTAGCTGTTCTAACTACATGAAGTGAAACTAGGTTGAGTCATAATTGCTCATAGTCATTTTACCCTTAATTGTTTCCTGATAATAGATTGATATTTATTCTATACAAAACAGCACACCTGAAGTCCACAAGATTTAATCAGGTACAATTTGCATTCATATCAATGCTATGTTGTCAAATGAAAAGTATTTTCTTAATGAAAGGCAAATATATTACCCTGGACAAACATCATGTTTAATTATATGACCCTGAAAAATATCATTATATTAGATCAATATCTCAAGATGGAAAACATGTCTAATACTATAAATATTTATTTATGATTCCATTAAAATCCTTCTCTAATGCTTCATGGTGCTGTGGAGGTGACCCTGAGTTCTCAAAGGACGTGCCAGTAACACAAATTTTTTCAAGTCCAGAGAAGCTGGTAAAACTTTGAGTTATGAGTTCAATAATGAATTGTGTGTTTGTTTATGGTCCAACCTTGTTAAGCTCAGTGAAGCTTATAAAGTTGGCTTTCAGGTAGTATTTTTTCTTTGTTTTGTTTTGTCAGCAAATAATAATAATAATAAAACATATTATGATATGGGGTTGGACACTGTCATTTGAACTAATGGAGGATGTTCAAATACAATAAAACTAATCAAAAATATTTCTTAAGAATATACAATGTGTTGGAGAGAATACAAAGTCAAAAGTGCCTATCATCTGAATGCTGCTGAGGAAGGCTAAGATCCTGGCTCCTTTGGTGTCCATCATAGACCCTCCAGGTCCTTCCACCCTAATTAGGTCATGTCCCCATTCCTATGGCCACTGTATTTCATTGTCATTTTAAAAACAATATTTATTTTCTTTCTTTTGGATTTCATTTATTTTCTTCCTGCATTCAAAGGATGCAGTAGGATTCCAGACCAAGTTTAGGAAGATATTTCCTAGAATACTGACTATAGGAGACTATGAGATCTGGATGATTTGCCCAGATCCCAACCTTAGGCAATCAGGGTTTTGTTTTCGTTTTTTTTTTCTGTCAGATTATCTAGCTTTTCTTTACAAGTTTTTAATGGTCATAATCATATCTTCTCATCACTAAGATACTTAGTCTTCTCAATAGATATTTCTCCCTCTTCTGGACAAATCTATATTGCACTCCCAGTAATGCTTTTGTGGGGAGGCAGGCTGGAGTTTTTGTTTTGGCTTGTTGCTTTTTTTTCCCCCTGATATTCATTTAAGGTTCTACTCTTCCACAACCACCAATTCCACTCAATTTTAGATTTGATCACAGTCTTGTATGTGGTCTTCACCTCGAATCTCATTAGGCTGTGAAGAAAGTAAAGGTAAACTTGCTTTAAAGACTGTCATGTGAAGTAAAATGCTGTCAAACAGTTCACAATCTCTCTGGGGAAGGCAACTTCTTTGCATGTAGGCACACAAAAAATTGATTTAAGATGATTTAAATAGGAGGATCCTGGTAGTCTAAGGGGATCAGCAAAGGTCTCATATATATAGTGGCTCCTGACTTGAATTTCTTTATAATACAGAGATTCTAGAGTCAGATGAGTAAAATGCTCTGGTCACTAGAAAGCACAATATAAATGGTAGCTAGCTAATTATGTAGAAGTGAAGGGAGAAGAAATCCTAGACATGAGGAACAGTCAGTGCAAAGGAACGGGAATGGGAAATGAAGCAGTAAAGAGGCCAGTTTGGCTGAACTAAAAAGTTCAGGGAAGGGGAGTAATGTGTAATAAGTCTAAATAGGCATGTATAATGAGGCTAAGTAGTGCTATGTAACACTGGGCAAATCACTTAATCTTTTTTTGCCTCAATTTCCTCATTTATAAAATGATCTGGAGAAGGAAGGGGCAAACCATCTAGTACCCTTGCCATAAAATCAGAAATGAGGTCACAAAGAGTCAGAAATGGCTGAATAGCAATAACAATAATAATCAGATTTATAGAAGACTGTGAGAAATTTAAAATTCAAGACCTAAAATCATAAATCATAGTAAAATAATATATTCTGGTTAAAGTCTGAAGAAACCATGCTATCTAAATATTAGTATCTAGTACATTGTTATATGTTTTAACTTCAATAATATTATGCCTTGTATGTTGCTGAGGAAATAATACTCTGTCTTATTATACTTAATTATCTGATTCAATATTTATGTTATTAAATGGATAATTAGATTTAGTTAATTTAGAAATTATTTCACTTAAAAAGTATTTGCTTAATTTCATGACATTTTTATTTTAATAGTTTAATTATCATGTGTGCTTATGTTCTGATTCTTTCAACAGATTTGTCTTTATTATCTACTTGCATTTTTTTCTTAGAATCAATTTTTCAAAGAAATGAAATTAGAAATCAACAAATGTCTATTTTCTTAATTTTGCCAATACAAATTTCTGTTGGAAAGATTCCTAAAGATATTTGAGTGACCAAATACAATTTGCTTGATTAGTACTATTTCTTCTGTCATCTAATAATTTTCCATTTCAATAATTGCATCTTGTCATGGAATTGGAATTATTATCCCTAAATAAATTAAATTAATGTCTTTCTTTGTGTTGATACTTCTGTAAGTTCTTAATCTTACATCTGTGATAGATTGTAGTAAAGAATATATTAGGCCAAAATTCAGCAAATGATAAAAAAGAGAGGGAGAAATACAGAGGCAGAGGCAGAGAGACAGTGACAAAAAAGAAAGAATAGAAAGAAAGAAAGAAAGAAAGAAAGAAAGAAAGAAAGAAAGAAAGAAAGAAAGAAAGAAAGAAAGAAAGAAAGAAAGAAAGAAAAGAAGAAAGGAAGGAAGGAAGGAAGGAAGGAAGGAAGGAAGGAAGGAAGGAAGGAAGGAAAGGAAGGAAGGAGGAAGGAAGGAACAAAAACCAAAAGAGACAGAGGGAGGGAGGGAAGGAGGGAAAAAGGGAGAGAGGAAGGAAGGAAGAAAGAGGAGGGAGGGAAGGAAGGAAGGAAGGAATAAGAAAGAAAAGAGAGGGAGCAAAAGAGGGAGAGAGAGAGAGAAAGAGAGAGAGAGAAAAAGAGAGAAAGAGAGAGAAGTGGGGGAGGGAGAGAGGGAGAGACCTTTCTCTCTCTCTTGAGAGAGAGACATTAGGTCGTGTCCCCATTCCTATGGCCACTTTATTTCATTGTCATTTTAAAAACAATATTTATTTTCTTTCTTTTGGATTTCATTTATTTTCTTCCTGCATTCAAAGGATGCAGTAGGATTCCAGACCAAGTTTAGGAAGATATTTCCTAGAATATTGACTAGTTAGAAAATGACAATGAAATACAGTGGCCATAGGAATGGGGACATGACCTAATTAGGGTGGAAGGACCTGGAGGGTCTATGATGGACACCAAAGGAGCCAGGATCTTAGCCTTCCTCAGCAGCATTCAGATGATAGGTCTCTCCCTTGAAATACTTCATCACTTATCAAAAATTTATTGCATTTTGTGTTGAGTTTAACTCAAGAGAGATTAAAGTCAACAAGACATTCTTATATCAATATGACCAGCTGAGAAACAAAATGCCAAATATCTAAGTTGACTAAGTTTTTTGTGGAAATTTAATAAATAAATTCTCTATACTAGGAACAGAGCAGAAAGAGGAAAAAAAAATAGAGTTTAAAAAAGACAAGGTATCTACCTTCATGAAACATTATTCATTAAGAGAATTGGAAAAGTATTTGAACATAATATATAACTCAGGATAAGTGCATAGGAAAGGTTCAAGCAAAGTATTTCTATGAAGTCCAAGGGGAGAAAGATTGTTACTAATTGGGGAAGGAGACTGATCAGGAAAGGTTTGGGAAATAAAATGGCATTTTGATCAGATTTGAATGATTGTTCACTTGTCTTATTTGGTCTCATCATTTGTAACTGATAGTATTGTTTGGACATAGACTTGATAGAAATGTGAAAAGTAGAGCGCTGTGTGTGGGAAAAATGAACACAGCAAAAAATTAATACTATAGAGAGATTAGTGAATGGAATAAGACAGAATGGAAAACAGAAAAATATTGAAAATAAAAATTCAGAGTATGAGGAATTAATGATATTGTTACTTTTCCAAGGTCATGGCAAAGAGAGTTAGGAAATGGTCTAAGGCTGATATACAGAAATCATATTCAAATTTAAGCATGGTATTGGAGACAAGAAGAGTGTCCTCAAGACTATTCAAATTTTCATCTGAATTGTAGAAGACTACTTCCATAAACATTAACCAGAGCCTCAAACTCAGAGCATTGAAAAAACATATTGCCTAACAATTCTCTCTCATGGACCCTTTAAAATTGGCAAAACGATTGATTTTAGTCATCAGAAAGAAAATATGCATTGTTAACTTAAGGAAATTTTAACTCAAAGAAAAATAATGCAAAAATGTTTATTTTCTCAATTAAATACAAGTGTCTTTATGATTGTGTCTCTGTCTGTCTTTCTGTTTCTCTCTGTGTGTGTCTCTCTCTCTTTCTCCCTCTCTTCTTTATCATTTGTTCAATTTTGACCTGATAGATTCTTTACTACATTGATCACAGATGAAAGAGTAAGAATTTACTGAGTTGTGAACACAAAGACATTAATATAAATTAATTAGGGATGATAGTTCAGATTCCATGACAAGATGCAATTGTTGCAAGGGAAAATCATTAGATGACAGAAGAGATAGTATTAATCAAATTCATCTTTAAATTGTTTCTTTTTAAACATTGACATACACAAACATTGACACAATATAAGCAAATATGAAGACAGAAGGGAAGTGACCAATGTTAAAATTTACGAGAGAAAATATAAGTACATTAAAAAATTGGAAACAGAATCATAGATTGCAACTTGCAGAGGAAGAAATAAAATTTAATCATAATCAAATAGTACATTAAGATTAACCTGCTCTTTTCTTATTCTAGCTTAATTAAGGATAATTATATCCAATTTACAAAAAAGGAAATTGAGAATCAGATACTTGCATAAAGTCACATAGCAGAAAAGAGAACTCAAAAGTTGAGTTTCTAAATTTGGAACATGATTATTTCTTAATATATAGTAAAGGAAAAGACTTATGTGACTGGGAGGCATCACAAAATAAATGCCTTCCAGCTATATCTCACTCTTTTCATTTGAAATAGAATTTATGAGTGCCATCATCCAGTAGCTGTTGAGAGTTTCAGCAGCTATTGGCTGTACTTTGTTAGAGTTCTCCTATGATGATGTCTTGAGTATCTGGAACTTCAGCTGAAGTTGGAAAGTTATAAGCAATTGTAATAGATAAAAGCCCTTCAGGAAGAATAAATGAGATCTTAGTACCACATTATTTTAGATTCAGAGAAGGAAGCTGAACACATGAGGATTAATCAACAAGAAAAGCTAATCATCCACAAGAACTCAATCAGCATTAGAAATCTAATTTGCAATTTCAACCTATTACCAATTCCTGCCCATTTCTCATACCCTTTCTTCCATTTCCCATTGCTTCCAGCACACTGTGAAACTAAGCAAGGGAAAATGGCTTACAACAATTATTCTTATGATGAGATAAGTATCAAATTTATTAAGTTGAATTCTTAAAAACTATTCAATATGTGTTAGAAAATTTGTGTTCAAATTGTGGTATTTTTAATCTAATGTCCTCAGGAAAATCACAGCTTTCTCAGCTATTTACTTTGTTTTTTATACACAAAATTGTAATAATCATAGTTGTATTACTTAACTCCGAAGTTGCACCCAGATTAAAGGCCATCTGATAAAACCCTACCTATTCATGAATCCCTTCTACAGTATTTCCACAAATGGACATTCATCCTAGGAAGTCAATGGAAGATATAGTCCATTACTATCAATAATTGATATGATTTTGCTGACATCAGCTTAAGTGGTTTGTGCAATACCCAGTGCCTTGTCCAGTTCTTCCCACAGTATTAAAACAAATCTCTTTCTTCTTCTATATTACAAAACTTCAAGCTAAATATCCTTGGTTTCTTCAATTCATCTTTATATGGCATTATCTCTAATCCTCTGACCCTCTTGGTTGCCTTCTAAAAACAAGCCACTTAAAACTCTGCAGAAGCATCATTAAAAACAATTTTTTATGAGCAAACCTTCCATTTTGGTAACCAATTTTCTTGCATTCTCTTCCTCATTGCTCTTCCTTTTTTTCCTCCTTTAGCTCTTATGTTCTCTAATTTCTTCTTCTAATAATGTTCTCTGATTTCTTTAACTTTTTGCTGATCAATATCCCTAGCAATATGCAAAAGTCAGAAATTCTAGGACACTTTTAAAAGTTTTCTAAAATATGTTTTTTTCCCAATGCTGATACTTCTAAGTTCTTTAGTCTAATGTTTTTGTAATTCTTTGGAGTGACGTATTCCTGTTTTCCTGCCCTCAATAATAAGTTTGAATCATTTTAATCCTCATTTATTCAATAAAACGCATTTTAAATGACTTCATTTGTGTGACACACACACAGAGGCTTTTTCAGTGTTGTATAATATTTGAGAATAAAATACACATTTTTTTCCAATTTATTTTATGGATAAATATTTCTGAAATTATTTTTTTTCAAATTTATTTTCTTATTTTATATCTTTGGACTAAATATAACCATTTATCAATGCTGTAGTTGCTATGACCACTTTTAGAAAATTCTAAAAGAAAAAAGTTGTAAAGCACTAGATATCTACATTTATAAAGAAAATTTCCTTATTGCAAGTTTGCTATACTAGTGAAATCTAATCTGGTCTGGTAATTTTTTTTTTTAAGTACATGGGAAAAAGGAAGAACTCTTAGAGACTGTGACTGTCTAATGTATCTAAAGTTCTCTGATGTTCTAACCCCAAGTTCAGCATTCTAGCTACCAGCCCATGCTGCCTCTTCTCTTTGTTAAAGGGATATTATAATGTGAGGGTCAACAAATTAAAACTAAGAAAATTAGTCATTTGATTTGATATAATTGAACCACCTTGTAGTGAATAAACACAAAAAAGGGCTCAATCAGCTTCTGATAACATATAAGAAATGAAGATCCTTTAGTTGAAGTCCTCCTCTACCTTCCCACCATGTAGAAATGAAGTCATCAGAAGTAGCACATTCTCCATGTTGAATATGTTTTGTCCTTGGTACTGAAAGACAGAGTTCTTGTTGACCTGGAAATCCCAGTGTCTATTAACCTATACTCTGTGAACAGAGGCAGACACTTTAGCAAAAGTAGTTTTTAATAAAATGTTACTAATAGTTGTTATCTTTTGTGGTCAAAATGTTCCTTGCTATCTTCCAAAAACAAGTGAAATTAAGTGTTTCTGAAAATAATACAAATGCTGTATTTGGATAAAAGCCAGGAAATTATGTACTTGGTAACATTTTCTTTTATCCAGCTTTATGCTTTTGTTAATTAAACTTGAAACTTCCTCATGTGCATATGTAAATTTGTCTTTTCCAGATCAAAAACTGAAACTTGTAACTATTATAAAATTGAACCTTAAACCTAATAAATAAGATATAACATTCAATAGGCATAATGAATACAATTTTAAAATCTAGGTAAGAAAGCAGAATAAATATATGTCTAAATATTAGAGGATAAATGGGTATTTTATCAGGAACACGATAGTAATAATAATTTTCATTTTTGTGTTTTAAATTATGAATCTTTTGTTCTTATAGCTATATTACAAATATTATCAATATCTGATAAATAAGGAACTTGTCTGCAGAGAAAATTAACATTTTGATTATCTCATACAGTTAATAAGGTTCCTGCATTATATAGTTCTTACAATGACTGACTGGTGTAAAACTTCCTCTTTCTTAAATGTCTTAATGTGTTGCTTAATACAGATAGAACTTACCTTGTCAATAAGAAAATAATATTTCAAAATAATTGCATTGCTTAAAAATGTGGATATATAATATATGGATTATTAGCATATTAAAATGTGATGGATATGCACTAATTAGCACTTAACCTATCATGTATTCCAGTTCTAGGCAAAATGAAATGCTTTCAATTTGATAGTACAAGTACAAGTATTTCTTTGATTATATGTTTTTCTTATTTCTTAGTTTATGTTTTTTATGAATACAAATACAAATGTCAATGAGAAAAAAAGAGAAGTTCATTGCAAAAAGGCTAAAGAAGAAAAATTCAATTAGTCAGAAAGTTAAAAAGTTGGAATGACTTCATTCAATGACTATTTGCAGTAGATTATATGAATAGTACCTTCAGTTGTGGATTGGGACATCCTTATCTAGTTAAATTGATATCAACCTTAACTAGAAACAAAAGTCTCCTATTATATATATATATATATATATATATATATATATATATATATATATATATTAATAAATTTATAACAAATACAATGCAAAATAGATTACATTAAATTTTTTCTCCAAATTTCATAGAACTTAAGAAGTAGAACATTATTATCTCTCCTCAAACTTCCTATGCATTTCCATTCTCCCTTCTGCAATTTTTCAAATGAGATTCTTGCCTCATACTTCAATGAAAAATTTAAATCCCTGCTCCCTCTTCTCCCTTCTTCAGCTTATATAATTCAAAAACCTTCCCTGACGGACACTCCCTTTACTTCAGTCTCATATATGGTGACATCTCTCCTACTTGCCAAGGCCAACCATTCTACATCTACCCTTGATCCTGTTTATCCCATATTCCCCAGAAAATTACCCTTCCATGATTCCCCTCTCATTAATCTCCAATTTCTCCTTTTCTTCCCAGATGCCTACAAAGTCTTATACTTTTCCCTATTCTCAATAAAACCTTTACTTGATACCTCTATTTACTTATTCTTCTCTCAACTCTATTCTAAACAATTCGCAGATTGACTTTGGTTATCATCATTTAACTGAAACTTCTCCAAAATTGAGAATAGTAACTTAATTATCTAATCTAATCATCTTTTCTCAATCCTTATCTTTCTTGACCTTTTCAGCCTTTGACATTTTCAATCACCCTTTCCTGGACACTCTTTCTTTTTAAGGTTTTGTTGACATTTCTCTTTCCTAGTTTGTCTACTTTTCCCCAGGATTTTACAAACTGAATGAATGTTCCATATATATCTTAAACTCAACATATCTGACATTGAGCTCATTACCTTCCCTTAATCCCACCCTATTACCAATTATTTCTCTTTTGTCAAAGGTACCATCATTTCCCCAGTTACCTAGGCTTACAACCTAGGTGTCATCCTCAATTTCTCACCCTTTCTTACCATTCCCACACAATACATTGCCCTGTCCTTTCCTTCCTGCTTTTGAAACTTCTTGCAGACATCAAAAACATATGCAGAGCCTGGCCACCTCACAACTACAATATTTAAATTACTTCCTGGTTGATATGTTGGCCTAAAGTCTTTCTCCATTCCAGTCCCTTCCTAATTTCTTAGTCTTCTAGGACTTTATTCCCTTCATGTATGCAGGAATTTGACCTTCTTATTATCGTTTTTTGCATATGACTCTGCATTTCTTTTCTTCCTGTTTTTTTATTGATTGTCCCCTCATGCTTGGAATAATTTCTCTCTTCATCTCATTTCCTGGCTTCTTCATTTAAAACTCAGGTTAAATCTTACTCTTTTCAGGATACTTTATCCAATACTTTCCTCTCTCTCTCCCCACAGTGCTCTAGCATCTTCCCAATAAGATTACCACTCATTTAGACTGTATATATCATATATGTACATAGTTATTTTCTTATTGCTTTCCATGCTAGAATTTGAGTTCCTTGAGGTTAGAGATTAGGGACTTTTTTTTTTTCTTTTCTTTGTATTCCTAGTCCTTAGTTTAGTGTGATTATGACTCTCTTCCACATAGTAGATGTTTATGAATGTTTATTGACTTGATGCCATAGATTTCATCTAATTCAATCTGAACCTAAGCAAGAATCCTCTCCACAATATTCCTGACAAGATATAATCCATCTTCCATTTGAAATCTTCAGTAATTGGAAAATCCTTAACTTTCAAAGAAGCACATTATACTTACAGGCATTTTTACTTGTCTTTCCCTGAAATAGAACAGTTCTTTTTAATTTATAGAAATTGTTCTTAGCACTCCCATTTAGAGGTGAATAAAATTAGTGACATGCTCTTTTCACATGGTAATTGTTTAAATGGATAAATCAACAAATATTTGAAAATAATTATTCCCCCTCAAAATTTATTGACATTTTTGTGGCCATTATTTGTTTTCTTTTTTGTTTGTTTTTCCACCAAATTAAACTTTTTTTAGTTTCTTCAACGGCTCTTCTAATGGCATAATTTCCAGACCTATCTTGGTTATACCACTCTAGAAATGTTACAGTTAATCAATGACCTTCTTAAAACAAAGATTCCAGGCTAGTTTGCTTTTTTTTTTTTTTTTTTTAAATCTTACTGTCAGATGAAGCCTTTGGGCTTTTGCTCTCTTTGCCAAGATGTTTGAGGAAACACCAACCCACGACCAACTAATGGAGGAATTTATTCTATCTTTCTGGTTGCTGAGATGAGCATACTCATAAACATAAATGATGAAAAATATTCCCTGCAGTTTTCAGTGGAAGGGCCATTCACCAGTAAAACTGATATGGTATAACCTATGGGTCATAGAACAAAAAAATTTCTATAAGTGAAAGAGGACCAAACTGAGTAATTGAAAAAAAAGAAGAATAAAGGAAACTATGAAGAACCACAATTTTTGTGGGAAAAGAATGGGATAAAAAAGTGAGTGATGGATGATCAGGCAAAGAAGACAAACATGAGAAAGAACAAGAAGTCTGAGGAAAAGTCAGAAATAGAAAATGTAAGACCCAATGAGACAGAAGAAAAGAAAGATGGTGACAAGAAGAAAAAGAAGAGCTTAACAAAACAAAGTCAATTTGGAATAGAAATCCTTATGATATTGATGTGGTAGATTCTATAAGAAAGTGACAAATGACTGGAAAAATCATTTAGCTATGAAACACTTCTCAGTGAAAAGACACTGAGAATTCTGAGCCTTTCTCTTTGTTTTGGGATGTGCCACCTTTAACTTATATGAAAAGAGAAAAAAAGAATAACATTAAATTGTTATATGCACAAAGTTTTATCATGGATAACTGTAAAGAGCTGATATCTGACTATCTGAATTTCATTAGAGATGCAGTGATTCTGAAGATCTTTCTCTAAATATTTCATGTGAAATGCTGCAGCAAAGCAAGATTCTAAGGAAAAATGGTTAAAAAGTTCTTGAAACTGTTTACTGAACTAGCAGAGAATAAAGATAATTACAAAAAGTTTTATGAGCAGTTTTCTAAAAACATAAAGTTTTTGTATAATACATGAAGACTCCCAGAACTGAATGAACCTTTCAGAATTGCTGAGATGCTATACTTCTGCTTCTCATAGTTAAGTCATTTCTCTTAAGGACTTTTGCATTCAGGTAAAGGAAAACCAGAAACTTATTTGTTGTATTATTACAGGGGAAACTAAGAATCAAGTGGCCAATCCAGCTTTTGTTGAGAATCTTCAGAAGCATGATTTAGAAGTGATATATATATATATATATATATATATATATATGTGTGTGTGTGTGTGTGTGTGCGCACACACACTCACATATATGGTTAAAATTTTTTATGAGTATTGTATACAATGACTAAAGGAATTTGAGGGCAAGTGTCTGTAACCAAAGAGGCTTTGGAATTCATGGAAGATAAAGATGAAATAAACAGAAACAAAAAAAGGAAAGTTTGAAAACTTTTGTAAAATTGTAAAATTATAAAAGATAGTCTAAAAAAAGTAGTTGTCTCAAATCATTTGGTTATTTCCCTATGTTACATTTTCACAAGCACATATGACTGGACAGAAAACATGGGGAAAAACAAGAAAGTTCTGGAAATAAGAGACAACTCAACAGTGGATTATTTGGAAGCAAAGAAACTTGGAAATAAACCCTGACCATTTCAACATTGACACTCTATAGCAAAAGACAAAAGCTGACAAAATACATCAGTAAAATATCTGGGTATCTTATTGTATGAAACTGCACTCATGTTTTTTTGGTTCAGTTTTGAATTAGCTCTTTAGGATCATCTAATTCAGTCCTGGAATTGTTTAAGATGATTCAACTACCAAGAAACACAGCCCTAATTGAGGAAATACCATCTTTTGAAGGAGACGATGACACATCATGTAAGAAAAAAGTGGACTAAAACATTCCAGTAACTACAGCATGTTTCTTAGACTACTAGGAACAAGTTATTTTGTATAAGTTGTTGAGAAAATAGTTATATCTACATTTCCTCTAATGTGTATTTTCAGATATGTTCTCTTTATTTTTGTTAAATTGCTTTTAAAAAATTTGGTGTGAACATGTTTCTAAGAGGAAATTTAGTTTTCTTATCTCTTCTAAGTATAATCAATACCTTAGACATTAAAGCAAGAACTAGTAATCATTATAATTTACTTTGGTTTTATTTTAGGGAGATAGAAGAAATATCCTTAATATCCAACCAAACACTGTATTCTAATGTTAGCTCTTGTGAGATGATAACAATAAGTAGTTATCAGAAAGCTGAATAATGGAGATGAATTACTCCTTAGTCTCTTAAATACACTATTTTGAGGTATCTTAAAATGTTTACAAAATGGTCTTTTATACATTTAAAAGAATTAAGTTACATTCTATTCTATTGGTTTTTTACATGCATAAATCCTGAATTCTAGGAAAAATAAAAGTGTTAACACCAAGGGAAGAAAAAAAAATACCAGTACTCTCACAACTGAACTCTTGATGTGTTCTGATCTGAACCTAATACACAAAGACTCATTTTCCTTTCAGGGGAGACACAATAATGTTTGAAACCTCTGACCTAATCACCATGCAGATTCTAATTCAACCACACCATTTCTTCCCTCCAAATTTATAAACTCCAATTTTACTTACCTTTCTCTCCCTCTCTCACTTTCCCTCCCTCCCTTTTCCTTCTCTCTCTCTCTCTCTCTCTCTCTCTCTCATTCTCTCTCTCTCTCTCTCATATATATATAAAAGTATACCTTATATCCTTATAGTACATCTGCAACTCTTTTCTAATTCCTGCTGTGGATGCTCCCTCACAGGGGAACTTCACTGTATTATGGCTCTTTCTCTAGTACCTTTTGACATCGCATTGATACCATTGGAGAATATAGGCTGCCCATCAACTGTTTTTTGTTCTTTGTTTTGTTTTGTTTTGTTTTGTTTTGTTTTTTTCAGTTTGACTGGCCCTACTTTTTCTGGTCATACAGCTTTCCTGTCATATTCTTTGTGCTTAATTTGCTACATAATATTTAATCTGCAACACAATACATGTTGCATATTTCTTATGCCTGATACATCTCTCTATTGCCATTTGGGTGGCGATGTGGTATTCCATGATTCACAATTATATAGCATTAATTATTGAAGGTTGCTGTTCAAATGATGGTCCTTTGTTTTAGGAAGACATCTACAGTAATTAAGTTGATTATGTGATTCCTTAAAGGTAATATAGACAACTCTTCTTTTAAAATTCTGGGTTTCTTTCTTGTCTTGTTGCAGAATCTGTCCAATATGGATGAATTAATGGACCAGCATAGGTTATCTATCCAACAGAATGTAATAGTCTAGACAAGTATTTTTATCCATTTGAATTATTTGTGTGTGTGTGTGTGTGTGTATCATCAGTCTGATCAATTTTGAGTAATTATATATCTCATTTAGTATATTCTACTTCTATTAGTACAGACTAACATCTTATTAACTTTTTGTACTAATATGTCACACTTTTTAAATCTAGTAAAAGCTCTAGAGTTTTTCATGTCAAGTATCATTTAGTGGTTTATATAGGACTGATTTTATATTTATATTTGTTAAATTACATTTTATTAAATGCATACCATTATTCCAGCCTGTCAAGATTGTTTTGTTGATGATTTTGTCATCCAACATGTTACATATTTCTCCCAGTCTCCTTAAATCTCTGAAATTGATAAGCATGATTTGTATGTCTTTATCCAATTCATCATTGAGTGAAATAAGCATTGTGTTTGACTGTAGAAGTCCTGAATTCAGATCTTAACACTGATACTTATTTAGTATGTGACCATATAGAAGTCATTTAATATCTCTGGACATCAGTTTTCTCATCTATTCAGTAAAGGTTTTGGACTAGTGTTCATAGAGGTCTCTTTGAAAACCAAACAAAGCTGGTGACAAGTCCCTAGCATACTACATAAGAAATTCCACATGCTACTTCTTGCATTATAAAAATAGATCCTATGGTTCTGGCAATTCAACTAATCATTAATATACTGATTGCTAACATTCAGCTTATAAATACACATTTTTTTTATAAGAATCAATTGAGAAAATTTGTCAAATATCTTCCTGAAATCTAGTCATACAAATTTTATGTGATTTGCTTGATCTATATACTTGGTAAGTTATCATTTCAGCATCGATGACTCTACAGTCTTCTCAATATGAGTACTCCTTGAGCTGGTGCAAATTACAAGTCATTCATGACTTTTCTTAGGCAACTTTTCAATGTTAGGCCTTCTGTAAATCCTCTCAAGTATAATTGCCTAGCATGCTGGGAGCCTTCTATTTCTTTCAATAATTCATTAATTAAAGTGAAATACTTAGACTGTATATCTGCTATTGCTTCATCTACTTTTCCAATCATGCATATTCTTGATAATTTACTTTATAATACTCAGTTAATTTAAGTATTACTGATAATGTGTTGTAGCCTTTTTATTGCTCATCACAAATATTTTCTGCCCTTTGGGCAATTGTGCATTCTGCAATTGTGATTCTTCTGAGCTCATGTTTTTCTATAATTTAAAGCTTTATGGCATCACTAAGAGAATACTTTTGTTAAAAAGTTGAATTTTTATAGCAATGAAGATATCATGATTATGATCTTTCAAAATGCATAATAATTTCTCAAATACAATCTATGTCTATTCCTTTTTTCTAGTCAAGATCTAATTTGTCTATTGACTATCCAAAGAATGTGTGTAAGTTTATATATACTGTTTATAAACTACTTTTGAATTATACTATATATATATATATATATATATATATATATATATGGATTTTAAATAAAAATTCCTGACCTATATTTTGAAGCCTCATTCATTATAATTTTGAAAAAAAATAGGACACTCCTTTCTTTAATTCTATACCAACTTAATGTTTTCTCCATAATTTCTGGTTTTGCTTTTAGAGAATAGCAAGAGATTTGTTTCAGTATCTTTGACTATATTGCCCTTGTGAACTGTGGTCATGGAAGTTAGCCAGGTATTATGTGCTCTTAGTACTTCCCCATTTTTCTTGCCTTTCAGTTGTGTGATAATAATTTTTGTTGTGTATAATATTCTGACAATCACTTTCCTTGACCAATCAAGGAAGTAAAATGGGAATTTATGAAGTCTCATCTTTCTCAATCATTTAGAATCAGTGGAGTCAGGATAGTAGAGTAGAAAGGGGCTTAATTTGAGGTCAAATGCACTGTTTGAATCTTGTCTTTGCCACTTAGTTACTGCACAATCTGAAACAATTCCTATATATGGGCTTTAGTTTTCTCAAATATAATAATAAGGATTGAACTAATTAAAGTTGAAAATCCTTTTGAAATCTAAATCTTTGATCAAAGTCTTAAGCTTCAGGCTCATCCATTACCCTTCTTCCCCTCCCCCCCCATTTTGTTTTTGTTTAATTCATCAAGATTTCTCTCCAGAAACACAACAACAGAAAATGCCTTAAAATCTGAAAGTTAAAGAAATGAATGTTTAAAATATAAATTAAAACCTGGCCCAAGTCAAGAAAAGTTCACTATCACTCATATGAGTCATTTTATTAAAATAGTATGAAGAGGTTCCTAATTACTTAAGTTTGAATAAATTGTGGTACCAGGGGAGCAGCTGCTTAACATTTTCTTCGCAATAATTAAGCAACCTAAATTGTTGAGAAGTTAAATGACTGAAACCACTCCTATGTAACAATATCCCCTATTAATAAGAAGGTTACCACTATCGCCTAGAATCTTTTAGGATCACAACCTAAGTGTAATTCTCAACTTCATTAGCTCTCACTCCCCTCTATCCAATCTATCGCCAATAACCATAATGTCATTAATGCAACAATCCCATAAACATTCCATTTTCTCTTCTCTAACACTGCTACCAGTCTTGTACAGGCCTTCATAACCTTATTTCTGGACTATTGTAAGAGCTGCTGGTTAGCCTTTCTGCCACAATTCTACCTCTACTTCAATCAATTTTCCATTCATCTGCCAAAGTGATTTTACTAAATTGCAGGTTCAATCATGTCATTTACCCCACACCTTTGCACACCACCTCCTACCTCTGCCAATCAATAAATTCACATGACTCTATCCTTTACAGGTCCAAATATAAAATCTTCCATTTAGAATTCAAGGTACTTCATATCCTGGAAACTTCTACCCTTCTACCTTTAGCGTATTCTTACATGTTACTTTCTGATATATAATCTTCAACTTAGTGACACTGATCTTTTTGCTGTTTCATAGACGAGACATTTCATATCTCTATTCCTATCCCTTATGCCTGGAATGCTCTCCTTCTCATCTCTACCTCCTGGCTTCTCTGACTTCCTTCAGGTTCCAAAGAAAATCCTGTCTTCTACAGAAAGTCTTTCCTACGCTCTTTTACTTTTAGTGCCTTTCTTCTGTTAATTATTTCCTATTTTCTTTTATATAGTGTGCTTGTACTTATTTGTTTAGATACTGTCTCCCCCATTAGATAGTAAACTTTTTGAATACAGGGACCATATTTTGTTTTTGTATCCTCAGTGTTTAGCATAGTGCCTGAAGCATAACCAGCACTTATTAAAGAATACTTGTTAACTAATTGAAATGACAGCTCAAAAGTATAGCATCTGTATTCTGGATTGTATTCTCTGGCATATATATATATATATATATATATGTATTTGCAATAGAACAGTCTATCTATAGAGATCTATTAGTAAGAAATATATGTGTGTGTGTATAAACATAGAAACAGAAATATAGATTTAGATTATATGTTTCTACTAATAGTTTTATAAATGCTTTTTATTCACAAAAGGAAATTGATTATTTGAAATTTTTCAATTATTTAATTTTGTTTGACACAATTTGTCAAATATTGTTTCAATTTTTCAAATCCACATAGATTTTAATTACATTTCTGGTACATTTACACTAAAACTATAAAAATATTTTTAAGAGCAATCTAAAATACAAAAAAGGCCTTTTTCTCTTAGTAGGTATGAATGAGCCTTATAGTCTTTAAACATTAAGGGGAAATTGTTTTGTTTTGTCCAGCTATGTAATTTCATTGATGTAGGGAACTCTGGGTAAAAATAAACAAACAAAACTTCCCTTACTCATCTGGATCTATAACTGTTTGCTTACAAAATTGC
The DNA here is from genome assembly GCF_902635505.1 of Sarcophilus harrisii. Lineage (NCBI taxonomy): Eukaryota > Metazoa > Chordata > Mammalia > Dasyuromorphia > Dasyuridae > Sarcophilus > Sarcophilus harrisii. Next base: position 597,854,237 of record NC_045426.1, on the reverse strand, counting down.
CTCTTGACACTAAGAAATCAGGTGACTTGTTCAGGGCTTCATAGCCTCTGTGTTAAAAGAACAAAAATTCAACTGAGGTCTTCTTGACTCCAAAGTCTGTCTCTTTTTCTGAAACCTCTTTACATCTGGTCTTTTGAGAATGCATGACTTAAGTCAGTGCTCAAATTCAGTTAAACAAAAGTAAGTCATTTGAGGGTCATTCAACAGTTAGAAAAAAAGAAGTTAAATAAATCATAACACTGAAAGAATATTCATTCAACGAGGTACTACCCTCCTCACCCACACACATATATGCATACTCATCATCATATGGAAATGGTCTTATTAGCAGAATTTAGATCAACAAGTTGAATAGGCTTGGGACTTTTGTCAAGTCTGAAGGGTCCCTGGTTCCAATGAATGGGCCTCTTCATCCCACCAACTTTAGGTGAACAGAAGCTACTGGAAATTGTATGCAATTGCAAATTGTATACATTTTGAGCCATAGCTACCTCCAGCAATCAAATTCTAGAAACAGTTTAGTCATTTTTCAGGGAAAAACTGGAAAAACCAATGGGAATGGTTTATAGTGTAAGACAATAGTTACAAATAGTTAACTGATTCAAATATCAAAAAAATTGAAAGTACTTGAGTCAGATATTAAATAATATTTGTAATCATTTGGCAAAGTGTTATATAAATATCAACTATTAGTATCATTAAATAATAATTTTGCAATATCATATCTGTGTATATGCAATGGGTTATATCCTCCTTGTCAAAAGGATCTTTTAACTATCTTTCTATTAAAAAAAGGACTTCTAGGATTAGACTTCAGAAGAAACCAATAATTACTGGTTTTATTATTACATAATGTGAGTAAATAGAAGAAAGTAAATTTAATATAAAATACAAATATTAATATCTCAGGCTTTCAAGAAAGAAAAGTAACATTGAATAGAAAAAAGGCAAATTTAATTTTAAATACATTAACATTGCAGTGAGGAATAGAAATACTGGTATAAAAATCTTGATGCTTTGAACTGTGATATATCTTACATGACACTGCTCCTCCCCAAACTCCTGCTTCCAGGAATGTGACAGACTGTTGTAGCAATAAACACTGAGCCAGGAGAATTAGGTAATACCAAGTCTGCAATTGGATTTTTCTGTTAAAGGATTGTAAACTATAGCCCTGAGACTGCCTGCTTTTGTATAGTCTGTGAACTAAGAATGTTCTCTACATTTTAAAATAAAATTTTATTTTATTTAAAAATGTTTTTAAAGCATTATTAACTCAGGCATAGAAAAGCAAATCACAGGTTGGCAATTTTAACTTGCTGACTTCTGTTTTATATTATCCTGTATAAGGTAGGATACTGCCTTACACTTTCTGACTCAATTTTATCATCTAATATCTTATTTCATAAAACTTTTATAGGGATCAAATGAGATCATATTCATAAAAGTTCTTTGTGCAAAACATACAAAGCAGTACATAATCAAAGAATTATTGTTTTTTATTCTTGTTTGTATGTTTGCTTCGCTAGGATAAAATATCAATTAATGATTACAATTCTTTTGTGAAATTGCTTAATTCCTATTGGAACTGATATCATGGCAAAGAGAGAACCTTAGAAGGGACTTTCTTCAAGAGAATGTTTATGTACATAAAAGATTATTAAAATGAATTTTCTTCAACTTTGTTTCCTTCCTACTCCATTTTGCCATTCTGTCCATTGAAATCTGCCAAGCCTCTACATTTTAGCTTAAACATAACATTCCCTAATGACCTTTCTCAGTATTGACCTTGCACCTTGTGCTTTACTACTGTTCTCATTTTCATTTATCATAGCTATTCATTTAAAGGCTCATTGGCAAACACTGCTTCAATTGTCTGAGGACCAGCCTACCTAAGTTGGTAGAGATTCATCTTTAAGTTGGGTACAAAATTTTTCAACTTCAGTCAGTTAATTAGCATTTATTAGGATTCTACTCTATATCAGACATATGCCAGCTGCTGAGGAAACTAACAAATAGCAAAGACAGTTCATGCTTTCAAGGAGCTCACAGTATAAAGGAAAAGTAACCTCAGCAATTCTCACAGACCATTTACTTTGGAGTCAAATCTCTGACTAGGAAATTTTACACTGGAGAAGCACCATAAATTGTGCCTGAGGAAAAAGACATCAGTTAGAGGGGGAAGGGAGATAACATGCTATGTAGAAAATCAGAGAACTTAGGCACCCCCTCCTTATTAAAAACCCCCTGGGGTACAGTCAGGTCATTGATGGTGCCCATGTAGAAGAGAAGCATGACATCTGAGAGTTTCATATTTTTAACTATTTTAATTTTTCCTTAGGGGAGAATAAATGTTTCCTGTGCCTTCTAAATTGCTTACTTCCAATAATCTGAATTGTCAGGCTTGAAGGAAACAGACATCCATTCAATCTCAGGTCACTATAGTTATTTGTGTATATGTCATATCTATCTATATAATTGCATAAAGGCAGCGTCTTTGGTTTACTTTAACTTAATATGATTTTGCCCACAATATGGTCTTAAGAGATATTTGATGAATCTAATTCAATTGAACTTACTTCAACTTTTGTTTATGAGGAAAATTTATTAAACCAAAACTTTATGACAGGTTGTCCATGAATAATTCAGCCTACTAAATTAAAATCTCCTGATCCAGCTGCTAGATAATCAACTTCATACTCTTGACATATCTTTAACAGTTTACACATACACACACATATATTTAAAAACAAATACTAAAATATGAACAAATTTTGTTAGTTAAGTACCTGAAATATAGTGGGTGCCCTATAAATATTTTATTCTTTTTTAATGTGACTGAATTTTGAGAATATTTACAATACTTCATTATATCCTCAAGCATAAAAAGAACTTAATTATACAGAAATGTGCAAAATGAAAAAAAAGTATTTCTATGTACACTTAATGCTTAAAATTAATCTAACTATTGATATTGTACACATGAATAAATAGAGAAATTGCATTTTTGTCAGCAAGAATAATTCTGTTATGGGTTTTCTCCACATAAAAGCAGATTTCAACCTCTGTTAATGGTTCAGTTGATTAAATCAACTTTTTGAAAGCTCAGAAAGATCAAGGTGATTTGTCTAGGGTCACATAGCTAGTACTTGGTAAAACAGTATTTGAACCCATTTTTCACTATGCCAATGCCAGAATGCTTATGTTACACAACTTCTTCTTTGTAATATTTCTTTTTCATTATTGAAAATTAATATAACTAAATGAATGGGTTGCTGGTATCATAGATTAGGAATAGGAAGCAGCCTGATAGAGTGATAAAAGCCTTAAATTTAAATCACAATATTTGGATTGGAATTCAGATTCTCCTCTTTTTTTTTTTTTTTTTTTTTTTTTTGGTAGTATCATCTTTGCTTTACAAGATTCTACTTTCTTGTTTGTAAAATGGGATTAATAATAATGATGTAATCTAATTTGCAAGCTTAGTGTACTAGCATAGTATCACAGAGAAAATAGATTTAGGGCCAGAAGGAACACTTGTAGCATGATTTTTTTTAAATGAGGAAACAGGCAAATAAATTAAATGATATGGAGGAAATAACTTCTCTTTGAGTTTATGTGGTGGGTAACTACTGCTGAAATTTATAAACCACAATAAAAAATACAGAGGTAATAAATTAGGTTTTATTATACTTTAGTACAAGTTTCGATTTCAGATGAAAAACAAACTAAAAATCCCGAACCAAAATTAGGATTCTGACAAGCTTTCTTATAGAAAAAATTACATCAGAATGTGAGGGAAATGAGTCATTTATATCTTACAAACTTGTAAATTCCTCATAAAACATAAAGTTAAAGAAAGAACAGATTCAGTATACCAAGCTCCTTTCAATGTCTCAAAATTTGAACAAAAATATCTAAAAAGTCATAACCTGGCACATTCCCTAAGGAAACAAACCTAGTTAAACAGACTCCATAGGTAAACTAAATTACAGATTATACTTCATTTAGAGAGTTCACAATGAATTGATTGAGTGAGAAGTGGTTTAAATGTCTCTAAGGAATTGGGAATTTAGTATTCTTCCTCTTATCTTACTTATCTTCCTCCTTATCTTACAAAGGTTCTTGTTATTTGTCCTTCCTTTTTAAAGAGAACTATGACATAAGGGAGGTGATGCCATGATTTTGCAAATGAATTGGATTTAAGTGAGGGAGGGCTGTATAAGGTCATCTGCCTCACTTTCTCATCCAGAACCATTGGATCCAATGGCAAATTTTAAATCAAGACAACTGGAGATATGAAATAGGAGACTTTGGTCTTTTTCTAAGTAATGATTTGGCCTTCATTTTCAAATCCCATGGAACAGATTTTAGTTAACTCAATAACTTCTTACAAAGGGCTCTGACCTCCCCAAATAATGAGAATTATAAAAATTATAAAATTATAAAAATTATAAAAAGGAAAGAAAAAAATGTCCATAAAAATGATATGATGAAAGTCGTCATTTTGAACCTTCAAGATTTGTTCTGTAAAAAAGGAAATTTACTATTGTTTAGCACAATTATAGGAACAAAATAGGTGTATAATAAATATTTCTTGATTGGCCAAAATTTCATTTAGACAATAATAATAAACATATATATTTTCCCTTTCAAGATTGTAAATTCCAACATATCATAGGTATTATGGGGTTGATCTTGCATCAGAAAAACTAGAGTTCATACTCTACCTCAGACTGTTAATTGTGCATAAGAATGAGAAAATCATTTAATTTTCTGGATGTGTCCCTCCACCCACCCTTTTTTTTTTTTTTTTTTTTTTTAAGAAATGAGGCTTATATGAGAGAAACTTCCTTCAATTCTTTTTTATAGTTACTCTCGGTAACTGTATTTCCCTTGTTTATTTTTTTCTCTCTCCTTTCACCTTTTTCTTTCTCAAAGATGTTTTATTTCTGACTACCCCCTTCCTCAATCTATCCTCCATTCTATCTCTTGTCTCCCATTAACACACATATAGATAAACCTTTCTTTTATTCCCTTCCTCTCCTACTTTCCTTTAGGTAAGATAGATTTATACACCCAATTAAATGTGTACATTATTCTCTTTTTGAGGCAATTCTGATGAGGCTAACATTCATTCACTTCCCCTCTTTCCATTTTCCCTCCACTGTAAAAGCTTTTTTCTTGCCCCTTTTATGTGACATAATTTATCTCATTCTACCTCTCCCTTTCTCTCTCTCCAAGTACATTCCTCTCTCACTCCTTAATTTCACCTTTTTTAGATGTCATCCCTTCTCATTCAACTCACATTTATGCACTCTCTATACTCCCTCTAACTGCCCTATTAACAACCACATCTAAGTCCAAAAGCCCCCACAGCTGTGAATCATAACACTTGAAAGAATTTCAAACCAGCCTTTACTGATGCAGATGTTGTTTGGGAATTGGGAATTAAATAAATTGGAGGCAAGCAGGAACAGAGGTCAGAGAATGCAACTGCCATTCAATTTCCTTGTATTGTTATCATCTTCTCACATGAAAGGATCTATTCTGCTGGTCAGAATTAGATCCCTAGTAGCTACTAGCAGGTGGCTCCCAGGAACACCCAGTAGCTGGCTCCTATAATACAGCCCTAATAATGAAAAAAAGCTCTTATGAGTTTCAAGTGTCATCTTCTCATATAGGAATGCAAATAGTCCAACTTCATTAAGTTCCTTATGATTTCCTTTTCCTGCTTACCTTTTTGTGCTTTTCTAGAGTCTTTTATTTGATAGTCACATTTTCTATTTAGTTCTAGTCTTTTCCTCAGTAATTCTTGAAGGTCCTTTATTTCATTGAATATTTATTTTTTCCCCTGAAGGATTATACTCAGTTTTGCTGGGTAGGAGATTTTTGGTTGGAATCCTAGCTCCATTACCTTCTGAAATATGATATTCAAGCCTTTTGATTATTTAATGTAGAAGCTGCTAAATTTTGTATTATCCTGACTGTGTCTCCATCATACTTTAATGGGTTTGTTTTGTTTTGTTTTTCTATATGATTGCACTATTTCCTCCTTGACCTGAAAGCTCTAGAATTTGGCTCAAATAATCCTAGGAGTTTTCATTTAGGAATTTCTTCTAGGAAGTGATGAAAGGATTCTTTCAATTTCTATTTTACCCTTTGGTTCTAGAATATCAGGAATTTTCTTTGACAATTTCTTGCAAGATGATGCCAAAGCTCTTTTTGTGATATTGCTCCTCATCAGTATAGCATAATTACTATTTTTATCTTTTCCTAGATAATTTTTCATTTTAGAATCAGATTATAACTCAACTTTGCCCCAGTCTTTCTTTTCAACTACCCATTTGTTGGTTTCAATCTTAAGCATATGATTCACATTTCCAAGTAAAAAACATAAACACTTTGTCCTTGTTGAGTTCCTTGAAATTAATTGTTGATGTTAGCTCTCAAATGTTAAATTTTATATTGAGTTCAGATTTGGTTGAGACAAAGTCCTAAAAATCCACGTGTTAATTGAATGTCTATTTATTTTTGTTCAATATTATGTTATTTTTTGCTAGAGATGATATTTTTGGTCATAATATTTTGGTCTACTTCTTGAATGTTGAGATATATACAATTTCAGGATCTAATCTTTTACTGTAGTAGCTGATAAATTCTGTACAATTCTAATTGTAGCTCCAATATGTTTAAATTATTTTTTGGTTTATTTTATTTAGTTTCTTATAAAATTTTCTCTTTGATCTGGGGGTTCCAAAATTTAGCAATAATATTACTATTTATTTTCCTTGAAAGGTCTCTTTGAGGTAGTTAGTGGTGGATTTTTTTTTTTTCTACTTTCTATTCTAACACTCCAGGGAAATTTTCTTTGATTTTTTTTTTATATTATTAGATCAAAGTTCTTTATTTGGTCATAGCTTTCAAGTAGTCCAATTACACTTATGTTTTATCTTCTTTATCTGTTCTCTAGATCTCTTGCTTTTCTTATAAGATGCTTTCATTCTCTTTTTTCATTTTTCACATTTTGTTATTTCTTGGTCTCTTGTAGCTTCACTGACTTCCCTTGAGCTATTCTAATTTTCAAAGATTTTTTTTTTCCTTTAAGACTTCATGTCTTCTTTACTGGTGAGGTTAACTTTTTTTTGTTTAATAGTAATTTGCTTGGGCTTTTATGATGTTTTTTTAAAGTTTTTCCTTTATATTTCTCATCTGAATTTTTAAAGTCTATTTTTTGAGTTTTATAAATTCTTTCTGGGTAGGTAACTATTTAATGTTACTCTTTGGGGTACTCTTTTTTAGCCTCACTCTTCTCCTGTGAAGATGAACTCTTTTTACTAAATTTCTATGGTTGGGTTTTTTCTTTTTCTTTTTCTTTTTTTTTTTTTTTTTTCATGAGAACTAACAGTTTAAGCACCTCTAATTCAGGGGTTGGGGGAATGGTGCCTCTGGGTTCACTTCAGCTCTCCCCATCTGACCTGGAACTCCAAACCTATTACTCCATCCTCCTAAGCAGCAGCATCCCTGTCCCACGGATTCTGCACTCGTGCGCTGATTCCCTTTCTTCCAGAACTGAGTCTTTGCAGCATAGTTGAGCCTGACTACTCCTTATCAGTAGAGGTTTCCTCTATTGATAAATCAAAGTTTTCTCCAACTCAGACCCCCAACTCTCTTGCTGCCTGAGAGGAGAGAGTTCGTTATGATTCAGACTGATGCTCCTTCTGCATGTGTTTATACTTCACACAGGTTAAACCTCCAATCATGGGTCTTCTGATCTTCTCAGATTGTCCTAGGAGGATCCCTGTTCTGCCCCGTCTTATTTGTTTTTCACTGATTTATGTTTGCTTTGGGGTGCAATTTTTGTTTGTCTGTTTGTGTGGAAATCTGGACAGCTTGGAATTTTCTGACCTATACCACCTTCTGAAATTTTTTTTAATGAAAGTGAATATAATCTAGAGAGCATTTGAGAAATATATGGAGTGTGTGTAGGATGTAATACATACATTATAAGGAAGAAATTAAGAAGAATTATAATAAATTTATAAAATAAGTACAAAAAATATAAAGGATTGGCTGGTCACATGACAAGAGTGGACTTAATCTGATAGGCAGATCTCTATCTTCTATTGGCATAATCTAAATTTCAAGGAAATTTGAGGAAAATACTCAGGACATTGAGTAGATCATCTATGGAAACCTCAAAAGAGAATTTATTATAAATGTAGCAGAAAAGAGGCTCTTTGAATGATCTGCAATCTATATTTTTGGTGGAAACATTTAAATCAATGAATTTACAGATATGCTAAATATATATATATATATATATATATATATATATATATATACACACATAAATATAGGGAATTTTGAATTTTGAGAAAATATTGAATAACATTTCTAAACTTATTGTTCCCTTAAGAAAAATGACTGATATCAATGAGAAAAAATTATTCTTTCTGAGGAGTAGTAACCAAAGACCTGAAAATTATTTTCCTAAGTAAAGATGAGTAATGATAAAATGAAATTGCCCAAAAACTATATAGCAGTTAAAGTCCCCATAATCTAGTTCCCATATTAATTGCCTTTTTACATTCACAGTTACTGTCAAAACAGTAGACACTGATTATCCCTAATAGTCTGTCTCTAGATGCTATATCGGAACCAGATGTTTGGAATTAGTTATCCTCTCACTTTTGTCAACTAGTATCCTTTTCTTTACCTTTACAATCGCCAAATGAATTTTTTTTGTAAAAAAAAAAAATTAAGTTTATATGCTATGCTATTCTCTATTAGAGACCTTTCCTGCACTGTTAGAAATTTCCTCTACATGTCAATATTTTCTCCTCTTGAGATTCATTTGAATGTACTTTGTATGTTTTTATAATACATAGTGACTATAATATAAAGCACCTCAGTATCACAGTGGATAAAAAACCAGACCTGGTGTCAGGAAAATTTGAATTAAAATCAAACTTTAGAAACTAGCTAGGTGACACTGAGCTAATCATTAACTTCACTCTCCAATTTCCTCATGTGTGAAGTAGGAATAATGATAATTTTTAACCTTGTGTTGGGAGCGAGCATCAAATTGGATAATACTTGTGAAATGTTTAACACACTGCTTGGCCCATAGTATCTGCTATATAAATGCTATTGTTTTTGTTAAGTATACATTAATCATAAATTGTTTTCAGGTTAAAAAAAAAAACCTTCATGTTTTATCTTACTATTTTCAGTATCTAGCACAGTATCTTCCACTTAGTAGGTGTTTAATGAGAATTAAATTCAATTGATTTAAACAACAATAAAAATAAAAATACTTGAATCTTATATTTACCTTTAAAAATATTAAGATTCATGAATTGGTATCTATGAATAATTAATGGATTAACATGAGCATGTTATTTTAGGACATATATTCTTTTTGCTAAAATCATCAGGGTTATGGGGCTTGGAAATCTATAAAACAGTCCATAGATCAGATTGTAGCTAAAGGGACTCATGCTTGTATTTAAATCTGAGGCTCAAATTGGAAGCTGTTCAGGCAGAAAACTAATAGAAATGGGTGATAGCTAATTAACCTAAAGCTTCAAAGTAATTGCTCTTCAAGAAGTAATTTAAATAGGCCTGTTCATTTATTTTTATTTTTTGCATTTCCTAAAAAATAATTTTATTTTTATTGCATAAATAAAAATACATTAATACACATATGATTTTAATGTATGCCATATATAATTTACTACTGACATAAAAATTCTATTCACATATTTTGGTGATTTTTGTCATCTTTTTTTTTTCTCCATATTTCTCTCCTCTTCTCTTTTCAGAGAGGCATCATTTAGATATATATTAAAAAAATAAATGTCTAGAAGAATAGATGATAGGTAGACAGATAAATAGATGGATAGATAGATACAGATAGATCAGAAGAAAAAAAGAAAAAATCAGTGATTACTAATCAGGAAGGAACAAATTTTTCTTCTATGTGATGACTGCAATTTGTTCTTCCCAGTCTTTGCCCCCCCCCCAAAAAAAAAAAAAGATGAGGGGGAGAATTCTCATATCTTCTCTTTGAGTACAATTAACAAGCTGGTTCTTTATAATTTTTTAACATTCAACTTTGGTGATTGTTTATTTCATGTTGTTATTGTCAATGTGTGTATTGTTTTCCTGGATCTGCTTACTTTGCATCATCATTAAAATGTTTTCATGCTTCTCTGCATTCAAAATTCTTTTCATTTCTTATAATGTAAGTAATATTCCATCACATTCACAGCTCTCAATTTGTTTAGACATTTCCCAATCAATAGATAACTACTTTGTTTCCAGTTCTTTGCTACCACCCCCCAAAAAAAGTGTTATTATACATATTCCGATTTACATGGAGCTTTTATTTTTGTCAATGACCTCCATGGTGTGTGTATCTTAGCAGTGGAATTTTTAGATTGGAAGGAATTGCTGTTTTAGGCATATTGGGCAATTCAAAGTTGCGTTCCAAAATGATTGTGCCAATTTATAGTTCCAATAACAAAAGCACTATTACACCTGTTTATGCAGCATTTTTAGTACTGAATTTTCCTATCTTTAGTTATTTTGTTTTTCAATTTGTTGAGTGTGAAGTAAACCTTAATACTATTTCAGCTTACATTTATAATACTATTAATTATTTGAAGCATTCTTTCATATTTGTTAATAGTGTATAATTCTTTGGAGAATTGTTTATTCATCACTTCTTAATTGTAAAATGATGTGTTCAATATTTAAAGTCATTCAAAATTTAGTTCTATTCTCTTTCCAGGCTGATTACAAATTATTTCTCCTTAAGTACTCTATCCTCCAGCCAAGTTTGCCTACTTGCTATACTCTACACAAAACATTCTGTCTTCTTTCTGAATGTTTTTACAGCATCTATAATCTTATGGCTAAAATGCTTGCCCTTCTTATTTCTGCCTTGAGGAATCCTTATCTTCTCTTAAGTTTCAAATTTGGTTCCCTCTCTATCAAGAGGTTTTTTATGATTTCTTTAATTGTGAGTAGTATCATCCCACCCTCCTCCTCTCCAAAATAATTGATATTTATAGGTGTAACAATAGATGAAGTGTCCTACTTGGTATTAGGAAAATCTGAATTTAAATCCTGTTACAGAACCTGGACAAATCATTGTTTCTCTTTGAAAGTTTCTTCATTAGTAAGATGGGGAAGTATCTATTGTACAGGATTTTCATGAGGAATATATATATGATGTAAAATACTTTGTAAAATTTAAAACTCGACATAAATGTTAGCTTTCAGCTTCTCTCTCTCTCTCTCTCTCTCTCTCTCTCTCTCTCTCTCTCTCTCTCTCTCTCTTTCCCTTCCAATATATACAAAAGTGTGTGTGTGTGTGTAATTCATTGATTGTGTTTTTATCCCAATAATTAGGTGTTAGAATCTTGATATTAGACATTGTTTCATTTTTACAAGTGAAATCCTATTGCCTAGCATAATACCTGACATATATTGCAGGAAGCACATGATGTTTTACTAAATGATTGATATTATATAACCATATTCATTTTTTCCCTTAGCTTGCCTTGGTGAATTTGAAGTATAGAGGAAGAATTTAACACGACTATTGGTACATATGCCTTGGAATATAGGTCATACCCGACATAGTGATATACTAGCAAAAGGAGATGGTCTCAGAAACCTTGGGTTGAATCACATTTCTGATACTTTATGTGGTCAAGTAACTTGAGCAAATCACATAAAACTATAAGCATTAGTTGACTGATCTAATGCATAGAAGTAGTAACATTTGTACCATCAAGCTCACAGGATTCTTTTCAGGAAAAAGATAATCTTTAAAATGTTGTGTTATAATGAGTTATCATGGAGTCAAAGATGAATTTTACATTGAATCCCATGTGCAGCAGAGTAAATAGTTACAACAAAATTCTAGTCTAGTTTTGAGCCTATTTATGCTTTCACACTAAGATTATAGTTTCCTTCATCATACTTTCTGGATTTCTATGAAAATATTCACTACTTTATTACCACCACACTGTATGTCTTTCACTTTGATGTAGAAAAAGATATCTCCTGGAATATTTTTAAATGATGTCCTCATTCTAGTGTCTTGATTTTTATTGGTGATAGTAAATATTGATTCTTTATTAAGCAGTTTCCAACTACTTAAGAAAAATGAAGGTGTAATTAATTAAAACCACTTAGAAACATGTATTGCATGTTTTTATTTTAGCACCAATGTTTTTGGAGTGATTTTGATTACTTCAATTAATAGGAAATCTTAAATTTGAGTTTATCCTGGGAAACATGAAAATAGCTACTGATCTAAAATGTGGTAGAAAGGTAGGGGTGACAACTTTAAGGATATTAACAAGGAGGACTTTAACAAAGAAGTAACATAAAAGATCTCATCAAAGCCAAATATATTAATAGAAATAAGGAGAGGACTAGTGAAATAGCAAGGAGAAGGTCAAGTAGGAAATGATAAAAGACTCAGAGGAAGTCTTGGCTCACTCAATTTGAAACCATAATTTTCTAGATATCTTTTTATACTATTATTTGCAGACAAATATTTAGTGTAAATATACATCAGTATACCTGAATGAAAAAAAAAATTAATGAAGTTGTTTTTTAATTTCATAGAATTGCTGTTCCTACTAATGTGATTACTTAAATCATTCCACAACTGAGACTGTCATCTAAACACCTAATTATTAGATTATAAACTCCTGGAGAGTAGAAGAGCAGCACAATACTTCTAGTCACACACATTCACATTATCAACAATTCTCTTTCCCTCCCTCCCTCCCTCCTTCTTTCCTTTCCTTTCTTTCTACAATATCACCTTAATCCATCCCTTTTATCCACTCATAAATTACCAGCATAGTCCAGGACCTTATTAATTCTCACTTGGACTATTAGAGTAACCTTCTAATAGATATCCTTTCCTAAGTCTTTTAGCTCTATCCTCTACTCAGCTGCCAAAGTGATTTTCCTAAAGCACAAGTCTGACCATATCATGCTCTTTTTTCAAAGTTTAGTAGCGCCTTTATTTTCCTATATATAATTTTTTTTCATATAAATATATTATTTTATAATATAAAAATTTTTACTTAGCTTTTAAAGCTCTTTATAACCTTGTCCTCTATTTGTCCAATCTTCTTAAATTTTAATCCCTTATGCACAAAGATTTAGTTCCTTTAAAATTATGAGTATATATATATATATATATATATATATATATATATGAATGTGTGTATGACATCTCAGTCTCAATGCCTTTACATCTCATTTATATCTTAAACTTGAGATGCTTCCCCTTTCAACCTCTGACTCCGAATTCCTAACTTCCTTTGAGACCTAATTTACTTTTACCTTCTCAGAAAGACCTTTCCTGGTCAGCACAGAAGGTAGTGCCATTCCTTTTAAAGTTACCAACCATTTACTTTGATTCATCTTATATGCTCCAATTTGCATATTTTTTATCTCCCATTATAATGTATGTTATTTAAGGATAAATACTGGGGTTTTTTGCTCTTTCTTTATATTTCCAGTGTTAGACCAGTTTCTGGTTTTAAAAAATTATCAATTGTTAAATAAATGCTTGTTGATTGACTATGCCCCCAGCTTGAAAGAAACAAGTCTTTATTAAATAACTATATGTGATAAGCTCTTTGCCAATGTTTTGCAAATGTTATCTCTTTTGATGTAGCAATGCTATAATGTAGATGATGTTATTATCCCCATTTTATAGTTGAGGAAACTGAGAGAGAGATTAAGGGATTTGCCCCTATGTCAGAGGGATAAGTCACTGTCTGAGGCTGGATTTGACCTCAGGTCTTCCTGAATACAAGTCCAGTGCTCTAGCCACTGTTTTATGAATACTAGTGAAATTCAGATTTAATTTAGTGATTATTTTTTTAAATGATGACACATTTCAATGAAAAGAAGTCATTTGAAATCAAAGGACCTATATTACATAAAGCAGGGTGTCACATAGAGAAAGTGACTTCAACTTTCTGGAATATCGACTGCTTCTGTATAAAATGAAGAAGTTAGACTAGTTAACTTCTAAGATCTAGTTCTAAATCTATGATTGTTTGACAATCATACTGCTTCATTTTCAATTTAATTCTTGACCTCATAATTGATTTTCCTGTATTTTCTGTTGCAGGATTTATTTATACATGTGGTGGAACATTAAAAGGACTTAATGGCACTATAGAGAGCCCTGGTTTCCCATACGGCTATCCAAATGGTGCAAACTGTACATGGGTAATAATAGCAGAAGAACGGAACAGAATACAAATCGTCTTTCAGTCATTTGCTCTAGAAGAGGAGTATGACTACTTATCGTTATATGATGGACATCCTCATCCTACAAATTTTAGGACAAGGTTGGTCTGTTTTGATATGAAGGGGAAAATCCAGTAACAATATTGTATTTTAACTATATGGGCTGCTTTTAAAAAGATGCTCTAAATTATATGGTGTACATTTAACTTGGTTGTTATCTTTCATCCTTGAGAAGACTGAAATGGCATCATTATTTTAGAGTAGAGTGAGAATGTGTCCAACTATGGCTGATCAGACCAATATGATCTTGGAATTCTGTGCCACAGGTTGGATACAAATAGTGCCTATGAACATTTGGAGTAGACTCTCTACACAACTTGCATTTCTTTTGAGCTAATTCATTTCTGCTTTGCACAGTACATTCCCTGATGAGGGCATTTCATGCTGAGCAGTCCTGTGCCAGTGTCTCCCATATCAGACCATAAATTCTAAAGTTCTTAAGAGAAATCTTGAGAGTGCCTTGTATCATTTTTTCTGACTAACTTGTGAGAGCTTGCCCTGTGTGAGTTCTCCATAAAATAATATTTTTAGTAATTTGAACAATGTGGCTAGCCCAACAGAGTTGGGTTTTTTGAAATAGTTTAATTCAGGACTTGGCAGTTTAGTTCAAGAAAGGACCTGAATAACTGGTATCTGAATCCCTTCCATTTGGATTGTCTTAGGAAGATTCTGAAGATGGCTCTGTTATCAGTATTCAAAGATGGCTGTTATCAGTATCTAGTATGACATTCCTGAGAATATGAATAACCTTATCCCTCAAAGATAGGTTGAAATTGGTTGATGATTCTTTCCTCCCAAGTTAATTTAAAATTACCAGGTGCACATATCCCTGAAAGTTTCATGAAAGCTTAATTTTTGTAACTTAAATCATATTTAAAATTCACATAAGTCCTTCTAAAGGAATGCTATAGTGATTTTTTCTAAGTTAATTATACCTTTTGCACAAATCAACAAAAAATATACTTAAAATTGTCTAATGTATTATAGGATACATCATTTTAAAGTTGTACATACATTTTATATAATCTAATGAACACAAAGTATTTCTGAGGAAAAATCTGTAGTATTCAAATATCTGTTCATATCAAAGAAAATTATTTCTATCATGATGCTCATTAATGAAATAAAATAAATTTTCATTGCTTCCTTGCCTTTCCAAGTGTCAAAATCAGTTTTCAGTGGTAAGGATAGCTGAAAATCCAAAACCTTTTTTTTTTTCTTGAAGCAAACTCATTCATCAAAAATCAGCTCTTATCAAATTTTCAGGGAAACCTGGCCATTCAGCAGATAGAATACTGTCTTGAATCAGGCAGACATGAGTTCAAATTTGGTCTCAGATGCTTACTGTGTGTCCTAGGGCAAGTCACTTAACCCTGCTTGCTTCAGTTTCCTTAATTCTAAAATGAACTTGAGAAAAGAAGGGCAAACCACTCCAGTACCTCTGCTAATAAAACTTAAAATAGATGACAAACAGGTGAGCATGATTTAAACAAATAAGCAACAAAATTCAACTGGCAAGATCAAAATGTTGGTCTCTTCACAAATAAATTCAGCCCATGATTTTTCCAAACATTTCTTCTTTTTTCTCTTAATTTTACCTTTCAGTTTAAAATGTAGCAAAAGTAATTTATTTTAAATCAAATTTGGAGACAGCTTTAAAAAAATTTGTTTTAGCCCTTTCCTCACAACAGGTTTGTGAAATAGGTCCTAAAATCATTAATAACTTGATTTTTTATGGAACATCCCTACAGAAAATAACTGGCTTTAAACCTTCCCCATGACTTGAAAGTATTGATAACAGGCTTAGAGCCAAAGTAAACTGACTATATAGTCAATATGATGCCAACTACATTATGATAAATCAAAAATAATGGAAGTGCATTGTCTTTAAAAAAAAAAAAAAGACACCTTAAGGTACTATATAAATTGTAAATTTTAAATCCTCTTAAGTTATTTAAATTTTGGGTTTTGTACTCTTTTGCCACTCCTCTTTTACATATCTTTCTTCTCTGAGCATTTTATAAAAATCTGTTTGTGTTTTGATTAAAATTTTAACACTGACCTACAGAAAATTTAAACGACTACTGCTTCCTCTTGCCATCTTTGAAAATTTGACAAATATTCATTAATCATTCATTATATGACAAGTAATGTACTTGAACATGATTTACATTTACTATGCAGATACCATCAGAATACAGATTAAGTTTAGTTATGGAAATAGAAAGAAGAGGGGAAAAGAAGAATTTAATTTTGCACCTTCAGTGGGCAAACTGTAGGGTAAATGTTCAGAATGTAAAAACAAACAAACAATCCTCTCTACTCCAGGGCTTTACATTCTACTTAGTTAGAAATCAGATTAAAAACTTTAAAGATAGTGGAGAAGGCACAAGTGCATCAAGGGAGATTCCACCAAGGACTTGCCAGGTAAGCTGAATTTTGAAGGAAGATGATGATTCTGAAAATAGATATACATTTTGAAAAGGAAGATAACTTGGACAGAAAACACAGTGATGCACCTTGATTGGAACATAGAGTGTAAAGAGGGACCATGTAAACTAAGGATGGAAATAGAGATTAGAACATGATTTTGAAGGCTTAAAATATGCAACTAAGGAGTTTATATTTTATTCTAGAGGCTTTGGCTTCTCAAGGAATTCACTGAAAGCTTTTTGAGCAAAAGAGGATCATGGGTACACCTATACATTAGGAATAATATTTTGAAAGCCACTCAAGTATTCTATATTCCAATAGAAGTAGAATATAAGGTTCTTGAAGGGAAATACCTTCCTTCCTTTCTTCTAAAAACATTATTCTTCCTTCCTTCTTTCCTTCCTTCCTTCCTTCCTTCCTTCCTTTCTTTCTTTCTTTCTTTTTCTTTCTTTCTCTTTCTTTCTTTTTTCTTTTTTCTTTCTTTCTTTCTCTCTCTCTTCTTCTCTTCCTTCTTTTCCCTCACCCCTCCTTCTCTTTCTCTCTCTCTCTCTTTCTCTCCTTCCTTACCTCCTCCCCCTTTCTTTCTTCTCCCCTTGCATTGCACAGTCTCTAGACCATAATGGGGACTTAAGGAATGCTCACTTAATTGACACTAATAATTGACATTATTAATCGACACTCATTAATTGACAAGATGTTTTCTCATATTATGCTATGTTAAAAGAAACTTTATATGTTTAATTCACCAATTCAGTGTTCAGTATTTAATAATGACCATGTCTTAGATATTATTAGTTATCTTTCTAGGGGTGTTTGGTATATAGAGACAAAATAGAGGAATCTTTCAGTTCCTATATCATTTCACTTTCAAATTATGAACTTGTATCCTTCAAGTAGTTCACATAGTTCTTTCTTTTTGAAAAAAAAAAGTATACACACTCACATTCTAAGAATGTTTATATGATTGTTTCAAAGCAGGTTGCTTCTAAACATGTTTGACTAAGAAAATATAACAAGACTGATTATCAATAAAGTTTTATGTAATTTTTTTCTTCACCATATTCCTCTACTGAGAAACTCCTCTTTCCATTTTCTGCTTCACTGAATGAATGAATAAATATGAGTGAATGAATGAATAAAACATTTATTAAGAACTTGCACTATGTAAAGCACTTTCCTGAGCACTAAAGATACAAATGGAAAAGTGAGTCAGTCATAGATTTCAAGGAGCTCATATTCTAACGTGGGAGACAGAACATATGGAATGTTTTAGAAACAAGTCAAATGGAAAATTTTTGTAGTCCTCAGCTTCCAAGGGCCCAGCAGATTGTAATGTCTGTTCTTTAATGTCATTTCCATTGATAAAATTGTAACAGTTTCTGATATTGAACCATTTGAAAACATCAAGATTTTAGAGGCAAGATCTTTCTTTTTAGGTCTTTAGTATATGTGACTATAGTGCCTATAAGAGTAGTTGTTCAGTTGTTTCAGTCATGTCTGAGTTCTTGTGACCCCCTTTGGTTTAGGAAAGATAATGGGGTAGTTTCCTACTTCAGCTCATTTTATAGATGAGAAAACTGAGGCAAGCAGGATTAAGTGATTTACCCAGAGTCACACAACTATGTCTCAGATTGGATTTGAACCCATGACTTCTTCACTCATGCTCTATCTACCACATTGAACCTTCTAGTTACTCCATAGGAGCAGTTGCCAGTCTGTATCTTCCCAGAATGATGTCAGCTGGGACTGGACAGAAAACACTGATGTTACAAAAGTCATTGTGTTCATGGACCTGAGGTCTCATTTGAGTCTGAGGAGAGATAGTAATAGCTGTCAAGGTGGTCATTGTGGTTCAACTTAACTGACACATTGACTCCTCGTTCTTCTTCAGAGTGCCCTACTGCTTTAATCTGTGTGTTAGAACTGGAAGGTGGCTAGTATATATGGTTGGTTCCTACTCCACAGAATTTTCTTCCTCTAATGGTAGTTACAAGGGCTCAGCTGGAAACAAGACTGGTGGTGTACAGGGGGTTGACAAGAAGGAGTATTATTCCCAGAGCTCTTGGGAGTGTTTTACTACTCTAACATCTTTTCTTTGGGGAAAATATAAGACTAGGGCAGATTTCCTTTGGTCCTGCTATTTCAATACCATCATAGTTGTCAAATCCCCTAGATATATGTTTAATAAGCACTTGTTTGAATAAACAGATCAAAATACATGAGGTGCATTCTATTAATGACAGAGTACCAGGCTTGTGATAGGAATCCTGTTTCTGATTTGTAAAAATTTTCATTTTACAATAAATGTAGTTCATTTTATTTATGAACTAGAAGAAAAGAAGGATATATTGTCATTTCTAATTGACTTTCTAATATATTAAATGATGAGCAGAAAAGTGAAGCAATAAAGTTCTATAAGATTCTATTGAGGGAAAAATGTCTAAAATAAAGTGTGCAAGTTTTTTCAAATATGATATTTTCCTGGACAGATAATATTAATACTCTATCCCTCACAAAATTGTTGATTGATTGATAATAATAACTAATATTTGTATGATGTTTTACCATGTGCAACAAGTTTATGAGGTAGATATGGTGATTACTTTATTTACATTGTTCAGATGAGAAACTGAGTCTCAGGTCATGCAACTAGTAAGCATCAGAAATGAAATTCAAAAGCAAAACTCTCCTGATTCTTTTTTATTATTCCATAATGCTATTCAATTCTTTGGCAATTGTGCTTATGCACCAAAGTAATTTAAATTATGGCATAAAAACAGCAAAACCCACTACATGATCTCTTCTATAGTCTGTATACGTTAGAAGTGTACAACTCACTTTAGAAGCTTCATCCATATATTGGCCTTTATACTTAAAAATGAGCCTGCTGCTGCTGTGTGTTACAAGTGGTGTTTGTTGGGGCGTCTGAAAAAGATCCAATGTGTAAGCTACAGACCCTGCCAGATTCTCTCTGTGTATATGAAGTCTGTCCTTTGATTAGAAGTCAAAACTGCTGTTGGCAGTGCTTAATTCTGTTTGCTTCCCAGTCTCTTTGAGTCACTGCAGTTTGTCTAATGTTGGGCCACATTTCTTCACTTTTACATAACTCTTATGGTATTGCTGCTTTCTTCCTTTATCAATCATAATGTAATAGATGTAGAAAGGGATATCCAAGGAGCTAAGTGGATTGGCCAGCATCACTCAGATGATATACAACAGAAGAGAGATTTGAATCCATATCCTCTTCATACAAAGCAAATGTTCTTTCTCCTTTATAGATACATTTATTTTACTACTTTAAAGTGTTCTCCATTAATGTTCTGAAATGTTTTAATACTCTTCATTATATTTATTTAGTCTTTACATTACTTGAATTTTCCCTTTCATTCCTCTCAGTATTTTCTCTCTGGGAGTTATCTCCTTATAATATTAATGAGAAGAGAAACAAAAAAGAGGGAAGGAAAATAAAAAATCAAAATCGATTTATAAATTGAACAAATTTATGATTATCTGCAAGATTCCATCCCACCCACTCCCAACCTCTTCATGGACTCTGACCTCCCCAAGATTGTGCTTTATAATTTGACTTTATTAAGTTTCAATTTGTTGTTCTTTCCATTTAAATTATTGGTAGTAATTGAGTATATATATATATATATATATATATATATATATATATATATACCTGCTTTCTTTACTTTGAATTAGTTAATGTAAAGTTTTCCATACTTCTCCTATTAATTGTGATTTCTTCTAATATAGTAACATCTAATTATATAAATTCATTTGTTTAACCATTTTCCCATTGAAGAATATCTACTTTGTCTCCAATTCTTTGCTACTCCTCCCCACCTTCACAAACAAACAAACAAAAACGTTCCCTTAAATGTGTTGGTGTTTATAGAATCTCTAAAATATATTTCCTCTCTAATTGATTTATCACTTCTCAGAAGATTTTTTTAATCATCCTTCCTTTTGATATCAACTCAAAGAAACTGACTTGATTGTATCTCTCCTCTGGCATTTCATTTTTGTCTGCTTTCTTATTATCTGATATATACTTTAATTGATGTTGTTGAATTATTTCACTTGTGTTCTACTCTTTATGAACCTATTTGAAGTTTTCTTGGCAAAAATTCTAGAGTGAATTGTCATTTCCTTCTTCAATTCTTCTAACAGATAAAGAAACTATGACAAATAGGGTGAAGTGATTTCTACTAAGTATCTGAGGTCATATTTGAACTCAGATCCTCCTAAATCCAGGGCTATTAGCTTATCCACTATACCAAGATGGTTTGCGTTTGTATGCCATAAATTAAAGTTATCTTTATAAAAGGCAACCAATTTACTATTGATAGTCTTTTTCATAGTCATGGGAATATTATCATATAAAATAAAAGTCAATTCTCACATGTGGCAAGGATATCAACTTCAATATGTTTCAAATAAACCTACAGAAGAAACCATAAAGTTGGTCCATCAATACTGCTTTCTTTCCAAAGATCAAAAGGGGAAGTCTTTTGAAAAATGAAACAAAAATAGGGTTGTTAATCATTCAATACATATTCATTAAGTTTTTTTGGAATACAAATACAGTGCATGAGACAATTCCTATCCCAAGAAGCTTACATTCCAATAAGGGAAAAAAAAAAAAAAAAAAAAACAAGCAATGTGTAAATATAAATATAGAGAAAACAAAACAAAAACTGTTTCTTTGATTAGAAAACTGGGGCAAAGAAGATTTAAATATGTGACCCAACATCAAAAAAGTGACAGAGAGATCTGTTTTGGGGTTTTTTTGTTTGTTTGTTTGTTTGTTTTTTAATTTCATGGCATTTTATTTACAAGTTATATGTATGGGTAATTTTACAACATTAACAATTGCCAAACCTTTTGTTCCAATTTTTCCCCTCCTTCCCCCCACCCTCTACCCTAGATGGCAGGATGACCAGTAGATATAAATTAGATACACAATAAATATACATGACCAAACTGTTATTTTGCTGTACAAAAAGAATCGGATTTTGAAATATTGTACAATTAGCCTGTGAAGGAAATCCAAAATGTAGGCAGGCAAAAATATAGGGATTGGAAATTCCATGTACTGGTTCTTAGTCATCTCCCAGAGTTCTTTCACTGAGCATAGCTGGTTCAGTTCATTACTGCTCCATTGGAACTGATTTGGTTCATCTTGTTGTTAAAGAAAGCCACATCCATCAGAATTGATCATCATATAGTATTGTTGTTGCAGTATATAAGGATCTCCTGGCCCTGCTCGTTTCACTCAGCATCAGTTTATGTAAGTCTCTCCAGGCCTTTCTGAAATCATCCTTAGTCATTTCTTACCAAACAATAATATTCCATAATATTCATATACCACAATTTATTCAGCCATTTTCCAATTGGTGGGCATCTATTCAGTTTTCAGTTTCTGGCCACTACAAAGAGGGCTGCCAAAAACATTCGTGCACATACAGAGATCTGTTTTTTTTTTTTTTTCAGGGAAAATGAAAACAAAATATGTCATCATAAAAAAATCTTCAATAAAGAGAAACTGAGGCACATATTTCTATGTATAACCAATTTATTATTAAAGCAAATAATTGCCAATTAAAGAGATCCATGGTTCTTCAGTAGCCAAAAAAGCAAATGAAAGTTTCACAGGGAGCATTTTTATAGTTAACAAAGAGGAACTATTTAAAATACATATTTATGAATTAATGCATATTCATAATCTGAATGCATATTGATAAGAGTTGCAGGAATATAAGAATATAACAAAAATAAAGAAATAAGTTGATTCATGACATTAAGACTGTAGATATTCCTAATTTCATATGACTTTAATTAAATCAATCTTTGGCTTTCTCATTGGCTCAGTTTATTGAAAATAACTAATTATATACTATGAGAGCATTAACTTATACAAAAAAATGGGAAGGCTTACAAAACAAAGAACTTAAGACTCATAAAAGTAGAGAAGTTAAAAATTTAACAACTTACCAATAAAAGCTAGATTAATTTAAGTTTAATTCATAGTGGGCCTTAGCTAAAATTCAGGTTTGATTGTATTGATTGAACACAATTTCAAATTTGAATTTCTAAGATGCTCCCAGTAGTAGAACCAAGGATCAAGTAGTTAGAGGATGAATAAAATAAAGAGAATGGCCAATGTGTAGATAGTATCATTTGGAAATGACCTGGATGTGATATTGAGGCTTGATTCTAGATAAGAGGAGGTAAAAACTCATGTTATCTATAATTCTATCCATTTCAGGAACAGCAGTTGAAAGTTTGGTAATTTATAAAAAAAAAAAAAATTAATATCTACTGTGAATAATAGAACTCCAGAATTGAATAAGACCATCAAGGCCCTCTGTGACAATTCTCTAATTGAAGTATAAATCCCTTTGAAAAGCTCAACTTTAGGAAAAATCATAACATCACAAGAAAGATCACTTTACTTCTGGAATATCTAAGTATAAGGAAGATTTTGGGTTTTATTTTCTATTTTGCCTTTTTTGTTTGTTTGTTTGTTTTTTCCCTGTATTAAGGTAAAATTTGTCTTAGAAGCGCACCTCTGAATGGGTACTAGGTATGCTTTCTGGGTCAATTTGATTGCCATTTTCCCCCTATAAGACAACTTTTAAAATAGTTATTTGTCAATATATTTTAATATTTTATTTTTCCCCTAATCCATGAAAAAACAATTTTAACATTCATTTTTTTTAAGTTTTTAAAAAATTTTTAAAAGTTTAAAATTTTATCCCTCTTTGCCTTTCCTTTCCCCTCCCTGAGATAGTAAGCAATACAATCAATCATGTAAAACATTTCTGTTTTAGTCAGTTTGTACAAGAAGACAGAAAGGGAGGGAGGGAGAGAGAGAGGGAGGAAGAAAAGGAAGGAGGGAGGAAAGGAGAATGGAAGGAAGGAAGGAAGGAAGGAAGGAAGGAAGGAAGGAAGGAAGGAAGGAAGGAAGGAAGGAAGGAAGGAAGAAAGGAAGGAAGGAAGGAAGGAAGGAGACAAGGAGGGAAGAAGGGAGGGAGGAAGAGAGGGAGGGGAAGAGGGAGGTGAGGGAGGCAAGGAAGGAAGGAAGGAAGGAAGGGAGGGAAGAAGGGAGGGAGATAAGGAAGGAGAAAAGTAAGGAAGGAGGGAGGAAAGGAGGGAGGGAGAGAGGGAGGGAGGAAGTGAGAGAAAAACTATTTCAATTTGTATTCAGATAATATCAGTTTTTTCCCTAATGAATCATGCCCTATTTAAATCTTCTCTTCTACTAATTTTGTCCTGGTAGGTAGAATAAGTAAAGGCCTCTTTTAACTTTCAGCTGTATCCTATGCCATAAATACCAACCCTTTCTAAATGTAATCATACCTCAAGAATTATTAGGGAAATAAATTATTTCAAGATTCTATTGAACAGTATTTTATGTAGAATCTTCACAAATTCATTTTAGAATCTTCCCCTACTTGAGAAGTATCCCTATCAAACATTTAACTTACCTTCCTATGCATCTAAGCCTTGTTATTCAGAACTTCTACCTGTCTTGAACAAAAATCATTTTCTTTTGCTATATTTCTCTGTATTCTCATCCCTATCTGAGTATGTTTTGTCTTACTTTAGACCACACTTTCTACAGTGATAACATATATCTGTCATTCAGAAGTATCAAATTTGGTAGGTTCTATAGGATGAGTTGGAGAAGGGAAACACTAGAGGCAGTGAGAACAGTTTGAAGATTTTTGTAATATTCTGGAAAGAGGTAAATCATGATGATAGTGATGATGATGTCCTTTATCTAGTGCTTTAAAGTTTGCAAAACAGTCCATATGTTATTTCTTTTGATCTCCATAACAATCTCTTAATGTAGGTAGTATTTTCTCCATCTTATAGATAAGAACATTAGAGCTGAAAAAGGTTAACTGATTTGCTCAGGATCACATAACTAGGGAATGACAGGCAAATTCAAGTTCAATTCTTTCTAACTGCACATCTGGTTCTCTCTCTGTTTTGCCAATTACCTTCTAACTTATCTTTCCTCAGTAGGGTGGTTGCTCTATAAATGAGAGAAGAAAACAGATGTAAGAGATGTTAAGGAGGCAAAATCAATAAGACCTGGCATCTGATAGGCTGTGGAGAGGTTAGGGAGGGTATTGCTTAATGTATCTATATCAGCCTAAAGAATGATCTATGAAATATCCCAGATTTCTGTCTCTGATCCTGAGCTATTCAATACATTTATTAGTTACTTAGAAGAAATTTAAAATGATATAACTATCAAATTTCTGATGATATGAATCTTGAAATGTTAGCTAATGAATTGTATGATTGAAATTGAAATGGATTTTTTTATAAAAAGACTGAAATATTAGTTCCTACCTAATAAGATGAACTTTAATAAGAATATATCTGTAGAAGTAATTCTGAGTGAAGCAAGTAGAAGAAATGTGCATAGCAATAACAAGATTTCATGATGTTCAAATTTGATAAGCTTTTTCAGCAATTCAGTGATCCAAGGAAATTCCAATAAACTTTGGATAGAAAATGCCATCTGTATCTAAAGAGAACTGTGGAGAATGAAGGTAAAACACAATATTCTAATTTCATTTTTTTTTCTTTTCTTTTGTTTTGTTTTCTCTCATGTTTTTTCTTATTGTTCTCTCAATCTGTTTCATAAGGAAATATGTAATATATGTATGTACATATATAACGAAAACAAACAAAAAGAATATATGTGTATAGATTGGGTCTTAGGTTCAATAATATAATCATACTCCTTTAGAATGAGAATGCATGAGTAGAGTATATATGGTCCTATTTTTAAAGTACTATAGAATTTGGTGAAATAGAAGTTCAAAAAGTATCAAAAGTGTGAGAGTACTATGATATTTGAAACCATATTAATTAAATCATATTATCCAGAAATCAAAAGGTCATAGTCCTAATATATTGTGTGTTGACTTGAGCATAAATCATACCTTTAATAATGTATTTTATATATAGTATTAAATAATATATTTATATAAAAATAATATATTTAATAATATCATAATAAAATATCCTTTTCCTCTTTAGGGGGAGGATGGAATTTACTTTTCTCAACTCTTTTTTTTCATAATACTTTCAGATACATTTTATTCAATCTTCATAGTCACTATGTCAAGAATTCTAGCTAGCTGATCTTACTACCTTATCCTCATTTTCATGTATATTGAATTGTCAATTGCAACAAAGCTAGGTAATGATAGATTTAGATCTATTAGTTAATAATCTAGTATTCTTTCCACTTATAAACATTATCCCTTAAGGGTATTCACTAAAGGGGAACCTGCTTATTCTTAGGCAGATTATGACCTCTGAAGTAGCTTTCTATGAAGGGAACAACAGCTCATTTAGTTCCTCAATTGGAGATCCTATAGAACATTTTGCACTTCTGATATGATGAGTCTTTTTAAAAAATGTAAAGACTTTTCATATCGCCTTTGGGTATAAAGATAAATTAAAAACAAAATCAATTAAGAATGTAATGTACTTTAGGCAGTTAATGACTATACTTGGTTTTGTATAACATTTTCCACTTTGGAAACTTCAAATTAATCTTTAGGGTAGAACTCAAGGACAGAAGTAGGGCTTAAAACTTTGCTTCAATAAGTACAATTTCTTTCAGACTTGTAGAAGCTGTGTATTCCAGATTATAAAACCTCTGAATCCTAGATTTTTATTTTATTCAATTTATTTTGTTAGGTCAATTCAAGTAACCAAGTATAGTAAGAGATTTTTTTTAAAACATTGAGTACTCTTTTAATATTTGATATACATTGTATTTTTATGAATTCTCTAGATGGAAAAGATTTCACAGATCATCTAGATCAACACTAAGGTTTTATTTATTCAGATTCAATCTTGTGCAAAAGTCTGAGATATGGATACAGGTTAAACTTTAAGTCCATCAATATTATGTATTTATATGTCCTTATGAAGTATTATGGAAAATGAAGTTAATTGGGAAGTAATGAGAGCTCTATAAAGAAAAGAACTTGAGTAGAGTTTATTATAGCATACTACAGTCCTGCAATCAAAGGGAGGCAACTGAGACATGTATCTAAAAACTGGGACAGTTTTCTGAAACTCATCAATTGTCAGATTCATTTTCCATTAATTGCTCTGTTTGGTTTTGGATCCACATAAACCTAATGTCCTATTTTCTTTAAAAATAAATCACCACATTTGATCCTAACTCAAGCAAGTCACTTAGATACTTCTCAATACTTTCTAACTCCCACATCTCAAAATTAACAAATTCCTTTTACTTCTTCCCAGAGAGAACAGGCTAAATAACCATACATAGGTCTCAGCTAGAGTTAAGACTTTCAAAGACCAAAGATAAGTACATTTAACATGTATTTGTCTTCTCAAATTCTATAAATATACTCCTTGGATTTTTAGTCAGATTTAAAGGGTTAACAGTAACACAGAAAGATATTGACATGTACTTTTGCAAAGAAGGCAAAAATTTCCTTATATTACATAAAAATTCAATAAATATTTCTGTTTGTTTCTTTAAACATAAAATTCAAAGATCCTAGATTTTAAATTGGAAGAGACCATGGGAACATAGATCTAAGGATAGAAGGAACCATAAGGTTATCTATTTCAATCCTCTCATTTTACAGATGAGGAAACTGAGACCCAGATATGTGCAATATCATGTCCAAAATCATACAAGTGGTGACAGAGGCAGAATTTGAACTCATTTCCTATGACTCCAAAGCTAGCATTTTATTAAATACATCATTCTACATTTAATTTCAGCATAAAAGAAACTTCGTATGATTAGAATAGACTGGTTGGGGCATATTGTGGCTTTAGGGTAGAAGGAGTAATCAGTTCTAAGATCTTACTTGAAATGATTGATATGTTGGCCAATGCCTAGAAGCTGTGGTTTTTCTCTTTGAAGAATTCATGCTTTAGGCAATTGTCTGAGGTTCCTTCCAATTCTTGAAGTTGTCTTAAAATTGTAATCTTGAGTATTTTGGAATGTGGACATGTTTTCTTCTTGTATACTTGTATTAGAAAAACTAGTGTTTAATTGAAATATATTTTGTTGTATGAGTTTAGTTTTGATGTTGACAAGAAGTTTGAAATAGGGGCAGATGTAAAATTTTTTCAGTTGTTCATAATTGTTTGTCCAAATTTGATCATTATCTTCTATCCAGAAGAATGTATTGAAAGGAGATAAAGGAGTGTAAAGTAGTATAATTTAATTTTCAATTAAGAAGTTCAAAAAAAAATGAAAACTAATAGAAGTATAGTTGACAGTTCAAGTTAAAGTGAACAAATGAAATGTGTGTGCTGATTTTTTATGTGTATGTGTGAGAACAATTGTTAAATTGCTAAATGGTCAAACTGATTTAATTTTAACCTAACCTTTGCCCCAAAATTAATAAAGTTAAAAATAAAAGCAATTTTCAAGAATTTTCAAAAACAATGGACAAGCTGATAAAAACAGAACAGATATCAAAATGTGATCAATGTCTAGATTAAAGATAGCAGGAAGAAAAGTAGAAAAATTATTATTGAAACAAAGGTAACTATTTCCTAAATTATCAACAGTAAAGGTAATAAAAGGTAATAAAAGAAAAGAAAAAATCCGTATTACAACAGGCTAATGTCAGAATAAAGTAAGTTAAAGGAAAGAGATTCTTTTGTTTAGTGGAGAAAGTGTGTTTTAAATAATGCATTATTTTTGGGGTGGGAGGGATGATTTCAAGTAGCACCTTTATTATTGGAGTTTTGTTACTAACCATAAGTAGGCTAATTTTAAAAAGCACACTTTATCATACTTCATATAAGGCCTCTTGAATGATATTTTATAGAGTAACATGTATTGCTTTAAATATTACACAAGATAATTTTACTATTAAATTGGTGTTCTTATTGAATATTTCTGCACCTAAATAATTTTTAAAATTGTAATAGGTTTGAGAGATGTGGCATATCCAAATGTACTGTTATCATCCCTTAGGATCCTTAATCCTCAATTCATCCTCAACCCTATGGTTGTACCATATTTTCAGGAGAGATTGCTCACTTTTGATTTACCTTTTCTAGAAGTATAACAAACCCATCAAAGTACCTTTGGTTAAAAACTGAATTTTGTATATAATCCAATTCTGTTATCATAAAGAAATTATGCATTTTGCATGTTTCATTTACCCTGACTTTTGCTATATCTATAGTGAAAACACTAATCACTATGGTATGAGTATCAGAACCTTTCCTTAGCTCAGTGCATTTATTCAGTTTAGCCTTGAGAAAACTCTACGCTGTCCAAGAAAATTCTTTTAAGCTTCCTTATGAAACTCTTCACAAAATTATAGAGCAAAAGAGAATACAGTACACATTTGATCTTCCACCCATTGCTCCTAATTGTGATTTCTAATAATAGTAAAAATTTAATCCCTTTTCCACTTGCCAAGCCTTTATATACTTAATGGTTCAAACTCCCTAATCATTTCAATGATGCTAGTATATAAATATTGATAAGAAGTAAATTTCGCCTTACTCCAAGTAAAGGAGAGTAGGAAATAAAATTTCTTAACAATTAGACCTATGTAAAAGGATTTAGTTACCTCAGGAATTAGCGAGTTTCACTGTTAGGATTTCTTCGAGTAGAAAATGAATGATCACTTCTCAGAACTATTACAGAAAAAAAATTCTTTTTTAAAGAATATGTAGTATTATTTTGTCTTTAAGTTTCCTTTCAACCTTGAGTTTTTGTAAAGCTGCGATCCTAGTAAAAGTTAATTTTATAAGTAAGTTGTTCCCTTTGGAACAACATTCAAAATTAAATGAACCTGTATTAATTTATCAGTCTAGGTGTCTAGTTTACATACCAGACATTCTCTAATGTTTATTGACAAAATACATTATCACTTAAAATATCAAGGACAACTAAATAGATTTGAAGAAGGATACCAATCTTGTAGATTTCACTTTTTGTTTTCGTTGATAAAAAGTTCTTCATAGATTTTACTTCTATTTGTATTTTAAATGGAGAGAGGAAGGAGAAATAGTTTTTAGCTTTCTATCATGAGATCTAATTAATTTTACTTCCCCAATTGAGACTAGGAAATAATTAAATCAAATTTGAAATCAACACTAGAACTCACAGAATTTCAGTGTTTTTCAGGCTGTAGTGGTAAATTCCTATATTTGAACTGAGGATTTTTGAGCTGCAAGACTAAAGCTGGGTGTTCACTTTAACTCTAGCACAAATACAGTAAAATTGTGATGATAGGAGCCACTAAATTGTCTAAGAGAATTTGAAACCCATTCTAGATATAAAACTTCAAATGAAAGCCTCTGACCCCAATAGCCATGTATTCTGTCCAGTAAATAGTCACTACATTTTGAACCTGGACACAATAGGTGACCCAACCTCAAAATAAAGAACAAACAAGCAAATAAATGAAAGAATCAATCTAATCTTAAAAAATAAATCCTTAATCCATTCTTAAAATGTTAGAGTAATAGGAAGTATAGTCCAGCTCCTTTAGCACATTTCCTCCATAAATATCTAGGAAATGCATCAAGAAAAGACTTATTCAGAAAATCTAAGAAAGAACAACAGTGACCCATTTTTTCAGCTCATTTTTGGAAAAGAAAACATATGGAGAGGTTCATGGATACTGGAAATAGCCAGAGATGTGTTGTGTAAAGCATTCTAGTAATTAGGAAATGGAAAAAGAATTAAGACAGTAAATCTAAAGAGACTCTAAATTGTAGAGGTTGTGGGAAGAAGTGTTAACTATCAGCTTTGCTGTTAACTACTAAGTTCAGGATCAGATCCACTGCAAAATGAGGAGGGGACCTATACTTAGGGATGATGCTCTGATATGAAGAGTTATTATGGCTCTTTGGGTGTTGTCTGTGCAAGGAAGAGATTCAGAATCTAATAAGTATGTGGCTCTGATTCCATGATGAGAATGAGGATTCATTTTTTTTTAATAGCCTTTTATTTACAGGATATATACATGGGTAACTTTACAGCATTAACAATTGCCAAACCTCTTGTTCCAATTTTTCACCTCTTACCCCCCCCACCCCCTCCCCTAGATGGCAGGATGACCAGTAGATGTTAAATATATTAAAATATAAATTAGATACACAATAAATATACCTGACCAAAACGTTATTTTGCTGTAGAAAAAGAATCAGACTCTGAAATATTGTACAATTAGCTTGTGAAGGAAATCAAAAATGCAGGTGTGCATAAATATAGGGATTGGGAATTCAATGCAATGGTTTTTAGTCATCTCCCAGAGTTCTTTCTCTGGGCATAGCTGGTTCAGTTCATTACTGCTCCATTAGAAATGATTTGGTTGATCTCGTTGCTGAGGATGGCCTGATCCATCAGAACTGGTCATCCTATAGTATTGTTGTTGAAGTATATAATGATCTCCTGGTCCTGCTCATTTCACTCAGCATCAGTTCGTGTAAGTCTCTCCAGGCCTTTCTGAAATCATCCTGTTGGTCATTTCTTACAGAACAGTAATATTCCATAATATTCATATACCACAATTTATTCAGCCATTCTCCAACTGATGGACATCCATTCAGTTTCCAGTTTCTAGCCACTACAAAAAGGGCTGCCACAAACATTCGTGCACATACAGGTCCCTTTCCCTTCTTTATAATCTCTTTGGGATATAATCCCAGTAGTAACACTGCTGGATCAAAGGGTATGCACAGTTTGATAACTTTTTGAGCATAGTTCCAAACTACTCTCCAAAATGGTTGGATTCGTTCACAACTCCACCAACAATGCATCAATGTCCCAGTTTTCCCGCATCCCCTCCAACAATCATCATTATTTTTTCCTGTCATCTTAGCCAATCTGACAGGTGTGTAGTGGTATCTTAGAGTTGTCTTAATTTGCATTTCTCTGATTAATAATGACTTGGAGCATCTTGTTATGACTAGAAATAGTTTCAATTTCTTCATCTGAGAATTGTCTGTTCATATCCTTTGACCATTTTTCAATTGGAGAATGGCTTGATTTTTTATAAATTAGAGGTAATTCTCTATATATTTTGGAAATGAGGCCTTTATCAGAACCTTTGACTGTAAAAATATTTTCCCAGTTTATTGCTTCCCTTCTAATCTTGTCTGCATTAGTTTTGTTTGTACAAAAACTTTTCAGTTTGGTATAATCGAAATTTTCTATTTTGTGATCAGTAATGATTTCTAGTTCTGCTTTGGTCATAAAGACCTTCCCCTTCCACAGGTCTGAGAGGTAAACTATCCTATGTTCCTCTAATTTATTAATAATTTCATTCTTTATGCCTAGGTCATGAACCCATTTTGACCTTATCTTGGTGTACGGCGTTAAGTATGGATCAATGCCTAGTTTCTGCCATATTAGTTTCCAATTTTCCCAGCAATTTTTATCAAACAGTAAGTTCTTATCCCAAAAGCTGGGATCTTTGGGTTTGTCAAAGATTGAGGATTCATTTCTAGACCCCAGTCTAGTAACCTACAGTGGAATAAGCAGGAAAGATATCCTAGTCCAAAAACAGTTCTGTCATTTCAAACCTGCAATGTTTCTGATGGACTAATGTTGGTGAGACCAATAGCAGTAGACCAGACAAGCCCTTAATCATGATGATCACACTCACAACATAGCTCAAGAATTTTCAGAGCTTAGACAAAGAAAATGGTAAGCAGACTTTTCCCTGAATTGTATAACTTTGGAAGCACAAAAAACTTGCAGGTACCTAGCCTGGACTATATATAAGATTCTGGAATGATACAACAGAGAATACACAGAGAATGCAGCAGAAGGATCCAATAGACCGAAACTTAACTGAGACAGACCACTCTAGATATATACAGAGATCTAAATCAGGTAACAGGTTGAAAGAATGGGGAGGGAGTAATAAACAAAACTAAATCCCACCATAAAGACCAATTATGGTGAGTGGGATACTCAAAACCCAGAAAAGAATATCGCCTAAAATATTCCATAAGCAAACTTCAAAACAAAAAAAACAAAAAATATAATTTAGCCATGTGTTTAACCAAAAATCCTGGAAAAAATGAGGCAACAGTTTTCAAAAAAAAAAGCTATAAAACTTCACTGAAGGGGAAAATAAACTAGAACTGAAAATTATGACCGACCAAATAGAAGCTAAAGACTAAATAAGATATCCAGAATAATTAAAATCAAGTCAAAAACTAGGGGAGAAAAGATATGTGATGTTTCTCATAGCAAGAAATATTTTTATAGGAAAAAAAGAAAGATTGAAGTGGAAAGATTTAAGAACCACTAGACCAACTGAAAGTTATGACCAACAAAGAGCCCAGATAGACATCATATTTCAAGACATTTTAAGAGACAGCTGCCCTTATTTTTTAGAAGCCAAGAGCAAAGTAGAAATAGAAATAATATACTTTACTTTCAGAAAGAAATGCCAAAATGAAAACTTCTAGGATAAAATAAAAACCAGAATTTTGAATTTCCAGATTAAAAAAAAAAAAAAATCCGACAAGCATCCAGAACAGAATTCAGGCACAGAGAGCCCACAATCAGTTTTTAATCCATATCTGCACATTAATACTCTCTGTATCATTTCTCCTAAATTCTAGCTCACATTTGACTACATCCAGTACTTGGATATGTTCTACAACCTGAAGCTGTGTCATTATACTTTTGAAAAGGACTAATCATTATGAAATTAAATATTGAGCCAAAATCTGCCTTTCTGTAACTTTGCCTATTTCATCTTGATATGCCTTATTAGGACAACAAAAAGTATAGCTTTATTTGATCTGCTATGTACTGAAAAATACCTATCCTCTCTATTAATGTCTATTCTTATCTAAAACATACATCCCTATTTTCTTTAAATAATATTCTTATGGAATGATTTATACCACTCTCAGCATTTTAGAAACCTGCTACTGGACATGCTCTAATCTGTCAGTATTTTTTTAAATGTGACTGCCAGAATTAAACACAACTTTCCCAGTTTGGTTTGTACATGACATTGCCAACAATTGAGAATTTCAATTGATCTATGATCATTATGATGTGAATAAGCCCTCCTCTGTTAAAAATAGCAACCCATTGAAAACATTTTTACAGTTAAAGGTTCTGATAAAGGCCTCATTTCCAACATATATAGAAAATTGACTCCAATTTATTAAAAATCAAGCCATTCTCCAATTCATAAATGGTCAAAGGATATGAACAGACAATTTTCAGATGATGAAATTGAAACTATTTCTACTCATATGAAAAAGTGTTCCAAATCATTATTGATCAGAGAAATGCAAATTAAGACAACTCTGAGATACCTTTCAGATTGGCTAAGACGACAAGAAAATATAATGACGAATGTTGGAGGGGTGTGGGAAAACTGAGACACTGATGCATTGTTGGTGGAATTGTGAATACATCCAACCATTCCAGAGAACAATTTGGAACTATACTCAAAAAGTTTTCAAATTGTGCATACCTTTTGATCCAGCAGTGTTACTACTAGGCTTATATCCCAAAGAGATATTAAAGAAGGGAAAGAGACCTGTATGTGCAAAAATGTTTGTGGCAGCCCTTTTCATAGAAAACTGGAACTAAGAAAACTTAGAAACTGGAAAATGAATGGATGTCCATCAATTGGAGAATGGCTGAGTAAATTATGGTATATGAATGTTATGGAATATTATTGCTCTGTAAGAAATGACTAGCAGGATGAACAGAGAGGCTTGGAGAGACTCACATGAACTGATGCTAAGTGAAATGAGCAGAACCAGGAGTTCATTGTACACTTCAACAACAACACTGTATGAGGATCAGTTCTGATGGATGTGGTTATCTTTGGCAATGAGAAGAACCAAATCAGTTACAACTGATCAGTGATGAACACAACCAGCTACACCCAGCAAGAAAACACTGGGAAATGAGTATGGACCACAACATAGCACTGGCACTCTTTCTGTTGTTGTTTACTTGAATTTTTGCTTTTCTTCCCAGGTTACTTTTATCGTCTTTCTAAATCCAATTTTTCTTGTGCAACAGGATAGCTGTATAAATAGGTATACATATATTTAACATATACTTTAACATATTTAATATGTATGGGACTGCCTGCCATCTAGGGGAGGGGATGAAGAGAAAGAGGGGGAAAGTTGGAACAGAGTGTTTGCAAGAGTCAATGTTGAAAAATTACCCATGCATATGGTTTGCCAATAAAAAGCCATAATAATAATAATAAAAATACCAACCCATTCATAAGTTATTTTATGTAATTTATTCCATATCTTTCCACAAACACAAACTTGCTTTGTGTTTGAAAGTTAATTGATATAATAGTTAGAATACTAACCCTGGAGTGAGAAAGACCTGAGTTCAAACTTATTCTCAGACATTTAACTGTGTGACCCTAGGCAAGTCAGTTGCCCTCTATATTTCTCAGTATTTTTAAATGCAAAATGGAAGTATGTTCTCATGTATGGATTTTTGAGCCAAACTTGCTTTGTAGTTGTATATTTTATCAAAGTGTGTACGTTGCTTGAGAGACTCTAATAAGTCCTTCAATGTAGGAACTGCTGAATCTTGACTGTGACTCCAATATAATTAAATTATTTCTTTCTGGATGCTTGCAATATTTTCTCCTTGACCTGGGTGTTGTGTAATTTGGCTATAATATTCCTTGGAGTTTTTATCTTAGGATCTCTTTCAGGAGGTGATAGGTGAATTCTTTCTCTATTTTACCCTCTGGCTCTAGAATATATCAGGTAGTTTTCTTTGATAATTTCTTGAAAGATGATGTCCAGGCTCAAATTTTGATCATGACTTTCAGGAAGACTAATAATTTTTAAATTCTCTCTCAAGAATCCATTTTCCAGGTCAGTTGCTTTTTCAGTGAAATATTTTTCATTTTGCGGAGGCTTTGCTTTATTGTATCTTGATTTCTCATAAAGTCATTAGCTTCCTTTTGCTCAGTTCCAAGTTTTAAGAAATTATTTTCCTCAGTAAGCTTTTTTACCTCTTTCCCCATTTGGCCAGTTTTGCTTTTTAAGGCATTCTTCTCCTTGTTAGCTTTTTTTTTCTTCAGAAAAGGCAACCACAAAAATTTATTTGATTAAATGAATTGGGGAGATTACATTATAGATATTTCAATAGTCTTTATTTGAAAAATGAATATTTTTAAACAACTTATCAACAAAATAAAAAAGAACAGTACGATGGGTAAAGCATGCAACTAAAAAAAAAACTTTAAAAAATCAAATAATCAAAAACCCTAAAGAAACACCAAAATAAAAATACTGAAAATCAATGAACAGATTGACAAAATTGAAAGTAAAACTATATTGAAGGAAAAATTCAATGTTTTGGCATAACAAAGGAAAAATAAAGTAGATAAGTTTTTAAATAATCTGTTTTAAAAGAAAAAAATCAGTATCAACAATGAAAAAGAAGAAATTATAACAAATAGGGACATAAGTGAATTTTTTAGAAATTCCTTTCTTTAATTAGAAAACAAAAAGACTGATACTTTAAATGAAGTGAATTTATATTTACAAAAATGTAAAATACCCAGATTGGCAAAACAAGGAACAGAGAATGTAAACAATTGAATCTCAAAATAAAAAAAATAAAAAAAACTTGAAAAAGCCACAAATGAATAAATGAATATAAATGAACTTTAAATAAAAACTCTAGGAGCTAAATGAATTTGTAAGGACTTATTTGGAATCCTAAGCCCTTTTTACTAATAGCTCTGGTCTTTTCAATTCTAAGACCTATATCCCTAGGTATCCAACTATTTTCTGTTTGTTTCCTCAAAATCTCCCAATTCCTGAACAAAAATTTCTGTCTCAGCTAAAACATGCTTTCCAAAATTCAATTTGGGAACATGTGTCAACAACACAGTTATTACCCCTTTCAAATTGTGTCTTTCAACTAGTCTGGCAATGCAGAGTAATAGATTATCTAATTTATGCTCTACTGCAATGTGTAATACAATTAACAATAATGTATTAAGTATCTACTATGTACCAAGCACTAGCTTGGATTATAAAGTACTATAATCTTTGTACTCAAAATGCTTATATTCTGCCAAAATTATTATTATCAATATTATTTCCATCTTTATTAGCATTCACATTTGTTTGTATAGTGTTTTTATCACAGTGATCCTGTTCAATAGACTTTGAAAATATCAATATTCCCATTTTAAAGATGAGGACACTGAGGCTCTGAGATTTTAAGTGACTTACTCTTGTTTAAATTCCTATATGTGAGGCAGATGCAGCATAGTACAGTGAGTCAGTGACTTGAGTACTGGATTTAGAATCCCCACTGTAACACATGTGGGATCCTGAATAAACCTTTTGACTTCTCTATGTCTTATGCAGTTCCCAAAGACTTTTACATTAAGTCGTAGTCCCAATTTCCCATCCTATTGTTTCTTCAGGAGCTGTACCTGAGGCCCTACTCCTGATTCTAAGCTCTTCCAGATGATCTGTGCTGTTTTTACCTGAAGCATTAACTTTCTTAAAATAATAATGTTGCATGTATTAAGGAATTAAAAAAAATAAAACTTCAAAATCATTTACAACTTTAGTTGACTTTCCCCAATCTTAGATATGTCTCTTTTGTGTTTTTTTTTAATTTTTCCCACAGTTTTTTTTCAGATCCATTTTATGATTTTTATTTTTCCAAAGGTCATTTTCTCTGATTCAATTTAATTGAGCAAACATTTATGGAGTAGCAATTTGTTCAAGGCACTGTACTAAGCACTCAAGGATATATAATGATTAATAAAATGGAGCTTCACCTTCAAGAAGTTTAAATAATAATATGCCCCAACATCGTTATCTTTGCTAGTAAGATGCAAATTGCTACTTTCATTTTGGTTATATGATGAAAATTAATTTTCTTTTTTGGAAATTAGTCATATAATCTAAAGGTATGTATATATAATATCTGAGAGTCCAATCAATAAAAAAAAAACTATTGCTTTTGTGTTCAAATTAATTAACATGTTGAAGGCCATTTTTACTATCCAATAGGAATTTTAAAGAGATTTAATCACAATGTCCTAAATTAATTATATTTTTTCATAAAATTATGTAATGGTTGTGTAAGCTACATATGAATCATTTCTGATCTTGAACCTGATTTGCTAATTAATTTATGAAAATATTAAAAGGAGCAGATACATTCAGTTCTTTGCATACTCTCTAGATAATATTATGATGGCTGCAGGAAGTGAGGCTATAATAACATTTTAAAAAGGCATAAAGGGTATAGAAGGAAATAGCACAGAAAATACAAAAATAAATAGTTAAAAGGGATACAAAGGCAGATGATAGAGACAGAGAATGGCATAGTGAAGAAAGAAAGGCATCATTAGAAAAGTGGATAAGGAAGACAGATTACAGTTAGGATTATTCAACCATATAAACTGAATAGAGATGGAAAATTTTTGTAAGGTAGTAGCTTGAAAATCTCATTTTTTATAGGTTTTCTGAGGAGAACAGATTAACTTATCTGTGCAATTTTCAGGATAGTTTGTTAACATATCTAGATCATCTCAAAGATATAAATAACATTTGACATTCTGCTTTTACTTCAGATGTCTGAAACTTGTCTGAGATTTACACATCACAGGACTAATTGACTCAGATAGCTAAGCCTAGGTAACTTCTGATTCAGCACATATTACTAGGGTGTGATTTTTTTATTAATATATAATAGAATTTGTAAATTATATTTCTTTGATTTTAAGGATGGTTAATCTCTTAAAGAATCTCCTTAGCAATCTTAATTTTACTATTGATAGTTTATCCTGGTTACTTATAAACTTATAATACTGATTAGAAAGGGGGACCAAAACAAGATGCAATGTTAATGCAATCTTGATTGTAGGATCCTAAATGTAAAGTTCAAAGGGATATAAATTTTTCCCCTTTTTCTCTTCATTTTTTGTTGTTGTTGTTGTTGTTGTTGTTGTTATACATGACAGTGTTGAATCTAGGGTCCATGAAATTTTGTGTGTATACACACACATATGATTAATTCCCTTTGCAATCCCATGTATTTTTATGCTTTTAAATTATTCTGAAAAGGATCAACAGGCTTTACCAGACTACCAAAGGTGTACACATCAATAAAAAGTTTAAAAACCCCTATTCTAAAGAAATATTTAGAAGAGAAAGGGGAAAATCTAAGGGGTTTTCTGATTGTCTACTGAAAAAAACGTATTCATGATTCTTTAGTAAAGTGTCATACACAGATTAAATAGAAATTCTGGAAAACCTCTTAAATATGATAAATAAATCATGTTAGTTTCTTCTCTATTGCTTTTTCTCCATCTACCTTTTCACTTCTCTTTTTCATTTTACTAAGTCAAAATTTTATGTGATTCTTTATGACAATCTAGTTATTTAGTTTTATTACCTAAATATGCATGCCCTTCTCTAGCATCTGAATTTATCTTAGTACCTAAAACATTTCCCATAGTCAAAAGATTTTATCTTTGAATCCACAGCAAACTATCATAAATTTATCTATAATTCCACCATATCTAGAATTATATATACATTATATATATATATATATATATATATTTATATACATGAATATATCTAAGTTGGTTACTGTTTTTCTCATCTAGACTTAGGAAAGATTTTTATTGTTGCTGTTGTTGAATCATTTCCATCAAATATAACTCTTCATTGCCCTATTTCTTGTTGTTGTTTCAAAGTGACTGGAGTGATTTGTCATTTCCTTTTCCAGCTCACTTTACAGATTAGGAAAGTGAGGCAAACTGGGTTAAGTGACCTTCTCAGAGTCACACAGCTAATATGTGTCTGAGACCTGATTTGAACTTAGATCATCATGATTCTAAACTGGCTCTCTATCCATTGCTCTCATTGTCCTGCCTATATATTGTTACGTTACACATAAAAATATTGGATTAAAGGTAATTTTATCTCATTTACAAGCAACAATTACTGATATATTCTCACTGGGATAAATTTACAATCAATTTTGAGGATATGTAAAGATTTCATAAATGCAGTCTCTTCAATCTTTAAAATAGTTTGATTTCACAATGGCCTGTGCTGTAGATACTACTATTTTATAGATCAGGAAACTGGGACTAAAATAAGTTAAATAATTTATTTAGGATTACAGGAATAGGCCTGAATGCTTACAGAATTTGAATCTCAGGTCTTTCTAATTTTAAGTATGTCATTCTATTTATTATAGCACTCAATAGTAACTTTTCTCCTCTCATTATGCTTTATTGAAATCACAGTATTTTACCTTTGATTTATCATTAGTTAGATTGGTTGACTAATTCTAAATCACATTCCTTCCTGTAAGCAAGTTACTTTTGCTGGGTATTATCAGGAGAATCAATTCCTAATTCTAACCATCTATCAAAATGCAAATTGATTAAGTTCACATATTTCATTTTAAAAATATATTTAGTTTTGAAACAATTCAAAGGGAATATTCTCCTGGTAGCAGAACATGAAATAATGATTTCTTCTTAATCAAAGACAGCATCTTTGATCATTGTTACTGCACTAAATTTGTTCTTTCTTACTTTATTTATTAGGAATAGAAAAGCCAAATATAGTCTGACTCAACACTTCTTCCAGTTTTGTTCTTTCCTCATCTAACAATGCTATGATTAATGAGTATTAATATACTCATTAGCATTTTTCACTTTTCATTCTCTCCTCAATTGATCTTTCATAACCAAGATTTATTAATATTCATTTCAAAGATTCATCCTCTCTAATTCCTTTAGCTAAATAAATTTTGATGTGCATATATGTATAATCATAAACATACATATATGTAACGTGTGTATGCATATTTTAATATATACACATACACATATCTTTCCATCTAGAAAGGGTTAGATCAGATAATGTCTAACGTCTCTTCCAGCCAAGGCTATGGTCCTGTAATTCTTAGTCCTTTATTCTTTATCTATTAAATCAAATTGTATTCTTCCAAACTATATGTGCTTTCCTAATCACTTTCATTTTTTTACTTGGAATCTTTTCTTTGACCTTCACTTTTCTCTAACTACATACAAATCCTTTGTTTGTTTGTTTGTTTGTTTTTTACTTTGAAAGACAAGAAATTACTTTCTCAGGAGATCTTTCTGTCTAACTCTCCCCTTCTTTTATTTATCCATTCGAGAGTTCTTTAGTTGGTTCACTCACATTTCTTACTACCCTTTTAATCTTCCACTTTTGTAGATTCTTTCTACTTTGACTTGGCTTTTAAGTTTTTAATGAAATAGATTTTTTTGTGATTGTTAATAGCAAAGTTTAAATCTATTTTTGTCCATTCTCTTCCCATGATACATGTACAAATATATCTACCTATATATCTTTCCATCTTGACATTTCTGCTAACCTTTTTTATATAAGACATCTCCTCTTAACTTTTCCATTAATATTTTTTAAATGGTGAGAAACGCCTCTTCATTAGACTACTTTCCTGTCCCTTAGAATTTAATTTCATATCATTCACTTTACCCTAAACTCCCTTTAATGTACTTTATGCATTTATACATTTTAGCCAAAAAAAAATCTTTTAGATCTTATATCAGTAGCATTTCTTCAGAAAAATAAAGTTTCTGCCTTTGTCTTTAATTGTTCTATAGAATGAAAAAATTTGCTTCCTTTTTTTGACAGGAAATATTTTTTATTCCATTTTATTTTATGCCACATAATCTCATATACAGTATTCTTCCAGAAATTCCATATACTTGGGATTACCTACTAAGGAAAATTTTAAAGGGACAAATTTAATCTTCATGTAAGAAAAGTCTTTTAATAATTAGAACTATCCCAAAGTGGAAAGTAGTGTATATCCTATCACAAGAGGTCTCAAAATGATTACTCAATAATCATTTGTTAAAGATGTTTCAAAGAGTCTTGTTTGAGAGAGAAATAAGGAAGCTGAAGTATGTACTTTTATAATGTACTTGAAAGCAACAAGAAACATTTAAAAATAAAACATTATTTCATGGAACTTTTAGCCACTTCACATTATAAAACTTTTGCAAAGGATTTGCAAAGAGACTGTTATGAAAATAAATGTAGCTTCTGCAACAATGTAAGTTGTCTAAGATAAAGAAGTAGAGAGTTGCTATGAATTACATTAAAAATCTTCAATTTATTTTATTTTTTTTAAATGTTGAAGTTAACTGAATGTATACTTTTAGACTCAGTGACTTAAAAGTAACAGTAGAAGAGCTAAAGATATATGATATTCTATTTCCTCCTCTTAATAACTCCTTCAAATGAACTTTGTTTTGTTTTAGTTTGTTTTTTTAACTTAGAGTTTGGCTTTCCTGAAATCTTTCCATCCTAGAAAAATAACTGAACCTTAAGAATTTACCATAGTGTTTTATGATTTTAAAGCATGCTATACACTTTCCTCTTGTTTTCCCCCCATCTTTTAACAACATTGTGAATGAGGGAATGAAAGAGTGATTATTTTAATTTTCCAGATGAGAAAACTGTTTAGAATATTAAAAATTACTAGTTGATGTCACATAAATAACAAACTTCAGAACTATAATTTAAATACAATTCTTTTGACTACAAGTCCAGTGCCACTTCTGCAGCACAAATTAAGTCAATAACCATTTATTAAGGATGTAGTGTCAGGTACTGTTAAATGAATATAAAGAAAGGCAAAAACAGCTCCTGCTTCCAAGGATCTTACATTTTAATGGGAGAGACAACATAACAACAGTTATGTATTTTCAAGATATAAAAAAGATAAATTGGAGATAATCTCATTGGAAAGGTACTTATATTAAGACTTTGTAGATAGCACAACACTATCTAAATCAATGAGGAACAATCTTAATTTTGGTGTGTTATCTTCATCTGATTTTTATGGATACATTTAATCAATTTTTATGGATTTATCCTGTCTATTAAAACAAGAAATTAGACCTATCCAAATATTTGATAGAACAGATAGAAAACTTTTGATTACTCTTTCATCTATTTTAATGTATTTATTAAATTAATTCTTCTTTAGGGGGTTGGTTTTTGTTTGTTGATTTGTGTGTGTGTGTGTGTGTGTGTGGTGTATGTGTGTGAGTTGCTTTCTACAAAGTAGCAGGAATACAAATGTATGATAGTGGTTTTTCTTCATAAGTTTCAAGTATTCCACTAAGAAAGAAACATCTAGAATAATAATAAAAAATATTTCTTGCTATTTCTTTAAGTACGCCACATGTTGAATTTCCTGATGGAGATATTAAAAACTAGGTAAGCCTTTCAGCTCATTCACCTCACTTGACAGTTGGTATACATTAAATTTGAATAAAAGGGGCAGTATGATATAATTAGAGGAATCATAGATTTGAAGTCATGAAACCCCCCTTCAGTTTACTGATCAGATCCTTGCTATTAACTATGTAATTACAAGCAACCCACTTAAATCCTCTGTAAAGAATAAATATCACATGGATATCAAAATACATATTTTTTGTTACTTCATAGGATTGTAAAGAAAGGGCTTTGTATACAGGAAAGCCTAAGTGTGTATGTGTGTGTATATATATATATATATATATATATATATATATATATATATTATAAGTATATATAAATGTATAGTATACACATATAAATATATGACTATACATATAAATATGTTTTATATTTTAAGTGTTATATTGTTATATATATTATATATTTTATGTGTTAATATAAAAATTTAAGAATTATTTTAAAATGATGACTATTAACAAAATTCATTGCAACATTGGGCTTTGTCTATAAAAGTGTCTTTAGTCTTGTCTATAAACACAGTATATTTTGGTGAACTCTGTTGTGTTTTCCTTTTTAAAAAAAATTAATTTAAAAAAATCAATTAAATTCATTATTTTCCTGAATTGAACATTTAAAAAAAATTAAATTGAACAAGCCTAATAATTTAAACAATTCAATTTGGAACCAATTGAATCAAACATTCAGTTTTTTCTGATTTTTTTTCTGTAGTTAGGCTTAATTTTTAGTGGCATAAAGTGTTACCATTTCACTTGCTTTTGTTTATGAAAAGTGACATAATCTGGCCCATTTTCAGGGCTAGACAGTCTACATTTGCCACTCAAGGTTCTAAGTTTCATGAAGGTAAAGATTTTCTTTGTTTTTAAAGATTCACAGTGCTAGACGGTCCTGAGATCTACCTCGTATTAAATAAATCTTTTTAATATCCTGAAAAAAATAAAAGCACTGAAGGATTAGGGTGTCAGTCGTCTCTACAATTGGCTTTAGCCTCCACTAAATGTTTCCCCATCCCCATTGTTAGAGGCTACTATATCATATCAATTATATTTAATTATTAAACAGTAGATGGTTTGGATATTTCAATCACATAGGAACATGTGGACAAACATTTCCCCTAACATAATCTCCCCTCTACCATTTCAGTATCTTTGAGAAATTAGGTTCACAAATTAGGTCAATTCTTGCATGTCCTTGATTTTATCAAGATATATCCTGATTATCAGATTAGTTTTTTCAATGAAGTGATTTTCTGAAAGTCACTTCTAAAACTCATTCCTGATTCTTTCTTGGGTATTAAAGCTAAGTTAACTAGAATATCCAGTCTGTATTCTG
The DNA here is from genome assembly GCF_902635505.1 of Sarcophilus harrisii. NCBI lineage: Eukaryota > Metazoa > Chordata > Mammalia > Dasyuromorphia > Dasyuridae > Sarcophilus > Sarcophilus harrisii. The sequence continues at coordinate 597,809,753 of NC_045426.1, read as the reverse complement.
ACTGCTTGAGTACTGTAATTTGCATTCTCAGCTAAGGTCAGAGACTGATCCCTACATCTAGAATAGAAAAGAAAAAATTAAAGAGGTACAGACAAAGATTCATTTCTGTGTTGTTCTTCTTGTTCAGTCTTGTCTGATTCTTTATGACCCCATTTGCAATTTCCTTGGCAAAGATACTGGAGTGGTTTGCCATTTACTTCTCCAGTTCATTTTACAAATGAATAAATGAGATCAAAAGGGTTAACTGACTTGTTCAGGGTCATACAGCTAGTAAGTATCTGTGGTCAGATTTGAACTCACAAAAATGAGTCTTCCGGATTCCAGACCTGGCACATTTAAGTCTCTAAATATTTTCCCCTCACTACATTCTCACTTGGTACCGTGTGCTCCTCCAGAAGTAGATGAAGCAAAGACATGGTCAAAGCTAACAAAAAGCTTTTTCGAAAATCTTGGCAGTTTCAGTTATGCAGTCAACCAAAAAGAAGCTATTCCAACCACATGGCAGACCAAGTAGAACCAGTTACAGAATATCTTTAAATGCTCCAGAGACTCTACAAGGTACTTTCTTTACATATCACCACAGTTGTCAGAGAAGCAGCTCCCTAGCCATATGGAGAAAAGCCATCTGTTTCTTGGCTTACTCCAGGAGAAACCATCTGAAGCACATTGAAAATGTGCTATATCCCCATAACTTTTAGAATCAAATTAATTTATTAAAATAAATAACTTTTGTTATATTCACAGTATAAGGATATGACTAATATTTCATTAGATAGATATGAATTAAGATAGGAAATAAAACAAATGTCAAATTGATGATATATAATTTTGACTCCTAATTAAATCAAGATAAAAATGTGTTTGGCTCTTTTTTTCCATTGAAAAGTTCATTAAAGAATTTTTAATTAGATGATCACCAATGTACACTTTAATTTCTTGTGTGAAAAATGCTATATCTGCTTATTTGTACCTGTTTCCTTTCCATGTTTTCTCCTCATTATTCTGGGAAGAAAATTATTTTCTCCACATCCTATACTCCCTTCTTTTCCTTTTTTTTTTCTTTCCCATCAATGCTATCAGAAAAGCACAGGGGATTATTATCAGCAGGAGTTTTTAAAAACTGGAATGAATCCACTTTATCCTTGGCAAAATAGACAGAAGATTAACATAAAGGAACATCAAAGACTCTCAAAGATTGAAGACATCTCAGAGAATTTTTAGTTTCATCCATAACTAAATAAAAATTCTCTATAAAGTTCATTTGTTTTTGTTAGAAAATCTGTTATGTTAAAAGACCTCCTGAAATAGTTCATTCTAACATGGGTTAGATCTAACTGTTGTGAAATTGTTTTTCTTTAGATTAAGCCTGAATCTATGTCTTTAAAATTTCCAGCCAATAATCTTGGTTCAGTGTTCTGGAATCAAGTGGAAAAACTGTATAGCAAGGGCTGTGTCTCCCACAGGTTGTTGCTATTGTCCAGTCTTGTCCAACTCTTTGTGACCATATTTGTGGTTTTCTTGGAAAGGATACTGGAGTGGTTTGCTATTTTTTTCTCTTTTTTACTGATGAGGAAAACAGAGTTAAGTGACTTGCTTAGGGTCACACAGCTGGTTAGTGTCTGAAGCTGAGGTCTTCCTGACTTCAGGTCTAGCACTCTATTTGTTGCATCCCTAGCCTGGCAAGTAGAATGGGAAAAGGTATTGCTTGCTTTTTCTCTCTCCAACCTTCTTTGGTAGAGACTTTAATTCCTTCAAAAAAAAAAAAAAAAAAAAGAGATATCAGGAGTTTAGGACCAAAAAATTGACAATTCTGCTTTCCCCAAGGAGAGGGGGGACCAGGTAGAATTATACATGTCTGCTTCTTTAAATATTATTAGTCTAGGGGATATGGTTTTAAGGTTCAAGCTAAACTTCTTACTACTGTTCATTAACTACAGGGAAAGGAGGATTCCAAGCTCTACATACAAGGCTTAACCTCTTTCATAACAAATAACTTCCATAAAATACATATAAAACAAGTAGCCAAGAAACCTATTTAATTCAAATCAGAAAATAGATAAAGCATACCTAGGGCAAGATAAACCATATAATATAGAATGAAGGAGCTTTCTAATGGGAAATGATGCATTTCCGTTCAACCAAAAGAGAAAAAGACCCAAAGAGAAAATTCCCTGAAGTCTCTGGTGTACCAACCTAGGAATGAAGACATGATGGAGACTGCCAACTCCTTTATTTACTCTCAATTCTGCTCCACTCCATGTACAGCTTCAGGGCATTATTTCCTTAGAAAAGGAGAATTTTATACCAATGAATCTTAGAAATTAATTTATATTTGTAATCTCTTTTCTTCCACACAGTCTTTTAATTCCTCAAAGATTGCTATTAAGTCTGCTTTGCTATATTTGTTCCCTATCCCAGGGAACAATTTTCTTTTTAAGTTTAAACAAACCCAGTTTCTTCAATTTTCATATAGTACATATGTAAGACCCTTTACCATTGTAGAGGTACTCTACAATGAACTCATTCTAGTTTATTAGTGTCCTTCCTTATCAATCAGTCAATCAATCAAATGTTTACAGTTCATTAGGCACTATGCTAGATGTGATGCCTGGAACTAGACATATGTGGACTTTCTGAAGCAAAATAGAGAAGAAATATCACTATCCATGCCTTGAAACTATGCTTTTCTTCATGCAATAGAGTAATATATTAACTTTTCATACTTACTGTTGACTCAGCTGTCAAATTAATCTTCCTTAATCTTCCTAATCTTCCAGAACTTCATATGTCACTGTCAGCCCTATTTAAAAAAAAAAAAAAAAAAAAAAAAAAAAAAAAAAAAGAGCAAAACTCCAGTGACTCCTTATCACCTCTTGTATCAGATATAAAATTCTCTATTTGATGTTCAAAGCTTTTTATAATATGATCCCCTACTATCTTTCTACTCTTAATTTGCTTTACTCCCCACAAAGTACTCTCTGGTACAAGTGACATTGGCCTTCATGCTGTTCTTTGCACAAGTCATTCCATCTCCAGGCTCTGGACATTTTTTTTTTCCATTGCCTTTCAGGCCTGAAATACTCTTCCTCCTCTCTACCTTATGGCTTCATTTGTTTCCTTGAAGTCTACTTAACATCCTACTACCTATGAAAATGTCTTTCTGATTCCAGGCCCAGCACTCTGGTCCACTGAGTCATCTAACTGCTCAGAGATAAAGATATATGTGAATATATGGGCACATATCTATAGATGTTTTTATATATACACATCTATACATATATGTGTGTGTTGCATATATACATACATATGTATGTGGGTATGGTGTGTGTGTGTGTATGTGTGGGTGTGTGTGTATGTGTGTGTTATGTTCTGATTATCTGTGGTCAAGTAGATTAATTATCCCTCCAACTTTGTGATATTCTCAAATTTGATAAAGATAGTTCCCGTGCTTTCTTCCAGGTTATTGAGAGGAAGTCTCTAATACTTGTATCTTGATCCTAGCTCATCTGCCTCTCAACCTTACTTTTTATCTTTATTTTCTACTTCCTCTAAACTGAAAAAGTAAAACCATCAGCATTATTATGTATCTTCTATTAACCATATCCCAATGAAATTCAGGATCTGCTTACATATGTCAAACAGTGCAGTGGCTAGAGAGCCAGATCTAGAGTCAATATTTCCAAGTTACATGACTAGGGAAATTCACTAAATTTCTATCTTAGTTTCCTTAATTGCAAAATAAGAGTAATAGTAAAATGTATCACACAGGATTGTTGTAAGATTAAAATGAGTTAATATTTTTAAAAAATGCTTCTCACAACTTAAAAGTGCTATGTAAATGGTAGAATAATAATGATGATGGTGGTAGTGATGATGTTTCTCATGAGGATATCAGTCAATAAGTTTTTATTATGAACTTATTCTATACCAGGAATGACATTAAACTTAATCAGGTACCTGCTGAGTGATTTTTTATAAATTTTTGAAGATATCATTCCATTATATTTTTGGACAGTGACTGTGGCCATTTTTTTTCTTTGTACATCCATGTAACTACAGTTTTGTTCTGTCTCAGGTCTATGGATTGTTTTTAATAACTTTTTTTTTTGAGATGAAATGAGTTTTTTGTTATTTTTTTTTGGTGAGGCAGTTGGAGTTAAGTGACTTGTCCAGGGTCACACAAGTAGAAAGTATTAAATATCTAAGGTAGGATTTGAACTCATATCTACTTGACTTCAGGGTTAGTGGTCTATCCACTGAACCATCTAGCTTCCCCATAACTTTTTTTATTTTAGGAAATTTGAGAAAACCAATTTCATATGTTACTATATTATTACTTTCAATCTTCAAAACCTCAGTTCATCTTAGAGAGGGATGCAAATTTTAGAATGGAATATCCATCCAATAACTTGACACATTATATCCTGTTCTTCTAGATCTTGTTTTGAATGCTATAGTTAGAATTTGTAGATTTATATATTTCAATAAATTATTTTATAATTTTATATCATAAGCCTTTTAAAAAGTCTAATTGTAGAAAGACCATAGCATAACATTTTAGTCAATTATAAATAATTTATTTTTAAATGATAAAAACATTAATTAAGGACATTTTATTAAAAAGTTGAAATAAACTATACCTCATCATTTGGGGCCACATTTGGATTTCTGAAAATAAATATTTTTATAGCTTAAAACAAACAACAACAAAAAGAATATGCCTTAAAGTTTAATTCTAGCAATAACCCATAGATATATAATAATAGTCACACTCAAATTATTTAGAAAAAAAGATATTTAAAAATTGGAGATCTATGTCATTTATTCATTGCTAATGTTTGATGAGTTTAGCCAATTATTTCCTCAGTTGTCAAGTGAAGAATCCTATGAGTTTCCTCTTGAAGAATAAGTATGTGTATATACACACACACACACACACACACACACACACACATACATGCACATATTTAGTTATGCTTCCTGGAACGTAAAACTGATTATAGCATAGACTGACAATTAATTGATTGTTTAGGGTAGATCAGCCATTCAATTAAATGGTGTTTGGATTTGCCCTATAATAATTATTTTAAAATAATGGATTAATCAATTGGACAATTTTGTGTTTTGACATAAAGAACAATCGTTAACAAAATTAAATTAGTTCATAAATCATCCCAAACTTGATAATGATTAATATGACAAAATGAACTCTTAAGATAATGTATTTTGTATGTAAGTAAAAAAAAAAAAAACTTATTACATCCTTTGATGACCATTTTTAAAAATTCAGTAATAAAAATAAATTAAATTTTGTTCAAAAGAAAGAAGATATAATTTTTATTATTTTGCTTTCTAATATGTATATATGCACATATGCATTATATATTATATTATGAATACATTTTATATTAATACAGATTTCTTCCACCCCTTATCTGTTCTAGTAAATTGTTTTAAGTACAAATGTGAAAGGAATATCAATAGGAACAAATTCATTTGAAAACTGGAGAATTGGTTGAAATTAATTCAAGGGAATATTTGTCATTTTTTCTAAGTTAAGAAAGATATATAACTGCTAATCCTTCAAAAAAAAAGTCAGTTCACAAACAATACATCCCAAAAATTCAATAACTTTTCACTAAACACCTAATATAGAAGATCACTAAAGTATATTCTGGGAAAGATATAAAGTTTAGATAATCTAGAAATTCCTTACATGGCATCTTGAAAAAGGATACAGATTTTGCTTGAATTTGTTCTATGATGGGGACTTCATCATTTCATAAGGCAATTCACAGGATGTTTAGTTCACAGCTTTGATCAGTTAAAATTTTCTCTATATTCATCCTAAATCAGACTCTCTGCAGCTTCTATTATTGTTCTTGGAAAGGAATGGACCTGACATTAGAAAGAAATTAAGTTCAAATCCAGATTCAGTTAGTTATTATTGTACAAGTCCTTATATATATCTTATTATATATATATATATATATATATAATTTACAATATATATATTATATATATAATGTAAAGTGGATAAGATATATATTCTGCAATACTTAAAAGCATTATATAAATGCTAGTTATAATTTTATTATCATCACTCTGGGGTCAAGCAGAATAAATTTCAGCTCTCTTCCATGTGAAATTCCATCAGATAGTTGACAACTTTTAGTAGGTTTTGACTATGTATACTTTGGGCTTAATAATTCCAGTTCTTTTATCACATATGACCTATACTTGAAACCCTCCTATGTGCTTTTCTTTCATTCCATTTGTTGGCCACTTCTTAGAACCAAACATGATATTCCTAAGGTCTGATCCAGAGAGAGAGACTTCTGGTTTTATATAATATCTTCCTGCCACTCAATAATTAGATTTACCAGGCACTCACATTGGAAGTCAGTGTGGACAAATAGCCTTTTGATAACACTTGATCTGCCCTACATCAACACAACTAAAAACTCAAAGATAGAAGAACCACTCACTCATAAATATATCTACACACACACACACACATATATATATGTGTACACACACACACACACACACACACACAAACACACACACACTAATAATTTTACAATTACTGGTCACTATCCTAAAGTATCTCACATGCTACCCCCTCACAAACCCCCAACATATAAATATTCAACCCTGGGTAGCTCCAAGTATTTAATTTCTCTTTTCCTGATCCCAGATTCCTAAACAATGCTAAACCAATCTCAAAATTGAACTGATTTCAATTATTTTTAAATGGAAGTCAATAAGAACCTGGCTTAGTGTCAGGAAAACTTGAGTTAGAGTCTCACTTCTAACACATTCTGGCTGGATAATCCTAGACAAGTCATCAATTATATTCTTTTTTTAGACAACTAAAATTTTAAGTTACAAGACAAAAGCTAGTCTAAATTATAGAGGAAGCTTCCTCAACTAAAACTTTTTATGCAAATAAAATCATAAACTGGATAAAGGGGGGAAAAGGAAATGTAGCATAAGTGGTAGATCATTGAATGGGAATGAGAACGAAAGAATTTGATTCCTAACTCAGAAATATACCACTTATGTGATTGTGATTAATTCTTCTCAAAACAGCATAAGGTTTTGGTTTCTGTAAAATGGAAGTATTGATATTTGAAATATATATTACAGGGCTATTAGGAGGGAAAATACTTGGTAAACCTTAAAAGGCTATATAATTGTAAAATATACCCAGTTTTTACACATTCAACATCTTAGAATATTGCTGTTGTTTGAACAACTTTACTATCTTTTTTTTTCTTTCAAATCCCTAATCTAAGAGCATTTTTAAAATTCTCATTTTTTTTTTTAACTCTGTATGATTTGACATTTTTACTATCTTTTTTCCTTCTCTCATTTTTTTTTCTTTAGGACAAAAAAAAAAAATTATGGGACACATAAGTTTGGGAGAATGAGATGTCAAACATTCATTATGTAATATACCTAATGATTTATAAAAATAAGAATTTCCTAGGATTTCAATGGTATAGAAAAATCCTGAAGATGGAAATTTCTGCTTCCAATAGCAGTTGGTCACTTCTCTAGAACTTTGAATTTGAGAATCACAATGAACCTCAGCTGACCTCTAGGCTCACAGTATTTAAAATGAATTCTCAAGATAAATAAAAGGTAAATGGTCACTAAACTCCTCCTTAAAGACTTTCAAGGAGAGACAGTGTTTTGTTCTCTGTCCTATACTTATCATTTGGATAATCTTGTTGATAAAGACAAATTTTTATATTACTTTGAAAAGTGCCCCTAGCTGAAGGTCTTTACTTCATTTGTACTTGGTCACATTGTCCTTCCTCCACTTCAGAGAGCTCAAATGATAGTTTCCCCCCCCCCCCCAAAAAAAAAAAAAAAAAAAGAAAGAAAAAAAGAAAGAAAAATGGATTTGGGATTCAGAGACCCTAGTCTGAATCTAGGTTTACCTACTTAATCTGTGTAAAACCTAATTTCTCCTTTTTTAGCATCAGCTGATTCAGCTGTAAAATGAGAACAGACAAAATCAGAGGGTTTACTTAGTTTATCCTGAAATTAGAACATGAGGTTCCCATTTTGGTCACCAGACTTGGTCCATGAATTTGATTGGAAAAAAAACAAACAAATAAACAAACTTTATGTAATGCTGGAGAAACTGAGCAAGCTAGAGATTAGAGAACAATTTAATAATTTATTAAGTGGGAAAGATTTACTGGGACCAATAGATCAATGGTTTGGTTCCAGGGCTGAATAAGACTATTGTCTCAAAGAATACATCTGCCAATGTCAGATACAAGATTCTTTTATAGGGCAGCAAGAACAATGACATAATGGGGGAGATACCTGCATGGGGATGACCTAATGGGAGGTACTGGAGAGGCTCCTGATATTCTAATGATGTCTAAAATGGATAAAGATCTTTATCCCATTAAACATTAAGAGGGAATAAGTATAGCCTAAGGTCTAAGATAGAAGACCTTTATCCTATCAAACATTAAGAGGGAATGGTTATAACCTCAGGCAGAGTAACTAAATAGGACAATTAGGGAAAGTGGGTCAAGACATTAAAAGAGAACTGTGGCACAACTTTTATTTTCACTAACTTCTAATTGAATCAATTTAGAATTTCATTCATTTATGAATATTAAATTTTAAGTAATATTTAAAATGGTATTCTGTAAAGGGGACTAGAGGCTTCACCAGACTGCTAGAGGATTCCATCACACACACACACACACACACACACACACACACACACAAGATATGGTTAGAAGCCACTTAACTGTGTTCTTTCCTTTTGAGTTCTAAAATTCTTTTTTTTTTTTTTAATTTTAAAAGATTCCTGCCTTTTTTCCAACTCCTGTAAATTATGGCCCAAATTTGTACCTAATTTAACTTGCCAGAATTCCTCTTAAAAGAATGTTTGTTTATTGTTTTTTTTTTTTTGGGGGGGGGGGAGGATGAAGAAAAGAAAATTATGAGAAGCAGAATTGTTTGAATGGATCATCATTAATACACAAAAATACAGGGTTTCACAACTGGAAGTTCCTATTTATCTAGTCTAAGGTATACCCCAAAGAATAATCACTAGAAGTGATTATCAACCATTTGCTTGAAGATCTTGAATGTAAAGAACCTTACTATCTTCCAAGGCAATCCATTTAACATTTGAAAAGCTCTATTTTAGGAAGTCTTTCCTAACACTAAGCCTGAATTTAAAATATCTGCTAATTACTTTGAAGTCAGCTCCCTTGAGGACAAATGGAATATTTCTCATTCCTCTACCACAGAGCAGCTCTCAGAATATTTGAAGACAGATAGATATTGTGTCCATCATCCTTTTCTTCTCCAGACAAAATCTCTCTAATTCCTTCAAACAATCTTCCCATGGTACAAAACCTTGGATATGCCCTTTTCCAGATATTTTCCAGCTTATCAGTCATTGCTTACCTGACTGTCATTCAGCAAGAAATTATTAAGTGCTTACAGGCACTGTGTGATAAGCAAAGAGTGGAAAAATAATCCTAGTTCTTAAGGAACTCACATTCTAATTGGTTAAACTATGAAACTGTTTATAAACAAGAAATCTACAGAACAACAGACTATATAAAAGTTAGCTTTTTGTACAAAGTGAAATTTAATCTCATTCTTGAAGGAAGTCAGTGAAGCTAAAAGGCACAGGTGAGGGAGTATTGGTGATGACGCATGACCTAACACACAATTACAGATGTGTTCTTCTAATATAAAAGTGTCAAATTCCCAATACATTGGCCATATCAAGCAAGCAAAACTCCCATGGGACCTGAATCAGGTCAAAATGTAGCTGGGGAAGATTTAATAAAGTAAAATACATAACAACATAGATAATGTAAATTTGTGTTTTTTCTAATTCAATATACAATTCACAGATTTGTTTCTATTTAAATTTGATATCATTGTTGTAAGAAAACAATGATATGTCAATATTATTATGATTTCCTTAGAATCATTTAATTCTATTCAATTCATCTTTCATTAAGCACCTCCTATAAGCAGAGCACTGTGGTTAGTCAAAGATTTGGTTGTCAATTTACTTTTAACATTTCTGTGTCTAGTTGTAAATTTTGTTCATTGACATTCAAATGAAAATTTCAGCTGAGTTTTCATTATTCAGACATTTTCTCGTATAATTTTTTTTTGTTTTTCTTCTATCATTCATGTCATCATCATTGATTTAGTTGCTATTCTTTATCATGCCCTTCACACTACTGTCACTAGTTTATACATGCATTAATTCTCATCATTGAACAAATATTTTAAATATTAACCTGCTTCTGTGTTTTTCTTTTAGCTTTCTGAGAATTAAATATATTTCTGTCTCAGAAAAGACATTCAAGTAGATTAGATAAACTACATTTGAAAACAAAATATAACATAGTCCCCAAACTCTAAACTAAAAATAAATTAAAGAAAAATGCATAGTAATATTCCCCTTGTCAGCAAAGAACAACCTCTGTGAAACTGCTGATGCAGAAATATATTTTCCTTGGTAGTAATGAGATATCTTACTCTGTTACTAATTAATGATATGACATTAATATAGTTATTTTACTTTCCTGAGCTTAAATCTCTTACCTTCAGTCCTTCCTTACATGTTAACACTTTCTACTACCTGATGACATATTTGAGTCATCCCCATCCATGAGAAAACTTGTTTTCAGGCTTGTATGTTATTCAAATCTATTGCTCTACACACTTGCCCAGCTAAACTCAAAGAAAAAGTGATCTTCTTTCATGGCCTCCATTTTCTTTCCAATTACCCTTAACTTGTTGGAATCAGACTTCCTATTTCACCAGTCTATTTAAACTGTTCTCTCTAATGTTCTTCATAATCTGTTTATTGTTTTATCTCATAGCTTTTCCCAGTCCATTTATTCCTAGATGATTTTGCAGTTTTTAAAAAGTTTGATTCCCTATTTTTCCCAGAACATAACTAGAAATATTGATCCATATCTATGCCTAGTACAAGCAGCATTACATAGTCACTTAATGGAGCCCTTTTTGAAAGGCTGTTACTTTGGTATGGGGATGAAGGAAACAGTTCAGGATTTTGAAGGGGCTTATTCTACCCATGCTCATAAACCTCATATTTTAAATAATTCATTTTGCCAAATAGGTGCTCTGCTCCATTGCTTCTCATAAAAAAATAATAAGGTCATAGACTTAGAGTTGGGAGGGAAATGTTACAAAGTCCATACTCCCACCATCCCTTATTTTGTAACTATAAAGTAAAGTGATTTTCCAAGGTTATATGGATAGTGTGGCAGCCCTGATATTTGAATCAGTTGCTTGGATTCAAAGCCATTACTACTATTCTATTACCTTGTAAATGTACTACAAAAGCTACCAGAATCTTTTAAAGGAAGTAAATATTTCCTCTTCAAGTTGTCCTTAACCACAATATCTAGATCTTCCATTTACCTCATCACTGCTGGACTTGTATTTTACTTATCTATATACTCATTATATTCTCTACATATCTCAATCAAGTATGAGCTCATTGACAGCAAGACCTATGAGAAGGCTTATGTAGTCATATCCCTAGTATCTGTTATAAGATGTTGCATAGTATAGTTGAGCAATACTTTTGAATGGATAAATTAATACATAATATTGTTGTGCCACAATTCCCTTTTAATGTCCTTACCCAGTTTCTCCAATTGTCCCATTTAGTTACTCTGCCTCAGGTTATAACCTTTCCCTCTTAATGTTTGATGAGATAAAGGTTTTATATCTTTAGGCTATAATCATTCCTTCTTAATGTTTGACAGAATAAAGATCTATCCATTTAAGACATCATTAGATCAGTAACCTCTCCAGTACCTCCTTCCATTGTGTCATCCTAGGGGCTTCCTGCCCCCATTAGGTTATCCCTATCCAGGTACCTCCCCCATTATGTCATTGTTCTTTTTATCCTATAAAAAAATCTTGCTGTCCCCATACTCAGGGCTAGATTCTTTGAGATGATAGTCTCATTCAACCCTGGGACCAAACATGGATCATTTGGTCCCAGAAAATCTCTCCATTTGATAAATTATTAAATTGTTCTCTAAACTCTATCTTGCTCAGTTTCTCTGGCATTACAACATAATGGGTTTTATATTGTCTCTATTGTTTTAAATTTCATAACTTTAAGAAAATAACTGCAACAGTTCTGTTTTATATTGTTATAATGTTGACAATTGATGTTAAAGAAAGAATCAGAATCCCAGTAGATATGCAGGGGGGGTTCATGAACTATCTAATCTAATTCCCTTATTTTATGGATTAATTAATTCAATCATTCAAAATTATTATAGATCTACTATTACCTTAGTAAACAGGGTAACAACTAAACAAGTCAGAAAGGTGGCACAGCGTATAAAGTGCTAAGCCTGAAGTCAGGAAGACTTATCAGCCTGAATTCAAATCTGGATTTAGACACCTAGATTATGATTTTAGACAAAATCACTTAATCCTGTTTGGTAATCCTGTTTGGAAAACCTCAAATAATGTCACAAAGAGTTGAACATTGATGAAAATGACTATAAATAAGAAACAACTAAACTCCATGAGAATGGCAAATATATTGGTGTGTGTATGTGCGTGTGTGTGTGCGTGTGTGTGTGTGAACACAGTGGCATAGTTTTGGGGAATGACCAGATAGACACATTAAATAAATAATAGGAGCATGACAATTGGAGCTCATTAGAGAATAATAGGGTCAATAGAGAAATCTACCTATAGTGTTCTAAAAAGAGTAGAGAAAGTGCCCCAAAAATCATACAAAAAAAAAAAAAAAGAAGAAGGTAGATCACAAACAATGAGTATGACTTCTAATGTCTCCTTATTGGACATTTAATTAAATTCAAATTTATTTGATTGGCATTGGAGGCCCTCTCTGATGACACTCTGTCTTTGCACCTTTTTTTCATGGTATTTCAATCCATGTAGTCTAGACTGTAGTTAAACTGGTCTTCTCATGATTTCACAAAAAAGTCCACATGCTCAGCAAAATACAGAACTGAAATGGATCTTTGAGGTGATCAAGTTCAATCTCTTTATTTCACAGATGAGAATACTTATGTTCTGAGAAGGTAAATGATTTGCCTAGGGTTACACAGCTAGTAAGTGTCTGAAGCCAGATTTGAATTCAGGAAGATGAGTCTGATTCTAAGCTCAGTGCTCTAACCACCGAATAACTTAGCTGTCCACATGGCAAATAATTTCAACTTTAACAAATGTTTGCTATTCTTTGGTTGAATTGGATTATCTTCAAAAACTTCACTATCCCATTCCTTTTTTGACCCTTGAATGCTTTTCCCCACTTATAATATGTTCCTTTCTACCCCATTTATGCTGACTCGACCTTATCAATATTCCAGAGTTTTATCTAATCTCATAAAGCTTCTTATTCTCATGCTACCACAAAGTACTTTTTTTTCTATCTTGTAAATACCTATAGAATTTTGAGTATGCATCATTCATAGAGAACTGTTTGAATTTTGATTAGTGCGCAGTTATAATACACCTACACTCATATCCTAGCTGCTATATAAATTGTTCTTTGTCTTAGACAAAGTGTGATTATTAATTAATTAATCATTATGTACTAAATGCTCTTTAGGGAGTCAGACATACAAAGAAAAATGTGAAGCTTTGCCTTAAAGGACCCAATATTGTGAAGATCGCATATTTTAAAATCAGTTGGAGTCAGGAATTCAGGTTAGGGGAAAACCATCAGTCTTTATTCTTAGAGAAGAAGGATCGGAGGTGGAAGAGAATTGGCGATAGCAATGTGTGCAGCTGAGTCAAGAAGCTAGCTCGACCAGCAGCCACACAACCAGCAGCTCGGAGTCTCGAACCCAGGCCCAATCTCTCCCAGCTTCTCTTCCTGTCTCTCTCTCTGCCTCCACCCACCAAAATCTTCATTTCCTATACAACACATCAGGACTTGCACAGAGAGTGGGCAGGGACCATTCTTTATCCAATCATGTATATTAATAGAGTATAGCCCAATTACTATTTAGCCTCATGTACTTGGAACCTCAGTGCATCAACTCAAGCCTCAGCCCATTACATCTCCCGTTTACTTTTATTTTAGAACACAGGTGGTCATGCCATCCCTGACTCCTCAGAGAGGTCAGAGCCCACAAGGGGAGGTGATCACAGCCTTCCTAACTTCTCAGAGAAGGAGGTGAAAGCACCGAAAAGGAGGTGATCACAGCCTCCCTGACTTCTCAGAAAAGGCGGTGAAAGCACTAAAAAGGAGATGATCACGCCCTACCTGACATCTCAGGAAGGGAGATGAAAAGCACCAAAGGGAAATGGGGGTTGCTAGCGGGTTTCTGGGATGAAGGGTCTTATTATGCACAAACCCATCAGCATGGGAGGTATTACACAAGCACATAGCAATAACACAGAGGCCATTAGGGATGACCCTCCCCTCAGTCAGTGAAGGCTCGATGTGGTGTAACAAACATGAATTTTACAAACAAGTAGCGGAATAGCAAACAATATAAATCAACATGGTGTTGAAAAAGATCACCAGAAGTCCTAGAAAGAGGGTATGTAAACAACAGTCACACATACACCTTCTTCAGCAGCCAAGAGATAGTCAAAAACCAATCTATTGTCCATTGTTTCACATGTCAGGGAATCCAATGATCCCCTGAGTTTTTGAAGTCCTGCAAAAGTCTTTTTTATGTGTTAGGGAATCCAATGATTCCAGCAGATTTTGAAGTGTTGTAACAGTCTTATCATTTCTCAGAGAATCCAATGATTCCTGAGAGTTTTCGAGTCCTATGGCTCAGAGAATCCAATGATTCCTGAGGGTTTTGAAGTCCTACAATCTTTGATGTCCATGAGTCAAACGCCATAACTGCCACACTCTTTCAATGGTGAGCACAATCAGCAACAGAACCACCCGGTATTTCTTGGGTCTTCTCCTTTGTTTCAAGGGTCTGCTCTGTCTCTTTAGAATTGACAAGGCGAATATGGCTCGTTGGCACCCATCTAATTCCTTCTCCACCTGTAGAGATACAAGCAAACCCTAACCCCAAAGCAGTTAGCCTATCTGGTCCTTTCCATTCACCACTTTCTGGGTCTCTCCACATCACCTGGCGATTATCTAAAGATAGTGGAGCTGCTCTCACTGGACACTGCCCTTCCGGTGGATTATAAAATCTGTCTGCCGGAGCCAGTGCATCTTTGTCAAAAATCAAGAAGTTAATAGTATAAAGAGCTAGATTTAGAAGTTCTCTAGGGTTACCTGTGGTTTCCCCTTTCTTTTGTTTTTGGAGGAGCTTCTTAATATCTGTTTCTCCTCTCCACTATTGCCTTTCCTTGAGGATTGAAAGGTATGCCCGTGGTATGTAAAATCTTATACTGTGCACAAAAGTGTGCAAAATGTTTTGAAGTATAAGCAGGACCATTATCTGTTTTTATTGCTTGTGGCACACCCATAATGGCAAATGCTTGTATGTGGAATTCAGTGACCACTCGGGCTGTCTCTTTTGCTGCTGGTATTGCAAAAGTGAATCCCAAAAAGGTGTCTACCACAACGTGGATGAAAGACAGACGACCAAAAGATTTATAATGGGTCACATCCATTTGCCAGATTTCATTGGGTCTCAAACCACGAGGGTTCTTCCCTGGAGGCAGTGTAGGAGCGTGGAAAGGAAGGCAAGCCATACAGGCTTTTACTATGCTCCTAGCTTCCTCTCTTGTTATTCCAAATTGTAAACGTCAAGCTCGAGCAGCTGATGATATTTAGAATGAGATGCCTGGGCTTCTTGGAATAAAGGGGTATTGACCAACATAGTTAGAAGGCTATCTGCCTTTG